>NC_053160.1:141344499-142560840 GCF_016835505.1 Polypterus senegalus
CATATACTAAACTACTACTTTCTGATACCTAACCCATCTACTATAGTTAAAAGCAGAAATGATATGCTATGTTGCTTAACACCAGAGAAAATTATATTTACTTTGTATGAAGAACAATTAATATTTAATACTGTGTCTAAACTATCACTGTTTGAGGCAATATCTGAAAATCTTTCATCTCTCCAGTTATTTTAGCCATTCTGTTTCTGAATGAATAACTTTTTCAGTGTTCTCTTCCTTTGTTTAGCTTAGTGGAAAAAAGGCTATTAGGTGGTGGGTTTATTGTATAACTGTGACTGTTTTAAAAATCTGTGTTTTGCATTTATACTCTAAATCCAAAAAAATATTTATACTAAAATAAAAACCTGATACATTTTATCCTCAATCTGAGGCTGAGTGGTGAATTAGAAAATCTTAGTGGAGGAAAAGAATGGAATGGGATAGGTGCCACAGAAGCAGTTGTTTCTTCTTATTTGTAGCCATGCAAGCCATCTCGTTGATTTCATCATAAGGTGATTCCTTTGTAATGGAAGAGTTTGCCTGCTGGTTATAATTTCAAATATTTGCATAAATAGTTAAAATATAAATGCATGTTGCATTTTTAATTCTGATATTGAAAAAAATGTACTAAGGAATCAATAACACATACTTGACAAATCAGACAATTTATTGTTAGAGGTAGAGAGAGGGGCTTTAGGGATCTTCAAATCTTGACTCTTAATACAATCAATGAACTTGTTGTTCTGTTTTTGTCGAAATTTTTGTAACGTTCTAGTGACATACATGCATCTTTTTTGATACATACCAAATCCGATTTCAGGGTTGTGGGATGCCAGAGACTACTCGAGAAGCATCAAATTGCAAGGCAGAATCTACACCTGGAAGAGGCACACATTCACCTACACATCAACACTCACTGACATGGGGTCAGATTATATTTGACAATCGCAGTACCTGAAAATCCCCAACATAAAAATATGGAGGATGTGCCGACTCCACACAGATAATGATGGTGCCACAATTTGCTTGCTTTCTCCTGGAGTTATGAAGCAGCATGCTAACCACTATGCCACTTTAGCTTACATTCTCATAAACAAATTTCACCATAAAAAAAAAAGTGCATTATTAAAGTACACTAATAAAATCACTCTTATTTGCTGGTAATTGATTTTATTTTTTGAATTCTTAACATGAAAAAATAAAGTTTAATATAAATAACAAACTAATGTTAAGGAAGAACTAATTAACTGCTATGTCTCATATAATGTAAAACACTGGGTCATTCAGTGTATGTCATAATAGAAGTGTACATTATACTGCACCCATGGTAGGATTTATTTAAAGAGAAATAAATATTTTATTTAATATTATGGTTATTTCAAATTAAAAGAAGAATGCATTCATAAAGGCAACAGTAATTTTTAAATAAGTGCCAGACAGCAAGCTGCTAGTTATTCAAACTGGTAGAAGATTAAGGAATGAAGCCTGATGTCTGTTGACAGAATAAGGGTGGCAGGCCTGCAGAGATTCTTCCTCACATAAAGGTAGATGACAACCTGCTCCCATAATAAAATAGTGGCAAATATATTATCTGTGTCTCCATAGTCGGTCATACATACAATAGTCAATTTAGAACACCTGAACTTTTGCATATAGGAGTAGTAACCTTGTCCAATTGACAGAGGAAGACCAGCTTCATTTTTGCCTAGAAAACAATTTCTTTTTCCAATTTTTAAAAACAAACGTGAGATATTTTGTTCGGTTTTGACAGGTAACAAAATCTAGTTGTGGCAGCACGGCAAAAAATAGTGAAAGAGGTTGCTGCCTGTCTTTAGGAAGTTAGAGGAGGCATGTCAAGAAAGTAGTAAGAGTGAAGCGACAATTCATTATAGAGCTTAGTGCCAACTGGAAGTTGCCCTAGATGTCAATCCCATGTTGCAAGCTACAGTACTAATGAGAATAATTCCATATTCATAATTCTAAGTAGTTGGTTTCTTATGATTTTTTTTTTTACACTGACATCCAAATGAAAGTGTTGCAGACTGTTGAGTTGTGGCACTTCCACCAGCCAGGAAGCAAAGACAAGATTGATTGTATAGCAACACAGCATGACAGAGAACTTAAGAGAGACTGCCCCTTGGGTACAGAAAAGTGAATGTAGTGTGATTACAGGTCCTGGTGTAATCAAGCAAACAGGAATAAAGAAAAAAAAAAAGTGTTCTCTTCACAAAATATAGCCATCATCAGGAAGATAGAGATTGAACATTTGATAATCTTAAGAGTAATTATCTGACAGAGGTTTGAAAATACTTTATTTTAATTATGTCAACAAAGTGCAAGGAAACAAAGGAAGATGTAATTGTACTGCTCTTATAAGAAAAATTGATCCTAGTGATATTAAAATACATATACTACTATACATTGTATATTTCATTTTGCATTGTTATAAAACACATCTGAATGAGGATGAAGACAAAGATATTGCATAATACTCAATAAATATGTTTAAAATTAGCCTTAAGGAACTTGTAATGAGTGTATGAATGTTAATAGTCTAATTTCATTTAGTTTAGACATGAACTGATATATACTGAGAGATTACTATTTCAAACTACAACACAAACCTCAAGAGAAATTGTAAAGCATTTCATATAGCTGTATTTTTAAATGCCAAGTTCCTGTCTGTCAGAAATATACTATAGTGAAGTATTTCAAGCAGGACTCCCATTCTGACAGCCTAGCCATACGTATAGGGATGCCTCCCCAAACTTCACCCCATGATCTACAATCAGTTCTGCAACGTTTTACTCTCCTCAGTGTAACACAGTGCAATTAAATACAGTCACAGTTAGGCGTCTGTACCTACTTTTGTTCTCTAGGAGATTCTTAGTCAATTCACTTAGTACCATTAACACTGTTTCAGAGATGTGTTTCAACAAAGAAGGAAACCAAGGTAGTTATTTTTTTGAGCAATGTCTGAGCTTTTGTACATCTTCCAGGACAACAAAAACACAGAAACAGAATTGGCTCCAGGTGTTCAACTCCATGCCCTCTTTCTAATTCTTTCCCTTTAACTTACAGGAAACCTATGTATTCAATACTAACAGGAAGATACTGTATGTATGTGAACTAGAATTTCCATGCAAAGTTTACATTCCTATTAAAACAGCATTAATATAACTCATCCAAATTAAAAGAAAAACTAAATTTCCCCAGTTGCCATTCAATCTAATGAACTTGTCTTTGTGAAAAGGGATGAATACCCAGGTGCCTGAAGGAAAATTCACAAAGACATGGGAAGATTCTGTGAGCAAAACACACTGATGATGTCCGAGTTCGGCATTCAAACTCATGACTTTGGAGCTGTGCAGCACCAGTCCTAGCTGTAGGACTAAATGGAGGTTCTAAGGTGACCCCACATGAATTTGTGTGTTTGTGTGTGAGAATATGCCTTATGATAGACAGGTCCCCCATTCAGAGTCAGTTACAGCTTTTGCAAAATGCTGCCAGGATGATCTTGAATTTCACACTTAGTACAATATTTTAAATGCATGTTTTTTGCTTGTCATCTATCATTAGTAGGTTTTATCCTTGCTTTTTTCATTTTAGTACAGTTTACTGAGGAAGCATAATCTTTGCAGTTAAAAATGTCATGGAAAAAAAGGTCAGTATTTTGTGTTTCCCCTTAATGCACAGTATGGAACACTCACTTGCAGTTTTTAATTAGCTTGAAAGAAAGGCTAATTTCATCAGATGGTTACCATAAGAGTCAGCTTTTTTCCAATGAACACATGCCTAAATTTTATATATCACCTAAATATTGTATACAACATTAAAAAGATTACATCCTTATTTTTAATTGTTTTGCATGTAAAATTGTGTATGTTGTAGAATAGGCTTTCATATTTCTTTAAAAACTATATGAACAGTTTTCATGAGTGGTGTATTTTTATTACCTACACTGTGCAAATTATCACAGTTTTCTTATTATTAATTGGTTTTTTTTTATTTTTTAACTTTGACTTGACTTATTTACCAAAGGCATTTTTTTAATTATCAAAAATGAATATTGTTGTTGTTAGATCATTTACAACCCATACTAATACTTGTCTGAGACCTATCTGCTTATCAGACCAGATAATATTGACTTTTTCTGGTCCTTTCTTCCATTTGTACTCAACTTCTTCCATCTTGCTCTTACAGTTCAGTGAAATCATTATTTTCAAGAGAAATTGATTAGTTATAGACCAACTAATGAAGCCCTTTGAAGTGCAAAGATGGTTCAGAATAGACTCCCATGTCCTACTTGAAAGAGTCAGTTTAGATTCATGTTTTCTGAGCTGATCATGCTGTTCTGAGTGGTGGCAAGCTCTGCAGTAAGATGCTGTTACATGCTCAGAGAATACCAGACCTAAAAATTAGCAGAGGTGTGCTACACAGACCAGGTGGAACACTAATCAGGTGAAGGTTATTTTGTCTGATTAGAGAACATCCCACAGAAATTCTTTAAAGTATATTTTAAAATATGTTAGTCTTATTATGGATTACTTAATAGTTTAATTTGTCAGCTCAGTACTTTTTTGCCGCTGCCTTTACCTTTAAATAATATAACTTGATTGAAAATGAATGTAACAGAATGATACTGATATTTTTATTTAAATTGTGTATGCATTTAAATATAAAGTGGATAGTTGTCTTGTTTATTCTTATGCAATATCCTAAACATCCCAAAGTCTGTTTGCTTAGCCTTAAATGAACATTGTACTTTTACATTAAACATTACTGTGCTTGTTTGGAAGGAGTAAAAACATTACATACATACAATAATGGGAAAAATCCTTATTTTCATGGTAACACACAAGTAAAGAAGAACAGAAAATAGAAAAAAGTGCAGCAATCTGTACTGCCCTTATAGTTTTGGACATTTCAACTTGTGACTATGTCTGCTATACTGTGATCCATCCAAGACACACATCGACTGTTCCCTTCACTCTTGTTTCACAATGCTTTAAAATTCAAGGAGTCATTCCATAGTTTGCTCTGTTCCTCCTCTGACAATAGAAAGTTTATCAGTTCATTACTGTCAGGTGTGCAGCAGTGTTTCTCATACTCAGTCCTTTTGGGTATTCTGAGGCTGCAGGTTTTCATTACAAGCAGCTTCTACCTTTATTTGGACTGTGACTTTAATTAAGCAAGTTTTACTGTTTTTTTATCAATCCAGAAATTGAAAACTTGTAAAAAAAATAATAGAATGAAGCAAGAATTTGTGTGTGTAAGAAGGGTAAAAATTCATTCTTTTTGCTTTTAATATTTTGTTGTATGTTAATATTTTGGTTATTTAAGCTGTGCCCTGAGGTGGGCTGGCACCCTGCCCAGGGTTTGTTTCCTGCCTTGCGCCCTGTGTTGGCTGGGATTGGCTCCAGTGGTCCCCCGTGATCCTGTGGTTGGGATATAGCAGGTTGGATAATGGAGGGATGGATGGATATTTAAGCTGTTATTTATTAGTAAACACACAAGTGCGTAATAGTGAAATAGCTGCCCATTTAGCATTCTGTGCTGTTTGCACTGGTGTCTGCTCATCTTGTCGTTACTTAGTAATAGTTGAACACAATTAAGACAGTAAACTTCAAACAAAAAGATAATTAAAAAGAAAATGACAGAGTCAATGATTGAAAGATATAGCAAAAATATAAATACTTGTTATAAATGTAAATCTAATTCTACTGTACTTTTTTGAGAAAAAAAACGGCCTCCAATTAAATAATGTCTTCAGTTAAAGGTTAGTGCTTATGAAACTGTTTAGAACAAAAACCAGGGGACCCCCAGGACAGAACTTGAGAAACACTGGAGAGTACCGTGAAATTCATACTTGCATGTGACAATTAGCATGAGACTTGGCATTATCTGACATCATTATTAAGGAGTATCTTGCAGTGGAAGAGTCAGATGGTGACCATGTCCTCATCCTCATGTACACCTGAGTATCCCAAATCTTTGACATTTCCTCAATTAGATCCCACTTAGCAGCTTCTCACAAAAAAACAGCTGATATCTGCAGCTCCACCAGGGTTGGTTCTGCCTATAGTGAAAATACTTCCTTCATTCTGCTATCTGTAAACCCCAGATGGTTTATTAGTATGAGTTAAAGGTAGGAAGGAAGCACCAACAAATGAATGATAATTTAATAAGCACTGTGAAACATCAACACATGAAAACAAAAATGGTGGGTTCCCTATAAAATATCAATTGATTGCACGGAGGCACTGATACATGAACGACAAGCGGTTCCCCCACTGAGGTTATTGGGCACAGCTGCGCAGCATTAAGGTGGGAGTTACTGGCATAACAATTGAGCAGCAGTTCACCCTGAAAAAAGGCTACCGATACTTGAATATTGGCTACTGCTACTTTGTACCGGCAGTTAAAAGTATGTGTTCCAGTGACCCACACCAGAACCTCAGTTGCAATGACGTTTACACTTTGTGACTGCATATGACCTGTCTGACATGTAATAATAATAATAATACATTTTATTTATATATGGACAAATGGCCGGTCCCAAATGAGGTGGCAAGTTGACATGTGACCGTATACTCTAAAAATAATTAATTGAGATGAAAAGTCATTTAATGCAGTACAGAGAGTTCAGCCTGAAAAAAAAACCTTAGAACATAGAATAATATTGCAGTTAACTCAATGGCACAAAAGTGCTCAAAAGATTAGAAAATTATGCAAACACACCAAAACAAGATAAAATTTCAGAAAAAGAAAAATAAATACTAAATAAAAAAATAAAAACCAGTAACTGGCAAACAAGTTTGTAAACCAAGGGGAAAAGTCATGAACTAAAGCCAAAATTCAAAAGCAGAAAATCAAAACAAAAACAGTCAAATAGACAAAATGTACAAAAAAACAGCGATAATGGAGCCACAGAGCACAGCTATAAAAACTAATGCTACAGCACAGAATTATGACAACAAGAATTTTAAATAGGGCTCATAAGATGACAAATGAAGGTCCTAAGTGAAAGCTTTTGGGAAAAGGGATAGGAACAACATCACAAACACTACAAAGAGAAGAAACATAGGAGAGAGTATATTTATAAAACTTACAAAACTTACAACACCAAAAATACTTAAAAAAACAAAGAAACAATCGTGGCATCATAAAATTATATTTTATGCTAATTTGTGGCAACTGATATTTAGCAGGAAAAAAATGTACATTTACTCATTTTCATCCTCTAAACAGAACCTAATTTCTGCACAGTTTCTGGGACATAGAAAAGGGGCTATATAAATAAAAAATATTATTATTATTGCCATTATTTATTATTGTTATTACTAACAATGCATGGTATTAGTCTGATTTCAGAATATAACTGCATATTTCTAGACAATTTGTGCAAACATGGTTTTCTAACCTAAAAACACACATTTCCAATATAAATTTTATTATCTAGCTCAGAGTAACGACCTAGATTCACAGCTCATGCATTTTAGATTTTTTACCTCTAGGAACAGGTTGCCACACTGTTTTTCCTGGCTAAGAAAGAACAAAGTAGAGTTTTCTTTGTCTGGCAAACATTCAAATTTACCTCTCACACTAGAACCACTGGGTTGATTTTGTGCTGTCAAAAGATGATTTGCCCTGATTGTCTTTTTTGATTTAAAGATGATCAGTATGCCAATACACCCAGGTGATGCCGGGACTTTGTAAAATTGTCTCCAAAGAATGGTTCACTTCTAGTATTCTACTAATGCCATTAGTCTATTTTTGCTTATTTTGCATCATTGCTTTGAAGTGTAAAGTAGATAAATAGTACCCTGTTCTCAGTTTATAGTTTTGAATTGCAGTTACTGTATATTAGGTCAAAATTAATATGTCCTTTTCTTGGTTTGATTAAGATATATAGACTGTCAGAAAAAAATCTATTTAATTGTATCTCTGACAGCCTCTAGCGTGCTTCTGCTAGCTTTGGTGGAAGCAGCTTCAACATAACCATGCAGGTTTTAAATTTACCCAAAGACTTTATTAAGGAGTAAAAAAATGATGCAATGGTGTGTAATACAACACAGTTTGAATATGATTATGTCACTCCAAATGTAAGAGATTGCCATTTCTCTAATTTTGTGGTAATATCCTATCACTCAAGGGAATTGCTTCCTAGGGATATTTTTAGCAATTATGTTTCTACTTTAGCATGGAATTAAATGTTTTGACATGCTGTCTTTATTGGCTTACTTGTAACATATATACCATAGAAAAGATGAATGACACTTATTTGCTCCACTTTTTCATACTAAACAATAAGCCCCAGTTCCCTCTTTATGAACAGAAAGGTTCCGTCATATATGACTACATATCAATTGATCAGTTTCTGAAAAGCTGTCTTTCTTTTGTTTTATCCAATTTTAATCTTATTGTTCTTGACTATATCTTACTTTTGTACTGATTCCAGGCTCAATTGCAAGTCAAGAAGCATAGTCTTACTTCTGGTGGCCCTGAAGTGCAATGTGCAAAATAAGTTAAATCGTGCAAAAACAAATCAGAAAGCACAAAAACAAATTGGAAATGCAAAAGTAGATCAGAAAACACAAAGGAAAAAATCGAATTACTTCAATTTGTTTTTTCTGATTTGTGTTTGTGTTTCCAATATGTTTTTGTGTTTTCAGATTTGTTTTTGCACAGTTTATTTTGTTTTTTCGCTTGTACTTCAGGCCCACCACACTTATTGCAACCTTGTGACATTATCTTATAGATTGCTACTTCAAATAGCTTTCAGCAAACACCCTACTTTATCTGCTGATTACTTTTGTTACTTTCATGAATTAAAAATGGGACTGAATAGGAATTTATTCTCTCTTAAACAAGGATAAAAACAGTTCCTTAATTTTGGACTTTTATCTAAACAATAAAAAAATCTCAGGGCAGGGTTCACTTACAACAACAACAACATTTATTTATATAGCACATTTCATACAAATAATGTAGCTCAAAGTGCTTTACATGATGAAGAAAAGAGAAATAAAGGACAAAGTAAGAATTAGAATAAGACAACACTAATTAACATAGAATAAGAGTAAGGTCAGATGGTCAGGGAGGACAGAAAAAAACAAAAAAACTCCAGACGGCTGGAGAGAAAAATTAAAATCTGCAGGGATTCCAGGCCACGAGACTGTCCAGCCCCCTCTGGGCATTCTACCTAACATAAATGAAACAGTCCTCTTTGTATTTAGGGTTCTCTTGGAAGGACTTGATGATGATGGTCATGCAGACTTCTGGCTTTTAATCCATCAATGTAGGAACATCATGGTGCTTTAATTAGGTGGTGATGGCGCAGGTCGCCACCACAGACCACCGGGAAAAAAAAACAAAAGAGAGAGTAGGGGTTAGTACGGATTTTAGAGCCACCATGAATAGTTATTATAATGAATTGAATATAGAGAGTATCAGGATTAAATGAAGGTGAAGTTATCAGAAAGCCATGCTAAAGTAATGTGTTTTCAGCAGTGTTTTAAGGTGCTCCACTGTCTTAGCCTGGCGAATTCCTATTGGCAGGCTATTCCAGATTTTAGGTGCAAAACAGCAGAAGGCCGCCTCACCACTTCTTTTAAGTTTTGCTTTTGGAATTCTAAGCAGACACTCATTTGAGGATCTAAGGTTACGATCTGGAATATAAGGTGTCAGACATTCCGATATATAAGATGGAGTGAGATTATTTACGGCTTTGTAAACCATAAGCAGAATTTTAAAGTCAATTCTGAATGACACAGGTAACCAGTGTAGTGACATCAAAACTGGAGAAATGTGCTTGGATTTTCTTTTCCTAGTTAGGATTCTAGCAGCTGCATTCTGCACTCGTTGCAAACGATTTATGTCTTTTTTGGGTAGTCCTGAGAGAAGTGCATTACAGTAATCTAGACGACTGAAAAAAAAGCGTGAACTAATTTCTCAGCATCTTTCAATGATATAAAAGGTCTAACTTTTGCTATGTTTCTTAAGTGAAAAAATGCTGTCCTAGTGGTCTGATGAATATGCGATTTAAAATTCAAGTTACAGTCAACAGTTACCCCTAAGTTTTTTACTTCTGTCTTGACTTTTAAACCTAATGCATCAAGTTTATTTCTAATAATCTCATTGTCTCCATTATTGCCAATCACTAAAATTTCTGTTTTCTCTTTATTTAGCTTGAGAAAATTACTATTAATCCATTCAGAAACACAAGTAAGACATTGTGTTAGTGAATCGAAAGAGTCGGTGTCATCAGGTGCTATTGATAAATACAGTTGCGTGTCATCAGCATAGCTGTGGTAGCTCATGTTGTGCCCTGAGATAATCTGACCTTACGGAAGCATGTAGATCGAAAAGAGCAGCGGACCCAGGATAGAGCCTTGTGGAACACCATATAGAATATCATGTGTCTTTGAGTTATAATTACCACAACTAACAAAGAATTTTCTACTTGCCAGGTAGGATTCAAACCAATTTAAGACACTGCCAGAGAGGCCCAGCCATTGACTAAGGTGATTTCTAAGAATATCATGATCAATGGTGTCAAATGTGGCACTCAGATCTAAGATCTAAGATGAGAACTGATGAACTCTGCCTGCATTTAGCCGCAAGTCATTTACTACTTTACCGAGTGCAGTTTCTGTGCTGTGATTTGTTCTAAAACCTGACTGAAATTTATCAAGAATAGCATGTTTATTGAGATGGTCATTTAACTGCATAATGACTGCCTTCTCTAAAATTTTACTTAAAAAAGGCAGGTTAGAAATAGGTCTAAAATTTTCAAAAGCAGAGGGGTCAAGATTATTTTTCTTGAGTAGGGGTTTAACTACAGTAGTCTTAAGACAGTCTGGGAAGACCCCCTTTTCTAATGACGAGTTTACTATGTCAAGAATATTATCAGTTAGCACACCTGATACTTCTTTTAAAAAACTTGTTGGTATTGGGTCAAGGACGCAGGTGGAGAGTCTCAGTTGAGAAATTATTTTATGTAAATCAGGTAAATCTATCCTGGTGAAAGAATTTGATTTGTTTATAACGGAGTACTGGGGCTTAGGAGGATCCGCAGTGTTGGGGAGATATACAGTACTATATTATTTCTAATATCATTAATTTTTTGATTGAAGAATACAGCAATAGCCTCACAGGTTTTACTGGAAGTATTTTGAAGGCTTTCCTTTGTGTTACCTGTTTAGCATGTAACGGCCGACCCCTTACCCAGCCGGCATGCTACACCTCCAAGACATGTGGCCTGGATAAATTACTGAGATTGAATCTTATAATTTTCCCCACAATCGACGGATTAAAAATAGGCACACAAAAGCAGATATGTACAATTAAGTAATTAATTATATTAAATGAAATAACAAAAAAATAAAACTTTCACACGTAAAAAAATATAGATATGTGTATCCTTCCACCAAAGCAACAACATGACACCACCATATATTTACACAACAAACCCTCCCTTGCCCCTGTAACATATAACAAACAACAACAAATAACTATAATGAATGAACTACGGAATGAATGATCATGAACTTGAGTCTGAGTATATAACTGTCCTGAATGCGGATGACTGGTCAACAGATATGGATTCGTTTGTATTTCCCGGAACAAATGGAACAACCTTACCGTGAATCCTCAGCTTGTGGTGTATGATGAAGTCCGATCCCGGGGTCTCTAGCGATGAGGGAATTTAAGCAAGTCTGGCGGAATGAAAAACAAACTGGTATCAAATGCGTGATGTGGTAAACCGCAGGTAAAGATGGTTTGTGGTCGTGTAAATGAAAATCTCCGTCTTTTCTTCTCTTCTCTCCCTCTGTTCCCTTCTGAATGCTTATATAGTGATCAGCTGGTTGTACATGATTGTGATTAAAAACAGGTGCTTTCCATCTTGGGGCTGTGGTCTCTTTCCATCATCCGTCCCCCCTGTATTTACGGGGAAAACATTTACTGACGCACACAAACAGCAAACGGGACAATGGAAACAAAACGCACTTAGTACTAACATTGACAACACTATTACTATGTAGCCCCGCTACAAGCAGACGATCAATCGTAGAGAATAAGATTCTGGGATTACTACCATTGTTATTTATAATCTTAGAGAAATAGTAGTGCTTCTCAAGATGTTTAACCTTCAGTATTTCATAGTTCTTCAAACTTCTACTGCAATTGATCAATACTTCATAGAGGAAGCTTATGTGGTGGAATGGAATTGAAGAATTCAGTTGTAAAAGGAAAGTATCAGCTCATCTATTATTCAAATCCATTCATCAGTAAAACAAAATTAGAGGGTACATTGGCCGCAAGTATGAATAGCCTCAAATTTGTCAGCGGTAAATCAGTGCATGACTGTCTATGCCACTACATTTTATAACCAGACATTTATTTAATAATAAATGATTGACATAATCTAACAATTTTAATGTGTTCAGACCCATAACATGGGTTTTGTACAGTGTGACAGATAGAGGGCGCTATCGTCCTCTTGAACCCTCGGAGAATACGTCATACACCAGGTAAAAGTCCAATAATTATTTATTTGAACTATAATACAGTGCACAAGCACCCTCCTCTCCACAATACTAATAAATTCTCCACAATACATAATCAATAATACACTCCGCCACTCCCAGACGCGTTGCCACCCTTCCACCCAGCTCAGCTCGCCATCTGGGGATTTCCCATAGTCCTTTATATTCCCTGACCCAGAAGTGTTTCCAATCCTTCAGTCCATGTGACTTCCTATCACTTCCAGATCAGATAAAAAGTCCTCTTCTTCATCCCTGAAGTGTGTCATTTCCCTTGTCGCTTTGCTTAAGACTTACTTCCGGGTTATAGGGCACATACGACTCCCTGGGCCTCCCTGCAGCATCCTCTGTTGGCCCCTGTGGTATCGAGCAGGGCTGTAAAGGAATACTCCATCGTCCATGATTCACTGCTGGTATTCGGGGCACCTCCATGCTGCAGGGAGAGCTCCACCTTCTTTTGACTTTTCTTATGTTATCATTATTTCTGCCAAAGTCATCTTTCTGCCATTTGATTTTATGGATATTGCAATTTAGTGTTGATTTCCTTGGTTGAGGCCATATTATTTATAACAATGGTGTTCCATTGCTACCTTTTGACTGGCTACAGCACAACTTTTCATATCATCATGACACCACTATGAATATGGTGGCTTACATCTGTCCTTACTTTTAATCTATTTCTTTGCTTTGTAGGTCATTTTTGAGATAGAAGCTAAAGAACATTTCTAGGTAGAGTTTAGTATTAGAATTTTATTTTTTTTTCTAACATATTTATACTTTGCATATTAGGCTTTGGCAATATGTTCTGAGCTTATTTCTCCATATACTGACCTCTTACCTCCCTTGTGACTTTGATGCTGTCTGACCCTTTTAGCTTTCCAACTTACTTTTCATTACTAAAAATTCTACAGTGCACTTCCTCGAAAATTGTGTCTTTAACAACAATAACCATTCTACCATGAAATGATTTTAGCAAACTAAAGAAGGCAACCATTTTTAATAGAGAAGTTATTTTTTTTAGTATGTTTAAAGTTATCTAAGTAACTTACGTAATATATTTCCCACCAGTAGCATCTTTACAGTATCCTGTAATTACCCAATAAATGTGATGTTATTGTTTGTGTATTTTTAAATATATCCATTTTCCTGTGAATGTGGCATTTAAGCCTATTTAAGTTGTTTGAGATAAGTTATGGCAAATATATGTTACAGTTTATTTCTATCTGTTAAATTACTGCAGGCCTTGTCAACTTTCATTCAGATTAAGCAACTATAGAGTTAAAGACTAGGGAACCACAATGGATCTGAAAAAACGGTCAATAAACACCCCCAGAAAAAACTATTTTTACACCACAGAGTACAACAGACACATGAAATGTGTACCTAGAAAAAAAGTAATGGTAAGAATTTTAGATATTTATATAAAAATATGTGGGGGAAAAGACAAAAGAAGCCAAGAACAAAAATCTTAACAAAATGACTAGAGAATAAAGTTCTTCATGAAAAAGCATTATCAATTAATAATAGAAAATAATAATTTTGAAATGTACAAAATAAAGATAAAGACAAATAGCTATATTGAGACATCATCCAATCCAGGCAAACTGGTTCTATATATAAATGGTACACCTTGGAGTACATTGACAGCGACTGTTGCACTTTGCTGCAAGGGTCTGTGCTGCAATGCAGGTATAAGACAGCTAGATATTAATTTTGAGGACCTTTAATAGGAAATCAACAGGAGGGTGTAACCAGAGGCAGCGAGATAGGCAGAGTCCCATTGGGGTCACTGTTCTTTCTCCAGTTTGGTAGAGCAACATGGCTTTACAGTCTTTTCCAACATCCTCTTCCTGTCTCCCCTTTATTTTAGTCCCAGTATCCTCAGCTAGATGATCACATTCTTGACATACTACAAAGTTGGTGAATGCAAGAGAAAGCATCTCCATTACATGCATTTGTATGAACCACCTCAAAAACAATATAGTTGGGGAGATTCTTTGGTTGAACTCCTTGCGCTTCACCATGCATTGCAAAGGTGAATTCTTTAATTAAAAAGTAATACTGTAGCTGTGAAAAGATGCATTTAACTGCAAAGACCTCTTCCTTTACGATGTCACCCCAATCCAACAGTTTCCTACTCAGGAATATTACAATCTGACTTATGTGTCAACAGTGCAAAAGAAAGAGAATAGACAACATTAACACTATTAACAAAGATATGTTTTGTCCGTAAATTCATTCCATAACACATTGTTCAATGCATTTTGTTTTTCAGACCAAATCTATAAAGTTCCAAGCTGGTTTATAAGGCAGACACAGAAACTTTTGATACAACCTCGCTATTCCTACGAAAGTCAGCATTTGCCTTTTATTTTTGGAATGTGTGAATGATTAATACCATCTAATTTCAGCTTAATTTTGCGCTGACTTGCTAGCTATTAATATCAAATATTTAGGCATGAGAGACTGAAATTGCATTTATTGAAATAAAAGTGTAGAACAGAATTGATCATATTATAATTAATATACATAGTTAAATTTCTCAAATTTATGAAATTATTTGGTAATGGAATTTGAGTTCATCTCTCTATGGAAAAACAAGTGTAGAGTATTTTTGATGTATATGTACTGTATGGGCACTCATCAAGAATCAACTGCAATGTGCGATGGTTCCATGATTTTTAAGGAATTCCAATAAGCATAAATACGGGGGACGTTCAAAAAGTTTCCGCACTTTTATATTTTGGATGGAAACAGTGAAGGTGGGAGTAGTAGTAATTGGGCACTAAAACGTTGGTACGACGCTGGGCAAATTGCATCGTAAACGAAGTTGACAATGTAGAACAGTGTTGTAATTTGTTTTTGAAATTCTTAATAAATAGAATTTTAAAAAGTGCAGAAACTTTTTGAACGTCCCCCACATAACTCCATCTTCCATTTTCTAATGGCATCTTTTTGGTAAAACCAGTCAGTCATATGGCACACCCACCCACACACCTGCACTCATACTTTTTATATTCATCAATCAAATCAGAGCAGTGCATCTAATTTGATTTTGGGAGAGAATAAGTAATAAATAATGGTGTCTCTACACAAGAGCTAAGCAATATGCAGAACAGAAACAATATGTAAAATGTTTAAGTTTGCAGCAATAGTATACAGTAGATTACTTTGACATAATTAACATTTTCTATACATGTTTTCTTCCTGAGATTAAATAAGACATTGTCTATTCTCACTGCAAACATTTGAAATTAACAAATAAACAATTAAATGCATTCTTTCCAATATATTGTGTGGTATGTAGCAAATTATTGAGTAGGTGCCAACATGCAATAGTTAATTTATTTTTGCTTATAATTTATTCGTTTATCTATTCATACTTTGATTTAAAGTATGTGTACCTTTTACTGTTTGCATGTACGTAACATTGCTTTGCACTGGTCGATGTGTGTTTATATGACATTCATGAAAGCACATAAACAGTTATTATGAGCATGGAAACCAATATGCAACAAGGACAAATGCATGAATTATGACCTAACACACTTCTCGTATAAAATAAGTATCATTGTGGATGCAATTCTACAGAATACTTGTAATATGTTTCGTTTTTAAAGTTTTCATTGTTTTAAAAATCTGAGCTTTTTTTTAACCAAGTTTCTGGTTGGAACATGTTCTGAAATTTCAATGTTGAGTTTAAAGTGATAGACAGGATAATATATTCGATGTGAGACTTAGACTGTGAGGTATGTCCCTTGTTGATCTACTATCTGTTTATTTGTTTATATATCTGTCTATGACCTTCTTTTTTCTTAGTTCTGGCAACTAGTTATTTTCCTACAATGCAGCTTCTGCAACTCCTGCACTTCTGTCTGTGTATACTGGGTGTTGGAAAAGCCCAATAGTAGTTCTACTATTGTTACATTATTAAAAAAATTCAATTAATAATAAAAAATTCAAGAAATAGTAAAATTTTAACTTCCACCAATTCAATGCAAGTGAAAATTGTATTTTTGTGTCGCAATATTTTTCAACAATTTTCAAAACATTTCTTGGGAACAGCATCTACATTTGCTACATCGAACCAGAAAGTCAGCCATGAATACATGAAAAACTATGACTCTGCAAAGATTAAAATAATACTCTTTTATGTATTCATTTTTTCAAATGCCATTGGTTTCTAAATTATACTTTTATGTTTCAATGTGTATTTTTATTGCAAAGTCACAAGCTCAAGAGCAAACTTTTTAAAGACAAAATGATTTATTTGCTAGCAGATATTTTAAAAGTCAACACCTGAAATCTAGAATCCATGGCATATCTAGGAGGGACATTTGAGCGTAAGTTTGAGTTGGAAGGATGAAAACTTTGACTAATATAAGCTTGCATGTTGCTCTTGCTTAGAGGAATTGGTTGCGTTTTGCATCAGCTCCGGATTTACTAAGCCATCCATGAGACTTCCATATCTACAGTTTATGGAGGATGATATGGAAACTATACTAAAAATAGACCTTGCTACCTAAAATTGGAAAAAAGTAAGATTCCTGAACAAAAGGCTAAGTGTGGGAGTAGTTCATTGAGGTCAAAAACAATAATGTTCAGAGTGTTTCAAGGAGTTTAACATTACTGTGATTTTTCTGAGCAATGGTGAAGAAACATTGCTTTTGAATGAGATTATTGCCCTTCTTTTGATGACACAACAGTAAATCTCCTTTAAATTCATTTCTATGGATGAGGTGACTGTAATACAGAGATAGGTGACATTAGTCCTGGAGGGCCGCTGTGGCTGCAGGTTTTCATTCCAACTCAATTGCTTAATTAGAAACCAATGATTGCCAATCTCAGACCTTATTTAATTTTACTGCATTTTAGTATGCAATATAGTTTTCTTACATATTGGATTTTTTTTCTTTTCGAATTAAATCATCCAAATGATTTTAAGCCTAAAACTGATAATTATCACTTTGTCACATGTTTATCTTACATGTTTTATTAAACCAAACAGTGCATGATGAATCCATACAGGTATAAATGGAAACAAATTAGATTAGAAATTGGCTCCTTTGTCATTTACATCATATTGCTAATAAGAAGCCATTAAAAACACTGAATGCAGCTGTTTAAGATTGAAATAAGCAATTAAGGGTGGGTAACCTTAACAAGTGAGACCATTAAAATAAAGCAGAAAAATGTCACTTGAGCAATAAGTGCTTCATTAGTAATAACTAACTACTCAGTAAGAAACTGGGCTGGAACAGAAACCTGCAGTCACTGCGGCCCTCCAGGACCGATGTTGCCTATACCTGCTATAATAGTTGAGAAACTCCTCAAACATTACTAAAGGTCAGAGACACTAGGCTAGAAAAACCGAAAATATTGGGTACTGTTGGAGAAGAACCACATGATTCATTCTTCTCTGTTTCTATTGATGATGTAAGGAAGATTATTAGAACAATTTAATCTACATAAGGCACATGGTTGGGTGGAATTCCAGACTGTGGTTTAAAAACACAATGACAGCTATTTCATTTTTGGTCCCTATCTGCTTCAAAAGGACAACATCCTGTGTGTAACAAAACAAAAGTGGAATGTCTGAATGATTAAAGACTGGTAGCATACATTCCAATTGTGGTGAAATGTTTTGAGTGGCTAGTGCTAGAGTGTATTAAATATAATACTCTAGATAGTCCAGACCACCTCCAGGTTGCAAATCATTACAACCAGTACACAGGGGATGCCATATCCCTTACACTTCATACTATCAAGAAACATCTGGATAATTTAAGATGCTATGTCAGAGTTCTAGTTATAACCTACAGCTCAGCATTTAATACTCTTGTACCTTCAAAGCTGACCACCAAGTTACAAAATTTTGGACTTAATGCCATTTGTTGCTGGATTTTGTACTTCCATAGTGGCAGACCTCAGCACATGTGCATTGGCAGCATCACACACACCACACTGACTCTCACTACAGATATGCAAGTAAGAACTTCACTGTAGCACAGTATGTACAATAAACCTAGCCTTGAACCTATGACTGTACCTAGGATATCTTGAAGCAGATTCCAAAAGAACATGGAATTTTAGAATTGCCTTTGCATGCCTTTCTCTTCTGTATTTGTATTTGCTTTGTTGTTGTTAAATCAAAAATGTTAAAAAGGTAGGCTTAGGTGTTCACCAAGTGGTGCCTTATTTCCTGGGTGAAGGTTAGGTTTCACTTAAGTTTTAGATAAATTATTATTTTACGGGGGGAAATTTAATTGCCATGGGAATGTACAAATATAAAACACAAATTTAAGAAATAAGGCAAAAGTTAATAAATGATCTTCTTATATAATATGATTCCGTGACTGTCCGTTTGTCTGTCTAGGATTTCGAATCACCTGTAGCTCACAAACCATTTGAACTATTGACCTGAAATTTGGTACACATATAAAAAGTGATGTCTACTGTCTGTTTTCAGGGTGATGATTGACCTCCAAAATTATTTTTATTTTATTGTAGAATCAAGTCTCGGCAGCGGCAAGCAGGGCAGCCATGCAGTGCATGCGTACGGGCGCTGTTCTCATTGCCTACCACCTTCGCCGTCACTTCCTCTACCTCTTCATATCTTAAATCATTCTTGAGGCAGATTGAAGATTCAAGTGCCAGCTTAAGTGAAAAATTAAGGAAAACATACTAATTAATTGCAGCACAAACACTGACTTAATCAGTTTTAACGCAAAAAGTAGTAGAAGTAGCGGGCTGCTAGGGTGGAGAAAAGAAGAGCTGCTCAGGAAGCAGCAAGCACATCAGGTACCTTGCAGCAAATTCTCAATGCTGATAGCATTGGGAATAAAATGAACTCTTAGATCTCTCTTCCTTTTGACTCCCAGGATTCTAAATCTGCATTCTGATGACAATATCTGAAATAACTTTGGGAACAGCCTGATTAGAGTTCATTCATTGGCCTTCTATCTAACCTGCTTGAGATACAGCTCAGTAACAGAGCACTGCTGTAGACCATTCATTTTACTTGTAATTTTGACAGTGTGGTTTTCTTCTTAACTAAGTTTATCAAACCCACTTATAAAACCAAGTATAACATCATATTCCAGAAAAGAGTGACATCATTTTGTCTTCTTTAAAACAGCTGTTTCTTTATAAAGAAAAGCTGTTTCTGCCCATTATCACTAAACTGTTCTGTGCTCAGGCCTGCCTTTTATCCGTAATTGTCCCTAAATGTTTATAGTGGTCCCTACAGTTTGCCCCTTTTATTATTTTTGTTTTTTGGGGGGTGGGGGGCATCTAAAATCTACCATCATATCATTGAGTTTTATAGATGTGTAGCTGTAAAGAAATCATCAATGGTAGGTTCATGACTGTTCGCCTTATTATACAAAAGACTAGCTGTGACAAAACCATTCAGAAATTTTGAAGTCCAGAAGGAAATTGTATACAAAATACAAAAATACAGAAAGCAGCCGTGAAACAGTAGATTAAGAAAACTCATCAGAGAATCCACACATACTTTTTGTGTTCTACTAGCTTAAAAATCCAGGATCCAGCGAACAGTGTTAGATTCCAACCGAAATGATCAATTAGCTTCTCAACTAAAATATAAGACTGAAGAGAATTAAAAGTTGATGAAAAACCAAATAGCAGTCTGGGTTTTTGAACCGTCCAAGTGCACATACAGCAGATGCATAAGTGTAGCTGTGTTGTCCTCCAGGTCCCTCTCTGCTCTGTATACAAGCTGGTAAGGATCCAAATAGGCCCGAGTTGTATTTACCAGTTTCCTCTTAATCAGCTTCTCAAAGGATTTCATGACTTAAGAAGTTGATGCAACTGGTCTGAAATCATTTACAGCTTTTGGATGTGCAGTTCTGGCAACTAAAATAGCAATGGCCTGTTTCCAGTGTCTAAGCACCTGTTCTACATCCAGAGACATCAGAAATACATGGTGAAACATTGGGCAGAGTTATACTCCACAGGACTGAAAAGGGAGTTTGCTTATTCTGATCAAATCAGACCCCTTTTTTATTTCTTTAGTTTGTGTGAGAACTTTTTTGACATAATCTTTATCAAAGAATGGCTGGCCTGACTCCAGTCCTAAACTTAACTTTTTATTCTATAACCTTAGAAGTAATATTGTGTGAATGAAACCCCAACAGTTCTGTTTGATTACTGCTTTTGCTATGATTGCCAGCCTTCATGTATATGCTATTCTATAATAAACTCAGGTTATCAGTTGCTTTATTCTCAATTAACTTTTTAAGTTTTGTATGCTTGGTTTCAGCTTTCAACTA
This sequence comes from Polypterus senegalus, assembly GCF_016835505.1. Lineage (NCBI taxonomy): Eukaryota > Metazoa > Chordata > Cladistia > Polypteriformes > Polypteridae > Polypterus > Polypterus senegalus. The sequence continues at coordinate 141,365,342 of NC_053160.1, forward strand.
TTTACGTAATTATCTTTCTTCAGCTATTTCCTGGAGATACGTTTTTTTTCTTCTGTTTAGCAGTACCTTAAATATTTAGTAATCCATGGCTTGTTTTTAGGACATATTTTTAGCACTTTTAACCAAGTCCTTGAGGAATGAGATATATGTAATTACAGTGTCTCATTTCATCAATATCAGTGCATACGTCCTTTGATTGAGACATAAACCATGGTCCTGACTCTCGGTGGTCATAAAAGATCCCTGAGCATCCCTCATAAAAAGTAGGGTGTTCACCTCGGACTAGTCATTCTGGTCCCCTAATCATCCCCTGTGGTGTTATGGGTCCACAGCTCGTTGAGCAAAAGGCCATTCATTTTAAATAAATAATCGATGTGCTCGCGGCTTAGTGAGGGGACGTTGGGCCATAGTGGGCCACGGGACGATCCGTAGGGTGTGGGCGTTTCTCACCTAGTGCACAGGTGAGGAACTGCCCACATTCATGATTGTCCCGTGGCTAATGCTGCAGCTGCTTTGGCCCTCGTCATTTTAAAAAGAAGCGCGAGTTGGTTTTAAAAGGTGTAAAAACGATCGGAGAGAAAAAGGAAAGGAAAGAGAGGACGGAGGTTACAGGGAGAGAGTTTGGAAGCAGGCGGTGCTGGAGAGAGACAGACACGCGGTGCGTGTATGTGGTGAGCGCGCGATCGAGCGCTCGTGGGCAGCTGTATGGAAGCTGGGTGTTAGGCCAACACCTAGACGTTGAGTTGAGGTTGCTCCCGCTGAGTGAGCAGGTAGCGGGAGTGCCTAGAGGAAAGCGACGAGCCGCAGAAGGCCGTGGAAAGGCAGCGGAAGTCGGGAGGCTTGGTGGTGGAGTCCCCAATATGAGCGTCCTGGCTATTGGGGTAATCAAGTCTCGGGGACTGGGATGAGTGCCATACCGGAGCCAGGGATCGGGAGGTCTCCAGTCTCGTGCGTGTGTTTCAGGAGGGCAGCTGCAGAGAGCGTCTTGCCTGCTGCTTGGCCCTTACGGGATAAGCAGGTGAGACGTTAACAGAAAAGAAGCACCGAGCTTGTTTGTTGTTGTTTTAAAGATTGCTTCCACAAGAAGATTTTAACCTCTCGTTTTTAAGGATGTTTGTTTTTCTATTTATTGATTTTTTTTAACCTCCACGTTCTTTTAATGGATTATTCATTCAATGAAGAACTGCACTATTTATGAACACTGTTTTTGTTTTGATGGACAGTTTTTAATAAAAGCACTGTTGCACTTTTTGCACCACCCCTTGCTCAAGTGTTTATTTGCCTCCATTGACTAGCTCACTCGGTAACATTATCGACGGTGTTGGGTTCAAGGGTTCCCAAACAGCCAAAGGAGCGTGGAGCCAGAACCCACATCGTCACATCCCCGTCTCTAATTGGCTGTTTCTTTTACCACTTCACCACGTAATAGCTTATGCGTGGTGAGCGTACTGTAGCAAAAATGGCTGCTGTTGCATCATCCAGGTGGATGCTACACATAGTGAGGGTTGAAGTGGCTCCCCATTACGTAAAGTGCTTTGAGTAGTGAGAAAAGCGCTATATAAATGTAAATTATTATTATCATTATTATTCTTTCAAGATGGCCCGCTTAATGCATTCAAGACAGCTTTTTAGTGTCAGTGAACAAACTCCTCATGGCAAACTTTCATGTTTAATTACTGGTCGCTATTCCTTAAAGATATAGAAATTAGGTGTATACAGTTATAATCTGGCTTTTCCAACGGGAAACTGGCTTTTGATTCATAAAGTGCCTTTAATATATCTGAACAAGCACTCTATAGTAAAGAGTCAGTCAGACGGTCATTGTCCAACACACTATATCCTAACACAGGGTCACAGGGTTCTGCTGGAGCCATTCCCAGCCAACAGAGGGCACAAGGCAGGAACAAACCCCGGGCAGGGCGCCAGCCCACCGCAGATAGTAAAGAGTTTGAAAAATAAAATACTGACAAAAGTTACTCATAGATTGCTTCAACAAACAATAGTTAAAATTGCCCAAAATAATATATGGTGCCTTCTAAGAACAGTGATTCAATATTCTTTAGTATCATGGAGATACTGTTAGCTGCTTCACTTTTGTACCGCTTTCAGGTCAATCTACACCAGCATAATTAATTTTCAGGTAAATAATTGGTGTGCAGCAAGACAGATAGCACTTCGATGTCCATAGTGCGCTGAATTTTCTAACCATCAAGATTTACAACATTATTTATATACAAGTAGATACCCTCATGGTGTGGCTTATCAGTGATGGAAGAGTTCCCATGTACAGTAAACATATAGGCACTCCAGAGCCATTAATAGAAATTTTGCGATCAATACTGTTTTTGGTTAAACAGGTTTCTTTAAAGTACATAATGCACTCATATCGAAAATTGAACAGAATTTTCACAAATGCCTGAAATTTGATCATTTTACTGCACACCTCTGGTCTTCCCCAGACTGAGATGCCAGCTCTTGTAGAGTGTGAGTACCAGGAGGTTGCTACATTGAATGTGCTTGATGGGCAGTGAATGCTGGACTTGGCATTCTTCTTCTTCTTCCTATCACATAATCAGCTTTGACAATATGATTAATGCTCAGCAGCCATGTCACCTTCTCAATCATTATGCTAATACAGTTTGCCATAAGGAAGATGTAAACCCTAAAAAAAAACAGAAAGTGTTTGTTCTACTGGTAGGCATCTTCAGGTCCAGCCAGGCTAGCTCACAGTAACTGATCTGCACAAGTCAGTCAGTGACAGCCCCAGATTCACCTGGTGGAGCCTGCTTTCTTTTACTTCCAGATGCCATTCCCTTGCTCTCTTCTCTGTTCCTTTTTAAATGTTCACTTCTTCTATTGAGTTTAAATTACCTGTACGTCACTGATCCATTTTCTGTCGTGTATTATAATAATGGACTACTTCGAGTTCCTACATTGAAATCATATATAAACATGACTCTCTCAAATATTAAACAGATATAACACTTGTGGGTCATGTGAAAGCTATTGATGGTGTGATTTCCACCAATTACAAGAGAAGGAAAATATAACAACATAACAAATATTCATCTTTTCTTTTTAATACATTCACAAATCAAGAATGATTATCTACCAGAAGAACAGTCTTACTGTATTTAAATGTTTTGTTTGAAAAATGAAAAACTTTCAGTGGTTTGAATACTACTATGAAAATGTTCTTTAAACGCATCAGGTTTTTAAATGGTAGAGACAAATTTCATATTGATGATGTGTATTTTTGCTAAATTTTATTGAAGCCCACTCAATCATTTACTGTTATATTTGCAAAAAACCTTTAACAGAAAGCAGTCGATACATTTTTACAATACAATTCAACAAGTAAATAGGTAATTATCTAGTGGGTAGCCAGGAGAATGTGACACATGCATATGAGCAAATATTGCAGTTACCTGTGTGCTCCTCTGCACATTTAGACTATAAAGTACCAATTCATGTAATGCTGTTACAGACTCATTGGTTTGGACTGAGACCTAATCAAGCAGAAAGCACCTCTTCATACTGTTTATGTTTACAATTATTTATGAACAAACGTTCACAAGGGACAGTAATGGTGGGGATTTAAAATGTTTCTATCTAACTTATATTGGACAGGGTAATTGTCCTCCAGAAAAAAACTTACACTTTCTCATAAGAGTAATCATTATATAATCTAGCCATTATTCTAAAATCAGTAATGGCGCACTGCATGATAACGTGCAGTGAATCCACTTGATTTCAGCATTCATAGTTTTCCTACTCCTTCTCTGTACGTTTAGCATTAGTTTGCTGTCAGGTTGATGTGCTTGCTGCTTCCTGAGCAGCTCTTCTTTTCTCCACCCTAGCGTCCCGCTACATCTCTTCTTTCGTCTGCATCTTTTCGAGCTAAAACTGATTATGTCAGGGTTTGTGTTGCAATTACTTAGTATGTATTCTATAATTGTACACTTAAGCCGGTACTCAAGTCTTCAATCTGCCTTAAGAATGATTTAAGATATGAAGATGTAGGGCAAGTGATGGCGAAGGTAGTAGGGAATGAGAATGGCGCCCATACACATGCGCTGCATGGCCGTCCTGCTGGCCGCTACCAAGACTTGATTCTACAATAAACTAAAATAAAAATAAAAAGGGGAATAACATTGGACGTTAGTTACACGTAGTATATGTGTACCAAATTTCAGGTCAGTAGGTCAAACTGTTTGCGAGCTACAGGTGATTTAAAGTCCTGGACAGACAAACGAACAGCCACGGTAGCAAATTATATAAAAAGATGTTCTTGAGTTGTATGTCCCCATATATGTCCAATATGTCTTACTATACATTTCTACCACATGCTACAGGGGAGAAAGAAAAGCGTGTCCCCTGGAATACTACAGTATATCATCTTTTCAAGGTGATTTGAAACAAGTTCCTCCCATTTCTTCAAGGACTGCTGAATCTTTAATAAAAACAATTGTCCTGTAATAATATCTAATATGATTTCTGCTGATCTTACTCTGTATAATCTTTATTTTAGTATGACAATTTTGTTTACAAACTGTCCAATAGTAATTTAGGGAAACTGTTTTCTTAGAATGTCAAAAATCGAGTGATACAGGTTCCACATGATAGTGAAAGCCCTCAATACTTTTGTAAATTATTTGTACATTTTGTTTTCTCTTGTCTTCAAGATATATGTATTCATTTTGACACCTTTTTGAGAAAAAACCTTTTCCTTGCAATGTCTCTTTCAAACATGTCACATTAAAATATAAAAGTTTGTGTCTCAGTATGCACCAAAAACTAGGGGGCATTTTGTTGTGTTTAGCCCATCTACAGAAACTGATGAGTGAAAAAATCAGGCTCATAATGATAAGGTGAATGGATGTATGTCTGATTTACTCTTCACCCTCATTTTACTAGCGTAAAGGAATTGACTCGACACATTTAAAAAGGTTTGGGGCAGCCACACGTATATTATTCCTGGCTGCAAAAGATTCTTTGAAAAATACAGAGATGTTTTCTATACCGAGTCCAAAACAGAACTGACAATAGTTTGTCAAGATGGCAGCTTTAAGAGATAGGAGAGGAAGTGATGTAAGGGAACCGGAAGTGATGATCTTCATTAGTCAGAGTAGGTGCCGGATGTGATATTCTTCTGGGCGCCGGAACTGGAAGTGACGTCATCTGTTTTAAATCAGACAGGTTTTCCCGTGGCTGGTCTGTAGAGATAACAGGAGAATGTTTAGTGCACCCCACCACCCCCTGGCCTGGCATGGAATTACCTTTGCTTGGTCCATAAAATGTCTTCCTAGTCACACGTGTGTGACACTAGTAAGGTTCAGGGAGTTGTGGAAGGCAAGACCCTATCCTTATAGTACTGGGCGCAAAGTATGAAACAGACATGGACATGGTACAGGTCTACAGGGCTTATTTATGCACACATCCACACTCACAATCACACAAAGCCAATTTGACTATTAACATTATTACAGCTAATTTTTTACTTTCTATATATGTCATTTACAGATTAAATATTGTTCTCATGAAAAAAAAAAATGATTTTGGGGTTTCAATGGAAAGACATGTTTTAATATGCCTAGAACCAGTTTTGAGCATTTTTGGAAAGATGAATGTCTCTGTGTGTTTGGTAAAATTTTGCAGACACTGTAACTTGAGAACAGATGGACCGATTCTTATGAAATTTTGAGGACAGCTTGCAGTTGTTAGTCTTAAGAGCTGATTAGGTTTTGAGCAAATTCCAACTATTCACCTTTCAGTTAGAATTTATTTAAGCCAATACCAACAACAAGCAAAGCAGCTCTCAGAAGTTTACAAAATGTAGCATATTTCATGTTGAGATTTAAAAGAAAGACATTTGTGAATTTTAAAATCAACCCCAAGTCTGAGCTTTGACTTTTAAACATTAAAAACTTTCAAACCTATAGTGGTAGTCCATCTTCTATGTGTTTTGATAAATTCACACTATGTACTGTGCTCATTTTGTAAATATGGAGAAAGTTAAATGCTGGCCATATTAATTTTTAGTGTGCATTGCAATTCAGTTTACAGTCTCCATGTTGTTTCTTTATTAACAGTCTTTTTTGATTGTTTTTCAACTTTAATGAGTAGTAATTTTAAAAATGCAAAAAATATATCAACGTATTTAGACAATCCAGGAACTAAAATGAGATTTTTAAGGGTTAAATTAAAAAAGAAATTCTTTAGTGTTCTAATTTGAATTTGTATCTGATATGCTAGCAGATTAAAATGATAATATTCTGAGTAAAAATATTGTAACTCATTATGAGTGTAATCAATTATGAACATCAGGCACCAGAAAACACAACACAAGATTAATTTTTCAGTTATAATAAAGATGAAAAGATTTCACTGTATCCACATATCGAAGTCACAAATGGCCTCTGCAATTGTTTTGATTTGTATGAATGCCTCTTTCTATTAAATTAATCCCCTGCCTCTCCCTCAGTCCTCATTACTACTGATTTGACAATGACAATATCTTGTATAGCATAGAAACTGATCAAGTTGTTTAAATATTATGTGTTATCTGTCTATGGCTGTGTACAGTATACTATGAGATGACACAAATGTTTATATTTCACAGTTTAATCCAGGCATACTATGCTCAGCACTAGTGAGCAAGGAATAGGTCATATTTTATGTACAGTGTCCTTTAGAAATAATCTAACCAAGAAAAACAGCTTCTGTCTTATCTCAGGTCTCAGAAGCCTATCGTGGCCAAAAGAGGTTCAATGCAGGTTCACAACCTGCATGGCTCTCTTGCCTGTCACAATTCAGAGTGGCATACACAAGTACACTGGCAATTCTAGCAGCCAATTAGCCTTTCACCTTGCTGTTAGACTATTGGAGAAGTCATAGCACCCAGGGGAAGTCTGTTCAAACTTGAAAGCTTGTACAAACGCAACTTAAAATCCTTCGCATTTAAAATCCTAGAGCTGTGAAGCAACAATGCCAGCTGTTGTATTACTAGCCATTACCATGCAAAAGATTTAACTTAGTTCAAATGTCATAGTTGCACCTCTGTAGTAAAATACACATCTTCTAATGGAGTTTCAAACACAGTATACAAAGTACACTAGAAAGGTGCAGCTCTTGGTGGCGGAGTGGTAAAAAATGTTTATCTAAAGCAACTAGATGGTTTTCATTACTTGATAAAGTGGTGAGAAGTCAAGCAAAATGACACCTTTTATTGCCTAACTAAAGAGATTACAATATGCAAGCTTTCTAGGCAACTCAGACTCCTTCTTCAGGCAAGATTTAATACAGAAACTGGAATTCCCTGTGTTTATATACACACCAGGACAGATACAACATTGAAAAAACATTCTAATGAGGCATTTTGCTTGACTTCTCACTACATTCATAATGGCTAAAACGATACAACACCCTAGTACTACAGATTACTTAACAAATAAATAAAGAGGGATTTTGAGTGATTTGCTCTGGGGTGCATAAGAGATGCATTTAGACTATGATATTGAATTAGTAAGTTGTCTTTGCACTGTACTCCATCCTGTCATTTATACATTTATATACAGTATGTCATTTGAGCATCCAAGACTTGTAGAACAGCATTGTGAAAAGCTGAGAAAACAATGTGACTGGGAGTACACACCTTTGCTGCTGTGTGGACTGGGAAAAGCAAGTGACAAAGCCATTGCAAACTAGATGCATATGTAATGTACATATACACAGTTTATAAAATATTACATATTATTATAAACATTTATTACAGTCCAAAATCCAAAACAGCAGTGTGAGAAACAGGCACAAAACAATAATGCATAGCAAAAGGAAATACATCTGAAACACCAGACAAAGAATCCAGAAAGTCAGACAAAAAGTCATACAACCCAAATGCTAATAAGTAAACATAAGAAAGAGCACCTGGGGACAAAAAATGTCAGTCAGATTTCATCTTTTATTCTATTTTGTGTTATGTATCTGTTTAAATTTATGTGTATTGTTGCTTTTGTTGTCTTTAAGTAATCATCCCCACATGTTCATGTATTTTTTGTGATTTGTTTAATTATCTACTCTCTTTTCAAAATGTTCCTCCATTCTGTGTGTTTTGTGGATGATGCCCCAGGAGGCAGGGCCACTCTGACATCACCACTCTTGAGCCCTCCCTCTGGCTCTTAAGACCAGAGTAGAGTAAGTTCACATCTAGAGATCATTGCAAATTAAGGAGTTCTATTGTACTGATTCTTTGAGGATTTTTCTGGTTTTGTGATGATTTTGCTGTGGTTATTGAATTCTGGTTCAGGATTAGCATTCTGGGACCTGTTTCAATTTCTTTTAGCCTTTTTTTGTTTTGTTTTTTTGCTTTTTTGAGTAGTTTTGCCTTGTCGGTCTAATTTTTTGTCAGTAAACTCTTCGTTTATAAAGATCCTTTGTTTGCCCCTTTTTGTACAAGCTGAAGGTTTACATACATCATTCCTCTTCTTAGAATTTTCTAGTTATTTTACCAGCTCCCCATGTTTGGAGCATGCTAGGCCGTAAGTCAGCAGGTAGCAGTTCTAAGTAGCTGGACTATGTGTGCATCTTCTGTGCTGGGCAGTGAAATTCCTGGCCTGCTTTGTGGCTGTATTTTGGAGGTCACATCCCCATTGTGTTATGTCTGGTACTGGTTTGAATATTTTGTTAGATTTGGCACTGATAGATAGACAGGCAAAGAACATTTTAATACAGACCACAAGTGTTTACACTTTAATCCTATCCAAAATAATTGATATTGTAGTTTAAAACCACCTGATGAGTTTATATTCTTTATATCCACTATGCCATGTTTATGAAGGCAATACATGTTCTATGGTCTAACTCTTGTTTTCGGTAAAACTTGAAAGTGATTATTGCACTTTCACACATGAATTGGATTGTATAATTGAGTGAATGACAAGATCAGTATCACAACAATAACAAAATGAGATCGATGCATCCTTGCCTTGTCCTATTCTTAGGGACTTTGTGTGTTTTTATGTGGTTTGCCTCCTGTCCTAAATGACAAGTTGAATGAAGCAAAAACAGAAATTAAGTTCAAATGTTCAAAAAATGTTCAAATAGATACATAAATTACTGTTTAGTTAAAAGTTGTTTAATTTTTTCACTAGCTGTATACAGTATATCTAAAGACCTTAACACTACATAAAATGGCAAAATTTGTGTTTACATAGAGAATGCTGATGTTGAATACATGAGACAAAAAAGAGTAGCAGGGCTATGGTTTATTAAGGGTTTATCAAGGGCATTGGCTAAGGAGGGAAAATGGAGTGAAGGAAATCACAGTAGAATGTTACATTATAAACATTTTTGAAGGGGGAAAAGCGAAGTATGTACAAGGGCAAAAACAAACCTAGTGATTTAATGTGATGAGGCATTTAGTCATATATGCTTTGATACATTAATACCTTTGACTACAAAGGTAAGCAAAAATAAATGGCTGCTTGAAGATATTTAAACAGTCCAATTATTTTACAGTCCAAACAAGTATTATAAACAATAGAATAATGCAAGTACCATAAAACAAACCACAAAGAACTAGCCATTCAGCCCAACATAGTTTATCAGTTTATTTTCCAACTCTCCTCTGAAGGTCCACAAAGCACCACTATTGTCTGATATCAACAATGTTTGTGAAAGGTTACACTTAACCAGTACCACTATCATCTTAAATGTATTCCCTTGATAACTGTAAACACAAAGTGAGGGTTTCTATCATGTCCCCAATTAATCTTCTTAAACACAGTTGATAAAATTACTTAAGTTTTTCCTATTAGTTCATAACCAGCTGTTGTAAAATCAGCTCAGCAGTTTTTCTCTACACTTTTCAATCAAACTGTTACGTTATTTTTGCAGCTCAAACACCAAAACTACATAATATATATTCCACATGATATATTCAGTAAACGTTAGCTATATTTTACCTAGATCATCTATATAAATTCAGCAGAGCAGAGGACCCTTAATTCATATCTAAGAAACTCTAGTTTCACCTTCTAATTTGGAAAACATTCCTAATACAATAAAGTGTTTGTTTCTGTGGTTGAGCAAATTATACTTCCATCTGCACACAACACCTTGAAAGGCCCCTTCCTAAAGTCTGATCACTGTCCACCTAAGAAATATTTTAGCAGTTTTTTGAAAATATAGGTAAACAATATTATTTGACCTACTAAGATCAAATGAACTTGATGCTGCTTCAGAAGATAATACAATTTAACTAAAGCACATACAAAACCCATGTGACCAATGGCTAATGTTCCCAGAATTGATAGGTGTTGCTAATCATTAGAAGCTATTGTCTCCATTAACTGACCCATGGCAAAAGTTATGTTAATTGATCTACATACAGTAACTAGGTTTGACCCGTTTCTATAATGGAGCAGTGTTACTTAGCCTCAGGCTTTTACAAATTTTCCAGTATGCAAAAAAATTCTCAAAAATATACATTAAGGGTTTGTTTGTATAATCATTAGCTTCTCTAAACATTTGTGGATGTATTCTGTCTGGTCGAGGTGAATTCTTTGATATTGGCAATTTAAATCTTTGCCAGTCATCTCCCTGTATGATCTGAATTAATTTTGTATTTCATTCATATTTACTTTGCAAGTGAAACCTTTTATAAATATGAATTCAAAGCATTTGTTTATTCATGTGTATCTTGATGGTCTATCTGCATTTTTTTTTACATTTTTGTTACTGCTAAAAAACTCTTACATTTGATTTTTTTCTACAATATTTTTCCATCGTACCATTTGGGAATTTCTGAATTCCTTTTTAATTTGTTTCTGCCATTTGCTCCTATGTTCTGTTGATAGCCTTGGAGTTATTTTTCTTGTACTTGTTAAACACTTCAGTTTTCTTTCTTAACTCCTTACACATTCATCAAGGAGTTCTGTTAAGCCCCTAAAATTCTGGGATGAAGTTACCCTCCATTGCTTGAAGTATTCCTTTAAATCTATGCCAGTACTTCTTAAACTTCTCCATAAGCAACTTTATGTCTCAGTTTGATTCTTTCACAGTTTGTCACATCTGTTTTACATTTGCCTCACTAAAATTAAATTTCATAGTTTTGTGTTTGTGCATGTGCTTTGCCAAAACAATGTCAAACTTATTTTGTTATGATCACTAAATATTAATGGTCCAGTTATCGCTATTCTTAATTTTTATACTCTATTAAGTCTAGGTGGGCTTCTTCTCTCACTGGTGTTTTGACATACTGAATTAGAAAAAAGGCATCGATTACAGTTGTGAATTCCTCTTCTTCTGCTCAATTATTTGTTCATTGTTCAATATGTGCATACATAGGGTAAATATAGCAATGGATATTCTGAAATAATAAATATTTAAAAGTGGAGACATATAGGCAGAAAGGGCAAGCATAATAACAAAAGAGAAAATCTTACACATGCAATTTCAATGGGAGCCTGATTTTACAACTCTTTCCACATATCATACTGAATATCAGATAAGCCACAGAAGTGTTCCAACTCTTGTAATTTCTTATAAAAGACAAGATAATATTTATGACCTGCTTGAGCTGCATTCTAATGCTTTATGATATTACTGTGACCTTTTGATTAAATCATAATCTTTTAATGCCTAGTTACCCTCTAAGGTATATATGCCAGTTCCCAACTACCTTCAATGCAAAAGGTTTATGCTCTTGTCACATTTTATCTCCAGGGAATTCCTGTTGGAAAATGTGAGGAAATCCTACACAGAAAATGCTGAGGAGAGACAGTCAAAATAAACTGAATTAAAATCTGGTGCAGAGGTATCTAAGTCTAGACAAAAGAATAATTTCAGCTAGAGTCATGAATGATTGAGGTTATTTTGATTATTTGCAGATATTTTAAGGGATGAGACATTAAATTGTCAGCTGCATCAGTTTGATTATAGTAAAACATAAAAACATTGACTTTTGTCTAGTTAGAGAAATTTATTTTTCCCAGATTGACAATCCTTTAAGTAGAAACTAGGCAAGCTGCCAGGCCCGTATGTCATACATTGCCGTTTGCAAACACAACACATATTTTAAAATGTTTTTAAAGGTTTATTATGCACATATATCTTGTTGAATAGATCTGTAATAAATACTTTTCTTGACTGCTTTTTTCCATTTTTACTTAACATGGAATAGCAGAGATTCTCTTCTAGAGGAGAAAAATCTGCAATTGTTAGACCAATAGCACTCAGCCTTCCCAGAAAGATCAATACATGTTTGTTTAGCTATTTGAAGGTGCCATTGTTTAATTTACTCGTGATATTTTGTAGTACCACAGATCAATGACTATATATATTTAAAAAAAATTTAATCATGCAAAAATGTTCTTATTAATTACGGTAAGTGATCATCTCATTTATTCTAGCTAGCAGCAGTTCCAGCTTTTTCACTATTTATTAAAACAACATTTAAAGCCAGGGACACCTTTTATAGTTCTCATCGTTTACTGGGAACAGTGTAGTGGCTCCAGCATAAATATATATTACTGCCTTACAGTTCAGGGAACCCCAGTTTTATTCCTTGTTACTGTCTGTGTAGAGTTTAAATATTAGCACTTTCTCCACATGGACTGTCTCAAGATATCCTAGATTTTGTAAAGACATATATGTTAGCTTAAATGGAAATTCTACATTTATTATAAATAAGTATATGCTCTGTGGTGGACTTCTGTGAATTTGTGTAAAGCTTTGCAGTGGAAAATATTAGTAAGGAAAATGGATGAAGTGATGGATGCATGAACATCTAATTAGATAATCTAGGTTTATCTTTGGCAAATAATTCAGCCATTTCCAAATATTGAGGATTACTAGTCATGCTCACATAGAAATTAGACAACAGTCACTAGGTACAAATAATAGAATATCTACTGTGACCAGCTGGTAGAATGGTATAGCCCAGAAAGGCAGTAAAATCACAGTAATTTTAAAGGTGTATAAAAGGGCAAGGCAAAAGAGTTAATTTAAAGACAGGCAGCGGTTCATAAAGAGATTACATACTTAAGAAACAAAAAACAAAATGCTTGACAGAACTGAAGTCCAAGAAATAATAAGCAAATGTTCAAAACCAAAACTAGTAACTGAATCCCTAAGAAAATCATGATTTAAAGTGGAATTTATTCAAAAAAGTGGGCAAAATGGACTTCACCCCTATTATTTTAAAATGAGGATGGTGCCACAGTGCCATTGGTAACATTACAGGCAACAGCAATAGTAAGAATAATTTGGTGGTTCTCATGGGACATGCACACAAAATGACTATGGAAACATGAAAATAAAGTGATCTACAAGTTTTACATTTAGCTGATCACGAGAAGGATTCTTTCAAGCCATTTCTTTGTTAATGTTTTTGAAGGAGTACTTTGTTAATCTGCAAATGCTTTCGATGATTTTTGAAGGAATTCCAATATTTGAATTAGCTTTATGAATTAAATAATCATGTATAAAATATTTTGCCATGTGCCTATCATGTTTAAATTTCACAGACAGATAATGATGGACTTGATTGTTAATACAAGATGATCAGGGAGTTTATCTGAGACTATCAAAAAAATGTTTATAATACATTTCTTTACATCCGTTTGGAATGTATTAACTGCTCCATTGTTTTCTATTTGTGTCATAGTAGACCATTTTTGGATTGAAACAAATTGTTTGATGTGTGACTAATTAACTTTATAACATCTATGTGGATTGACTCTAAAAGTCTGACTGAAACTCAACATGAACATAGGTAATACATATAAAAACATTATTTTTATTTGATACTTACCACACTTTGTAGTGTTGGCCAAGGAAAACTTTTAACCCTCTTAACTCTTCTTTTTTCCCAAAAAGAACAAAGATCACAAAATTACTTGTACAATGGGCTTCTACAGAGACCCACACTGAACAAAAGTGAAGAATATCAAAACTCCAATGAACAAAATCTCAAATGACTCATATGGTATGCTTCAAATGTTATGTATCCAGTTGTATGCACACAACATACCAAACACATATATTTTGGCTAAAATATTATTACATTAACCTCTTTCAGAACCCCTCTTGTGAATGAAAGAGGAGTAGGCTCATAAAAGACTGAGCTGTTGAACTGAGTGCCCCCTCGGTTCATTCCTGTCTTGTAAGAGCTCATTCATTTGCTACAATGGTATTTCATGTCATATCAACATTGCAGAGTGTGGTCTGAGAGAGGTGTACCATAAAATTAAAGAATAGCAAATGCAAATATTATCAGGTGGGAACTATGCCTCATATTGGTACATATCCAAGGTACTTCAACAAGCAGAACTTCAATTCCCTAGCTCAGTTTCACAAACTGGTAATGAAAAACCCAGAAATACTGCACTTGTGGCTTAATGACAGAAAGAATCACAAAAAGGAGGAACAAGCCTGAAAAGCCATACAAAAGGCTAAGCCCACTTGAAAGGGCTCAAATCTAGGCTGATTAGCTCAAACCCAAAAGCCTAAAATAAATGTAAGAATTTTAAATGTCAAAAAATGCCCACCAGTATCAAAAAGGATAGAGCAAATAAACATAAAAAACTATCTGGCCAAAAAATAAACAAACTTTCTTGAACATTTTAAAATATGTATTATAGAGAATTTCAAAAAAGGAACTCAGAAAGGTAATCCAAGAAAAAGAGCACACCTAAAGCAAACAAAAACAATAAACAGGAAATAAAATAGCAGTACCTTATACTCAAAGTGGGAGTCAAAACCTGGAAATCTGAACAGTAATCATATCTCAAAAACGCGAATCACAAACTAGCAATGCCAAAGCTGCTGTGAGACCAGCAGCTCCTCCATTTATAATGCAGGGACTGTGCCCCAGCTACATAATCAGGTGACCTTGACTCTTTGGACTCTATATACAGGAGACAGGGCAGCTGAAAATAACAAAGAAAAATAATATGTACAATGTTAACATAACACACTAATACAAAAGAAGCATTAAACACAATATCACATAAATGCAACACAGAAAGAAAAAAACTGATTTAATAAAACAATATGAAAAATTACATTTAGACAACAAAAAGACTAAATAAACATGAAATAAACTAGAGCCAGGACAACAAATGTGGCTGTGCCATAACAATAACTATCATATTAATGTGTTGTTGTATATATAACATTTCTGTATCTTTTTTTTCAATACATTTTGGTGTTTTGGTTCAGGTCTTGTTTTCTTTGTTTAAGTTAACATCATTTGACCTACAATTCAATTAGGCCTTAGTACAAGTTTTGTGTTTCTGATTTCATCTTCATCTGACTTACAAATATGTTAACCACTTCCCGGTTAATATAATTCTTGCAGTAATACTTGGAGGTGTTCTGTGTTCCAGCAATAACCAAAAAATAAGCGAAATGGCGGATCTTCAATCCAAATACTCAATGTTCTTGGCAAGAGAGTATATCTGAAAGTGGCTTATTTCATAATATTTTAGCCAAAATACTTCTGTTTTGTAACATTGTGAGCATACCATTGGATACGTTATTTCTAGATTATGGGACATAAGTAATTTAAGATTTTTATAGATGGCCTCCATTGAAGCTTAATGTATCGGGAATGTTGTGATCTTCGTTCTCCATTAAACCTTGTCATTTATAGTATTTTTAAGCCATAATTACAAAAACTGAGTAAGTAACACATATAAAATGGATGATTTTTGGGTGGCATATTCCTTTAAAATTTCAGTTGTACTGCATTTTAATTGGTGCATTTATCTATTGATCAAATTGATTATTCAATACTATTTATTTCATATTAAAGTAATATTTACATTATATCGATGAATTTATAAATTATTTTCTTGCCTTCTAATAATGTGTAAAGTAGTTCTTTTTAAATAATAACATATGATTTTTATGATAAAGGAGATAATTCTCATAAGGTAATGATACTATGTGCATGTACTTTTAAAGAGCATCCATCCATACATGTTTTGTTTTTCTTTTGTAGGGACAGCTGGGACATGGACAGAACACTGTATTTTTATGTAGACCTTTAAGTCTTAGTGATGGTCTTCTTAAAGGCAATATATGTGATATAGATGCTGGAGACTCCTACAGTGCATTAATTACAGGTTTGTCTTATATGTACAATCATTTTAGTCATTATCATTTGTAGTGTCCAGCAGACTCATACTGAATTTGCCATACATACTTTTTATTATTTGGGTATTTTAAATAATTCACTTATGTGAAGGCATCAGCAACTTCACACATACTCACTATACTGCATACACAATAAGATGGTGAGGACAGGGTTCACAACGTGAGTGATAATTTTATGATATACTTGGATATTGAACAAGGGGGTTCAATATTGGGGATTTAACGCTACAGTTTACTCATTAAACAGTGCCAAAAGATTTTTAATAACCTAAGTAATTCAGAATCAGATTTAACCTCAGATTGAAAAAGCAGCAACTTCCGAAAGCACAGTGTCACCTATGACCTCACTGGGTAATTGGTTTGAGAGGCTTGGTTGCAGTGCACTCATTTTGGCTCACAAGCTACATACTTAAGCAATATGTTTTCATGGAATTCTTCCATTAAATTGCTGATGAGGCCAAGCACTACTTACAGTAATTTCAAATTGATAAATTCATGCTGTAAAAAAATGTAGTTGTTGGGTCGCCATAGTCTCCCAATAAAGCAAAATGAAAAAGTGGGATTAAGTATTTAGTTTATGCTAATTGTAGCTTTTTGTTTTTTAAATTAAGTTTCCTAGTTTTACCTCCTTGCACATGTGCAACAGGAATAACTGAGCTAAAAAATGTATGGAAGGAAGGGCAACATAATAAACCATGTTGCTTGAGGGTATAAAAAGTGTTGATATGTTCAGTTTGTTGCTGTTAAGAGCAATTAGGCACATTATGTATACTCAGTGCAAAAATGAGAAATGAATGTAACAAGATGGCCATTCTGACAGTGGAAGGGTTCTCAGCAGTGGTCCCCACCCCTGAATGAGCCAAACAGAATAAACAGTTACAGTGATTATGACGTTTATCATACACAAAATAAAGAGAAGAGAGAAAAACAAAAAACAACCAACTTAATTAACTGCAGATTAATCTTTCTTTCTTTCTGGGCCTTACAAATACAGTAGGTGTATTACTGCTTATTCAGTGGAGCTGATTGTCTACTTAACCATAGCCAGAAGTATTGCACAAACACCTTTGTCACTTTCTTCTTTTGTTCACTCTTAAATCTGGTCTTACACTTTTTCCTGCCTTTTGTGCTAATGCCTCCTCATCTCCCACATCCATATACAACTGGCTTCTGGCCATGGACCAGCTTTAAGCTTCAGATTGGAGCCACTTGTGGAGCAACCCCTGGAACCACTTCTGAGGCAAGGAACAACCATCATCTCATTATCATTTCCTCTGATGGCCTAAGACATCAGTGAGCTCCAGTAACACCTCTAGTGATACCTAGTGTCCTTCTATCCAGAATACAAAGCTTCCTGTGTTTGTCATGGGAATCTAATAGTTTAGGGAATTTTTTCTTTCCTGTCCCTCATAACCTTTCACTGCATAAATAAATAATTATTATTATTTTCCTGATGCTACCAGCATGAGCTCAGGTTGTTTCTAAATGCTCTGTGGTAATTCCTTGTGACTTTGCCCTTGGCATCCTCTTCCCAACTTAGCATCCCTTCATGACTGCTTTTTCCTATTTTTTAACCAACACAAATGCATAATTACATATTTTCCCTACTATAATGTTTTGTAATATACAAAAAATATCCATAATAAATAATTTGCACAGATTTGCATTTATTGCAAAAATTCTCTAAATGTTGTGAAAGAATTGCAAAAGACACAGAAAACTGATTGGGGTACTTAAAGGTATACCCCACGAAAAGAGCAAAAAAGCGCAAAAAGGTGTACACCCATAAATGTAAACAATATATGTAGTTTACAAAATAAAAAATAAGTCACTAATGCTGCAGTAAGCCACTCAGAAGTGGGCTCCACCACCAAATGGTGTTAATGTGATGAGGTTCTTTAGAACTCATATTAGAAAGGAAAGTGAGACCTCTGGTTTGTTCAGGGAGGAAGCAACCTCAGTGTTTTTGAGAAGGTTTGATTCTGAAGGTAAAGGAGGAGATGTTACCTTCAGAACCGTCTCCTGTTTGGAGGTGGTATTTCCAATTTCATAGCCCTATAGGTGCCTTCTAATCATGTGCATCTGACAATGTTTACAATTAACTTTCTTTGTAAAGCTCTTCTATTTTTGGTGTATTGCCACATTACAATATAGCTTGGAAAATTTCAAAACAAATGGTCTTGAAACAGCTTACCACTTTTCAATGCATGTCATTTGTTGAAGTACCAGAAGCCATTTCCTCACAACAGAATGTAGATAAACATTTTTCATACCATAGGTTTAATGGATTGATGTTGCTGCATCATGATCATGGGCACTAGTCAAATTACTACCTTGAGTGTATGAGGGAAGTGAATCTTTATTTTGTTTGTAGAGTTCCACCATGCAGTATTTACTTCTCTTGATGATGGTTAATAGTTTTGTCTATGCTCAAATTTACTTATTTCAAAAGTTATTGAAAAAGATGATCTTCACATGGTCTTACAGTACAGTGACACAGCATGAGTTGTCTCAGATAATTAAGTACATATGAATCAAGATTAACCAGAAAAACGTCACTGTAAACAGTGAGGTTCAGTGGTCGACAATGTAATATGATTCATCATGACTTCTCACATTCAAAACAACGAGAAGACTCTCTGGCTAAATAAATGTGTTTTCAGTACAGTTTCACTTTTTACCCACTAAAGGGAAAGAGTTTGCATGGATATACAAATTAGATGCAAAAAGGGTTTACCGTCTGAAAAACTCATCTTATGTTGGTGCTCTGGAGGTAGCCTATAGGAGCGAAAGGTGTCATCTTAATTTCAAGAAAGAATGATGGGACATAGAATGAATCTATGCAATGTAACCTCCTCTGCAGTTTCAAGGATTAGACATTGTTCTGTGTTAAATAACTCTTCTTCTATGAGAAACATATGAGTGGTCTCCATATTTGTGAACAACAGCCAGAGAACAACTTACAGGTGTGCCTCAGTACCATGCTCAGTTATCCCTTAACCTATAAAAGTTAATCTGATGTTTCAATACATTCTTAAATCCTGATTTGTTAAATTTCTGAATACAGTAATACAATTTTAAAATCCATCTATCTTTCCTTCTTTTTTCTTATATTAAAATGAGTTACTAATTCTAAATTTAGTTTTGCTGATTTATTTTAATAAGGTTTTAACAGTTCTCCGATATGCAGTGTAAAGAATCAGATGTGAGAAGTGGATAGTCATGTAATTATTTATTTTTAATTTTTATTTATAAATCCTCTAAATAGTTGTACATCGATAGATAGATAGATAGATAGATAGATAGATAGATAGATAGATAGATAGATAGATCTGAATAAGTCTGCTGATGATATTTTGAATTTTATTTTGGCCATTAAAAGGAAATGCATAAACCTTGTTATACAAAAGGGAAGGATTCCAACAGAAAGTATAAAATATTTTTACTCAAAAGATGCTATAGTTTATTTAAACAAAGATTTGTCACTTGACAATAGTAAGATTTGCATATGTTATTTGGAAGCTTTTCTAGATAGCAATAAGCAGTAATCCAAATATGTAATTAGGCACAGCAGATAGGCCTTTTGCTGTTCTGATTTCCTACAGTATGTTCTTAACATCATCACATACAAGTTTTCTCGAGCTTCTTTCTTTTGCTCCCCAGTGTGCACTCAGAGAGCAGTATTCATAGGACCGAAAGCTTCCCCTTTCATCCGCATGACTAGAAAGACTTTGTGTTTTCACTATGCTCGCTTGCACCTGCTTTCTGATGGTGACAGCTCGGGACTCCTTACATCTCATTGCATTTGTCTTTTTCTTCTCTTTGCCAAATGGCACCACAACTCTTCAGTTTGTCTCTCAACCATACTATAAAAGTATTCCATGGTGGTTACTTTTGCTTTCGAAGTCCTGAATTCTATTATCATATAAACCACCCCTGTATCTTTGCTTTTTTGAACCACAGCTTTCTTTTTAACTCTGTCCTGAAAGGATTGGGAATCTTGCCAGGTTTACTTAGCTCAAAATAAGATTGTTTTCCTTAAATGCACCACACAGGAGACCAGGTCCTCCTAAAACACAAATGAAAAGATTGATAAGTAATTGGGTAAATTGAGGTATACTTCACTTTATATTTCATTCATTTCATTTCATGTATGATGCATATTTTTTACCCCAGTAGAATTTCTGAGGGTGCCTGTGTGAGTATTAAGAGTTTTTGGATGTACAATTATGATTCTGCATTGATTGATAGGTGCAAATCATGATGAATGTAATGTTATGCTTTGTTGCTGCACTGAGTTTATGATATCCTATAAATAGTATGTTTATATATATTTTTCTAACATATCAATCTATTTTACATACCTGCTTTATCCCATTCTGAGTCATAGAAAGTCAGGGCCTACCAAGCCATCAATGTGCAGAGCATGATAACTTATCTTGGATGCTAAACCAATGAAATATTTATAACATATCTTAAAATAGTATATTGCACAATGTGAATATACTGTAAGCTGTAAATATTACAACATTATTGTATAAATATGAAGAAAACAAATTATTACATTAGATTGATTATAAAAAACAGAACAAAAATGATTTTGTTGAAAGAAGAGCAGGAGATATCTTCGTGCAGGCTGGCAAATACAAAGGATAGCTTGTCGGTGCATTTTGCAGCAGCTGAAGCATTAGAGGCCTTTTAGAAAAATGCGGCCTTTAAATAAAAAATACTACTCAAAAAAGACTTAATTAGGCTTAAAAATGAGCTTTGATGAGTCAAATGTCTTTTTTGTCTTCTTTTTGTTCTTCAAATTTCTTATGCTCCAATTAAGCAGCATTCAATGTTGGCATTCAGGTGGAAGCATTTTGTTAAACTCGTCTTTATTGATCATCCACACCAGTTCTGGAAGCTGAGGATGATCACACCAAACATCTGCTCCATTCCTGGCTTGCATCTCTTTTGTGGCTAGTGTGTCACGACCCTGGAGCATAGCTTATTTGTTTCAGATATTCATGTCCATATTACGTCTGCATCTGTTTAGTGTTTGTTCTTTATAGACACCATCTAAGAAGAATTAACACTGTGCATATGTACTTGTAAAAACACAATCTTACAATATATAAAGACCAATGTACTTCTCAATTACTAATAAGTGCTTAAAGAAAGTGCTTAATTTCTGGCACTCCTTTTGTCATTTATGGTCAGCAAGAATGGGCCTGTCATTTTGCAAGGTTAGAGAGATCTCTTGACAAGGCCTAAATTCACTTTTCTCTAATCCTGTGGCCCTTTTTCTCCTTCTTCTAATTGGGCCCTATACCTCTTTGTTCCAGCCATGTAGCTAGAGTAGGATGCTTATGGTTTGTTATGCACAGTGTCAGAAATATCCACATTTGCCCAGACGCATTTCAGAATGTAATATTTCTGCTAGCCACAGTGAAAGACATACATAACCAGGAAGCAAATTTGCAATTAAGAACGTATTCTTCAAAACAGCTTAAAATTCAATCATTTGCAAATAATTTAACATATTACGACTATATTTATTAACCACTTTGGAGTAATCTGCATTTAATTGTCTGTGAGAAAAGCATGAATTCCTCAAGTCCAGTTTTATTGTATTTAAAGCATGGCTCTTAGTGTTATTTTTAATCAGTTTGAACCTTAAAATGAATGAGAAAACATGAATATCATTTGGTATGACAGGTATGCATGGAATGAAAAAATGTTTCGAGGTTTTTTTCGACTCATCACAGTCACTTCAAAAACAAAAATGATGAAGATTTTTAATTACTAAGTGTATTATCCATTTTTTAATTAAGGATATGTTTCATCAACCTTGAACCCTCCAAGCACACCTACTTTATCACAGTAGCACCAGATTTAGATTGTCCTAAAACAATACATATTTAAATTACTAATGCCCAATAATAATATTTTGCTCCTTTATCTTATGATAACAAATTCATACATAATACATTTTAATAAATTAAGATGCAGTAATATTAAAATGAAGCAATGCAAATTCAGAATCTTCTTATATAATACGCTACCGTGGCTGTCCATTTGTCTGTCTAGGATTTCAAAGCATCTCAGAATGCACAACACATTGAACCTTGAGGTAGATGGGCTACAACAGCAGATCACATTGGGTTCCACTCCTGTCAGCCAAGTACAGAAAGCTAAGTCTGCAGTGGGCACAGGCTTATCAAAACTGGCCAGTCTGATGAATCTTGATTCCTGCTAAAGCACTCAATTGGTAGGGTCAGAATATGGTGCTAACAACATCCATGCAACCATCTTGCCTTGTGTCAATAGTCCAGGGAGGTAGTGGTAGTATAGTAGTGTGGGAAATCTTTTTTTAACACTCTTTCATCCAGTTAATCTAATGCCAATACCAATCAATCAATCAATCATTGCTAGAATGCCCTGGACTGATGGGTATTGTGGCAGACTATGCGCTTTCAATCATGGCCACAACCTGTCTATTTCCTAAGGGCTACTTATGGCATGTGTGATTGTGTGAGGTATGACAATCAATCCCAAAAAATGGAGCACCAGCTGGGTCACCCCGTTTAATTAACATATTATTTTTAAACAGAAATTACTCATATAAGGAAATGTAAAGTAAAGTAAAATGTTTGCTGTAGCGATTAGGTCTGGTTTAGAGCTCCGTCTCTCATAAACAGCTGTCCAGAATGAGACGCCACCTTCATTGAGCGCCTCAAATATACAGTCCTCCAACCTGAAGGGACAGTGTCAGTTGCCCTCACTGGGTACCTTCTACTGATTGTAGAAACACAAAGAGATGATATTGTTAGCTGTCCCAGGGTGGGATTTCTCACCCAAGATCAGTCAGGAGGGTGATCCTGATAATGTACCAAAGTACAAAGTCAACTTAAACTGGTCTCATGAACATAACAATGAGTTCAGTGTTCTTCAGTGGCATTCCCAATCACTGGATCTGAATCCAATAGAACATCTTTGATATGTGGTAGAATGGGAGATTCGCACCATGAATATGCGCCTGAGAAATCTGCAGAATTCACGTGATGCAAGCTGTTTTGAGAGCAAAAAGAAGCCCTATAAGTATTAGTATAGCATTCAAAGTAATGTGCTATGTAAGTGTATAGTGTCATACACAGTCTTTTTTTAAATGTTTATAAGGAAGCCTGAATGATGAAAATCCAATATTTCCATACATCTTCACTATATTTTAGCAGTCAGTTTTATTTAAAGTATTTCTAATATTAAAGGTCCTATCGTGTGGCCCACTGTCTCCTCTGAGTTTTAGGTGTAGCTGCAAATTCTGAATGTCAAACTCATCCAGCCATTGAAAAGTTATTTTTCAGAAATGCCCAACAAACAAACAGGCTGCTTCTCTGCACTGATCATTTACATACTATAAGTAATTGTTTGGACATGAACAAAAGTGTTTATTCTGGGTTGTATTTAGCAATATTTTTGTAATGGTTTCTCTACCATTTCCACACTTTTGTAGCTTATTATTGTCTTTTTCTGATAGTAGTATAGCTTTTCTGCTAAGCAAAGTTTCATTAAGTGCTATACTTCACCTGCTGAATTGATATTCACCTTACATACATCTTTAAACCTTTATCTTTAAACATGCTCCTTTCAACATACCATTGCTCACAAATAAATTATTTATTGTCCAGGCTTTTATGCTCTTCTATTCTCTGACATTTTCTTTTTGAAACTTTGCTCTTTTTCGAAATGATATGATTTGTCTTCGCCTTTGAGAGTTAGTTCCTACTTCTTTATGACTTCTGTCTTCACAACACAATTACGTCTCCACTTTAACAAATTATCAGTATTTAACCCTGTATCCATGTTAAACTACATCACTGTTAGTGATTTTTGTATTCAGATATGTGTTGCTGACATAACTTTTCCAGCAATTTTCAGGTGCAGACTTAATACATTTAGTATGAAATGCTCGATGACTCAGTCCTGCCAGTCTGCAACTTGCCCTGGCTTTTGTCTAAAGTCATAGGGAAGTTCCCTTTGTGTGTGAGAGTTGACAACTAACCCAGAAGTAAAATGTACACATCATAGACAAAAAAAGTAAGGAACATGGGTGTTTTGGACCGAAGTCAGGCTCTTCTGTCTAATAGCTCATGTTTATCATACCATGGCAAAACAGAAAAAGGTAAAATGGGCTGAGATCCAGGCTGAGAATGCTATAACTAGAAAGCCTTTATACAGTACCTTTGTCAGACAGCATGTTATTTGCAAACAGAATGTGACAACTTTTTATAATTTAGAAATTTGAAACTGAGTTGAAAAGTCATCAGAGTGTCATATAATATGTCATCCCCTGTGATTTCTAGTCATATAATTTGACATTCTCAGGGGATGACATCAACGACTGTAGTCATTAAGATTGACTTCACTACCAATTAGAAGTTGTTTAATGTGACGCCAGTTTAAATAGAACACTACTTCTTGTAATGTGGACATTATTAGAAATGACTATACAGCTGGGCTGCCATCTTCAAGAGGAAACAAAACCTCTATTGTCAAATGCTTGTTTTAAGATTTCTGATAACACTCATTAACACTGCATTCTGAATGAACCGCTGCATGTTGTAAACCTATATCTATCACATTTAAATAGTACCTTTAACGTGGCCTAAGATGACTTGAACATTTTAGGGCTCAGCTTTTAATAGACTGAAATTTTATTTTTTTATCTAGTACACAATGTAAACATTATATATTTTTGGGCATAGTATAGAATTCACAGGATGTAAGGTTACATCAGGAAGGGCACCCGGTGTAAAATTTTGCCAGATCAATATGCAGACATCCATCCAGTTTCCAACCCACTGAATCACGGGGGTCTGAATATGCAAACAACAATACAAATTTCCGTACCGGATCGGTTGAGGCCTAGGTTAACAACGGCCGCCACCAGTACTGTTAACCAACTTTGAATGTTGGCAGTATGACTGGTAAGGGGAGAGAATTAGTCGATATGATGGAGAGAAGGAAGGTTGATATGCAATAGACTAAATGGAAGGGGAGTAAGGCCAGATGGATCAGAGGTGGATTCAAATTGTTCGATCATGGTGTGGATGGGATGAAAAACAGGGTAGGGGTTATTCTGAAGGAACAGTATGTCAAGAGTGTTTTGGAGGTGAAATGAGTGTCTGATTGTGAAGCTGGAAATTAGACATGCAATGATGAATGTTGTTAGTGCATATGCCCCGCAAGTTGGGTGTGCGATGGATGAGAAAGAAGATTTCTGGAGTGAGTTGGATGAAGTGATGGACAATGTACCCAAAGGACAGAAAGTGGTGATTGGAGCGGAATTTAATGGACATGTTGGTGAAAGGAACAGAGGAGTTGAGGAGGTGATGGGTATGTGGTATGGTGTCAAGGAGAGGAATGAAGTAGGTCAGATGATAGTGGATTTTGTGAAAAGATTGGGCATAGCTTTGGTGAATACATATTTTAAGAAGAGGGAGGAGCACAGGGTGACATACATGAGTGGAGGACGATGCACACAGGTAGATTATATCCTACGCAGAAGAGTCAATTTGAAGGAGACTGAAGACTGCAAAGTGGTAGAAGAGGAAAGTGTAGTTAGGCAGCATAGGATGGTGGTCTGTAGGATGACAGTGGAGGTCAAGAAGTGGAGGAGAGTAAGGGCAGAGCCAAGGATGAAATGGTGGAAGTTGAAAAAGAAGGACTGCAAGGTTGAGTTTAGGAATGATGTAAGATGGGCAGGGGGTGGAAGAGTTACCAGACAGCTGGGCGACTACAGCAGAAGTAGTAAGGGTGAAAGCAAGAAAGGTGCTTGGCATGATATCTAGACAGAGGAAGGAGGAAAAGGAAACCTGGTGGTGGAAAGGGGAAGTACAGGAGAGTTTACAGAGGAAGAGGATGGCGAAGAAGAAGTTGGATAGTCAGAGAGATGCAGAAAGTATACAAGAGTATAAGGAGATAAGGCGCAAGGTGAAGAGAGAGGTGGTGAAGGCTGAAGAAAAGGCGTATGATGAGTTGTATGGGAGGCTGGACACTAAGGAGGGAAAAAAGACCTGTACCAATTGGCTAAACAGTGGGACCGAGCTGTTAAAAATGTGCAGTAGGTTAGAGTGATAAAAGATAAAGATGGAAACATACTCACAATTAAGGAGGTTGTGTTGAGCAGATGGAAAGAATACTTTGAGAGGAGGATAAATGAAGAGAATGAGAGAATGAAGGTTAGATGATGTGGAAATAGTGAATTAGGAAGTGCAACGGATTAGCAAGGAGGAAGTAAGGACAGCTATGAAGAGGAATTTTTAACTAGATTGTTTAATGGAATCTTGAAAAGTGAGAGGATGTCTGTACTGGTACCGATGTTTAAGGATAAGGGAGCTGTGCAGAGCTGTAGTAACTACAGGTGAATAAAAACTGATCAGCCACAGCATGAAGTTATGGGAAAGAATAGTGGAAGCCAGGTTAAGACGGGAGGTGATGATTGGTGAGCAGCAGTATGGTTTCATGCCAAGAAATAGCACCACAGATGTAATGTTTGCTCTGAGGGTGTTGATAGAGAATTATAGAGAAGGTCAGAAGGAGCTGCATTGCGTTTTTGTGGACCTGGAGAAAACATATGACAGGGTGCCTCGAGAGGAGTTGTGGTATTGTATGAGGAAGTTGGGAGTGGCAGAGAAATACGTGAGTTCTACAGGAAATGTACGAGGGAAGTACGACAGTGGTGAAGTCTGCAGTAGGAGTGACGGATGCATTCAACGTAGAGGTGGGATTACATCAGGGATCGACTCTGAGACATTTCTTATTTGTAATAGTGATGGACAGGTTGACAGACGAGATTAGACAGGAGTCCCCGTGGACTATGATTTTTGCTGATGACATTGTGATCTGTAGCGAGAGTAGGGAGATGGTTGAGGAGACCCTGGAGAGGTGGAGATATGCTCTAGACAGGAGAGAAATGAAGGCCAGTAAGAACAAAACAGAATACATGTATGTGAATGAGAGGGAGGTAGTGGAATGGTGAGGATGCAGGGAGTACAGTTGGCAAAGGTGGATGAGTTTAAATACTTGGGATCAACAGTACAGAACAACAGGGAAGATAAGTGAAAAAGAGAGTGTAGCCAGGGTGGAATGGGTGGAGAAGAATGTCAGGAGTAATTTGTGACAGACGGATATCAGCAAGAGTGAAAGGGAAGCTTTACTGGACAGTAGTGAGACCAGCTATGTTATATGGGTTGGAGACGGTGGCAATGACAAGAAAGCAGGAGACAGAGCTGGAGGTGGCAGTTAAAGATGCTAAGATTTGCACTGGGTGTGACGAGGATGGACAGGATTAAAAATGAGTACATTAAAGGGTCAGCTCAGATTGAAAGGTTGGAAGACAAAGTCAGAGAGGCAGGATTGTGTTGGTTTGGACATTTGCAGAGGAGAGATGCTGGGTATATTGGGAGAAGGTTGTTACGGATAGAGATGCCAGGCAAGAGGAAAAGAGGAAAGCCTAAGAGAATGTTTATGGATGTGGTGAGAGAGGACATGCAGATGATGGGTGTAACAGAGCAAGATGCGCAGGACATGAAGATATGATAAAAGATGATCCACTGTGGCAACCCCTAACGGGAGCAGCCAAAAGAAGAAGTATAGAATACAGAGAAGGAAAGTAATACAGGTTGATTATCCTTAATCTGAATATGCAATATGGAGTTGGACTGAGTCCCTGTAATGCTTAGAATGTCATAAAGCAAGTACACACGATCAGTGATCCGAGACGAAGCATCAAGTGGCATGAAGAAATGACGCAAAATCAACGATGCGGGAGGGGGAAGTTGGTCTTTACCCTGTGAAGCATCAAACATCGATAAGCATTAAAACACAGCCAACAAGCTTTGTTCCCAGTGGAATGACATGATAACACCTATAATAAGTGTTCTGAAATTGCAGATGTCTTGTGTGGTAATAGAATATCAGTACTTATGGTTGCCAAAAGCAGCTTCATTCTTGCTAGGTGCCCTTATTGCAATATGAGCGCAGTAAAGTTCTGCAATTATGTTAGAAAAACCAGATGCTGCTGCATTACCTTTTCATGCTGGCAAAAACATTATATATGTGAACTCACACTATACAAAAGCTAGATGTAGCAACACATTGGTTAGTTAATGATTTCCATCACAGTGAATAGATGGAGTGAAGCTTGGCTGAGTTATTCCTGATCTGTCGGTCAGTTCCCTGAGAAGTGACAAATAATAAAAAAATTTCTTCACTGTAAATATGCAGCATATGCCCTCTTAAAAGGGAATTAAAATAGAGTCTGTACATTACAGTATATCCTGTACAACACACATTATAATAACAGCAAAGTGATATGAAGTATATATGCATGAATCATCACTTAGCTGGTTTGGCTGCACTTCCCTAGTTGACTAAAGGTGTCCCCAAGATATCTCATTATTTATATACAAAAATTTCAAAATCCAAAAATACATGAAATCCAAAATGCTTTTGGTTCCAGCCCTTTTGGATTAGGGATACTCAACCTATATACATTAGAGATGAGATACACTATGAAGTAAAAGATCACCATCCAAATACTTAGCAAGGAATGATTCAGGTCAAGTGATCCAGTTTTTAGTGACTCTTACCTTACCTCATAATCTAAAATATCCTTCAAGGAATACTTCACCCAAAAATTATACTTTTTATGTGTTACTTTCTCCATATAGTTTACATTGGTGGCCACGAAAATTTTTTAAGCTCATGCTTCCATGGAGAATGAAAATTCAAATTGAATGGGACCCAGTGGTGACCAAACAATGTTAAATTAATATCACATGAAATACATGTCTGTCATCCATTTGTATTCTCAGAACATGCAAAATACATTCATTTTTGCTAAAATAGTGTTAAAACCAACTTCTGAAAAATTCAGTGTAGAAGATCCCCCTCTCTCCCTCATTAACTGGTGAAGAATCCTGTACATTCAAATCAAAGCCATAGTATTTTGAGATTGGACCCTTCCTGTTTATCATTTACACCAAGTTTTCCACAGAATATGAATGGGTAACAGATAGATGGATTATATAACATGAGTTACATGGGAATTCTTGTTTTCCATAGACATTTTTCATATTGTTTGCCATTTTCAAATTTGGTCACCAATCGGTCCCATTAAGTTTAAATCTTTGTTATGTCTTTTCTCCATGAAAACATGAGAATACAATTTTTTCTCAGCCACCATTACAAACTACCAAAAACTAACATTTTAAGGCGGAGCATTCCTTTAAAGGAACTACAGACAAAAATAACAAAGCTATAAAAATACTTGCCTGTACAATATATTTTTTTCCAGAAATACTAAAAAAAATATATATTGAGAAAACGGAGGTACAATTGTTTAACTTTAACTATAATGTTTATAACTGACATTTTACTTAACTGGTCTATGTTAAAACACAAAAACAAATTTTACACTCTATAGTTAACTTTTTGTTTCCTCATTTTTCTTTGTTATAGCTTCACTTTTATTAAAATGCATACTTTTTAGAAACATATGTGAATATCCTGTGTGTACAATTAAATACACTGACAGATTGTGTAGCTAGCATGGAACTGCCAGTGACAGAAAAGCACATTAGGAAAGTGGGCTCAAAAATGGGCCACTCTTGGCAGAAAGGACACTGCCATGTAAACATACTGGCATTACATTTATTTATCACTCCTGGATATAAAGTAAGAGGCATGAGTGGGCTTCCTAGCTGGTTGGGATATAGTAATCAAGTAATGAGGAGACTGCAGATAATCCCAGTAATGAAATATTGAGGTACTGCAAAGTATAAGTTGCCCACAGCAGATTTGGTTATGTAGCTTTTTACATGGAATCCAGAACGCAGAGAACTGATAAAACTTAAAGCAGGATGGTTTAGATAGTCTTTGTCTTAAAAGAATATTCTGCTAACCTAGAAATGAGCTTAAAAGAACATTCTTAACAAGAAAAATAACAAATTAAAGAAATTAAAGGGGAATAGTAAAAGTGTTACAAAGCACTTAAGGTACCCTATACACCATACCTGATTAGGTACTCCTGAGAAGAACTCTTTGGTATATTATTATTTAGTTTTGTGTATTTTTCTCTTTGGTAATTCTTTTAATTATTTTGAATAAATATAAGCCCTGTTTTTTATTTTGGCAGTCTCGCACATTTTGTTTTGGCTAAGGATAAAATATGAAGTTGTCCCCTTTAGCAATGCATTTTTTGTACAATTATGAAAATCAATACAAGTTGTTTCTGCAATCTTTTGGCAACCAGGAGATACCCCTTACTGTATATTGCTTATTCTATGACTAGTACCAGAGTGAGGATTGGGAATAGTGAGGGAAGAGTGTGGTAGTGTAATTAGCAAAAGGTCTAAACCTATTGTAAAATGTGTTCACTCATTCATTGTCAAATTACTTGATATAGTTTTTAATAAAAATAAAAAACATCTGAAACTAAGGACCACAATCAATACAAATCACAAAATAAAACTGCCATGTCATGCACACGTAATATTCTTGAGGATAATTCAACTCATTTATGATATTCAAATATAAAAAGCAAAAGCCAAGTGTGGAACTCGCTTAGGAAAAGTCACTGCAGCCTCTGAAATAGGCTTTAAAATAAGCATTGGATTTATTGCATATCATAAATTATGTGCCCTAAATATAGGCATCAAAGAGAAATTTATTAGATGCACATTTAAACTGGCAGCCCTTGCTAGAAATGCATATGATATCTTAATGATGGGTATGGCATACATTTCAATATACAGTTATAATCTGTAATAGTTAAATTGAAGAAGGCTCTAATTAAAAGAACTCTGTTCTAAATTAAGTAGTTTGACATGTGATAATTGACAGTTTCTTAAAATGTTTCTAATTAGGGTCAATGTGTTTTTTTTAATTCAAAGGAAACTATCAATATACTAAATGTGCCCTATCAACTTTAATCTATTTTAAATTTAAAGTAAAGTAAAGGTACAATTTAAATAAGAGCAGAAAACAGAAAGCTGTATCAATGCACTCATATGTGTACACAGTACAGTATGTGTTGAAACTAAAATTATATTCAGGAGGCACTTTGCATATTTTAAACAATAGTTTTATAGTTAGTTAATCTTAAAAAGCACTTTGATATGTCAATATGAAATTATTACATGTAAATGACCTCCCAAAACATGTCTATAAATATTAGATCTAAACTAATATAAACTGCTGAAAATCATTCTTGCTGTTTTAGCATCAATCTAAATGTCTCTTTATTAAAAATTAAAACAATTTTGATGAGAATGGGCTATTCAGCCCATCAAGCTTTTCAATCCTATTCATTGTCCAAAAGAACAAAATGTGGAGATCTGAAGGTCTTTAAAGTCCCTTGCTGTTCCACACTATTTGGTCATTTATTCTATGTGTCTATGGTTATTTAGGGAAAGAAAAACTTATATTTGTGCTAAAGTTGTTTGTGAAAAGTTTCTAGTTGCGTCTACATGTTCTTATAGAAGAATTTATTTTAAAGTAACAGCTGGGTTCCACTGCAATAATTCCTTTCATAATTTCAAACACTTCAATTGTGTCACCTCTTAATCTTTGTATGTTAAACTGAAAACCTTCACCTCCTTCAGTCTGTCCTCATCGCTCATACATTTCACTCCAAAAACCAGTTAGTCGCTCTCTTTTGGACCTTTTCTAGCTCTGTTACATCTTTTTTGTAATATGGAGACCAAACCCGAACAAAGTAGTCCAGGTGAGGCCTCACTAGTGTGTTATATAGCTTAAACATGACTTCACGTGACTTCTATCTATCTAAAAAATATCTGTACATATATATCAACATACAAATGTTCATGAAGGAAGAATTCCTGAATTGTGGGATATGTTTGATGTTCTATGTTCTTTGCCTAGTACCCAGTACGTGGTGAATAAGAGGACAGGTCCACCTAATTATTGCAGTTTTGAGTACTGGTTCTAGCATTTCGTAAGCTAAATCTAGAGACGGATCAGCAGCTTCACCATTTTTGTGCCAGTGGAGGCTGGAAGCCTGACATTTTAGTTTTGAGCTGGACTTGTTACGGCATTGCCTATCCAGTAGGCCCAGACCTGTAAAGATAGCAGGTCTATAATTTGTTATTTTTGAGGTTTGTGTTTATTTTTGATCTCTGTTGTAGCAGGAATCTTCACAAACACATTGTAGTCAATATCACAATAAAGCCAACAAAGCCCAATACGAAAATCCAAATCATTGCCAAAAAAGGGCTAAGCAAGGAATTGCAGACTGTTATAAAAATGTTGTAGTTCAGAACTTTTTTAACCATCAATATACCATGCAAGAGTAGTGTATTGTAATGCCATGTGACTTCTAAAGACCTGCCCCTATCAACCAGATGTCACATTAAGGAAACAGCTGGCTAAAATGGCGGCATATATAACAAAACAAAATGACACTGTGGTATTTGCAAAACAAGACGTTAAAATAAACTTTTCAAAAACAAAACTATAAAGGAACTATGAAAAAAACGTGAATCAAGGCCAAGAAGAATTTATTAAGCTAGACAGAAATGCTTTAGTGAATCACAATCATTGCAAACAGATGTTTAGAACTGAGCCAATTTTCAGTTATATTGCAGCTCCAATAGTTTCTTTTGCATCATTAATCTATCATGATTGTACGAGCAATAGATCTTTTCATAGGAGAACAAGATAGGTTCTCTGACTTTTTTTAGATTTTTTCCAAGAAAATTTTTTGGTATTTTCTAGTCTTGCTCCACCATTTTGGTGTATGACTATAGCTATTTTTTGATGTATTGCATTTTACAAGTTGATGTCATCATATTCACGTTATAAAACATGGTGGTGCTAGGAAGCACATGTGTGATCTTAGACTGAATCACGTTGATATTTTTGTGAAGACAGTTAGAACATTCAAGACAAAACTATGGAAAAAAGTTTTAGGTTTTATTTTTGAAAGCTTTATTTTGTTTTGCTTTTCTTTCAAAACATATTTAATAAGAGGTTTTGAAACATTCTCTGTCCTTCCTGCCATTTTAGTTTTAGAAAAACATCTTCTACATCATCTTCCTTTAAAATAGTTTTTCCTTCCTTGAGAAATCATCAGGCTGAGGAATGAACACATTCGTAAAAGGGCAATCATCTAACTGACCACTCTTTGTGAAAATCTTTACAGAGTAAAGAGTTCTTTAATATCTTTCAAAACATCTATGTAGGTAATTTGAATCTGAATATTGATTTACATTATCTCTGTTATGAGGTGGTCTTGAGGGCAGTTTAGTTTTTTCATCCTTGTAATATTTAATAATATTAAATTGGTAAATAATAATATTTCTAAGCAACAGGTATGCAAAAGATATTGTATATATAAGTAAGTTGTTTTTGTAAATTGGAGTTCTGGACATAAGAAAAAAAGGTTTAAGGCCTACAAAAACAGCCACAAAGCGAACTAGTCAAGAAGAAATCTGTCCCTAACCGGGTTTGCCTCCAAAATGGGGAAACTGGCTTTAACAGTTAAAAATATCAAGAAAGTCCTAAAATATGTCTTAGAAATGTCTCACAAGTGAAAAAACCAAAAAACCTTGGCTTGCGGAAGCTAGTCAAATAAATAATCTTCATAAATGAAGAGTATTTACCAGAAATGTTGATAGTTAAATTCACAGCGAATATGCTTAGATTTTGTTTGCTGAATATTTTCTAGGAAATCTGTCATGTGGCGATAATTTTTTCCTAGCACCCCATGATACTTTGTAAGGTCAGCATGACATCATAGACCACAGCAGCCTTGTCAGAACCTGTGGCCATTTATTTTATTATGGTTATCATTCTCTCTGAATCTTTTGTTGTTTGATTAGCATTGTTACCTCATAGATCAGGTTACACTTTTGGCCTCAATAATCAGTCCAGCATAGTTGGAAGACACTTATTTAGTTATCTGGGACACTTAAAGCTCATTGCATCATTATTATCCATTCCTAACTAGTGTGACAGATAGGAGGCGCTATCATTCCCTTGAACCCCTGTCCATGACTCCAGACACCAGGTAAAAGTCCAATAATTGACTTTACTCATGCAATAACAATACTTAATCACAAATAAACAATCCTCCAACTCCCAGACGCGTTGCCACCTTTCCACCCAGCTCAGCTCGCCGTCTGGGAGCTCTCATAGTCCTTTTATATATCCTGACCCAGAAGTGTTACAATCCCCAGTCCATGTGACTTTCAATCACTTCCGGGTCAGATAAAAAGTCCTTTTCTTCACCCCGGAAGCACATCGCTCTTCCTCTGACGCACTTCCGGGTTATAGGGCACAAAGAAGTCTTCGGTCCTCCCTGCAGCTCCCTCTTGCAGCCCCTGTGGTATCCAGCAGGGTCTTGTATAAAAACTACATAGCCCATGACTCCCTGTTGGTCTTCGGGGCACCTCCATACTGCAGGGAGGGCTCCGTCTGCCGGCCTGGGGGTATTGGCCGGGATGATAAGCCGGCCAAAGATCACACTAGTTTAGTTCCATTCCAAATAACTTCATTGGGTTTTACTGAGTTTGGCAAAGTTCCTGAGCTTTTCCGTAAATTTGCCAAACTCATTTCAAAGCGAACTCTACTACGTTCACTCATCATTATTTATTAATATGTATTAATAAAATGGAAAACATAACAGGAATATGCTAAAGGGCAAAATGGAGTTACCCCGAGGACATTCCAAGGTAGAAAAGTCCTAATACATTAAACAGAATTCAATAAACAGTAGCTCAAAAATTGAAGAAATCAGAAATTATAGTTATTCTTAACTCCAAGTACAAACACAATGTTCAGCTACTGGGTTCTCTTTCTGGCCAACCTAAAAATCCAGAAGGAGGACTCAGCATCAGTAACATCAGGGTGAACTCATCACTTGGGTTTCCACCCACAAAGTACATGGAATGGCTGCATATTTAGTGTAATAGTACATCAATTATAAATTATTAACCAAAACAGAAATAAAATGAAAATGTGCAAAATAATAGTCCCAAACTAACAAAGACAACCATAAAACAAAAAATAAATACAAGCCAGAGGGAAACTATGGCTGTAACTCAACAGTGTTCTTTTACTCATTTGAAGAAAAAAAAAATCCAGCAGTATTCTATTTCAAGAAAAAAATTTTAAAGCTTGGTTTTCACCAAAAAATGTATCACTTAATTTGTTTAACTTTTTGTACACGTGCAGCTGTCATTTGACGGCAATCCCCTGATGCTGTTTACAGCCCACTAAGATGAAAACATTTTCTGCAGCTTATATTTTCTAGGTGGAACAATTTGTCTCGCTGACAAATCTCTTGACTATTCTAAATTCAAGAAGTCCCCTTAAAGCAGATCATTTTTGTCATGTACTGCCATAGTGTTGTTTCACTCATGAAATTGAAGCTAAGCAGCTGCTAGTGACTACTTGCATTTAAATCTCGTGATTTTCCCAGCATAAATTGTAAATATGCAAAAACACATATACTATTTTGTTTTTTCAGTTTTTATGTATTACATTTACATATTGGTGAGGGAAAATTAAATTTAAAAATGTGTTTTACAGTAGTTTGTTAGTATGGTATACAACTGCAGAATAAAACTGTATATTGACCCATCTACAGAACAGCATGGTAAGTTTTAGTTAAATATAAAGTTTAATGTTTTTATTCACCATGTACTATATAGCCATAAGACAGACTTTGTAAGCTGGACTATCATTTCCCTTGCCTTGCCATTCTGCAAGATTTTGAAAGCTTTCACAACCTTAACATTTAAACAATAGTTATAGAATTAGTACTGTGTTAAATCCTACTGACACTCTAATACTTAACCACACAGGTCTTAAGCCCCTGCCTCCCTGGCATTTGTTTCACCCATTTGTCCCTCTTTCACCCATCCCTTTCTCACTTCAAAGTTTCTTTCTCAGTCACTCTTTTTCTCATGTGCACACTTTGTCTGGCCATAATAGCTTTTGTCTTCAAATCTCAAAGACACTTCGGCTTGAAGAACCATTCCCACGTCAGTGGGGCCTCAAATGTTATTAATGGGACCCCAGGTAAAAACTTCCTGTGGCAGTTCTGGGGACTCAGTTATAAATGGTATGTACACACAAAAATGTTGTGTACGCCCGTTTCCACACTCACAACAATGTATAAAAAATACATTTGGCATAAAGTCGTGCACATTATCACGACAGCACAATCCATTGAGTATGTACATTTTCTGCTTGCTTTTGCAAACTGCCAGCAGAGTCAAAGCAGTGCTACTGTTTCTGTGTGGTTTCCCTTTCTTTTTTAGATTCACATCCCTGACGCAGCTTTATCAAATACACTGAAATTAACTGCATATCAATTATAAATGTAAGGCATCTGATTGTAATCAGCCTGTAACAATATAATGGGTGCAGAATGGCCAAACTATTCCAAATACTATAGCTGCTTTAGAGTTGTTACTCTCAGTGCACCACTCAGAGTATTTCAACCCACTGTATCTGAGTGTGGAATCACAGCTGTACAGCAGCTGATCAGAAAGCTTTTTATTGGATGACTCAAGGTTAAGGTTACCTTTTTAAAGGTAAAGATGGGTGGGCAGAGTTCAATTGGGGTCATTGATGTTCTTCTGGCTTCGATGGCTCCTTATTGTAGAATATGCAGACCCTACTGGTTCTTCCTACAATCCCTTCCTATGTTCCCCTAAATTTAGTCCTAGTAAACCACCCAGCTGAATAGTCACATCCTTAACACCGGATTACTTTGTTGACCATTATGAAAGACATATTTACCTCCTTCTGGTCTCTCTAGGTTAAATTAAAGTCCATACCTCCCTCCCTTCTCTACCTGTCATCAGAATGTGACAGCTAACATTTAAAAAAATAAAAAGAATCAAACTGATACAGTGGTTTCAAGTCTCCAAACAGCATGTCTGTGGCCACAATAGTATTTCTTCAAAAGTTATTTTTAAAATGTAAAATCTTGCTTAGTTCAACTATAAAGAAGATGTTCTGTGGGCTGGCTGTTTTACATTATTAATTATTCAAGCCATGCAGGAAAACTGTTTCAGTAGCATATATAGAAATTGAATATCTGAAACTAGCTGATTACCCAGTGGCTTCGCTCACTGAGTGCAAGGGAAAAACAATGTAGTATAAAAATTATTCAACAGTAAAACGTTAACATGTAAGAAGTAAAGATACATTGAGCAGTACTAGAGTGCTTTCGGGTAACGTACATTTTAAAGGCACTATAACACAACAGGTAAGTATAACTAACAACAGCTTAAATGTATTTGGATCATCTCTCTGTAGCAGATCCCTTATGAAAGGCGCTACACGACCGCTGTGGTATAGAAATTACATTTTCTATGTGATCCTGCAAATTTCTGCCTGACAACCTTGCACTTCGTGCCTGTGACTTCAAAGAAAAATAATTCTGAGAAATGTGGACGCTGCCCTTCCGTACTTAACAGGCAGAAGGTCCAAACAATTCCCAAGTCCAAAACTTAATATGAAGAGGTTGGTACATCTTCTTAAATGTAAACGCTCCATCGTCATAAAAGAATTAATCACAAAAGCAACCTTGAATGTTGTGGGGTTTTAGTGACCTCAACTCACCTTAAGGGACAGTAAGTAGTCATGAAGCGCAGTTTACAAAGAGAGTTTTGCTTCGATGGCGCTGATCACACTCATTCACAATGATTTCCACTCTCCCAGGAGCTGACAGGACAATGCGAGAAGATAGGACGCCGCCCAAAACTGCAAAACTCTCGACCCGGCATCGCAGCCCAACATTCCGCGCGTCCACTTTGTTCTCACAAACCCTCGCCACTGAAGGCAGTGTCGTCTTCACATTGTTTACAGTTCGGCACAGTTAAAAAGTACAAAGACGCAAAGCTATTTTCCTTATCTCTTCTACTATCAAGTACTGCCATTTAAAAAAAAGTTATAATGTGGTGGTTTCCTTGACAGTCACATGGATGAATAAATAAAACTTCTCTGTCAGAACGTGCCTGGCGGCAAACGGCTCAGCATGGGAGTCCAGAGAGGAGGGCTGGGAGAGGGCGACGCGGGGCGCACTTCAATGGGATAGATCGGCGTGTTTGTGTTTACTTCTTTTCAATATCAGTAAAGTAACTCTCACACAAATAATAACAATTCATAAAGACGATATAAAAATGGCATCCACAAACGAAGTGATTAGTTCCCGTATTATAATATGTTCTGTGGTCATACGTAATTTCCGTTTCAAACTCGAAAAGAATTTTATATATATATATAGATAATACTAAGTAAAATGACTTATGTAGTCACTCCCATGGTGATAACAAATATCTCCTCAAGCACTTTAGGTAAATTTTATGTCTGTTTTTTAGACATTTGTTTGGAATAGTACTGATTTCAGAATTAATGAAAACTATCACTATGTTCCATGATGTGCTGACAACATTACTTTGTTTGTACAAAGTCCTACAGAATTAGATAAGTGGACCTTAACTGTTGTTAGGTGGGCATTAAAATTACCTTCAAGAAATCTAAACTTGTGTATAAAAATGTGCAAAGTGTACTGAAATTCTAAATAATTTGGTCAAACTTACAAAAAATAGCAGTTACTAATATATGAACCTAAATTTCATCGCAGGTCCAAAAATCAGTGAGTACTGAGTTAAAAACTAATTTACACAGCTGTGATTATAAGGTTGTGCTTTACTGCAACAAAAAATGCAATTAATTACAGTATAACGTATTAGAGATGAATGTTATGCATTTCTTACAGAAGTAAATTTGCATAAGACTGTAGATTGGAATGGTAAGAATACATCATGTTAGTTAACTTCCAGAAAAGAGCAATAAACTGTAAAGGTACATCACTTGTTATTACAAGTTAAAATAAGGAGAACAGTGCTACAAAAAAATCCCATCCTGAATAGTAGAAAAAATGAGGCATTGTGCAATCTATTAAATAAAAATGAGTATTTTTTACATCTGTAAATTACAGTACAAGAGTCACAAAGTCAGCAGCAGCCAGAATCTGAACCAGTAGCTTTGTTGTTTAAAGTTTGACAATTCAGACCACCATTCTTACCCAGTATTTAAACTTTCTGTTGTGTTTTTAATTTTGCAATTATATTCTGATATTTCTGACTAATTCTATCTATCTAATTCTATTCTATCTATTTATCTTATGCACCCACAGTTATGGGTAAAAAAATAGGAAAAAAACTGTACAATTTTAACTACAATGTAAAATGTTTCTTTCAAACTATTGAATAAAGAGTTTACATTTCAGTCAACATAGCGAGATAAAGAATTATTAAAATAAAATGACATTTTAAATAAAACATGTCCAGATTCTGTACTATATTCCTATTGTGTTTCCCACAGGATTAAAGGAACAATTATTCAGGTTATGATATTTTTTTCATTTGTTTTCACTGTGTAGTTAATGGAGGACTGTTTATGTGTGGAAGAAACTGCCATGTAATTGATGGAACCCAACTAGAATCTCAGAAGTTTTGGAGTCTGCAGAAGATTAACTTTGATGACAGGACTGCATGCAAGATCAGCTGTGGGTCCTGGCATGCCATGGCCCTTACAGTCCCAGAAGGTAATAAGTGCATTGCTGTTATTTCTCCAAATATCGCTAATTTCTGGGCTTTGTCAAGCACAGCAGAGTCTTATATGATTTATCTAAAATTAGCTACTCAGCATGCATCTCAGATAAAATGGGTTTTAATGAATATCCTAAAGTTTAATTGGAAAATGAACCAACTTGACATGCAGTAAAACATAAGAAAAACTGGGCATTGTCTCCTGAGCAGAGCAGAGTTGTGCTATAAAATAATTAGTGCAGAGTAAACTGTTTACAGAATTAATTATTTCAAATATAACAAATTTAGACAAAAAGTCAAATTTAAATAAGGAATATGTACTTTGTAAATGTCATTCTTGAGAGATAATGGGGATTGAATAGTGGTGCAGTGTGTGGCAGTGCTACTTCACAATGCTTGGGTCCCATGTTTGCACGAAGATCATGTGGCATTGTGTAATTATATCCACTCTATTGGATCTCTTTGTATATGTTCAGTGTTAAACTCATCTCTTATGGGATGCACATCCAAACTTGAAGAACTATTTGCAGAAAGTAAAACGAGTGTGCTCATCAAATAACTACATGCAGCAAAAATAAGGCCCTGAGAGCAATTTACACAACATTTTATTGATCAAAACTATACAAACTATATTATGTGGTGACAGTGGAAGTAAAGGTACAGCAATATAATTAGAAAACTAGATTGCTTCTGTCGTACACTAAATTTGACAAGCTTTTTCAAGATGGGGAAAGTGAGAAATTTTATTAGAATGTAAAGCCATCACAAATCTATTAATAGATATCTAGATTATGCGTAAGATATAAATGATGGGAGAATACAATTATTTACATTTGTAGTTTTTACTTTTTTAATATAGCAGCTAGAAATACAGTAAATCCCAGAAAAGTTAAACAACATTGCATTAATTAAGATGTAAAGAGTTTAAAACATGTGGATAAATACATGGTATGTTGTTAAATATGTATTTAGTTAAATGACTTTGAAATTGTCAGTTAACACTGTTTTAATTTGCTACTTTGTATGTTGAGCCTAAGGATGCATTTCCTTTACACATAGCATTGCCAGGTGCCTATTTAGGGTTCCAGTTTTCTCAGTCAAACTACTTATCTCTCTATTATAATAAAAAAAATCTTGGGAGGGAGTCTAGATAGACGAGACATGACCTTCTCAGAAGACAATTTGATGTCCCGCGAGATAGGGCAGTGAGATAACATTTAAAACAAGTT
Source organism: Polypterus senegalus (assembly GCF_016835505.1). Taxonomy (NCBI): domain Eukaryota; kingdom Metazoa; phylum Chordata; class Cladistia; order Polypteriformes; family Polypteridae; genus Polypterus; species Polypterus senegalus. The sequence continues at coordinate 141,406,374 of NC_053160.1, forward strand.
TACAGACATCTAACCTAGCAGTTGTTGGAATGCTTTTGGCAGACACACTTCATGTGCTCCCAGCTCTTAAAACAACGACAAGCAACAAGCAGAACACGCAGCTCACCAGCAGCAGCAAGCCAGCAGATAATGATCCAACCGCTTCTCCTTAGCGTGTGTTCAGCAACCCTTAACCACACCTTTACAACGCGACCGGCAGAGGAGCGAAGTGGCAAAAGGACAGCTCCTGTACAGACTTTTAAATGATCAATGCGCTACGCGAAAAGCAGCGCACGCAGAGCGCCAGCAGCCACAACAAGCCAGCAGATGATCCAAACACTTCTCCGTTCAGCCGCCCTCCTTCTCACAATGCGACCAGCGTTATACATCCTGTGAGAAAGAGATTTAACCATGCCCAGGACTGGAAATAAAGGACAAGTATTGTTTTTACAAAACTTTTAAAGAAAAAGTGAAAATAATGCATATGTAACAATTCACTATGAAAATAACAATCTCTTTAAATTGTATATCTGATAAACCAAACCCGGAGGTGGAGCCTCCTAGTCAATCCAGAAGAAAAACTAGTAAGAAATCAAACTATTATTTTTAACAAGCATTATGTTAATATGGGTAACCTACAATATAAAAAATATTACTCTATGTATGTCTATGTGTGTGTGTGTGTGTTTCCAGTCCCTCCAAGCATTCTGATTGGCCAGTTTGACTTTGGTCTAACAGATGTTGAGTCATACAAGAAGGAGTCAAGGTGCAGGAGGCTCTCACGTAATTAGATTTAGGAGGTGCCAATTACATCTTTGAGACATGGAAACACAATGGACTTCCTACATAAAATATTCATGGATAGCAGCAGAATGTACAACTATATACAGACAGTGTCCAGGTGAAAACCATAGTTTTGAGACTATAATGATTTTAAAGAGAGAAGCTAAGATTGATTGCCAAGGTCAACTATAGTCGTCTTTTCTTTTATATTAGTGTAGGCTTTATTCAATGCGTTTACATGTTTTATTTGTCATGTTTCAGGCTGGGTTACCTCTCCAGCTTTGGTTCAAATGTCTCTTATATGTCTATTTTTTAAGTTAACATTGTTAATTATTTAGTTTCTTTATGTCTATGCATCTTTTCTTATGTATCTTGTGTTTTGCAAATGGTCCCTCAAAAGTCGGGCTCATATGCCCGTTATCTTATAAAGGCTGAGGAAAACCCACAGTTTCTTGCTGTTCATTGAATGGTTTTTTAGTGTTTGGGTTTCTGTAGTTTTTATTCTGTACTCTTGTGATTTTCTGGATTTTTGTGACCTTGTCCTTCATCTTCTGACTATTTTTTGGATATTTTGGATGTTGTTTTTGGGATTGCCTCTTTAGAAGGCATTTCTTTCTGTGCCTTTTGTGTTCTTCATAGCTTCATGTTACAGAGTTGTTTTTTTTTAATACATTTTTTATAATTCTTTTATAAATCTTTTTTATAAAGATTTTTCGTTTTCCTTTTTGTTACTAGATAGGGTTTGACAGTTTTTCTCCCTCTGTGAGCATTTTGAGTATTTTGGGACTTATTGCACTCTGGAATGCTCTAATTCATAACAATATTAAGAGATGAAGAGCTGTTGCAGGAAAAGGGGAGCAGAATATTTTAGACATTAGTAAAGGCTGTGACAAAGTTAATCATTTAAGCAGGTAAAGAAAATCAAATTTGTTCATCAATTTTTTGAACATGTTTTTAAATTACACGTTCATAAAAAGCTGGAGATTAGACAGGAACTATGCAAGTCTGTTACACGGCACACTTGCTACTCATATTCATTTATAGTGGGTTGATTTAGTCTTGGCAACTAACCTAACATGTTTATTTTGGGTATGTGAGAGAATCCCAAGTACCTGTTATTGTGAGATGTGCCATTATGACAATGAACTGGAATTCGACTATAGTTTTCACTGTGAAGCATCTCATTCTTCATAAACTCTTGCCATGGCAATGTATATTAAAATAATTCTTATATTACTTTATATAGTTAATTCTTTCAAATTGTTGCTCTCATTCTTTTTCACTTTTAAATGGCAAAAATACTCAGAACATTTTTTAATCCATGATGAATGTATGTAGTTATTTATGCATTAAACAATGTATATTGTATATATGTATGATTCTGCCTCTTTATCACTTTACTTTTAGAATGTTTTGAGAGAATGCTGATAGAAGTAACATTATTACAAAACTCAATGTTTAAATTACAGTATTTTATTCCTTGTATTCTTTGACTTTTGCATTTTATAGAAACAGTGAAACCTAGTAACTTCTCAACAATTATTTTATTTCAATTCCATATCTAACTTTTTGGCACAGTAAAGCACTTTGGGCTTTTTTAATGGGCTGTAACAGTTAATGCATTTATTTATACAATACAATCCTTGGCATGTTTGTGTTGTGTTATATGAAGATATTTAAACAGGGCAACATTTTTGGGCATGTTATCAAAGTGAATTTATCCCCCAGGCTGAGTAGGCTTAGCCAACAGCAAGTGCACTGGGATTATTAACACTCTCAAAACTCAGCATGTATTGTAGATAGGTGATTATTAGTAAAAACAGATGAATTGCATAACATAATAATCTGGACCTTACATATTTATAAAATAGGTGACATTTGTTATAAAAATTCACTTAGTTATTTTCCACTTTACTACATTGCCATTATAGATGACATTCTTATTAACAACTTTTCAACGTGTTTATCCCCTTGGGTCTTTTAAATTCATTGAATCATCTAAGCAGTGAAACTTCAAACACTACGATATTCTTAACTTCACCTGTCTAATCTCCACATGGAAAAATACTTCTTTTCTAAATTGTAATGAGCCAGAAGTACTTTTTGATCATTAAAACTATGAAACCTTTTTTGAAAATGTATCATTGGATGATTCCATAAGACTAGTTCATATAATATTTGCAAATAACCTAAATTTCTTAAGTATTCGTTGGGGGGGAAAAAAAACAACATTCTGTGCCAACTACATTTCAAAGGCTGATCTTACAGGTTTGCCTCCGAGCAGTGTGCCTTCCTCTCCAGAGCCCTAGGATGTCGTTAAGTGTAGTTGCAAATATGTCATGCAAAGAAGAGAAGTATACAAAACAGTCTGTTTGTAAATCTCTGCTAGTAACAGCAGATTGGATTCTTGATGTCTTACATATTTTTCTCACATCTACACTAATTTATTCCTCATTTAATTTTTCTCCCATTGGTTACTCCATTCAAAGTCTGAATTCTCCCTCACAAAACCAGTCATTTCAAACCTCTTCTTGAAGCTAGTTCAAAGATACATGGATGACTGAATATCATTTTATTAACATACATCTTCAGATATCTATTTTCTGAATCAGCTACTTGTGACGGTTTTGGTTAGCTTCACACTTCCTGTTTGTTACCAGAAGCCTCTTGCATCCACCACCATGGACAGTCATGAATCAAGATGAGCCAGATAAATGACGATTAACAGTTGTGGATTCAAGATGCTCAGGGAGTGTGTAGCCAACCTGAACCATCTCAAATGGTGGCAGCCATAGGATGAGCCTGTGACAGTAAGGAACAAAGAGTAGAAGAAAAAACAAAAAGTGGATTGGTGCTTGATTATTTTAACAAACCCACACACCCAAGCCTCAAGAGGACTTTTTAGAATTTTGAGCTTTTACTGAACTATTTATTACTGATTTTATTGCCTTTTAAATTTCTTATTCTTTTAATGTCCTATTTTAGAAGGGTGGATTTGGATTTGTTTTGTGGAAAGGTTTGTTTTTAGTGCTTTTATTGTTTTAGTGCAGTGTTATGGCCACGCCACAGACCTGGGCCACCAGTTACAAAGAGTTTGACGAAGTGTGGAGCCTTCCTGTGTAAATGGTGGCTTAAGGTGGGAGGTGTGTGATAAGTAGTCCATGGTGAAGTGCTGTTTTAAATCCATAATCAAATCCCAGAGTGTGCAGGTGTGGGTGTGCACATGCTGGTGCTCGCACTGGGGTTGATTGGGGTGCTTGGCTGAGTGGGTCAGTCAGGTGCCTCATTCACACCTTGGAGTAGGCAGAGGACCACATCTGCACTCAATCATGCTTTATATGCTGTTTAATTCTGAATCTGTCATCATAAGGAAGATGATCAAATAGCTTCACCAAAATTGGGTCAACAATACTGTATTAGCTAAGTCGGCCATTATGCACAGCTATCTAGCTGGACAGCTAGTTCCAACTCGTGACCTAGTTTGAAATTAACAAATGAACTTTACTAAACTGAAATAAGGAGCAAATGCAAGTACACTGTATTTAAGTTTGTATTTAAGTAGGATTTGTACAAATAAAAATAGTGGGCTATATTGCTATCAAATAAGAGACTACGAGCAGCAGCTTGTCTTACGACTTCAGTTGCCAAAAATTTGCATGGGACTGAAGTTGAAATGTTCCAGTGCCAAAACACTGTCAATCAGAAAGAGGTCCAGCTACTCTGACAGTTCCAATCATCATGCAATAGCCCAGTGCCCTGGCCAGCCCAATGCCCCATGTACTCCCAGAGACATTGAGCTTCCCTAGAAATGACGTTTTGAAGCATTTGTCCAATAAGTGTTTAGTTTTGCTACACTGAAAACAAAGCATACTCTGAACTGCCTTTGAAGTTCAGTAAAGCTGCACTTTAATTGGTTTTAATGGATCGTGCTGCCACAGGAATATTTGAGAAAAAAAATCACATTAGACAACCTGTAAGAAATTCTGAATGAATTAGAAATGAAGTTGAACACATTCTAGCATGCTCTTTTTAATAGCAATGTAAATACAACAAACAGTATGTATTTGAAGAATTTTTTCATGACATTTTAGAGGAGGCGGAGCTTTCCTTGTAGTCTTATAGCAGCCGCCTCTGATATGGTATGGTATGATATAATACAGCTGGGCAGCACAGTTGTGCAGTGATTAGCACAGCGGCCTTAGTGATCCACTGTTCTTTGTTTGATTCCACTACTGAGTTGTTCTCTATGTGGAATTTGCATATTCTCCATGGACCACAGTCCCAAAGTTGACCAGTTAGTTTAATTGGAATTTCCAGGTCTGTGTTTGAGAGTGCACACCTGGATGAATTGCTAACCTGTCCAGGGCTAATTTGCCCAAGTATTCTGTGTTGCCTGCAGAGGCTCTGATGTCCCAAACCCTGAATTGCAATAAGCTGGTCTGAGAATATTATCCTGTGTTATGTGGTATGGTTCTTCTCAGAATGCTCATAAGAATATGAAAACAGAAGAAAAGTGTACGGTAGGAGGAATCTCTTTACACAATCTTTTAGGTAGTCAGTTATGTACAGTATGTAGGTATATTCTAATTTGTTTGACCTGTCTCAGTTTTGTACAATAAATTAATCTCCTGTGGTCTTACATCTTACCAAGTGTTACACTTTGGAATAAAAAAAACAAACAAGATCTCTCTCTCCTAGCTTGAGAAATGTTTAGGACAATAGTTTTACATCATCAAATAAATCTTTTATACCAGCTTGTACATTTGTAATTGGCATAAGAATTTTGTTCGGTGCCAATTAGGAAATTTAAAGTTGAAATTAAAATATTAAAAGATCCTTCCAGGTAATTGTGTGTTTCCATGGAGATGGGAATTTACTCATATACGTTCTGGGAATGCAGAGACATTTTCCCCTTCTGGCGTTAAGTGGTATGTATTGCGGGTTCCAAAGTAGATGATGCTGTTTCTATTTCTCTAATGGTACTTTTTCTGTCAGATTGATCCCACCTAGACTTATCAAGCCAATCTTCAATAAAAGAGTATTCCTAGCAGGTACAGTGTGTCAGGTTCCATACTAAAAGAAGGACCACAGCTCATTAAAAGTTTCCCACACTAAACCCAATGGCTGATAAAGTTACACACTTGCTCACTGAGCTCTAAATTAATTAATTTATTATTTTATAGTTTGCATTTTTTGTCTTTGGCAGTGTACTTGGTTAATTTATTTTCAGGAATCTTAAAATAAATTTGAGCATCTTTGAAGATTATGATGTTTTTCTTTTCTTTTTGTCTTCTATGTGGATACAGTGTAGGAAAGATAATGTCATTTATTATCAGTTTAGTTGATATTTATCATTAATGTTTTAATGTTGCAGTTGCTTTTCATCAGTTTTTATACGCAATCAGGTCCATAAGTATTTGGACAGTAACACAATTTTAATAATGAACTTGAAACAAAGCAATCAATATTTGTTTGAAGTATAGACTTTCAGCTTTAATTCAAGGAATTGAAAAAACTATATATCATATGAGCTGTTTAGAAAAGGTGTATATTTTTACACATGGCCCCAATATTTTTGACAAACTAACATAAATATAATGTTAATTTTAAACATTTGGTTGAAAATCCTTTACATTCAGTGACTGCCTGAAGTCTGGAACCCATGGATATCTCTAAGTATTTGGTGTTCATCCTAATGATACTTTGCACTTTCTGTCTTGTCTTTCTGTCTTGTCTTCAGCAAGTCAAATGCATCTCCAATTGGGTTGAGGTCATTTGCTTGACATGGCTTAGTGGACATGGCTATTCCACTAATTTTCTTTAAAAAAGAACTTGGTTTGCTTTTGGCTCATCATCCATCTGTACTGGGAAGTGTTGTCCTATTGATATGGCAGATAGTACAGCCCATTGAACTTCATAATTCATCTTACTACTTCTGCCAGCAGTCATATCATCAATAAACACTAGTAACCAACTTCCATTGAGTGTCAGGCATACCCATGTAATAACACTGCTAGATAGATAGATAGATAGATAGATACTTTATTAATCCCAAGGGGAAATTCACATAATCCAGCAGCAGCATACTGATACAATTAAACAATAATAAATTAAAGAGTAATAAAAATACAGGTAAAAGCAGACAATAACTTTGAATAATGTTAGCATTTACTCCCCCTGGTGGAATTGAAGAGTCGCATAGTGTAGGGGAGGAACGATCTCCTCAGCCTGTCAGTGGAGCAAGACAGTGACAAAAGTCTGTCACTGAAGCTACTCCTCTGCCTGGAGATGACACTGTTCAGTGGATGCAGTGAATTCTCCGATGATTGACAGGAGTTTGCTTAGCGCCTGCCGCTCTGCTACAGATGTTGAACTGTCCAGCTTTATTCGTTTAATAGAGCCTGCCTTACTAACAAGTTTGTCCAGGCATGGGACGTTATTCTGCTTTATGCTGCCTCCCCAGCACACCTCCGCGTAGAAGAGGGCACTCGCCACAACCGTCTGGTAGAACATCTGCAGCATCTTATTGCAGATGCTTAAGGACACCAACCTTCTAAGGAAGTATAGTCGGCTCTGACCTTTCTTACACAGAGCATCAGTATTGGCAGTCCAGTCCAATTTATCATCCAGCTGCACTCCCAGGTATTTATAGGTCTGCACCCTCTGCACAGTCTCCTCTGATGATCACGGGGTCTATGAGGGGCCTAGGCCTCCTAAAATCCACCACCAGTTCTTTGGTCTTGCTGGTGTTCAGGTGTAAGTGGTTTGAGTCGCACCATTTAACAAAGTCTTTGATTAGCATCCTATACTCCTCCTCCTGCCCACTCCTAATGCAGCCAACAATAGGTGTCATCAGCGAACTTTTGCACGTGGCAGGACTCTGAGTCGTATTGGGAGTCTGATGTATATAGGCTGAACAGGACCAGAGAAAGTACAGTCCCTTGCGGTGCTCCTGTGTTGCTGACCACAATGTCAGACTTGCAGATCCCGAGGCGCACATACTGAGGTCTGTCTGTAAGATAGTCCACGATCCATGCCACCAGGTGTGAATCTACTCCCATCTCTGTCAGCTTGTCCCTAAGGAGCAGAGTTTCAACTATGTTTCAAAGATGATGCAGTATGTATCAGATCATGAGCCATTTTTTCTTCTTCATACTCTTTTGTCTTTCCATCATTCTGGTACATATTGATCTAGTTTAGTTTCCTTTGTCCAAAGATAATTGTTCCAGAGCTGGACAGACTTTTAAAAAATGTTCCTGGTGAAGTCTAATCTTCCCTAACTATGCTTGAGGCTTACTAGTGTTTTACACTTTGTGGTATACCCTCGATATTTACTTTCATTAAGTTTTCTCTTGATTTTGGTAATGACAGGTCTACCTCCAAGAGAGTATTCTTGGTTTGGCTAATTGTTGTGAATTGATTTTTCTTCACCAAGGACTGAATTCTGCAATCATCCAGCACAGTTGTCTTCTGTGGTTTTTCCAGACCACCAGCATGTTCCTTCATTTTAAGAATGTGCCAAAATGGTTTATTTGACCACTCCTTGTGTTTCTATTATCCCTCTGATGGGTTTTTGTTTTTTCAGCCTATTGATGGCCTGTTTTTACTTGCATGGACAGCTCTTTGGACCTCATATTGAGAGTTCACTGCAACAGCTTCCAAATTCAAATTCCACACTTGGAATCAATTCCAGACCTTTTACTTGCTAAACATTTAATGAAATAATGAGAAAACTGCTCACACTTGGGTATGGAACAGCTTCTCAGTCAACTGTCCATAAACATCTGAGCCCCAGAAAATAGGGGAACTATGCAGTACAATGCCTGTTGTTCTTAAACGGCTAATACAATATTTTTTAAAAAACACTGAATTTTGTCTCTAGGAAGACAAAATGAAAATGGGATTTTAGAAATTTTTGCAAATTTATTAAAAATGAAAAAACTCAAATATGGGAAACTTGCAATTTCTAATTTTAATTTAGAAAATGCATTTTGTTACTGATGTTTAACTAACTTAGAAATGAAATCTGAAACTGAGGAAGCGTGATTCATGACTGACGTGAAGCACTTTAAATTTTTACATTTTAGCTATAGTGCTTTATGCAGGTCTGTAGTCAAAAGATGTTAATTCTTTACAGGTGAGTAGGTGTGCCAACCCCAGTTATATTTTTTAAACTATTATTGTAATGAATCCAAAATGTTCGTGGCACTGAGGAAAGTAAGCTAAACTAACAATTTAATAAAATATTGCATTAAAAAGTCACAGTGTCTTGTTTTTTTTCTTTCTTGTTACGAACATGCATCATTTACAAAAAAAATAAATCCTGATGGTTTAGTAATCATCGTGAGAGAAATGTTAAGATGAAAATAATGATATGAAGTTCTGCCAAGATTCTGTATTAAAAAAAGCATGTTGTAAATCTGAGGTTCGGTGTAAACCTTCTCACTTAATCTGCCTAGCAACAAGATAGCCATCCACACAGTCACGTTTGTAGCAACAGTGGCAAGCTGTGAAAACCTTGGAACTAGCGGTCCACAACTAAATTTTGTATTTGCAGGAAACATTTGCAGATCCTTACTAGTTCTACCTAAGCCACTCCTGTGTTATCTTTGTTCTGTGCTCCTCTTGGAAGGTGAAACCTTCGGTCCAATCTGAGATTTGTAGTTTTCTGGAGTAGGTTTTCATTATGGACATCTCTGTACTTTGCTCTGTTTAGCTTCCCCTTGACCCTGATTAGTCTCCTAGTTCCCAACCCACAGGATGATGCTGCCAGGATGCTACAAATTCAAATGGTGTTGCTTAGACAACGAGCAGTGCCTGGTTTCCTTCAGACATAACACTTTGAATTGAAGCTAAATTATCTATTCTTGGCTTCATCAAACCAGAGAATCTTGCTCCTAACCATCTTATTATCCATTGTCTTTTTGCAAACTCCAAGCAGAATTCAATATGTGTTTACTGTAGTGATGATTATCCTTCTGAAAGCTTGTCTATTCATCACAATGGATCTGTTGAGCTCAGCCAGAGTGACCGTTAGGTTCTTGGTCACCTCTCTTATCAAAGCCCTTCTTCCCTGATTATTCAGTTTTGTGGTGTAGCCAACTCTAGGAAGAGTCATGCTTGTTCTTAGTATTATTGAGGCCAAGTGTACTCTTACAAAACTTCAATTTTGTAAGGTTTTTGTTGCCTTTCCCAGATCTGTGGCTTAACATGACCCTGTCCCTAAACTTTCCCAGCAATTCTTGTGACTTCATGGGTTTGTTATTGATACACATTGTCAGCAATGGGACCTTATGAAGACAGATGTATGCATTTTCATAATCATGTTCAATCAAGTGAATTTTCCACAGGTGGACTCCAAACAAGGTGTAGAAACATCTTGAATGTTCATCAATAGAATGGGATGTATCTGAGCCAGATTTCAAATATCAAAGCAAAAGGTCTAAATACCTGTGTCAATGTGTTTTTTTCAGTTTTTTATTTTTAGTGAATTTGCAAACATTTCTCAAATCCTGTTTTGTCATGTCATGCTGAGGTACTGAATGTCACTTGACAAGGGAAAAAAGAATTTAAATGATCTTAGCATAAGGTTACAACATAACAAAATGTGATAAAAGTGAAGGGGTCTGAATATTTCTTGAATGCTCAGTTTAAACATAATCTTACAACCCTTAATTGAAATATTTGTATTTGAAAATACTACTGTAAATTATAATTTAACATAGTTGATCAATTACAAGATAAAGTGAGCGCCAGGGTTTGTGCATTTAACTTCTGGGTCACCTCTTTCCAGATACTGCCTATAAACCTAGAGTTCATTTCCTTGTCAAATCTAAATTGCCTTAGTATGATTGCATGGAGTGGGCTGGCTTCTGCTTGCATATGATACAGTTGCAACTTGTGTTGAATAAGTGGCTTCAGCATGTCGTCAGATAAACCTTTATTATAAAACAATTATAGGGATTCATTTTGTTTTTCAGCTTGTAAATACAAAGTAAATTACACAGTGATATGTAACTCTATTCCTTAAAACAGGGATATGTGGCAGTCATGTGTCAGGAAGTTATAGCTGAGTTAGTGTTTCATTATCCTTATTCTAAAAACCATTCCTAACTTGCAAAGACACATGACACAATATGTTGTCATGCTGAGAGACTTTTAGACATTCTTATTGTAGTTGGGTATCATATTTCTTGTCAAAAATGAAAAAGTGTTTATACTTTTCAGCCGTCTAACCAGCATGATGTGTTTCTTCTTGTTAGCTAATCCATCACCACATTGCAGGCAGCACACTATGTAGTCCTTGTGTTTAGGTTTGTACAAGTAATCTGTAAAGCTCAAACCTCTTATGATTGTGTGTTCCCTGTCAGATAGTTGAAAAACAGATCAGTGGGATACATTCTTTCCTTTCCCCTTCTCTCTTTGTTTATTACATAACCTAAAACTATTTTTGAGTAAATGAGTTTGAATAATTGTTCTACACTCTTGTCTAAACCTTTTGATTATATAGTATACATCCAATCTCAAAACAATTAAGGACCTTTCTACTATCTGTCATCTTATTCATTTATATACATACACTGTCTAACCTGCTTAATCCAATTAAAGAAATGGGGGTGCTGGAGCTTATCCCAGCAGCACTGACTGCAAGGTGAAAACAATCCTAGACATGGCACCACTCCACTATATAGTACATAACCACACTCACTCACAATGGGGCAATTTTAGAGTCACCAGTTAATCTTGTTTCTACCTCTTTAGGGAAATGGAAGGAAATCGGACTACTTAGAAGATCATCCAATCTGGGACATTACATTTGTGAGTCAGCAGTGCTAAACATCACGCTATTGTGCTGCCCATCACAGTAATTTAGTCATACCAATAAGTTAATTTGGACAATGCAGTTCATTTCAATGGTGTCACTGGCATTGTTTCCAGGATGCTGATAAATAAAATATAGCATTATGAGTACCATTGCAAAATGTTTGTATAATAATAATACCTTAAAAAGCCTAAGATCGGTGAGTGGTAAAAGCTGTACAGAGTTAATGATCTTTTGGATTTGATTTAAAAAAAGAGTTGTAAAGTTTTATGTAAGACTCTTAACCTCTCTAAGGTTATCAGTAAAAACTATTCATAGATCAAGTAAAAACCTAAAAATTGCTTGGCACATAATTCTTGCAGCTGGGGGCAGAAATAAGAAGCATCTCTCCATCTAAGGTATATTAGCATTTACTCAGTTAAATGTATGTGCAGATTTAGTGAACAAATGCAACAAGGGTATAATAAGATTAAAGGGATCATATATGGGAACAGGAGTACAGCATAGGTCTTGCAGGTTAAAAAAATCTTGCGCAATACAAGAAGGGAGGAAGTTCTCGTGGCACCCAAGAAAATACCAAACAGGTAGAAGGTACAAAACAACATTTCTATATACTGTATATAAAATCCGTCTGTCTGTCTCTCTGTATGTCTGTCCGTTTTTCATGGGAGAACTATTTAATGGATTTTTGATTTTGCGACCTCTCTCATCACACTAAATATCACAGTTCGCTTGTGGTACCGATTTATTTGTGCGAATCCGAGAGAGATGCAGCGGACTGAGGAGAGGTGGTGGGCAAGGCCCTCCTCCTCAGGGCGTATCTTACATCTGTTTAACTAGCGAATGAGAGAACTACTTAACAGATTTAGATCAGGTTTTTTTTCTATAATTTACTTGAACATTCCGGTTGATTTTGACACTCCTCTCTTCACACTGAGAATTATAGTTTGCTTGCAGGAGCGATATATTTATGCTAATCCGAGTCAGAGGCTGCAGGCTCAGGGGAGGGGGAAGCATGACATCAGGAGTGGGGAGTCGGTCTACCTCTGTGTGTTGGAGCGTACCTTGCCTCCACTTAGCTAGCAATACTTTTTTGTTTATTGATTTTTAAAGTTTGTCCTGTTTCACTACTACGCGGGCAGAGCCACGGGGAATGGGTGGTGTTTAATAAACAAATAAACAACACAGAATAAAGAAACATGATACACAAAAACAAAGGGAAAAAACAAAACCTTATGCCAGACTGAGCCTGGCTAAACAAGACTTGAATCCCCATCTGTCTGGTGTGGATTGCTCTCTCACTTCCCTACCAAACTACCAATGCACGACACTCCCCTTCCCACCTCCCTTTGCTCCCTTTCTGTCATACTTTAGCCTCAGTCTTTCTGCCATTTCATCGTTCCTCTAACTCTCCTCTTGAGGTTGCACTACGCTGATTTTGAGGACACTTTAAACTACTTCCAGTATTGGTTAGTGATTGGAGGAAAAGTTTAATGACAAATGATTAACGACTGTTATTAACTATCCATATATGTTTCAGTGACAAACTTTTTCCTGTCAGAAATATTTCAGCTCATACACATTTTCAAAATCCTTAGTTTTACCCAAAGCCTATAGACATTATCTCCATACAACAGAAAAAAATATTTTTTTATCATTTTATTAGTTTACATTTTAGTTTCATATTTTACTCTCTGAGTATGGCCAAATATTAAAATTTTAGAGAAAAAAAAGAAATAAAATGCACAGCTGTTCATAATCACAAATTCCTTCCATACTCTGAGACTCTTTATTTTAGTTATTTATTATCATGATTCTTGGTAGACACTGGCAGCAAGCTAGTTTCAAATCTACATTCACAAATTTATTTTCCGCATAACATGTTCCAAGATGTCCAAAATTGTTTGTCAATATTATTAGCCTCATGATGAACAGGTCTAAATCATGTCATGCAGTTAAATATAAGATGTGACATGTAAGTTTTGTATAAAATCTAGAGCCAATCACAAATTGTTTGCGTTCAGCCTGTCTCTCATAAAATGAAGCAAAATTAACCCTTGTTTCTGACCTGCAACAAAAAATCTTACATTTAATTCATAGCAAACTGAGATTTCTAGATCAACTGTAGTATTTATAGCATTATTCATTATTTCTAAGTCTAAAAATGTGATTATTTTTCACAGCTGCAGTAGGAAAATATATGGGTGAAGTAACTGTAAAAAAGAAAATCCAGTTATGTTAATAACATTCAAAGTTTATAGAGAAGTTCACACAAGTCTTCGATGATATCACTGATAGCAACTGTTTAACAAGAGATGGTATCAACAAAAATAGTATTAACAAATGCTGCACAATTAAAAAGAAAACAGAGTATCTTCATATAAATAACTAAAATTAAACAAGCAGAGTTATGGGAATGAGGCATGGCAGGTGCTAGGATTGAACCCTTTTTTCATAATCAAAAATGTTTTGCTGAAGGGTAATCTACTACAAAAGGTTATACAGTGGAACCTCGGTTCACGACCATAATTTGTTCCAAAACTCTGGTCGTGAACCGAAGTAATTTCCCCCATAGGATTGTATGTAAATACAATTAATCCATTTCAGACTTTACGAACTGTATGTAAATATCTTTTTTTAAAGATTTTTAAGCACAAATATAGTTAATTATACCATAAAATGCACAATGTAATAGTAAACTAAATGTAAAAACATTGAATAACACTGAGAAAACCTTGAACAACAGAGAAAACTAACACTGCAAGAGTTTGCAGCCTACCATCAGACTAGATTAATCAGTAAGTTTAAGGATCACTCATTCCATGTAGGAAAAAAATAGACAACTCAAATTATTTTAATTCTCACATGTGAAGAAATAATCCCCCCTTTCCCCCTCAGGAAGCAACTTTTCTTCTTCACCTAACCTGCTCCTGAAACTTATGAATACACAAACCAACATAAGTAGATTATGCCATCTGACCAGAGGTAATTTTGTTTAAAACTGTAATCAGTGCTTAAAAAAGTTTAGTCACAATTGTAATCAGAGAGAATATTAACACCAATTTAAAGCTAAGAAATAAGATGGAAAACAATAACCTCATAACTGCAGAAACATCCAAAAGATCTAATTTGATGAAGGAATGTGAATTTGACACCTATTAACTCTTCAGTGAAAAAATATTTTATAGTTTAGAGCATTAAAGAGAGTGTAGCCCAGCATTATTTTTGCAATTTGTTTATGGTAAGTGGCACAGGGGCATGCACTGCCTCAAAAGGTCCAAGACTCAGTTTTTATAGTTTAGGTTCTGGTGTATTTTGTTTCTTTTGGTTCTGTCCTTTTGGACTTTATATATTATTCATTCTATTTATTCTGTTCTTCATTATTAATTGTTTACTTCAGTAATCACTTTATTTCTTGTTTCATTATTTATTATCTGTGTTATTATTATTATTATTGTTTTTACACATTTTGTCAAGGTATATTTCCCTTTAATTAATTTAATTATTTATTTTATTATTTACAGTGGGCAGCACGGTGGCGCAGTGGTAGCGCTGCTGCCTCGCAGTTAGGAGACTCGGGTTCGCTTGTTCGCATGTTCTCCCCGTGTCTGCGTGGGTTTCCGCTGGGAGCTCCGGTTTCCTCCCACAGTCCAAAGACATGCAGGTTAGGTGGATTGGCGATTCTAAATTGGCCCTAGTGTGTGCTTGGGGTGTGTGTGTGTGTTTGTGTGTGTCCTGCGGTGGGTTAGCACCCTGCCCAGTATTGGTTCCTGCCTTGTGCCCTGTGTTGGCTTGGATTGGCTCCAGCAGACCCCCGTGACCCTGTGTTCGGATTCAGCGGGTTGGAAAATGGATGGATGGATTATTCACAGTTGTTTGCTTCTGGTGCAGAAATTCTGAATTGGCAGTCTAAATGGTGCGATTATCCTTGAGAGGCAGATCCTATCAAATATATCTGTTCTTTCCCTCCTTGACTATGAAATTGGATTTTGTTTATTCAGCTAGTAGAAGGATAGAAAAATGTTTACAAACCAACTGCTAACTAACTTATAACATCCTACATAGACCTGTTGTGAACTATGACAACACAAAACAGGACCATTGAATGGGAGGAAGGATAACAATTTTGTATTGTCCAAGAATTGTCCTGCCAAGCTAAAAAAAAAATCAAATCCTTCAAAACTATACATAATTTTGAAATAAAACAAAATGTCATAGCAATCAACTTTATCATAATTATTAATACAAGAAATTCTGTATCCATCAGGCAGTAATCAAGAATTAGACAACAGATCTTGGCATGCTAATTTAACAGTTTGTGAGCATGTCAACTTTTCAGCTTCTGCAGAAAATCAAGAAGTCTTTATCTGCACTCTTCAGAGTCCCATAGCAAATAAACAAAGATAAATCAGATTTATAGACAGGCCTTACTTTCCTACAATGGACCTTTAGCAGTTTACAAGCCACCAACACGGCTATCCTTAGAGCATTATATACATTATCGGTTTTAGCTGGTATGTTATTCAGTTTTACAGCTTATCTAGAACCAGTGTTTCCATAAATGTTCAGTCACTGTAGAAGGTCATCAACTCAGCACATTTAACACATTCAATTAATTTAGGATGGAATTAAATACTCACACTCATTTTATGGATGTTCAAAAACAAACATACTTTGACTGCAAAGAACTTAACACTGAAATGCAGGAACGATGGAGTACTACTAATAATAATAATAATTCTTTACATTTATACAGCGCTTTCTCAATACTCAAAATGCTCTCAGGAACAGTAAGGTAAACGTTCACTCCTATTGATGCTATAATGGAAGTTCTGAAGGAATTTGTTGTGGATGATGCACCATCCACAGTTGATGCACTGTCATTTGCTTAACAAATTCAAACAGAAAAAGTTTGTTTTTGTTTTGTTTTGTTTGATTTTGGTGAACTGTTTGAATCTGCAACCAAGGGTTTGCTATTGAGTGTATGTATAGGGTGGTCCCGATCTAATTATGCAATTTTCATTACGCTATCACTTATTAAGTTTATTACATAGAAAATCACCCAAAAAATCCCGGACCATCGAGAAGTGTGCGAACTGACGACATGAAGAATTGTCTTTGCTCCAAACTGGAATCGTCCCTGCATAAATCAAAGTCACCCAGACGATCTGAATCTGCATAATTAGATCTGGAACACCCTGTATTGATTTAACTGAAGTCTAGTGAAATTTACTTTGCCTAAGCTGTAAGGTTTCAAAGCTTTTATTCAGTTGCTATGTTGAAAAAAAAATCAGTTACCAGAAATTAAAATTGAAAATGGGAAGGATTTTGTTTATCAGAAAAGAAAAATGTCTAGTTGTTACTACCTTGTACAGGAAGCCAACCACAGTATGATTTGATAATCACCTGAGTAGATTATGCTATCAGATTCCTGACTTCCAGCAGAAGAGACTTAAATGCAGGGTCCAAGAAGATCATTATGACTTCTTGACAAGACAGTATTTTGATTTGTCAAAATCAATCACTGCTAACCATCTTTATGCTGGTTGCAAGTTGGATGGAAGTAGTGATTTCAGCATTTTCCAACAAATACAGCTCCAGTGAAGCAAGGGAGAAATATGTCATACACTGGTTGAAATGTGGGGGTGCAGCAGCAATTAAACTTTTCTAGTCATTGACTCAATTTAGAATTTTGCTCATGTTGCCTATGATGATCTGGTCTGACAAGACTTTCTTCTAGAGTCAATGATTTTAGACACTGCTGCAAGAACCTTTGTGCTTACCTTCTCTCTGAATTTACTGTGCCTATTGTTGCTTAAAAACATTTTACTAACACATGTGACCACGAGGGTGTGCCACTGAGCCTCAAACCTCAGACACAATAGTTCCCAACACAGTCCTGGGTTCAAATAAAGTATTTTATTACAAATAAATGACCAAATGTGCAGAAAAAACCAACCACAATTACAATCAAAGTGTCTCTCTCCTTCCACCTTTTCTTGTTGAGTGTCACACGTTGCCTCCAGACTCTGATTCCCCCATTTGAGGCGGCAAGCCCCTTTTAAGCTGGACCCAGGAATGCTTCTGGTGCCACAGTGTGCCATCTTGGAAGCACTTCCACATCATATGAAACCAGGTAGCAACAGTGCCTTCTAATGGCACCCAGGGACGCCCACTGGGCTGCACTTCTGGACTCCAATTCTCATGTACCTCTATGGGTGTCTAAAGTGGGATGCCTCAAGAGGACCACTGCCACCTATCATGGGGGAATGAAACTGCTGTTGTCCTCTGGCTTCTGCCAGTCCATCCTTTATATACCTTGGACTGGGCAAGAAGCTGTTCCCTCTTCCAGCTGGCGTGCCCATCTGTTATCCATGATATTTACACATGCTAGAACACAATTAAAAAAATAAGCATTTACTAAAGGAATGTCTGGAAGCTGGTTCAGTGAGACAATAATTCCTCACTGTTTACTTTTGTACAAAGTTTATATTACTGATTGGCTAATAAAATGTCTCAAATCTGATATTTTTAATCAGATTGTTAATTTCATAATATCCTTTCTGCAAAAACTTGAAAAGACAAGTAAACACAAGAAAGACATTTCCATAAAAAGGCAAAGCTATAGGACCTGCGAAATTATATATACCTAATGTGCTAATAAGAAAATACTTTTTACAAGCTATAAAGTACAAATAAAAGCAAGAAAGGCTTCTTCCAGCATTGACACTGAATAGAAATGGCAGTAAATAACCTTCTAAGCAATAAGAGCATGTTCTATAAGGTATAGGGCACCATTGTAGCTGCAGGTTTTCGTTCCATTTTCGTTAGTCAATGAGCCAATCTCACTTTCAAACTGATCTAATCATTTAATTTGCCTGATTTTTTATCCTGTCTCATTTGACATTCAAAAAAAGGCTACTTTTTTATTTACATGTAATAGATATTTAGAATTCAGATTTTTTTACCATAGATTTAAATGCTTCAATTGATTTTAACAATTTTCTTTTAAAATCACCTTTTTCATGAAGTTTGCTACCTTTAATTTAATTTAAACCTTACAATTAGTAATGAGAAGTGTAGACACAGGTACAAATGACACTGAATACTAAAATGGTGCAACTTCTTCACATTCACTTGTATGCTAATTAGTAAGAACAATCCTAAATTACCTAAGCTTTAAAAAAAGAACAAAATCTTAAAAAGCAAGAAGGAGAAAAATATTTCACTCAACAACAACAGTTTATTTGTTGTATAACCCAAACTCACACAAGAAATGCCTCAATGGGCTTTAAAAAGCCCCGTTTTTAGTAGACTCCCGCCCCAGCCTTGATTCCCAAAGAAGACAAACCACCCAACGCCCCTTCAAAAAAAAAAAAAAAACTTGTCAGGAAGAAATCTTGGGAACGGCAATTCAAGGTTAGATCCCCTTCCAGGTAGGTTGGGTGTGCAGTGAGTGTTAAAAATGGGGCAAATGCCATCCATTCCACTATATCCTAACTACAGGGTCACGGGGGTCTGCTGGAGCCAATCCCAGCCAACACAGGAAACAAACCCTGGGCAGGGCACCAGTCCACCGCAGGGCAAACACACACACACACAAAGCACAATTTAGGACCGCCAATGCACCTAACCTGCATGTCTTTGGACTGTGGGAGGAAACCCACGCAGACATGGGGAGAACATGCAAACTCCACACAGGGAGGACCCGGGAAGCAAACCCGGGTCTCCTAACTGCAAGGCAGCAGCGCTACCAATGAGCCACCATGCCTCCCGGGGTAAATACAATACACAAAACAGAACACACAACACTTCACAGAGCTAGATGGCCAAACTATCACTGACACCTACATAATACAATACAACAGTACAAACTACTGTTATTGCTCAGCTCTCCTTACCAAATGCAGGGTACAGAGCACCACGACAACTCTCATAGCAAAATTTAAGAATAGATCACACTACTCACTTCATGTAGAACTATCAAATATGAGGTTTCAGATTTGTTCAAATACATCAAAAAACAAAGTAGAAACTATTTAACATAAAAGAAAAAAACAACATCTATCCATCAGTTAATTGTATTACTGCTATAAAATATTGTAGAAAAGGAGTCAGACAAGCCAGATGCAGTCAGAGTCCTGGAGACCTCGGCAACAAGCCGCCGTTCCCCTATTGGTCATTCCACAGCTGAGTTAGTGCTGGGCCAACCAATCTGATCAAAGTATAATACACATAAGTGCTTGCTACTGTAGATCCTAAAAAAATAGCAAACTCATTTTGTAATTTCTGGATTCACATAAAAATGGCAGAAAACTGAGAGATAACAGCTTGCTTACGTAAGGCAGGAGTCAGATTAAAAACAGAAGGTAAATTATAGGAATACCTGCAGTTTTAGGGATTCAAGGATTGAAATCTTTTCTAAGTAGTGTTCTTCCACAATGTAAAATGTGAAGCGAGTTATGAATAAATAAGTGTGAGATTAAAACCATGAAGACTATAATTTGGGAAACCAAATATTGAAACATCAAGCAAAGACAAAATTGAAGTTAAGATGCAAAAACCGAGAAAACAATCAGTGAAATACAGCTACTAAGTTTTAAAGGAATCTAACAAACTAGGATATCATCTGTAATTACATCTCGGCTGTTATATTGTCACACGTTTGTTATGACCTCAAGACATGCCCTTAATAACCCACAGTGATGATGGTACCCCAACATGGTGGTTCACATGCCAAAAGAAGATAAAACATAAATAAATTTGAAGTATATTAAATATTCACCAGGGCCAAATTTAATTCAAGAGAAATACATTTTTAAAGTGAGGTGAATCATAGCAACTAATTAGTACTCAAATGACACTGAAGTAAGTGCTCACCTTTAACATTTAATGTCATTTGCACCTATGTCTGCACTGCTTGTCAGTATTTGGGTACAATTAAGGAAGCAAATCCCATTGATCAAGATTAATTCAAATGAAAATTATAAAAGAAAGTGAAACATTTGAAGCTATGGGGAAGAAATGCAAATGACTTCTAATAAAAATATCATATAAACACACTTTTCTAAATTTGAAATAAGACAAGAAAAAAGGTCAACTGATGAAACAATTAGACAAACCACTGACCCATTGATTTTTTGAAACTGGTTGGAATAAAAGCCTGCAGTCACGGCAGTGGCCCAGGACTGAACTTGAAAACCACTGGTATACAGTAAGTAGCTTAACTAGCTATTCTGGATCACATGACATCAGGAGGCCTGACACCAACTGCATTATCTAAGGAACACAAATAAAATCAAAGTTCAGCATCAATTATTAAATTCAACACCTTGGAGCAAAACACTAAAAACAATGAATATTTCTTACATACTGCCACTAATACTGTTGTATAAACTGTAAGATAAAATTCCAGGGCAATGGCTCTGTCAGGCCATTACTTACTCAAATATTCTAAAATAACAAATGTTAAGAAATAAAAGGTGAGTAACGTGAGTGTTAAAATCACACCCTTTCAGATTTCTTTTTAAAAGGACTAGTAAACAAACATCCATAGTCTGGTAATTTCCTTGGAGAAAGTAGGTGAATAGGATTGTATGATGAGTTAAATTACATATTTGCAATAATACATAACTGTAAATCGGGGCATTCTCTGATCGTGGCAAATGAGTTCTGTTCATACAGGACCATGGTGGATGTTTTCATTATAGCTAAATACTTAGACTTAAGAAGTGCTTCTTACTGAATTCCAGTTTCTCATTTAAAACTAGATTGGGGTTTAGGTACACTGGTTAACATTGCTGCCACACAGCTTTCACTAACAGAGTTGTGATTCTTTTCCCATTCACTGGTAGTGCAGAATTTCCACATGCTCCATTAATTTTTTTCACCAGGTACTTTGGGTTGGCTCCAACACATGAAAGGCATGCATGTAACGTTAATTATGAATTATAAACTAGCCTAAAGTGGATCAGTCAACCTGTTCTCCATTCATTTCTTATTGCCTCATGCTTGTAACTATCATGGTAGGATGCAAGCTGCAACCTAAAATTGGATTAAGCTGGACCTAAAAGTTGAAAGATTGATGAAGTTTAGACCAAGGATTGTGAATGGGATTACATTACACTGCAAATTTCCTGTGACTGTTATACAGCCAGATTTCTATTCAGGAATTGCTGGCCTAGATTGTATTCTCCCTCTTTAATGTAACTGTAATATGAGTGTTCAACTATGAAAATTGCATGGCATTATGAAAAACCCCTCCTGAAGAGCTACTCATTATTGTCATTCATGCCTGAGTTTGAGTGTTAGAATTTGTAGCATAAGATGCAAAGTTATGTTGCTAAAACATCTGCCATTGCTTTGTGGATTTTTAGAAAGCATTTGATTTGGTTTGGCATGAACAGTTGTGGGCAGTGCTGGAAAGCATGGCAGTACCATCCAAGCTGGCTGGAACATTGAAAGGATTAAGTGTCTGCTATAGAGTGGATAGAGCTGAGTAACTGGGTAAAGACAACATGAGAACCAGACAAGGAAACACATTGTCTCCTCTGTTGTTGGTAGGATTATTAGAAAGAATAATGAAAAAGATGGAGGAAAATTTAAGAGGGAGAATCACCAGTGGAAAGTAAATAGTCAAATATCTTAGATTTGCAGATGATATTGACAAACTAACAATAAATGAACTACTGTAGATCTTCAAGAGCAACTAAATGTGTTTGAGGAAAGTGAAGTTTATTCATAAACCAAGATAAGACACAAGTAATGGTGATGGGAAAACAATAAGGCAGACATAAATTTGGATGGAGAGTAACTAGAATTTGATGATCACTTTGCTTACTCTGGCAGCCTGATAACAAGAGACAATGATTGCTCAAAGTAGTCAATAGAAGGATGGTTTACACAGAGTTCTTTTGCAACACTGAATGAAATCTTGAAAAGTGTCCATTTCTCAGTGAAAGTCAAAATAAAGATACCGGTGACATGTGTGCTCTCTAACATTTCTTTATACCTGTTAGACATAGATATTTAGAAAGAAACAAATTTCAAAACTGATGCATTTGGAATAAGAAGATGCTGAAAACTGGATGGTGACAAAAGGTGACAAATGAAAGAATCTGAAAACTTATTTGAGAAGTTTTTAAGCAATGAAATTTAGCTTTCTTTTGGTAAATATGCAGGATGGGAGAGGAAAGGATTTAGCAGAATGATGATAGAGAGAAAATTAAATTGCAAATAATGAGTGGGAAGACCAGCAAGGAGTTGGACTGATTATATCAAAGAATGGTTAGCAGTAGGAGAATGAACAGCAATGAAGATGGCTAAGGAAAGAAAAGGATTCTGGAAACAAATTAGAAAAGAATGAAAGGCATCCACTGTCCCTAGATGGACTACAGAGGATTTCTGGATCTGGATGCTGGAGTCTGTTCTAGGCAAACTGCCTGTAGATTAGAAAAACAATAACAGGCCTCTATAAATCAATATAAGTGACAACTCAAGCAGACAGTGTGGTGTCTAATAAGCATTGGACTGTCCATCTCAAGATTCCCCATTCAGAGTTCTATTTCACACTTATTGGCCCACCCTGAACATGTCAATTGATTCACCCATTCTTCGATTGTTAAATATGAATTTAAACAATTTTAACTTAACCTAATCTTGTAAATCTAATTGAATAAGTGCAAGATCTGGCTAAAAATTAAATAAACTAAGTTTTTAATACAAATGTTTGTTAACTGTTGTATCTCTGCCTAATTCTTAATTTACAGAATAAATGCAGAAATAAAGATAAAAATATCAGACAATCAATGTTGTCCAGTTGAAGGCAAAACATAACCACAATTTAGGAGACATTTTTTAGAATTACATCCTGCAACTGTAAGCAAACAAATAAAGATTAGTTAAATCAATAAACAATGTATAGAATGAAGAGAAGTTTAAAATTGCCCTCTTTGTAAAAAGCAAGTGTTTTAATTGAGAGTTAATTAATAAAATATATAATGCATGTGAAGCATTAGCTTGGACATTTAATTTTGTACTTAGGCATTTTTATTTTTGCACACACATGTCTATTTCTGTGTGAATTAAATTGAGAATTGGTAAGCTCTCCCTCAGTCCTTTATTGCCTGTGCTGTGATTAAATCCTTTCAGCTACGGCTACTAATTCTGAAAGGGAGACACATTTAACTCGGCTGCCAACCTTTCAACAAGCCGAATGTCTGGGCTTTAGAGGAAACACTCCCAGCCACACATCACCGGACTGGCCAGGCTTCTTTCACACAAGAAGCATGCATTTGCAAATAAGAATGGATAGAAAATCGAATGCCAAGCTTCTCTGTTTATCAAACAGTAGCTCCTTTACTCAGCCGGGAAACATGCTACAAATTGGTGACAACTGGGAGCCTTGTGTCTTCCGTGAGCAATGAGAGTCACAGTTCATTTTTATTATCTGTGTCAGAGAGAGTCTGCTGCTTAATGTTGTGCTCTCTACTTTCTTTACCTAATGGAAAGCACTCATGTAAGTGACACTGGCTACAAAGGCTCAAGTATGATTTCAAAATACCATGCACTAAAGCTTTATGTACAAATCTAGTCTACTGAGAACTTCCCAAGTGTCATTCAGCAGCAATAGGATTAAATTTATTGACTGGCAGGCAAGGGAAAGCACAGCATTTTTAACATTTGCTTGAAAAGTACAGATTTTTTTTATGTATGTACATAATCACGTAAGTAGCTGCTTCATTGCTGTGCATTGTATCCAAAAATCTGACCCCCTCTGAAACGAAATAAAGTGTGAAGAGAGCTGAAAAACATACTAGTATTGACCAACGTCTCCAAATATTACATTTATACCTTTTAATGTTTAGAATCTCTAAAACCTAGATGGTGCTATTTCCAACCATAGTTTAATGTAATGAGGATTTTCTGTTCTAAGCAAATTTTTATTTTGATAATAACTTTTAGAGGAAAAATAAAAAAACAGCAGCAAGAGAACTGAAGAAACGTATTTCCATAGTAAAGATGACACCAAGACAGTTTAGATGGATTGTTCGTGAAGGCTGATGACAGCTTTTATCAGTAAGAACAGCCAGGAGCCTAATTAAAAGCCAGAATATTTTAAACACTTACCTGACGAATACTGTAGATTGAGTCACCAAGGAAATGTTCTTAATATGCAAATGTTTCCTTCAAATTTGTTCAGATCACTAAAGGTGCTATACTGTACATCAAGCAGTTGCTCTCCGGCAGTCTTTAGTGAGAACTGGATATGGATCCTTTCCACTAAGTTACAAAACTTTTTAAGAGGAAATCTTCCTGTTTTGGGCAGAAAAGGCATGCTAAGCAAAACAGGTTATGTGTATCAAGTGTTCTTACACGTGAATATTGCAGTTAAAAAAAAAAAGTCAAAGGAAACTGGCCTGGGCAATTAAAGTAATGTCCCATCAGGGGTTGGCAATTTGTAGCTTGTCAGTTTTTGCCTGACTAACAGGGCAATCATCCAGCAAACAGGGAATTTATATCTTCAGTACAGGCCTCTTGTGGTTCTTTGAATTCCTTTAGTGTTATTTCTGAGACCCACAAGCAGCTGCTTCTGTTGCAATTTCATTGAGTTATTATTTACTGTATGTGCACGTATTGCTTCTTTGGATTTAGCCTTCTTACTCAAGTAAGGCTCATTCAGAAGTTCTCATTACATAAGACCCTCCAAAAATGAATTGCTTTGATGTGAATGATGCTCAGTAGTGCAGTGGTTTGGATTCCAGACTGGTCACTGACTGTGTAAAGGGTGTATGTTCCAAGGATGTTTGTGTGGGTTTTTTTGTTTGGATTGTTATGTTTTTCTCTCACATTCTAAAAACAGACATACTCTATTAGTTGGCGACTGTAAATTAGTTGATTCTATTGACTCATTTTAATTCTAATTCTAATTAACTAATTCTATTCTGTTGTCTCTAAGTTAGTTTATTGGTGACTCTAAATTGACCCTGTATGTGTGACTGTGTGCTGCACTATGTTACTAGAAAAAGCCTTAAATAAAGGGTATTTTTCAATTTCGATTTCCTCCATTTTTTAAGGCCACAGTTAATATTTTATTAATCAACAAATGTGTTGCACAGCGATGCAGTGATAGCACTGATACCTCGTATTAAGAGGTCCAGGGATTGTGTTCCAGGTGCCCACTGCCAGGAGCTTGCATGTGAGTCCATGTGGGTTTGCTCTGGTTTCTACCCCAAAGCTGCATTAAGATCTCTAAAGGACCCTGGGTCACTTAGCTCCTTAACAGAGAGTTGATCATACTTTTAACACGGCAGTGTCCAGACACTAGATCATTTAGTGTAGCGCACTATTTCTCACTTTTCGGTGTGAGACTTGGTTGCCCTTGGCTATTAGACTCAAAGATACTCAATCATTTCATTGAGTGGGTGGGGGAGGTATCCTACTTGATCATTTTGACTCAGTTGATACTTGATCGCTTTATTGAGCGTGGGACAGGGCCTCCTTGATCATTTCGGTATTTGATGGTGAAAAGGCCTCTTGCTATCACAAGCCCTGATTGTAGATCTGCCCTTGTTCCTCCCACAGTTCAATTCCTCTCATCCTCTCATGATAAATTGGCCCGTGTGTGTGTTCATCCTGCGATGGGCTGGTGCCTTGTCGAGGGATTGTTCCTGCCTGCACCCATTGCTTGCTGGGATAGACTCCAACTGACCCCTGCCCTGGAAAATTGAGTGTACAGGTTGGATGAATCAACAAATACTGTAATCCAAAGCAATTCTCACTTGTATGTCCCCAGTTCTTAAAACAGAATTATTCTGCACAATTTAAATTACAGTTTAGTTTACTGTTTTAGTTCAACTTATAGAGTTTGTCTACAGGTTTGATAGCCATTCTGCTCAGCAAAGGACAGATTGTCATTACAAACTTTCAAAATAGTAGTTCATGCTTGCCAGGTTCTTATGCCTGCCTCAAACAGCAGCGTGGGGGCCTGAATAAGTCTCTGTCACGCTCACCCCTGCTACAAAATACTTAAATAATGAAATTATCCAACTTTCAAATCTGTTAACTAACTCCCCAAACTCACCTGAATGTTATGCTATGCATATATTTTCCAACTTTTTACAAATAAAATGTGCATATTTTGCTACAATTACAATACGCAGATAAAGAAACCTCAAATGGCAATGTTTTCTTTCATTTAAATATCAGTATTTGTGTATATTTTCATAATCTGAAAGTTTTAGATGTGTTAAGTGAGATTTACTTGATATTGTAAATTTGTATTATGTATAATTTATCATATTTCACATGCGATGTGATGCAGATATGTTGCAGTGCAGTTGAATGTCCTGGCTTGATAATTTTTTTAGACAAACTGGGAGATGCATGCAAAAGTAAAAGTAAAACAAATAAAATATAAATGAAGGGACTGGAACCCAGACAAAAGTCAAATATCAGGTACGAAGTTAAGACCAAGCAAAACATGAAGAGAAGATCAATAGGAAAGAGAATGATTTTTGTTTTTTAAAGGATTCACCTGCAGATCAGATAAAGCTTGGTGTAAACGCTGACCTTTTACCCCGTCATGCCGATGAAATTGTGGCCACGTCTCCAGAGACCACTCCCCTAGAAACATGGGACATAACCCTAAATACAGTTATGCAAAATGGAGTCTAATACAGAAAAAGCAATAGGACCCAAAAATTCAGCCATGATCATGACACTGGGGCTATAAAATAGAAATTATTTTTTATGGTTCATCTGGCTCCCCCAGCCTAAATGCCAAACTCTGGGAAAGGTTCAAGGTTGATTCCTGCTTTGCTCTCAATGTTGCTGGAATGGGCTACACACTCCCATCACCCTAATAGTTAAATAAAGACGATTCAGTAAATTAATAGATGAACAGAAACTGATGTAAATAAGAAAAAGTTAAATTGTTGAGTTGAGCACTCATTTTTGAGATATAATACTTTTATAACTAAAAATATGCGTAATAAAATACAGATTAGCTTTACATTGTGTAGTCAATACAGCATTCCATCTTTTGTTTAGTAATTGTTACACTGTAATAATACTTTGTCTCATGGTTTAATCTTTCTTGATTTGCCAGTTTTAGTGTGAAACATATTTTTTGTCATAGCCCAAAGTATCAAGACTGTTGTAGAACTTTTTTAAAGTGTGTCACACACTGTTACATTGTTTACCTTTTTTTAAATGAATTAAAATCTATATTTCTCAATGTAGGTAAAATCTGTTACTCATTATTTTGTAAAATTGGCATAAACACATTTTATTTATGGTGGCAACAAAAAAAATCCTTTATATTCCTGTTTAAGTATTTGTTTTGGCACACTGTGCCTCCAAAAGGTTACTGACTCAGTGTGAGAAAGCGGAAGGTCTTGGAAAGGCAGCCTTTCTACAAAGACATATAAAGTAAAAGTTAAGCAGTAACCATTTAAGAACCAAATAAACTGAGTTTTTGTTTAATCTGTAGTTAACAATGGAAGGAAAATTGGCATTGTTAAAGGTCAGACTGTCTTTGGTGACACAAACACTGCCACTTGTATCAAGAATCACAAGAGTGTTTGTTAAGACTCTGGCAAAACCTATTCTAAACGTGTCTATTCAGTAGAAAAACTCTGCTTAAAGATTTAGGCATATTTCATCTGAAATGAATGTGGCTGCATGTTCCAGAAGTCAGTGAGATTTCCTGTACACTACATGCCAAGTAATTCTGCAATTTCTAGAGTTACTGTTGCTTCTCTACTTGGCAAAAAGCATGGAAAGTGTGCTCTGTTTATAACTGGCTTCCAGTATCATGTACCGTGCAGATGCTTCCTGCACATCTGCATGTCTGTTTCTTAACCCGAATAGTTACATTTTGGCATCCATACTCATGATGATGTGTTGCATGTTGGATAGACATGCAATTAAGTATTTTTGCCCTATTTTATACACTTGACAAAAATTTTAAACATGAATTTGAACGTATGTTTTATCTGTGGAAAAATAGCTAATCTGACTAGGATGTGGTTTAATTTATTGTCATACATTTAATTTTTTAATTCAAGCACTCAGCAAAAGCTTTTCATTTTTAGAGCCAGATAAAATGCAGTCTCTGTGAATGGATAGCATGCAGCATCCAGTGTATAGTATGTCATTTACTTTGCTCATCCCTTCTTGATGTCTGCAGTTGTTTAGGTTATGGCTCTCAGATTCAGAACTGGCCCATAGGGAAGGATGCTAATATATCCACACCCATTTGGATAATGAATAGTTACCTACAGAGCCTAAAGAAGGAGGTGATCACATGTACAAAAGAAAACAGGAATAAATAAATAAATAAATACTGTCGGGCAAGTGCTGATGGACCACTTGCATAAGCCAGGTCCTTTGCTCAGAGTGATTTTTTTTGTAATAGGCTTTGGTTATGTAGAAACTGAATTTCAAGTGTGACATGAAGCAGATCAAGATAACCTCACTACAAAACCGGAATCATGACCAAACCAGGCAAACTGTATCTATTATATTGTTTTAAAATCAGCCAATTTTTGAAAAGCTTAGACAAGCAGGACAAGACATCAAAATACACTAGAAAACAAGCAGAAATCAAAGGAGAAGCAAAATTTCAAAAATTCTAAGAATATTAAATAACAGGGGAAAGATTAATTAAAAATTAGTAAAATTTGACAGAAACAAAAAGTCCATTGCTAGGGCACTGCTTAAATTCACTTTGTCTTCTTTACAATCTTATTTAGCCTTTCACCCAATATACTGAAGTACCCAATAAAAAATAATGACTTAGCATTTTCTTTGCTCTCTTTAACCATTGCAGTTGGCCAGCTGGTTGTTGTATCTTTTTCTTCCATGTGGTGATATCTGCTTTACCATCTCGCATAGCTATTGGTCAACCTGTAGCCTTCCTGCTTAGTTTTTAAAAATAACTTTTTTGTTAGCTGTGAATTACAAGCTGAAGTCAGGTAACAAACAGAGACATAGCATTCTCATCATCTGACATGACATTTTTCATCATTTATCAATGTACAGATGCAATTTCAAAGGCAATACAAATGTTAGGTTAGATAATAAAAATGATTGAATATAAATTGAGGGATGTTATTTTCAGGCTATATAATGCACTAGTAAAGATTGCATCTGGAGTATTCTGTGCAGTTCTGGTCACCACTCTACATAAAATATGTAGAAGCGCTTAAAGCTGTGCAGAAGAGAGCAACCAAGTGCTTATCTGGATTTAAGGACATGTACTCTCACAGGCTCAGAAAATTAAATCTGTTTCGACATGAGTAGAGGAGACTGTGTGGGGACCTAATCCTGGTCTTCAAAATTCTTAAAGGCATCGATAAAGTAGATCCAGCTGAATTATTTCATGTAAATGGTGAATTATGTACTCAGTGATACCAGTAGAAACCTGCAGGAAGCACATTAAAGAACACAGAAGATCTGACAAATGAGGGGAGCCTATTTTGTACATCAAGTTTGTTTATATAGCTAAGAGATAAACTGTCCCAATATCTCATTCAGATACCTCTTAAAGGGTGACATGGTGTCTGTATCAACTACATGTGTTGGTAATTTGTTTAAGACTGAAGCCAAGAAGCACTTCTTTGCTGAAAGAGTTGTAAGAATCTGTAAGGAAATACCAAGTGATGTACAGTAGTTGATGCAGAAACCTTGACAACCTTTAGGAAGTCTCTGGATGACAAACTGGTATATCTTAGCTATTAGCTAAACAAACGAGCTTGATTGACTGAATGGTGTCCTCTTGTTTGTCAGATTTCCTGTGCATTCTATGTACAGGTATATATAAATGACAATAACAAGGTATGAACTGCTGTATTAAGTTGTTACAGGATGTACATTCATAGACATTCTTCCATCGATTTTTGAGTGCAACCACTGCAGATCAGAATCTCGGGGGACCTGGAGCCTTTCTTGGTAGCACTGAGTGCAAGGCAGGAGCAACTCTGGACTGGGTGCCACCTTATAAACTCATGCACTCTTCCACTAGGGACGATTTAGAGTCACAGATTAAATTGATTTCCTCATCATTAAAATGTGGGTGGAAAATCATAATCTGAAGAGAATCCCACACTGCCATGGAGAGAACAAACAGACATCGGCAATTTACACCCAGTTACTTCTTACTATATATCTGTGTGTTTTACTGTGAAGTAGCAGTGCTTGCTACTAAACCACTTTATTTGCTGTGGTTTTAAATGAGCACTAAATGAGACTTTGGGAATTGCCATCATGTCAAGTAAAAGCATATTTGGTGATTTCAAATAAAAAACTCAAAGAAAAACCAAAAGTGCATAATCGCTGATAGAGACCTAGAGTGACACAATGCTTCCACACAGGAGTAGATATCATAGGGATAACTGGGGTGGATTTTTGGTTGAAACAGCCATTGAAATATATTTTATGGCAGTTCCAAATGGCAAATTGTAGATGGAAATATGACTAATCTACATTTTATACCCCCCTGAAATTTATTCCTCGCTACACCCCGGTAGATATACATTCACCTCCCCAGTGGATGACATAAGAGCTATAGAATGCCACATCATGTTACATCATTGTATTTCTGTAAATTCAGGTTATAGTGCGGGTTGAACTTTAAAGTGATGTCTGCTGTTTCTGTCTATAATTTTGTCTATCCATAAAGTGTATTTCTTTTAATATTTCAAGAAACAAGACTTTCATATTGTAAATACATTCAGATGTTCTCTTCATGTTGCAATAAAATGAATTCAACCAGAGTGATTTTGTGGCAGGAGCTGCAGGGTTACTATTGAGTAGAATTCTTCAGAACACAGCTTGAGTAGCACGGGCCTTTTTTATTAATTACTAGTCGTCCCCTGCAGCTCCACCCATGTAGTAGTGAAACAGGACAGTGAGGAGGGCCTTGCCCAGCTCCCCACTCCTGATGTCATGCTTCCCCCTCCCCTCAGCCCGCAACCTCTGTCTCGGATTAGCACAAATATATCTCTTCTGCAAGTGAACTATGATTCTTAGTGCGATGAGAGAAGTCGCAAAATCAACCAGATTGTTCAAGAAAATTATAGAAAAACAAAACAGATCTAAATCCATTAAGTAGTTCTCTCGTTCACTAGCTAAGCGGAGGTAAGGAATGCCCCGAGGCTGGCACGTGAGTAAGGAAGGCTCTGCTCCTCTCCCCTCAGCCCACTGTGTGTCTCTCAAATTCGCACAAATAAATCAGTACCACAAGCGAGCTATGATACATACCACAATGAGAGAAGTCGCAAAATCAACCGGAATGTTCAAGCAAATGATAGAAAAAAACCTGATCTAAATTCATTAAGTAGTTCTCTTGTGAAAAGGGGACAGACGTACAGGCAGATGAACAGACGTTGGATTTTATATATCCTGTAGAGAGATGAACTCAAGCAGGTACTATGGGATTTAAATTTTAGCAGAACTTACAATTTCTGTCAGCACATACTGTATGTAAAATAGAGTAAACCTAATTAATCTGTTGCAAAGAAAATGAAATTAACCAATATTATATTTGTACTTTAAAAAGACTTGCATTGCAGTTACTGTGAATTGTGAATCCTGATGGTGTTTTAATGTAGATTGAGATTGCTATTAATGGGTTCCTAAAGGTACAAATATTTTTCTATGTACCAGCTTCGTTTAACATGAACACTTGAGCAAAAACTTTTTAAGTATATCTTTTTGCTTGGTTATGCATGCAAAATTTCTTTAGAGTAAAACATAATGTGCTAACGGGTTAAACAAATGACTCCCCTCAAACCATTACTATATCTACCCATATACTGTACAATTAATTCCACCAAACCATTGCTGTATTTACCCATATGCTATACAATTAATTTTTATGTTTCACCTAACAACATACCATCATATTTCTAAACACTTCAAAGGGAATTGTTCCAAGCTGACTATAAAATATTGTACTGAGTGCTTGAGGTGAACTGGGCATGTCCACATGCTGGCAGACATAGTCTGGCATTCTCAAGCTGACAGTTCACTGTGGAGGATGTTAAAGAAGAAGCTGGGACTAATGAAGATGAATGATGGCGAAGAAGAAAGAGAAATAATTCAAATTTCCAGACTTGGCATGACTCGGATGAATATATTCCAAAAAAAGCTGGATAAGACATCCTTGTAGAGCTGGCACAGCAGGTTGTGTGTTTCTCATGACATGACATTCTGTAACACAAAGGTGAATTGACAGAAAATGATGCAAAGCAATGGTAACTAATAAAAACTACAATTGGTTACTGCCTTCCTTGTGTATAGTTAGTGTGGTACATGGAACAGTTAAATTCTTTTAAGTCAATTTTTTTTTTCAAGCTGTTTCTCACTAATTGTGGTCTGTAGTGGTAATGCAGTATTCCACTCTTGTCTGAGTATCAAATAAGAGTATATTATAAAATATTTCTTTACATTTAAACTTTATTACTTTCTCATATATTGTGAAAAAATTAAACCTTGAGATTTTGATGAATCTTGACATTTTCGACGTTCCTGAGTCTAAAAGTACCATTTTTGAAATTATGTCTGTCTGTGCGTAAACACAATAACTTGAAAACGCTTTGACTAAGTCAATGAGATTTTGTACACCTACATTATATTAAAAATAAGGAATCCTCTCAACTTTTGGGCCACTTCCAACAACCGGAAGTGGTACTTTAACTGAAGTAAACTATGGTTATAATTACATATAGATGATTCAAATTTCGTATACTCATTTATAATGATAAAAAGTAAACAGATATAAAATTTGAGAAAAATTACTCAACCAGAAGTAGTGTTTTATTTAAACAACCATTTGAATTTTTGGTATCACGGAAATATAAATATGTATACAATATTAAAAACTGTATTCAATACAATGCATATTCTTTCAATAGCTATAATTAATTTTATTTTAATTTATACATCATCAGTTTAAGAGTAACGTGTAAACATTGAGCATACATTGTAAATATCAAGATGTAATGGGAACAATAAGCTACTATGTCCCTGTCCTGTTCCTTGTAATACATTTAATTTTATGATTATTTTTTATTTCTCCCATCATTATCATAATTAAGTGTAGCTAAATGCAGTGTTACCTATAACAATTTATTGCAACAAATATTATATAATACTAACACTTTTCTATGTTTTTAGGTGACTATAACTCTTTTTACTTTGCACGTCATCTTGTTAAAGCATACGTAACCATGAAAAAATTCCACCACAGTTTTCAACCTCCCAAAGTGCGAAAATATAATTTTCATATAAAGTTTGATTATAAATAGAGATAAATGATTGTGTTTCGATCTTATCAATTAGTTATGATGAGAAGCAAAGACATATGTTATTTGAGGAATGTTGTGCAACTGGAAGTGGTTCTGATGACTTTTTCCTCTATCTCAGTATGCAAGAAAGTTGAGGGGAGCACACTCCCAATTTTTTAATATAATGATTCTGATGTTCAATTATAAGAATGATTTTCAGACTTTTTCACAAGATAATTGAAAGAATCCCGTTTTCTATTTTCTCTTATATGCATACTCTGTGTATGTACATTTTCTGAAAGCAAATGTATAGGTATGCAGATATATAAAAGAATGAATATTTCCATTATCATTCTATCAGAAAAGGAAAGGGAAATGTGTGCTTTGCAACACTGGGAGCCATCTGTCCTTTAGTAATGTGTTTCAATGGATGAAAGCAAACAATGTCTAGTGTGAGATATGGACATTTACTTGGAGGTGGTAACCCTGTTACTTGAAGCTGGAGTTTCAGAAGAAGCCTGAAGTTTGAGACCCTCTATTACTTATTCCTTAGAAAAAGTCACTTATACAGGTGCGATTTTTGGAGTTTGACAGAGTTTGCTGGCTCCTGAACCTTTCCAGTTTCAGGCATTCACCTTCTCCCCCAAGAATCTGAAAAGGTGTTACAGAAAGAGACAGTACTGGAATCTAGATGGACCTTTGGTATAGCTGCAAGACTAGAAATGTTCCTAAAGTTAGGACCTTTAAATGTGAAATGAGGTGGTGGCTGGGGTCACCTAAATTATCTTTGTGGCCACTTTTTGATTCTTTCAACATATGTAAACAGACTACTTCTACTTTGACATTTGAATAAGGATGCAACAACACCTTGGTGGGACTGCCAGTGGGGTAAGGAGAAAGGAAAAAAAACAATAAGGTGAGGAGGAGGAAGATGCAAAATTGTGGTAGCTTTGATTAAGCAAAGAAATACAGATACAGAATTATCTAGAAGGGCTAAATAATATAGAGGTTTTATATTTTATAGCGTCAACCATTATTGGTATTGAGCACAATTTGGTTTGAACCTGTTTATGTTTTTTGTTCTTATAGTTGTCTTTATCTTTTCCAAGGTAGCAATCCATAGATATTAATTCATTTCAATTAATTTTTAACTAGTGACCACCTTTTTTACTTACAAACAAATAAAACAAGTTTTGACATAGATGAATACAGTACATAGCAGGTATTACTACTGCTCAAACATAATACAGAACAGTAGCCATTTAGCCACCATCTTCAATCAATTTATTCTCTCTATCGTCATGTGTTTCACAATTGTCAGGATTGGATTTTCGAGCAACAGGTATGTGTTTTGTGATTTAAAGTATAGTAATATTGCTTCCCTGCAGGGTTAGCCCCAGAACAAATTTAGCTGGTGGGAATTAGGTTATCATGGGTTTATTAACACGAAACTCACAGCATTTTAGATTTACAACAGATAGGCCTGATGATGCAGCTTAGAGCGAAACTCGAGTTGATATAATTTAGGAGAAATTAGGTGATTGGGTTTTACAAGCTTTTGGGGTGAATCACCTGTTCTCGCCTAAATTATTCTAGTGCTGTATTCCTACACAATGCAGTGGCGAAGGTTTACACTGTTACATAATAAGCTTAAAGCCTAGGAAATGATACATCTGTCAAATAGACATAAGGTGACACCCACAAGTGCACAGGCTTATGCATGTAGAAAAATGAATGCATGCAAAGACACTTAAGAATGGCTCTTCAATAGCTTAGTCTATCATTGAGTTTAGCTGGGTTAATGTTTAGGTATCAAAAAACTTTGCTATAGGTAAAGTAAAGCAGCAGGACCGATTCTGCATCACTGCAAAGGCAGATGTTAAACCATTGAAAAGTTGAACTCAATGAGTCTAGGTACTCAGCACTGCACCAACCAGAATCTCCCTACCCCATGGTGGTACTGACCATGCTTTGCTGCCATTTTATTAAAGTTAATGACATTTTTTTCTGTATAATAACTAAAAAACACTGTATATTTTTGCAGATTTCCCAGTAACAGATTTTTTTTAGTGCCAGTTCCAACTTACATGCAAAATCAGGTTACAAAATTCTGCATGAAAAGAAATTGTATGTAACTCTAGATGTCTGGATTTTGTACTCACTTCTTTTCCCCATGCATTGTTTTATTTTCTGAAAATAGTACATCATGCTTACAGGTTTTAACCTGTGTGTCTCTATATATATTGACCATTTCTATTCTGAGTCTATGCCATGTGATTTTGATGACCTCTAGGCTGATTCACAAGACTAAGATGTATCTAAATCTCCCCTAGTCCATCAAAATAGGGAGACGTCACCTGCTTATCCTCTCATTGCTTATATGTCAAAACAGTATGTTGTATGGAGTATCCTTTTTATAGTCGTTGCACACATACCTCTTCATGAACTCTTTAGCTGTTTAAAAAGTCATGCTTGTGTGCTTCCTAGCTTAGATAGTAAATAACATGCTGTGTTATCTTACAAACTCTTACTTTATTTAATTTAGAAATTTGTTCCAGACAAATTCATTTGCATTTTAAATTCTGTTACAAACTCAGCTTCCTCCTAAAATGTATGTTTGCTTGAACTGAGCAAAGACTTAGATGCACTGCTATTTGATCTATTTTCTAATTATTAATAAAGCAAATGAAGTATGTTGAAAAGATTCTCTCTTTCTGTGTGACTTGGCACCAGTGACGGACGAACCTCAAACTGAGCCCTAGACTGAGGGGTAGGGTCCCTGTTGGGGCCTGTAGCATGCAACCAGTGCTATGAGATCCCATAGCACTTCTGTGTTTGAAGTGCACAGTCACGTTACCCAAACAATGCCCCTTGGCCGCCTTTGTCGCCTAATGCTTTGACTGGCTCTGCTTAGCACTGTACTACCGTGTAGCCATGTCTAACCTTCATACCCCTTTTAATTTGTTTTATATTTTCTTAAAGCTTGCTTTCAATACGAGGTCCAAGGATGTGCAGTAATCCAGCAGTGAAATAGGGAAAGCCAAGAAGTCACTGCTGGAGATAAGAGAATTCTGCACCTTTTGTTCCATTTCTTCCCACTTCGGTATAAAATGGTGCTTCTTCACCAATATAGTTCCCCCTCACAGATTTTTTTGTAACTTTAAAATGTCTTGCATTATTTTGAATGTGTTTTCCAATAACTGTGCTCTCATTAATTGTATTGTTGTCATGTGCAAAGAAATAATCAAAATGGCTCAAGGCAAGGGAAAACTAAATGGAGACTATAAAGATAGAGGAGAATAGCCTTACACCACCAACTGAAGCAGCAGACAGAGAAAAGAGACTACTTGGGTAGAAGCATTTCTACCCAGAAAATGGAAAGACAGCTGGCGCCTCCCAGCAGCCGTGAGTCGAGGTAATTCTTGGTAGCGAGAACCAATCGGATCGCTCTCCGCTACCAAGATTCTACCAAGAATTGAAAGCACGGGCCAATCGCGGCCCGTATCGGCTACCAAGAATTGCCTATATATATACATATACATACCTGTAAAAACAAAAGATTGGTATGCTTTTTTTTTAATACTTACACTAAATTATTCTTATAAAGCAGACCTACACCTTTAATACTCAGATGATTCTACTCATGCTGTAGAATTGCATATATATTATAGATATACATGCTGTAAAATAGCATACATATTATAGATATATATAGTTATTTATATATATATATATATATATATATATATATATTATATATATATATATATATATATATATATATATATATATATATACACTCAGCAAAAAAAGAAACGTCCCTTTTCCAGGACTGTGTATTTCAACAATAATGTAAAAATAACTTTACAGATCTTCATTGTAAAGGGTTTAAACAATGTTTTCCATGCATGTTCAATTAACCATAATCAATTAATTAACATGCACCTGTGGAATGGTCGTTAAGACCTTAACAGCTTACAGAAAGTAGGCATTTAAGGTCACAGTTCTAAAACCGCAGGACACTAAAGAGACTTGTCTACCAACTGTGAAAAAAACCAAAGAAAGATGCCCAGGGTCCCTGCTCATCTGCGTGAACGTGCATTAGGCATGCTGCAGGGAGGCATGAGGACTGCTGATGTGGCTAGGGCAATAAATTGCCATGTCCGCACTGTGAGACGCCTAAGACAGCGCTACAGGGAGACAGGAAGGACAGCTGATCATCCTCGCAGTGGAAGAGCCCGGATCTCAATCCCATTGAGCACGTCTGGGACCTGTTGGATCGCAGGGTGAGGGCTAGGGCCATTCCCCCCAGAAATGTCCAGGAACTTGCAGGTGCCTTGGTGGAAGAGTGGGGTAACATCTCACAGCAAGAACTGACAAATCTGGTCCAGTCCATGAGGAGGAGATGCACTGCAGTACTTCAAGCAGCTGGTGGCCACACCACATACTGACTGGTACTTTTGATTTTGAGCCTCCCTTCATTCAGGGACACATTGTGAAACATTTTTAGTTTATGTCTTATGGTGTTGACTCTTTTAGTGTTCATACAAATATTTACACATTAAGTTTACTGAAAGTAAAAACACTTGAAAGTCAGAGGACGTTTCTTTTTTTGCTGAGTGTATATATATATATATATATATATATATATATATATAAATATATATATATATAGTTATATAGTTATATATATATATATAGTTTTATATATATATATATATAGTTATATATCATGCAGTAGAATAGCATATATATTATAGATATATATATATAGTTAATTATGCTTGTTTACTAGAACACATATAGTTATTTTGCAAGTATATAAACATTTCCCTCTGCAATATTGCAATATTTCCAAATATGTATTTTTACCTACTTCAAGAATGTCAGTTTGTGCAGATATAATTACATTTACCTGCACATTTTTTGAATGATTTTTTAAACATTCTTGGTTAAGTTTATTACATTTATTAAATATTT
Organism: Polypterus senegalus; assembly: GCF_016835505.1. Lineage (NCBI taxonomy): Eukaryota > Metazoa > Chordata > Cladistia > Polypteriformes > Polypteridae > Polypterus > Polypterus senegalus. The sequence goes on from NC_053160.1 coordinate 141,445,230, forward strand.
ATGCAACAAGTGTAAAGACAGGTATAATAATCTATAAATATAATAAACATTGAATTGTATAATCAGTTCAATTTTACATAGTGAGCTTTAAAAATAATATGAAGTGCTCTATAATTATAAAAATACAAATCATAGAAAGTGAAAAGTTTTTTTTCTTGACTTTATCTTTGCCAATTTAAAACTTTAAACTGAATTGTTTGGGCGAGTTCATTTTTATCTGAAAATGATAAATCAACTATGTGTACATATTTCCTACAAAAGACTCTTGGAAAGTCTTTCTGGTATATAAAGACCAATGAATTACTGCAGTAAAAATTATATATATACTGTGTATATATGTACCTGTAAAAACAAGAGACCGGTATGCTTTTTTTAATACTTAACACTAATTTCACAAATCGTTCATATCAAGGCCAATATAGAATAATAATAATACTCTATATTAACATTGATGTTATAAATTATGCTTATAAAGTAGACCTACACCTTTAATACTCAGACAATGCTATATATATAAGTGGTGTGTATGCTGTTTACTAGAACACATAGTTATTTTGCACTAAGTATATAAACATTTCCCTTTGCAATATTTCCAAATATTTAATTTTACCTACTTCAAATTAATTGTCAGCATCAACTAGAATATATTACTTCCCAAATGTTATAAATATATACAAACACAAAGCTGTGCACTATTATTTATTAAATCTTATTGTGCTTTCATTTTTATTTTATCCTTCTTGATTATCTGTGCAGCCGTCTCAGACGATAGTAAAGGCACTTTATAAGGAAGTGAAATGCATTATTATTTGTTATAATTATGATTCAATAGAATGGGCAGGCAGTTTGTTTAAGTGTGATTTTTAACTTTGCTTGTTGTCTGTGTGTTCCTTGACAAATCATACACTAAACAGTTTTCGTTTAATCAAAAAAGAAAAATAAACAAACTACAACTGCAATGTACGATTCAAAGCACCGTTCGTTGAAGAGAAAGTTTTTTTTTTTCCATTCGGCAATGTGCCTTGAGCGGGATTCGAACTAGCATCCCTGCTGTAATTTCTGGTAGGTCGTCTCTCAAGAATTGCAGCTGTACCTCGACTAATGCGCGATATCCTTGACCCAGAGTTTGGCATGAATGTCTATTATTCTATCCAAAGAAAGAGTGAGGCCATCAGTATAGTGATGTCAGTTCCTTCTGGACAACAAAAGGCAAACTGTTCTAACAGTTCTAATTTTGAATGCATGAGATATCAAACAGAGTAGACTTCCAGTGGAGACCATGTTCTTTTATTGCAGCTTGAGATTACAGGTAGTCCCCAAGTTACGGACATCGACCTACAACATACGAATGGGGCCGCAGCTGCGACGCATGTGCCTCAGTATCTGCCACTCTGTCATCTTTGGCCTTGGGACACTGCAAGTGGAGGCTGGAGGGGGGCAATTTCGCTGCCCGCGCAGTGTAGTGTCGCTCGGGCGGTTTCACTACCCGCCCACCACACACGGCTGCCCTGTTCGTTCTCGGTGGGCTGCTGGTAATGCTGCAAGCAGTGACCCGGTTATGGCTGAACGGAGGCCATTGGGAGTGAACGGGGTAGTGGGGGGTAGAATTGTAGTTTGCATTGGATGGCTGCCTATTGAATGGGGGCGATTCACTACCCGTCTTTGGCCGCACCGTGTTCGTTCTCGGTGGGCGGACACTGCAGGCAGCATACTGTAGTGGAGGTGACTGTGAGGTGGGCTAGTGATAAACCGCCCGTCGATGTCCCCATTCATTCTCTATAGCAAGCCTGCTTATATTGTTATGCACATAGCAGGAAGTTGTCTCTTGTCAGTGCATCAGACATGTTGACGACTGGTGCCTTCCTGCTGTGATAGTGTGTACAGTGCTGTGCAGAAGAGCTCATCTTAATCTTTTGTCTTCACCCTACAACAATGTCTCTGAAACACAAATCTGATGCAAGTGCTGGTGATACAGTAAAGAAGAGAAAAAACATCACTATTGAAAATAAAGTAGAAATAATAAAAAGGTCAGAGAGAGGTGAAACTCCATCATTCATTGGCAGTGCACTTGGTTACAGTTGGTCAACAATAGCATTTATTAAATTTATGTACCTGTTCTGACTTGCATACAAATTCAACTTAAGTACAAACCTACAGTCCCTATCTAGTATGTAACCCAGGGACTGCCTGTAATCTAAAGGTATAACAGAAACCATTTGAGGGACTTATAGCCTTGTGTTCCTAAAAAACAAAAATTAGGGTGCCTCAGCACTGGAAGTGACCCCGAGGAGGGATATAAAGCAGTAGAATTATTGAGTATGGCGTTCAGAAGAAAGACCGGTAATGATTCAGCGGCTAGGAGGAAAACAGAATTTATGGGTAACAAAGATGAAAAAGGAAACATATAAAGTGGAGATTGCTTACTGCTACTTTGGGGCTTTGGGGGGGGTGCAGATTTGGGCCAAATGGACAAGTCACACCTCCTAACTGATGGTATAGGTACATGGAGGGGCTGTAGTGTTATTAATGTGTGTATTAAGCTGTGTATCTTTCATGTTATTCTGGGTGTCAAGGACTCCACAAGGGCCATATAACAGCAATTGCTTGCCTCACTCACCATGTAAGAATGTACACAGGCAGACTCTCTCCCAGTAGAAAAGGTACACAAAACTACACATTCCATATTACTAAAATACAAGCATGTTTTTAGACTGTGTGAGAAAAGTGGAATTCCAAGAGAAAATATTAGGAGAGTCCAAAAATGAACTGGCTGTGTGAATTGGTACCACCATCATACATGTACTGTAAAAATGCCTCAGAGATATAGTAATGTGATGCTTTTGTAAATTTCATTTCTGATGCATAAGTCTGTTTGCTATGTTGAGTATGTGCCAAAAAATGAATATTTCGAAAAAAGTATAAATGTGTTCAGCACTAAAACAATATGCCTTAACAGCAAAATCTCTATTTTGGGTAAATTTTAAAGTTTATTGAGGTTGGTGATGTATGTTTGTGCTGGAATTGCAGAGAGACACCCTGGGAATAAAGAATCTGATTTCACAGAAACTGGAGCTAGCTTCAAAGAAGACTGTGATGATCCCCAGCTGATAGCAAAAGAAAACAGCCTTGAAGTAAGAAAAGCAATCTTGCTCTATGCGCTCTTACCAGAACTTACTCTTTTATAATCTTCCACTGTTGCATATTATGTCTTGAATATTATTATGCTATTCAAAATCAGAAATTTGACTTTATCTAGTCCATTGACTCTCTCAGACAGATGTTCTACACGTGAATATTAAAACTCAACAAATATAAATAACATTTTTTCTTATTATTTTAAGATCCCAAAGTAAATGGTTAAACCCAGAAGAAATTAGAGTGGTCAAAGCATGCCTCTTCCTCAGATATAGGAATGAAATACTGACATCACTAAAGTTCATTAAGCAGTCAGTTTCTAACACACAGGCATACTAAATTATTTACACTGAAAATCCTACTTAATTGGTATGCAATCTTTTAAATGGGGTCAAATGATGTGCTGTGAGATTCCTGTAACTCCTCCGTCATATGAGAATCCTTAATCTTAAACTGATCAATTTAAATGTCCTGAAAAGCAAATTCACATTCGGCACCTCAGCATTCTGCAAAAAGCCAACAGTAATATCCATCTATATGTTCTGGACCGTGATTCAATTGCCAACTGCTCAGCTGATGTTTCATTTAAACTCTTTTTCTCTGAATTAATGAATTAAAAATATAATTGATGCAGTGAGAAGATTAATCTTCATCATAACCCAAAAAATAGTGGATGTCTTTCTGGATGGGTTAGTTGCCCTTATGATCCTCTTCAAATTTGTATCTATAGGTGGACTTTTATAAGAATGGTACTGGGGGAAGTAAAGACCAATTCAAGTGGTAAATCATTAGCAATGCCTTAGTGCTAATGGACAATACCATACTATTCCAGTAATAATAGCTATGTCATGTACAATGGACACCAAACAGTAGACTTTGTCTCATCTCTTGCCTAATACACAAATGTACGTATAGAGAGCACAACATGAAACTTTGGACATTCAACAGAGGTGCACTTGATTGTTTTGGTCAAAGAAAAGAGAAATATTGTAAATGTTCCTTGGATCCCTGACCTTTTATGATAATTTTATAGATAGAGACGCCACATTACTGTAGATGGATTAGGCAGTTGACAGCACTGTATGCTGTCCGCATACGTTTTAATGTGATTGTGATGAATGTCACAATCCAGCTAAAGCAAATAAAAAGTTTAAGGGAATAACACAATCAGTCACAGAGAAAGATACATTTCAAAATCATGAGTATAATGTAAAAATCAAAATGTAAATGAAAGAAAGAGAATCAAGATGAAAATAATCTGAATGGAATTACACAACTGGAACGATCAAAAACCATAATATATTATTTCATAAATAAAATACAGAACATAAGTTCATATTTAAATAACTTATTCAGAGGACAAATGACCACAACAATCTTTTGTACCTAAATTGCAAAATAAATTACATCTGTATCAGCGATTGATTCCTGCCTTGTGTCTGCTGTTGTTGCAATAGACTTTGGCCCCCAGCAATCCTGTTCTTGTGATACGAGTCAATTACCAGTCCATTTAATTTCAAAGCAACCTTTATTAAATCAATCCATATCCAACTTCCCATTTTCATCCCCTAGGCCTTATTTCTTTCTTATCGCGAGAACACACAGCTTTACTACTGTACATCCCTCTCCTTGTTAGACATCCAGTTTTACAGCAACATTAATAAATTCACATTTCAACAGTCTTTAAATATACAATTTCACATTTTAAACAATCTCACACAATTCATGACAAATCCACTTCTAGTAGTTAACTGTTTTCTGTTTTTTCTAACAATGGTGGTTGCTTTGCTGGTTCTGTTTCAATTGGAGTATTTTGTGTTTGCATTGGTATTTCTCCATTTTCAGTTCCAGGAATAACATAGTCAGTTGACAAAGAATCATGTCTTAGAGGCTTAATGTTTCTACTAAGTCGTGACCCTTCATCAATATTTACCAATTCAAAAGAGTTGCTTGATATTTTACTAAGCATGACACATTTGGTGTTTCTAAATGTTGTATTCAACTTTTCTTGCTTCATATTTCCCACTTTGAAAGAATTGTTATTTTGAATTGGTTTCTCTGCATAATCTTTAACTTTTTAAGTATATTTTTGATATTGTCTCCTTAGCAATAGTGCATTTTCTTTCTGCTTTATTTCAGTACTTGGCAGCTAAAGTACTTGTTCTAAAGTCCCTGGAAAACAGGAGGAATGCTGGTGTTTCCCCAGAACTATGATGATGAGTCTAATGATATGCTATCAGTAATTTTGAAAACTCCCCCGTACATACTTCTGCTTCACCTTTGCATGATTTTAATGCTTTTTTAAAAAATCTATGAAATCTCTCTGTTTTCCATTGCTTTTTAGATAATATGGTGATGCATAGATGTGTTTGATACCTCCACTTTTCAGAAAAGCTTCAAAAGATTGGCCAAAAAATTACCTGGCATTGTCTGAAACCGCTTCTAAAGAAAATCCAAAACAAGTTCAAACTTTCATCAGTTCGATTGATACTGTATGTGATAACATGTCTGACAACTGCTTCCAGATAGGAAGTGTACTAGTCAATTATGTAAATATATAATCTCCTTGAATTGGGCCAGCTAGATCAATTTCCAGCTTAGTCCCAGGTCTAGGGATAATTTGAGATGTTGGTAAGAGGCTGGTTCATAACACACACTGTACAATTTCTAATCATTCTATCCAAATTCATATCCATGTGTGGCCAAAACAATTTACCTCTTAGATACAGTTTAGCTCTAAATAACCCTTGGTGTGGTTCATGTGCCTAAATGCTGTTATAACATTTTTCTAACCCTTTCAGTTCAATACAGGTGTAGTATAGCTGGGGAATCTTGCAATAATAAAGAAAAAGATACAGGGAGAAGAAAATGGGAAGTCGGAGATGGAGTGTGTGACGATGCAGATTCGCTCCACACTCCCATCCGTCTTTATGGGAGCCTTTGAACCCTACACTGTCGGTAATGTTACCAATGAGCTAGGCAGTGAGGCACAACATAGCAAGGGGATGGTGCAAAAGTGGAAAGTGCCTTTATTAAAAATCAATAAACAAAACAATGATCAAATAGTTAGTGCAGTGCCTTCAAAGTCATTAAATAAATAATCCATTAAAATAAGTAAAATCATGGAGGTTAAAAAATAATAAATCCTTTCAAACGACAAGGTTAAAACAATGCCATGAAGCAATCTCTTTTAAAATATCCAAAGCACGGTGTCTTCATGCTACCTTTTCTACTTTGCGGCTCCCCTGCTTCTCCCATAGGACTTCGCAACAGGAGAGTCGCCTACCTACAGGAACAGCTGCCTTTCTCTCTGGTCCGGCAGCCCTCCGATCCCTGGCTACATCAAGCTCCAAACCGGACCAAGACTTGGGTTATTTCTCCAGCGGCCAAGGCGTTCACGCTGGGGCTAAACCAGCCCAAAGCCTCCTCGACTCCCGCTATCTTCCACAGCCAGTCGTCATCCTCGCCGGTCACTCCAGCTCCTTGATCGCTCAGCTGGAGCGACCGCTTTCTTCAGTCCCACCAGTCTTCTCTTGGGGTCACTTCCCAGCTGCCTGCTTTCTTTCAATCGAGCCTGCTCTTGCTCGCTCGCTCTCCCGCACCGACTTTCATCTCCTGCTTCCTGCCTTTTCCTGCAACCTCTAATTCTTTCCTGTTGTCTTTCTTTTTTTCCTTTCTTTTTTTCTTTCCCTCTAGCCGACTCGCAATTCTTATTTATGAAGAGGACGTGGTAGTCGTGGCAATCAGCAGCTCCTGGGAACAATTATGGATGTGGACCATTTCTCACCTGTGCACTTGGGTGAGAAACGCCCACATCACGAACTCCCCAGGAAGCGCTTCGGCCACACACACCATGCCCCCTTGCTAAGCTGCGAGTGCGGTGATTATTTATTAAAACTTTTTGACGGGAGCTGTGGACCCGCTATATCACAGAGTGATTCAATAATGTTTGCCTTGAAATGAAATGGACAAGCTTGTAGCTTGTAATACTACAAATACAAGGTACACATATCATAAATAAACTACAAGAGGAGTACAAATGCTTTGTATCATGATTTTTATACTTACAAACATTTAAGGGGGTTTAGGAAAGATTACAGTACCCAATTCTGTGGGTTGTCTTACTCTTCTAAGGACCTTAAAGTCATTTGTCATTTTCAAAATTATTATCACTCATTCAGTTTTCCAGATAATTTTATTCATTCTAGTCACGGTCTGTAAAGTAGTTTGGTATTTCAGCACCAGCTACTATATCCAAATAGATACTGTTGATGTAATTATTTTAATATTTGACTCAGCTTAGTCACTCTTCTCTGGATGTTTTCTAGTGGTTTTATGTCCTTTTTGTAGACTGAAGACCAAAACTGCACACAGTACTCCAGATAGTTCTAAACAATGTGTTATAAAGTTTGAACAAAACCTCATTTGGACTAGTACTCTACAGTACATATTGTGCTGTATAACCTAACATTCCGTTAGCCTGCTTAATGGCTTCTGAACACTGTCTGGCAGTTAATAGTGTCGAGTCCACTATGTAAGGTGTACTTTTGAGAAGGATTCAGTTACTGAACTCATCATCTTAGCATGTTAAATTACACAAATAGAAATCACAGAAGATCACAAATAAGATGATTCTGTGACAACTTTCCAATGCAGTTTCAAATTCCCAATATGCTGACAGTGACAATGCTGTACAAATGCTTTCCAGTTCAACCACCATCTCTGCCTTGTTTTCTCTTTTTCATTCTGTTGTAGTACATAAACACGACACAACACACAGATGAGCCTCTCTGCTGTTTGTGAAATCTAAAACACCTCTCTTCCTTATTTCTCTTAGCTGCATTATATACATTGTACTTTTGGGTCATCACTCATTAGTTGTTAGCTCTCAAATTCACATGAACCTTTCACTACAACCTAAGACAAAATCAGATCTTGTTGGGACAAGTCACAGACTGGTTGTATCGAGTCACTGGGGATGTCTGCTCCAGACTCTCTAAGATTGTGTAAAGGAACACTGTGACTGAAAATGAGATTCATAACTTTCACCCTTATACAAGACAGAAGTCGTCTCTGTCAAAATTACAGCATAAACCAGGCATTTCCAGTATATACCTTTCCAAAGAAAATAGGCATAGCAGAACAAACAATTGCCATCTCCAGCTACTAATGTGGCATTATCTTTCATTAAATTATTGGCTTATAAATATTACTCCAATGCTTCTTCACATAGTTCTTTGTTATGCTCAAGAAGTGGGCTATAGCTCTAAAGGATCCTAGATAGAGGTATGTTTGTTCAACTAAAAAGGCAGAACCATTAAATAAGAAGGTGTAACTAAATTCTACTGATTTTTTCCTGACTGGAGGTAATGCTCCTGTAGAATGAAGTGACTATTCAGAATTGTACTCTGTTATTTTAATGTCTTTGCCTTATTGACTATGAAAGTCATTCTTGAACTTTTTATAACTGACATACACACAACAACTAAATATCGTTCACACTTTTAGCACCCAAGAGGCCACTTCACTCACTTGTCTCCTTGGGTTATTATTCCACAATGAAAGTGGATCTCAAGTTAGTACACCAGTTTTTCCCTTTTCCTACTCCTATTTAATGTCCCCAGTAAGCATTTTGCCTGATATAAAATTTTCGCTGACCTAATGCATCCAGAAGGAATATTCAGGTTATTCCATATGCTGTATATGATACATATGCTATAATGCTTTTCATTTCAGCTACACTATAAATGGAGGCAGGGACCAATTTATTTGAAATTTCCATGGGAAAACAATGACTCTGGCTTGAACAACAACAATATTTATTTATATAGCACATTTTCCTACAAATGATGTAGCTCAAAGTGCTTTACAGGATGAAGAAAGAGAAAAAATACAATATATAAAAATAAAATTAGACAATACTAATTAACATAGAATAAAAGTAAGGTCCGATGGCCTGGGAGGACAAAAAAAAACAAAATCTGCAGGGGTTCCAGGCCACGAGACCACCCAGCCCCACTAGGCATTCTACCTAACATAAACAGTCTCATTCAGTCCTCATGGTTTTCAGGCTTCACATGGAAGAACCTGACGATGATGGTCATGATGGTCATGTGGACCTTTAGCCTTCAATCCATAAGCTTGAAAGGAAACTTCACCCTCCTGCTATATACCAGTGGTTTCCAAGTTCTGTTGTGAGGTTTGCCTGTTGATGCAGATATTTGCTCCAAACAAATGCCCAATCAGTAGATTGTTCTTACTTAATTATTCTTCATTATTTTGGAATCAATCCTGTGTTATTCTTTATTAACAGCTAGTTTGGAATTTGAACAATGTATTTTTTGAAAAGACCACAACAAAGAAAATTTCATTTTTGAATATGTTGGCCATCATTTAGCGATTATAAAAATCCCTACCCTTATTTACAGCCATTTATATGCTAAACAGAAGCAGGCACTTGGCCAACCCAAATATCATTGAACACAGTTTTTAATCCACACATTCTTTTCTTTTTTAAAATGAAGTCTACTTCTTCTAGTTAACAGAGTGAGGTGGGGTCATCTTTCATGCCTAAAAGACATATCAAAACAATGTTCATCCCCAGCTACCTGTGTTGGCATTATCTTTCATGAAATAAATGGCCTTGAGAACCCCTAGGGCAAAGTTGTATCACATTCGCTGACCATGGACAAACCACCTTTCCAATTCTCATATCTGCTTTTATATTCTCTTGAACCCATGTGACTGTAAAGGACAGTCCTGTCTCTCATGGTTTTACCTATAGTACATTTAATCCAAGCATAAGCATTTGCACTGAAATAAAAACATAGTACATCATCTACAGGCAGTTCAGCGTGGCATTAATAATAGAGTATCTCAAGTCTTTGTTATTTTATGTCAGATTACTAACTCATAATCATAATAACCATGCAAAGTTTAATGAATATACAGCTAGTCCAGTTGTGGGTAGCTGTAAATAGTCTGTAGTGTTTGAACAAGCATATCCTGCTTAATAATTTTCTTTATCACTTAAATAAGATTTTTAATTACCAATAAGACTTGTGTATATTAATATAGTTGTGATATGAGCCTATTATAAATTATGACTATTTGAACTCAAATTAATTTATTAAAATATAAGATTACAGCAATTTGTTGGTAAAAAAAAACACTTTTTGCCATTTAACAAGAACAATTTACTGCTTTATTATACACCTACTTTCACATCTAATATCAACAAAGCAAAATGCTGGGGTTATCTTTAGCTATAACTTGTTTTTCTCTTTCTTATGGAGCTGAATCAGACCTTAGTTAAACAGGTAATAATCCCCTCATGGTGTGTGCATGTGTGTAAATGACCTCTGCAGTACAATGGACACTTGACCTGTCAGGGGTTGGTTTCCTGCCTTGTGTCTCTTCCTGTTAGGATGGCATTTGTCTCCAGAGTATCCAGAGTCCTGTACTGGAAAAAAAAACACTTTAAAAATGGATTAATGGATTACTAGTCTTCAAATTATTTTTAAAACTGCAGTATACTATTGGAGAAATATGTTTGTCTGAAGAACTGCACAAATACATATTGTTCAATAGTCACATTTTTTTAACAAAGCTGAGATAAACATTACATTATACAGGAGCACAGTCCCTCACTTTGCATTAAATTGTAAAAAATACATATGATATGGAGGATACAGTATGTGCAAAGATACTTTCATGGTGAACAGAGTGGATGCTGCTGGAAGGGCTATCCAGATGTTTTCAGTGAAATGTTTGCTACGTAATGCACAAACATAAAATGGACATCATTAAAAAGCAAAGAAGGAAGATGAAAGTAAATATTTATTTTGCAAGGTATTTGAAACAGAACCTGCTCTTTACACATTCAGAATTATTTCTTTTCATGAACACCAACACTACGTTTTACTGCTTCTCTCATAATGTTACCCTACACCATGTTTTGTGGAAGTCAAAACTAAATGTTCAAGTCACTGTTTGCATAGGTACAGAAAGAACAAATACTGTACATACAGGCCATGAGTTGGATTAAGTGAGTACAAATGATGGATGGAAGGATTAATGATTCACCTGAGTGGGATTTATTGAATGCTCTCTTCACTACACGTTGTGATGTATTTTTTCATTAGCATGTTGGCAAAATCCATACAACATATGAATTTTACAAATGTTGAAATATGTCATTGTGTGGTATGGACAAAGATTTTCTTAAAGGCATGTAGAAATTTCTGACTATGCAGAACCTAAACATTGTGTCTGTATAGTGTTTGTCACTGTTTTACTGTACTGTCCAAGATAATTCACATGTCTGAAACTCACCTGTGTTTGCACATTAGTTCTGAAGAAAACCATTGCCATGGGAATAAGCTTAAGTGTGGTTAGTTCTAAAATGCAGGCGACATGATTATACTAGCAGAAACATCTCAAGACAGTGAATTTAGCAGTTGACCCATAAAGTTCAAAATTTTAATAAGCATATGCATAAATCTCATATTTCTCCCTTTTTCTTTATAGAAAGATATTGTGTCTTTCACGATATACTGTAATTGGCAGAACAATGTTCTTTAAAATAATCTTTAATTATCTAAGTAAGAGGTCTTTATTTTTCATGTTATAGAGTCACAAAGTATTCCTACATGTATTGTTTCCAAAGTACTGATTGTGGTTTGAACCCCTCAAAGTATGAAGTGCCTTCTGACTTCTGGCCACATAGTTCACTGAGCACTGACACTTGCTCTACTTCCTGCGTAGGCTGAGAAAAGCCCATCTTCCACCAGCTATTCTAACAACATTCTACCGAGGAACCATAGCGAGCATCCTGAGCAACTACATCACTGTCTGGCTTGGAAATTGCATGGTCAGGGATCGTAAAGCCTTACAACAGATAGTGAAGACAGCTGAGAAGATCATCATTGTCTCTCTTCCTTCCATCATGGACATTTACACCACACGCTGCATCGACAAAGCCACCAGCATTGTGAATGACCTAGCACACCCTTCACACACACTGTTTACACTTCTGCCATTGGGAAAAAAGATACCGAAGCATTCGGGCCCTTACCACCAGAATGTGTAACAGTTTTTTCCCCCAAGCAGTCAGATTCCTGAACACTCATGGACCGATCTGATATCTGATATATGTGTTCTGCTCTGCAAATGTTGCACATGGTTGCACATGTTTGCACATTTGACTGACATGCACCTTGTTATATATGCACCTTGTTATATATTATGTGTCTTTATGGTATGTGTCATGGATTCTTCGTTGCCCTGTGTTCTATGTAGCACCATGGTCCTGGAGGAACGTTGTTTCGTTTCACTGTATGCTGTACTACTGTATATGGATGAAATGACAATAAATACTCTTGAATATCTTGAATCTTGGAAAGCAGTCTAGAAATGGCTGAGAATGGTGCCATGACCTGGGGCTGTTTGAATGCTTTTAGTTTCGTTCCATTTGTCTTGTATGTTTTACTTTTTCAGTTTTTACCTGTGTTGCTAATGCTGTGGTGGTCACAGCATTGTGCATTGCTGATGTCACCAGTTATGGTAAAAAAATCTGTTGGTACTATTGTGAATAAACTCATGTAAAGCTGTATGAGGTAGTCAGTATTTACCTATTAGATATTTGTAAAAGCATGTTTAATCTGCTGCTTTTTGGAAATAAAGGAAAAGATACAACTCTACTAATCAAAAGGCAAAACAAATGTGTCTGTGTCACACATAGATTTTAAAAATAGTGAAAGAGTGATTGTAATGACAGGGCTAAAACCAAACAAGGCTGACTACCTTTAAAAGAAATATATAGTAATTAAACATATTTATTTTTCCTATAATCCTTTCATCCCATTTTGAATCTTCATGAAGTCAGAGACTAATCACACACCATTGAAAAGAATCATTTTAAAATGGCAGCCATTCTAAACAGAGCACACATACTGTAAATATAAATTCCAAAACACATTTCAATAAGACAGTTAACCTTTGCCAAGTAAACACAATATCACTTCAGTTTGGATTTAAACTTGACTTCCTACAACTGTGATGCTAAAACAAAAGCAATTTGGTATGCAACTTTACAATATGATGCAACCATTTCATAGAAGGAAAAAACTTTCCTTGCATTTTGTAAAAGCTAATTCAACAATTATAGTTAAAACATGCAGATATTCATAATATCAATACTCTTGTAAGAAATCAACGAACCTTGCTCTGTTTAATTGTTATTGTTTCTTACGGGCAATACTTTGGGTGAAAGATGCCTCCTTTTAAATGTTTCAAATTAAAATAAAAACTAGAAACTGCCTCGGTCTGTCTGTTCATTCATTTCCAGACTCAGTTTACACATTTCTGGGTTGTGTGGGCCAGAGCAGGAAACAATGTTGAACTGGGTGACATTCCATTCTAACTCATATTCACGCTAGCACCCTCACACACTTGTGTGGGCTCCATTTAGTGTTGCGAATTACCCTCAACACCTAACACTTTTTTGGAATGTGTTAGAAAAACTAAAGGAAAAATCAACAGTGGCACAGGGGATAATAAAAGTTTACACAATAAAGTAACTGGAGCTATGATGCCATAACACTAACCAATGCACCACAGAGTAAACGTACTGAAAATGTCAGATGAAAGCAAATTAATATAGTCATATTGTCAAAATATTTTAGTGTAATGTAGTACATCTTTCTAATTATAATGAATAACTGTAGACACATACATTGCATTACTTTATGTAAAATTCGAAACTCTTTAAATACAATTAAACATATTACAGCTAACCACAAGCTATCAATGTTTTAGCTGCCCCCTGGAGGCCACTCCAATTTTTGTTGAAGGGTATTATTATTCAAATATTGACTCAGTTATGCAAACACGTCTACGAGTATGTAAAGCTTTCACCAATTTTGGATGGTAAAGGGCCAAAACCTGACAGTCTCCATGAGTTATAAAGCATAGGATCTATAAATTATAAAAAATACGTTAATTTTGACAAAAGTAGTGAAAAATAAAAGGTATATTTACAACAATGAAAGCATTTAATAACGGTGACTATTGGCATATTTATGTAGTCTGTGTTAAAGACCAATTAGATTCTCATACATTGAGCAGATAATTATTAAAAGAATTACCCCACTGTTCACCCTTTAGCCACTTTGTTCTGAAGATGGTCATGGTGGCAACACACTAGATCTTAACACTTCTGTTTCTGCACCAAGACATTGGTTAATCCCATTATCACCACTACTCCATCTGTGAAAAAGACTCCAAAGTAATTTGAACTCTTTTTACCAGGGCAGATACACACAGACACATAACTTGTGGGCAGCAAGACAAACATATTCAGTGTGTGTGCCAAAAATCACAGTCTGTTTAATCCACAATAAAATGGTCAGTGTTAACTCTTATCATGTTAAAACAACCTGTTTTTTCATATATGAATGTTAAGTGCTAATTTGGATAACAAAGGTAAACAGCATATTTAGAATGTGGATGTCAGCAATATTAAAACATACAATCAACTCCTCACAGCTTCTCTACCTCATGTTTATAAATAGATGTGGGTGACCAGACAATTTTAGCATGTAGGCAGGAGAGGGGCAAAATGTTTAGTGTGCAGGCATGTAAGGCAGACTACAGATGGTTTTGTGCTGGAGTGGAAGAGAGCAGGATACAATATTTATAAAATAGGTTGGTATTGTATTGAAACTACGTATATCTCTTACATCCCTCTTAAGTGTCCTATACCAATGAATATGAAGTCTGCAAATGTTCTCTCAAGGCAATCTTCCTAACATCCATAAAGCATTGAACAGGCATAATTAAAAGAAAAGTGTTAACCACGATGCTCAAATAATATCAAACTCTTTAGCATTTTCATATGAATTTCATTCATCCTATGGGCTTTTAAAGTACTCGGTGACCTCAGGCTCCAAAATGGACCCAATCCCAACCAATTCTTCTGACACTGCCTTCTCCAAAGAGAGCATCTGCACTAAATTTAGGAGTTCTTCAAACAGTTTCTTCCACCTTTACATAAAATTTTCAGGCAAGGACAATGTCATTTTCCCTTTACTGGAGAAGAGATTGGAATACTCCTGTCTTCCTTTCCTTATTCATTCAGTAGTTCTTTGGCATTTTTGAAGCCATTCAAAAATAATTTTTCATGGTTTCATGATTCCTACTACTTATGAGCATTCAATCTGGCCACTGCCATGACTAACACTTTTTGCTTTTCTTGCACTTTTCAAGGCAAGGAACTCTCTTGCTAACAACTTGTTATTAATTTATGGGTAGCTGCATGGAAGGCCTCTTTCTTCAGTTTGACAGCTACCCTTAAAGTAATAATCACTAGGATTATTGCCAAAATAGAGAAGCATGACCATCTTTTGGTCACAGACCCCTACATCTCTCTCCATTACTGACATCGTAAATAAAAAGATTCAGATTCCTCATCCAACTTGTGAGATGCAGGAGAAGCCCTTCAAAGACAAGAGCTGAACTCATTCTAAATGTCACCTACTAACCATTCTCAGCACAGTATCATTACCCATTTTGCTCTTCTAAGTCTGTTCAATAGCCACTTTTTCCATCTGAGCCACTTCACCACCAAATGCCTTTCTATTTACATTAGTGTCTAGAATATGAATCTATAGACCAGATGATACAACTGAAAAAAATGGATCTTTGAGAACCTTGTAGTGAAACATT
Source organism: Polypterus senegalus (assembly GCF_016835505.1). NCBI lineage: Eukaryota > Metazoa > Chordata > Cladistia > Polypteriformes > Polypteridae > Polypterus > Polypterus senegalus. Next base: position 141,461,091 of record NC_053160.1, read on the forward strand.
GTGTTTGTTATGATAATCCCATTTTACACATATTTAATTACTCAGATACTTAGATGATCTGTTATTTAGTCACGGGTTGCTAATCCAAAAATGATCGTGGTCTTTAGTGGAGGTCAGCCAATTTGTATAATCCAATGTGTTGCTTCCAGAAGTAGTTTGAGGCCTCCTTCTTAATGTTGTAGGGAAGCCAATCCACAGCTGTCCATCTGTTGTCAGTGTGGCACATGTTATGGCCAGTCCATCAGTGCTTGGAATTATTTGTATAGACACCGTGGTTAGTCAGTAGAGACGTCTTACTGAAGTCTTCACTGCTGAGGCCTTCTGCTTGGTGTAACCTAGAAGACAGCATTCCAGTGCACAGTGGAGGGTGCAGTGCCTCTCGTACTGTGTCTTGGTTTCTACCCAGGTCTCTCTCATGTGGCAGAGTATGGGGAATATGGCGGTGTTGAATGTGCTCATCCATAGTTTAGGGTTCTTTATTTTCTTTAAGATGTTGTGGCATTTGTGAAAGATACTCAAGCAGGTCTGGGACCTTATGTATAAACGGTGCGTACGCACAGAAAAGTTGCGTAAGAACGTTTCCACGTTCAAATCGTGATGTATAAAACCTACACTTGGCATAAAGCCATGCACTTTTCCACGGTACCTCATACCCTGTCGTACACAAGTTCTCCGCTCAGTTTTGCAGACTGGCAGCACCCAGCGTCAAAGCAGCGCTACTGTTCCTGTGTGGTTAACCTATAGATCCATATCCACGACGGCGGCTTTATCAAATACACTGAAATTAACCACATATCGTTCATAAATTTAAGGGATCTGATTGTAATCAACCTGTAACAATATAATGGTGCACAGAATGGCCAAACTATTCCACTGGCATTGCTGCTTTAGCGTTGCTAGAGAACCTCGCAAATAGAAGGATTAGAAGAGAACACGTATTCCAAGATCATACTGATTTCTTGGCACATAATGATGACTGGCTTCTAAGTCGGTTTAGATTTCCAAGAGCGATCCCCTTGGAGCTGTGTGCTGAACTGGCGCCGGCTTTACAAAGGCAGACTTTGAGGAATTGTGCTCTACCTGCTCCTTTGCAAGTTTTATCCACTCTCGGGTTTTTAGCCACAGGAGCTTTTCAGTGTGAACTGGCTGACCGATCTGGTATTTCTCAGTCATCACTGAGTCGTGCCATGACAACTGTATGGGATGGTATTATCCACTTGTCAAGCAGATATATAAAATTTCCGTACACTACAGTTGAACAGGCAAACATCAAAATGCGATTTGCAGCAATGTCTGGTTTTCCTAATGTAATCGGAGCGGTCGACTGCACACACATTGCTATAAAGGCACCTTCACAGAATGAATTTGTTTTTGTAAATAGAAAGCATTTTCACACTATTAATGTACAAATCATCAGTTCTACACACAACACCCCATAATGACAATGTGAAAAAAGTTTACTTGAGGTGTTTGCAAATTTACTAGAAATAAAAAAATTGAGAAATCACATGTACATAAGTATTCACAGCCTTTGCCATGAAGCTCAAAATTGAGCTCAGGTGCATCCTGTTTCCCTGATCATCATTGAGATGTTTCTGCAGCTTAATTGGAGTCCACCTGTGGTAAATTCAGTTGATTGGACATGATTTGGAAAGGCACACACCTGTCTATATAAGGTCCCACAGTTGACAGTTCATGTCAGAGCACAAACCAAGCATGAAGTCAAGGGAATTGTTTGTAGACCTCTGAGACAGGATTCTCTGGAGGCACAAATCTGGGAAAGGTTACAGAAAAATTTCTGCTGCTTTGAAGGTCCCAATGAGCACAGTGGCCTCCATCATCCGTAAGTGGAAGAAGTTTGAAACCACTAGGACTTTTCCTAGAGCTGGCCATCTAAACTGAGCGATCAGGGGAGAAGGACCTTAGTAAGGGCTAGGTGACCAAGAACCTGATGTTCACTCTGTCAGAGCTCCAGAGGTCCTCTGTGGAGAGAGTAGAACCTTCCAGAAGGACAACCATCTCTGCAGCAGTCCACCAATCAGGCCTGTATGGTAGAGTGGCCAGACGGAAGCCACTCCTTAGTAAAAGGCACATGGCAGCCCGCCTGGAGTTTGCCAAAAGGCACCTGAAGGACTCTCAGACCATGAGAAACAAAATTCTCTGGTCTGATGAGACAAAGATTGAACTCTTTGGTGTGAATGCTAGGCATCACGTTTGGAGGAAACCAGGCACCGCTCATCACCAGGCCAATACCATCCCTACAGTGAAGCATGGTGGTGGCAGCATCATGCTGTGGGGATGTTTTTCAGCGGCAGGAACTGGGAGACTAGTCAGGATAAAGTGAAAGATGACTGCAGCAATGTACCGAGACATCCTGGATGAAAACCTGCTCCAGAGGGCTCTTGACCTCAGACTGGGGCGACGGTTCATCTTTCAGAAGGACAACGACCCTAAGCACACAGCCAAGATATCAAAGGAGTGGCTTCAGGACAACTCTGTGAATGTCCTTGAGTGGCCCAGCCAGAGCCCAGACTTGAATTCGATTTAACATCTCTGGAGAGATCTTAAAATGGCTGTGCACTGATGCTTCTCATCCAACCTGATGGAGCTTGAGAGGTGCTGCAAAGAGGAATGGGCGAAACTGGCCAAGGATAGGTATGCCAAGCTTGTGGCATCATATTCAAAAAGGCTTGAGGCTGTAATTGCCGCCAAAGGTGCATTGGCAAAGTATTGAGCAAAGGCTGTGAATACTTATGTGCATGTGCTTTCTCAGTTTTTTTATTTTTAATAAATTTGTAAAAACCTCAAGTAAACTTTTTTCACGTTGTCATTATGGGGTGTTGTGTGTACAATTCTGAGGAAAAAATTTAATTTAATCCATTTTGGAATAAGGCTGTAATATAACAAAATGTGGAAAAAGTGATGTGCTGTGAATACTTTCCGGATGCACTGTATGTGATAATTCACAGGGTGTTTTCTTTGTGCATTTTCTTTGCTGGCATTTAATAGTGAGGATTATTCTATTTAATCATCTAATTTACGAACCTGCTCACATTTAAAATAATTCAATGAATTAAAACTCTTTTAAAAACTAATGAAATGAGAATAATATGATTGATTTTCCATTTATTTCTTAGTAGTATTTTGTAAAGGAGCTTTTGAAATATCTTTATACCAGAGCTTTAAAGGTCACAAAAACTCAAAACAGTACTAAATTAATTAAGATAGGTAAAACAAAATCTCATCTAAAACAACCTTTGAAGTTTAATGATTCATTAAGTTATGATTTATAAAGATGGAATGTCATATTATTTAATAGTATAAATGCACATACACCTACAGATGCTGTACTAGACAAATAGAAAAAATGTGCAGTTCAGTGCAAATACTCTATGTGTATATAAGTGGACTTTGCCTTTGGAGGCTAACTAATATCGTCCTCTTGGCCTGATTGATTATATATTTAATTCTTTGAAAAAAAAAACACCTAATATTTCTCATGTACATGAACTTTTGAAATTGTAATATGTCTATTGCCTTGACATTTTAGTCTGTGATCAGGATTATGCTGAAAACAACATATGACATTTCAAAAGGCTTGCAAGAGAAATAAATAAATATTTCACAACTATCATTTGGTTCTGTGGGAGAAAAATACAAAACCCGAGAATGTGTTTAATCACAAGTATGTTCTAGTTATCATACTGACTTTTTTTGTTTCATTTATCTTTAAAATGAAAAGAAATCTTGGTCCTTATTATTATTATGTGCAGGTAAAACACTTGATAGTTTAATCTCATGGTGAATATATTTCATTTTTTGGTTATTCTTTTTCAAAATGTGAATAACTCCATTTCTAGACGTGAACTATTATTAGACTCCATAGCACAGTTTTAATATTTTTTTGTTTATTTCTTATATTGTGGTTAATTCAATTCTGTTTGAGTTACACCATTTAAACCTGCTGTGGCGAGACTCATGATTTGGAGAAGCGTTCTGTCTTTTGCAGGCATCTTATTTTGACACTTCAGTCTGCTGTATTACATCCATCTAAGTGTATTTTTTCTGATTCTACCATATGTCTAAAGCTATGCTGCTGTAGCCTGTGAGATATTTTATGCCTCATGTGCTATGTAAATCTAGTAATTCTATAAAATCATACATTTGTTGCCAGCTGAGGTCATGCAATGCCTTCTTTTAGCCATATGTGAGTAGGAGGTATTGCATCTCATAAAATCTTACATTGTTCAGAAAAATTAATTTGCTAGACAGGTCAAATGTCTATCTGACATTAACTTTGAATGATTCCATCAAAACTTTCCAATTCTTGTAAAATATGGCTTTCTCCCACCATTTCAGTGAACCATCATGGAAACGTAACTCTGTTTCTTGTAGCTTCTTTTCCACAGTTTCATCTCAGCATAAGAAAATTCAAATAAAAAAATCATCGGCTGCTTGAAAGTAAATATTCGCTTCCTCTTACAATACTGCCATTGAACACAGGTCGTTAGTCAGAGCCATTTACAGCATTGAGCATTTCTGTGGTATATAAGCAATTTAATTGTTACTCGCCGGGTGGAATGCCAGCATCTGTTTTAGTAGTACATGAGCTAGACGGGGCTGCTCTGCTCCCCTTCATTACTCATCTTCACTAAGCTGTATAAGTCTCCTAATCGCTTCTGGTATACATGATGGGCGTTACAGTCTGAAACATTCAAAAAATAAATAATCTTTTAAGGAAATAAAAAAAGCATATCTATATCTGAAGCTGTAATTACAAAGTACAATATTTGTTCTGTTCATACTTGATATTAAAATGTTAAAGCTATGAATGATGACTTAAGATTTTTATGGGAAAACAAATGTTCACAAAGATTGAAAAGTAGGACTACAGCAGTGTTATTTGCATTCATGAAAATACACTGTGTATGCACACATTCAAATGAATTTTGGTTTGATGTTTATTTATTTGCTTATTTGTTATCCTATTTATACTCCTGGTTTTCTTTTATTTTCACAGCAGCTTTTGTTTTTATCTATAAACATCTCTTTCTCCTATATAATACAGCACCCCTTACACCCAGCTATGCATGGTCGCCATTTTTATTTAATATAACACTTTTTCTGTTTATCTGTTTAAATATTTGAAATTCAGCTTAATTGCAGGTTTCATATATGCCTATCTGCATTCCTGCCCTTTCTGTTTCCAGCTTTACTTAACACTAGAATTACCAGAGCCTACGAAAAAACTCGTAAATCCGTCCCACCTTAAATCGCTTCCTAAATCATGAAATCATTCAACATGAAATGCGTGTGTTCCAAATAACGATTTATTATTTCCACTGTAAAACTTCACTTCACTCCCAGATCATCAAGGCATGAGCTGAGAGAAGTTCGTGCACGTTCTAAATTGGTGGGGGGATGGAATAGCCGGCTGCTTCTACCTTCTCTTTATCAGCACATTTAGAGGACAAAGGACGCTGGCGGAGAGGTGTGAAGGGATTTAAGAAGCGATTTAAGGTGGGATGGATTTACGAGTTTTTTCGTAGGCTCTGGTAATTCTAGTGTTAAAAAGACATGCAGTGCCACAATATGTGCTATGTACTACAAAAATCAGCAAAAAAAGTAAAACCAAGAAGACTTATAGACTTATATAAGATTAATATTTGAAAGGTGTTTTACCAAAGATGTCATTCTTATGAATGTTAATGTTCTAGACCTGACACATTTTAGGTACTAGTGCATTCTTTTTGAAGTCTATACCAGAAGCACTGGATGCATGTCGCTCACAAAAAGGCCATGTCATATTAGATGACTTTTCCAGTGATTTTTAGTCATAGCCTTCATTTACATAATCTTAGCCAGTTAGAGGCAGTCAGCAGCATGCTCCCCTCAGGCCCGCCGCCAGGGGGGTACAAACGGGACTCTGGTCCGGAGCCCTAACGGAAAGGGGCCCTTTCACACTTGATTTTTGTTATGCTGATGTTGTACACGTAGATATATATTCGGACAATTATTCAAGTTACATTTAATAGAATAGTTAAATCATTTAGCTTACAACAATACAAGTGAGTGTTTTAATAGCCGCATACTTCATGCAAGTAGATATCGTGCTCGTGTCATGCAAAGCACGCTTGTCAAAGGGAGCCGGCAGTGGCACACTTCTCAAAAACAAAAGGAGAGCCGACGCTGACGTCCTTGACCTTGACGTTGAGTAGTATGTTTGTTGTACAGGGTACGTGGATAATGGATTGACTTTGCCGCTGTAATTGAATACTTCCATTTCACACACACAGGCGCTGTTCTCTCTCAGACAACAGCGATACTGTTGTGCACTATCGTGGATGTTGACCTGTATGGTGTAGCAGAAGTCCGTCTCCGCAGTTTGATAATTCATTCGCTTGGGTGTTTATTGCTGCTTTTAAAGCAGTGACGAGTGTGCGTTGGTTTTGTATGTATCACTAAAGATTCTGGATCACCCGGATTTTTTGAAAACCTTGAAGTTCCATACAGCAAGTTACCATACTGATTGTACACCATGTAGATAACCCTAACCGTTAGTATATATTAAAATGTTCAGATGTTACTCCTATCCATTGCATTGGTATAATTCACATTAGGTAGTACATTGGCCTATTTTATTAATGTATTGTTTCAATTCCACTACAAGCTTCCATTAGCACTGGCTTTCCTTCTCGCAGTCAAACTTTGATGTGTGAGAAGGCTTAACTCATCAAGTATGGTATTCATAAATGCAGCATTGTCACCTTCAGATAAACTATATTTCGATCATTTTGTATACGTATTTGAAGGTTTTGGCATGTGAGGACCCGGGGGAAGGCAGAGGGGCCCACACGTACCCAGTTGTCTGGGGCCAAAATATTTCTGGCGGCGGGCCTGCTCCTCTGACGTCAGGTGCATAATGTGACATGCTCAACAACTCATTCAGTTAGTCCACGACTCACTCCAACAAATAGGTTTGATTTTGTCTTTAGTCTCAGAGGCAAGATCTGTATGCAAGAGTACTGACAATCATCCATCCATCCATCCATTTTCCAACCCGCTGAATCCGAACACAGGGTCACGGGGGCCTGCTGGAGCCAATCCCAGCCAACACAGGACACAAGGCAGGAACCAATCCCGGGCAGGGTGCCAACCCACTGCAGTGCTGACGATCATTGAATGCTATTCCAGAAGAACAATTCATATAGTACAAGAATGAGGAATAAAGAACATGGGGGTTTTGGAAATAACAGAAGAGAAGCTCAACTGTTTGAAGTCTCATGTTTTATGTACCATGACAGAATGGAAAAAGAGCAGAGATTGATAAAAGACTGTAAGGTAAAAACATACTGGGACAATCCTCGTAACAATAAGGTAGTTTTTTTCATATGCACCTCATTTAAATTAATGGAAGAAATTCTTAAAGCAAGAATCAAGCTGCACAAATCAAGTACAGATAAAGCATAATAATAAAAACAAAAAGGGCAGAGATTACAGCTGAACTTATCATACTTGTCAACCCTTCATACAAAGTTAGCTCCATCAGGCGGCATATTATTAGCTTTCACATAAAGAGGCAAGCACAACTCTGCTGGAAAGTTGGTAGTCAGTTAATGAATGTGACATGCCAAGCAATTTTCAACTGAGATGGTCTGACAACAAGATCAGTAACTGTAGCCTGCAAATCTGACACACCGTATGACTAGAAATGGGATGTCAGTCAACTGCAAGAAACACTGAGGCACATCAACATTGAGCCAATCTAGAGATGCTAATTAACCTAACATACACATCTTTGGGATATGGGTTGAAACTAGAGTGTGTAAAGAAAAATTTGAGCAGATGTAGAGGGGACGGTACATGGCTTAGTTCATATGTCATATAAGTTGATTTTGACAGGAGAGGAAGGAGCTCAAGAAACATCTTTTTGATCTGGATGGTGATTAATATGGCAAAGAAGAGAGTATGGGATGCTAGGAGTAATCTAATAAACATAAATGTGACCAGAGAGAGTAAGTGGGTCCAAACATGTTTGGAATGGAGATGGAAGGGAAAGTTAAAGAGAGATATGGAGAAGTGGGATTTGCAACCATTAAGGAAAGCTGGAAGGACTTGTAGGTATTCTACAATAGGAAAAAGGGTGTTTCCTTGAAATTGTCTCTTAAATAAGAATGGAAGTATTTAAAAAATGGCTTTAGTTTAATGCTTGGGAACAATATATGGATTTGAAAAGAGAATATGGTATTACTGCAGATATGATTTGAGAATGAAAATGTTTCATTGTAGCGAATACTGGAATAGATTCTAATATTATATACAATTTATTTTGCTTTGATTTTGATGATGGGAATAACGAAGCCATGAAAATGTGAAACTTATTTGTATTTTATACTGTATAATAAAAATTGCATGCCAAAAAATAACACAGATAGCAATCAAGCTGGAATTTGCACCTAGGATCCTAAACCTGTGAAGCATAAGTATACTTTAATGACTGCACCAACATTCTGCCCACTGACAAAATTATATTTATATGGTATAATTTTAATACTATTAAAATCCTGGCTGCACTGGGCACAAGGGAGGTAGCCTGGGACTTTATTATACTAATATTATCTATGACTTCTCAGCCAAATGGCTGCAGGTCAAAGCTGCATTGTCATTGTTTTATTCGCATTATAATTCTACTTACTATAGTGAATAGCACAGACGTGTATCAAATAAAATGACTGTACTTTTCAAAAACGTTCCAAACATGTCTTCATTTCGTAACATAGAACCCTCCTTTTAACATTTGAAATATTACATCAAAGTTTTGTATCTGTTTTTCTTTTACATGTATCCTTTTCAAAAGCAAGCACATATAGATTCAAAAGTAATGGCACATGAAATAGCAAAAGCCTTTGGCAGAATATAGAACCTCTGAGGATAAGGGTCAGTCTGATTGATCTCTGACTGACCTAGCAGGAAGTCTGTCTGGTAGAATTTGTTCATGTATGACAAAGTAGAATTTTCTGTAGACAGTCTTCCTCCCCTTTAGCATGAGTGCCAGTTTCTTTCTTTTTTAGTACTTTAACTGGTCATTCTTAAAAATACAGTATACAAAATTTTATTGAGGAGTCAGTCTTAAACAAAGCAATAACATAAAGACTGACACAAGAATACACACTCATACAAAAACACACACGCACGCACGCACACACACACACTCACACATATATATATGGGAAAACGTGAAAAACAGACAACAGATTTTATTCACCCCAGAATTTCTTGCAGGTGGCAAATGTTAACAGCCTTCAGTGTAAAAGCACACAGATATTTAAACCCAGTCAATCTGAATTGAATTTGGCTGGGGACTGAGAGAGACAAATACAGAGAAACCAATGTTAATGCTTGTAGCATTCACTTATCTACCCAATTCTTCTTTTTCAGATGCGCAGTGTTGAATTCCAGGAGCTTTCAAATCACACAGATGTTTTGATGAATTCTCAGCTTCCTCAACCTTGTAGTCAGCCTAGGATTTTTCCATTTGATGGCATGGATAAAACAGACCTTAGCAGAGAAAATCACTCAGACTGTACAACAGTTCAAGATGCAAGTTCTCTGTCTACAGAGGCAAAACAAGGAAATGGCTTCTCATCAATCAAGCTACAAGAGGGAAATGCCAGAGTCATTATTCCGAGGGGAAAAGAGCTCAGAAAGCAGCAAGCCTTCAGCTGTCTGCACCCCACTTTGATTCTAGACTGCTCACCCTGTTTGTGCAATGGAGATACAAATCTTCCATATACATTGCCTGAATTAACACGGGTCCCCAAGACAAAGGAGAGACCCCAGACAACTGCTGGACAGGTGAGTGTTTTTCACTCTGTCTAAACAAAGCACTCAACAGGTACTCATGTAGATTTTTTTTTTATTTCAAACAAGGGAAAGCTTACTTTTTTCCTTTTTTGATGAGCAATTTCCTTCTGTTTTACAACTTACAGATCACAATGAGAAATTTACTATGACTAAAAGACTTAACATTTCTTGTGATATACTGTTATTTAAATTGATTGAAGAATTTATTTATATTATGTTTTGTGTTTTTGATACACATTTTGTTTTCATAACTGTAAATATATCTTAATTAGTTCCTCAATTAAATAATCATTATTTTTTGGTAAATATAGATAGTCTGTTGGTGCTGAGGTCACCAGTGTCAAAGTGTACAATCCTTAAGCTTTGAAATCAGGCACAATGTCCACAGTGTAAATTTTCTAAGATAAAAATGTGGATTTTCTCCCACTGCACAGTCATTCTGTACTGTATGGTTAATATTTATTTCCACAGCAACCAGATGACCATAAATGAGATGAGCAGTTTGGAAAATTAGCGCTATAGAAGAAATATGATCTGCTAGACTCATTCCAGGAATGATTATTTAGGAGTCTCGGGAGAACTGGATCATTTAATTTTGAAAAAACAAAGATGAAGACACTTCACAGCCTTTTGAAAATAATTAATGCTTGGTTTTCTTAGAATAGTTCATAGCTCTGAAATCACACATCATTGAAAACCATTGTACTTGATAAATGAAATTTAACTTAAACCACAGATCTCTTACAATAGTAGTAAAACTCCCATGAAAAACATTCACACAGTTAAAACATATCTCTGTTCTGCCTGAAGGCAGCTTCAAGGCATCAACTTTTTTTTTAGTTTTGCCTGTCCAAGGCTCTTATTTGATGTTCACATATCACAACAATGTTATTCTCGGTTGCATCTCTGGACCCATCCATTGTAATTTACCCTTGAGTACTTCTCTCACAAGACTCAGTCAGATTAAAATCTGGCTTTTTTGTGTATGCTTTACATTGGTGCTCACATGCTTTATTACTTTTTATAAAATATCTGCAAAATTAATTAGATCATCTGATGGTCCTGCCAGTTTATTCACTATACCAATGATCATGCAGACTTAGTGTGCCCACAACCTTGGTCGGGTCTGACTGTCTTTTATATGCTCTTTAATCCAAATGACTGGATAGAGTGTGTGACGATGGTATGGCTCCAAGCAACCGGTTCCTCCCACCACCACTAATAACGTTACTGAGATGAGCCAGGAGGCATACACATACAGTATCAAAGGATAGGTGCATAAAGTGCTAAGCTACTTTTATTAAACAAAACAGTGTCCAAATAAATAGTGCAGTGCTCCAAGCTCAATAAATAAATAATTCAATCAAGTAGAGGTTAAAACAAATCCAATAAATATATTCCTCTCATCTCCATTCTGGTACCCTTTGGTAAGTTTACTACCTACCTGTTCATCTTCCTTAGCTAGATATGTCTCAGGTTGTACATTTCCTGTCTCCTCTTAAAAAGAGAACAGGACAAATACTGACCCTTCCTAAGTTCTTAATCTCCTTCTCAGTGCTTTGCATTGAGTTAGCATTATGCTTTATATAAAGAGGCAGAGGACAGTTCATCTTTCTAATTTGGCCTTTACACATTCTTAGATTCAGGGCTGACACATTAAATAATACTGCCTGAGGCACGGCACAATTCTGCCAATTATATACAGGTATATACTGTATCTTTACTGGGCTTGAGTTGTTACATTTACTCTGCATACACTACAAGTTGTGACACAGGCTTTATAATGCAATAGTCTCATGAGGCAGCACATCCTCGAAGAAATGGGAAATAAATTAATAATTGTTGGAAAAATTGTTCAAAAAATGATCACTAAAAATCATTAAAAAAATCATTAAAACAATATAAATGTGTACATTTTTCACTGATTTTGTTTTACCCAAGTATACTGCATATTTTTATTGTGTTTTGTGATCGCACAAAATGAAACACACCTGTTTTACTCATCCTGCATGTTTTTTTTAAATACCCTAGCAGTTTAAAAACTCTATCTTGAAAGCTAAAAAGCGCAACCCTTTTTAACAAAATACACATGGTGCAAACTTTAGACACATTTACAGTAACAGACCTTGTACCTGTGATTGACACCTTAATTTCAGAAATTAACAATTTAAAAATACTGACAAAATACAGCATGTGAAAAATCAGGAAAATGAATGCCAATACCAGTTATTGTCAGTACTTAATTTGTAAATCATGAAGTGCTGGGGTTCATAGTGACTGCCAGGGGATGGAATGTAAGTATGCCGGCAACTGCAATTTGAACATTATAGCATAGTGCTGTTAATGTTGAATTACATCACCGCCCTAATAAAATACATTAAATCAGTACTGCTTACATGTATTCTCACACACGTAAATTAGTATTTCACATGAATATCTTGCAATTTTAAATTGTTCCACTGTCCTCACTCTGGGTTGCACACTCAGATTGGAGTTTTCACTACCCTCAAGATCATCTGATGTGCCTTAGTTTTCAATTGCCGCTCTCCTCTTTCCTTTTATCTCCCAATCTACATGCCAGAATTTGCACATGCTGTGCTAGAACCAGCATTTTTAACAACACTGTGCTAACAATTTTATTGTGTGCCTTCCAGTGTTTTAGGTGCACTTTTTTCTTTTTCACATTGACCAATCAAAAAAACAATAGGTGTAATGTTAACTGGGATACTTTTATAAAGTTAAGGCTGTGCAATAAACTGTTTATTTAAACATTCTAAAAAATTAAAAACAAGTATTTTATGTTGATTGTGGTGCCTTGGAGAACATTTTGAGGTTAAGGACCATGGAGGGCTCAAAATGAGAGATACTGAAGCTTAGCACCAACCAGCTCTGCCACAAATGAAGCTCTGTCTAGCGTAATGTAGATTTGAAATGTGCACGTGCCATTTTGATGCTTGGAAAGTTGCAATGGAACAAAGTGGTGAGATATCTAAAACTTTCAAAATTAAAATATTTCTTACAGTTTTTAAAGGTAATATTTACATTAGGCACTTGGTATGTATCTAATTAATAAGGTTCATACTTAACTCTCATTTGTGTATTGTTATGTTAAAAATATATTCTTTTATAAGTGTGCTGCCCTGACTAAAGTGCTACCTGAGGCAATCACCTTGCCATCTCACCCCATCTCAATCATATATCCTGAATCTAAGATTTCTTTAACTAGTGAAAGCCTGCCTTTTAAGCACTACATTTGACACAAGTGACTTGAAATTCATAATTTTTTAATCAACATCACATATATCATAAAAAGAACGTTAGGTGAAATGTAGCTACTTGGCCCCATTCAGATTTTTTGCAGCAGTTTTCAGGATGGGTGTACTTCTCAGAGAGTTTTAGAAAGTTGTAATTTCCCATTCTGCTGACTTCAAGATATTACTCCAATGAGTTCCAAAGCTACATCCTGATTCCTTGAAGTACAGTAGATAGCCAAGCACAAGTAAATTTTACATAAAATCATTTTGTGAAGTGCTTTTGGATGTCTTCTTCGTGAAGTAAGTCATTCATCTCTCATGTTTTAACAACAGAATTCATTCTCATTATCACTCTCAAATTTATAGCATATTATATCCAAAATCTGGGCTTCTGCTTGAAGGTTTATTCAATAGTTTTCATAATGCTTGTAATAATTTATTTAACAATTTATCAGTCCATCACAGATAGGCCAACTGTGATCATTAAAAGCCACCACATTATAAATTGGTTGAAGGATTTTGTTTTTGTGAATGAGCAGTAATATTGGCTCATTAATAATCAAAGCTGCCCAAAAAAGTAGAAATCCTTTGGTCTCATTCTTTTTGATGTTGGAACATTCTCTTTACATATTATATATTTGTTACAGGGGTGGCATGGTGGTGCAGTGGTTGCACTGCTACCTCATAGTAAGGAGGTTCACGTTCTGGGAGCTCTAAGCGTGAAGTGTGAATGTTTTCTGTTTGTCTGTGTGCGTTCACTCTAGGGATTCCAGTTTCCTCCCACAGTCTAAAGACATGTAAGGTAGGTGAATTTGGCTGCTAAATTTACTATGGTGTGTGTGTGTTAGCCCTGCAGTTGAATTTGACCCTGATGTGGTCTTGTTCCTGCCTTGTGCCCAATGTTTGCAGAGATAAAGGCTTTTCCACAACCCACCTTAGGATAAGTGATTTTAAAAAAGGATAGAGTTACCCCACAATCCTGCCCTGGATAAGCAGGAGAGGAAGTTAATTGGATATTAACAGCAAATCTGGGAGATGAACCCAATACAAGAATTTTGCAATGATATAACAATTCCACAAGAAAATGAGCAGTCTTGGAGGTGGCCAGGATGCTTCTTTAATGTAGTAGGCTATGTGTTCATTTCTGTGCTCACTGGGCAGGCTAATCAGCTTGAGGATTCACATATTTCATGACTAACATGATAGTCAACTTAAAGAAAATTGTTGTATAATGTGAAATTGTTTCACAAAGGAACACGTATCTCATGATACAAACAATGTGTGAGAAATTGAAGTGTTACAAATGAGAAAAGACCAATTGAATTTGTGAATTTCCCCTTGGGATTAATAAAGTATCTATCTATCTATCTATCTATCTATCTATCTATCTATCTATCTATCTATCTATCTATCTATCTATCTATCTATCTATCTATCTATCAATCATTTAGTTAACACTTAACATTGTGAGAATAACCAATCCACAATTTTAAAAAAAACAACAAAACAATGATGTATGTCCTTCAACTACATGACTCAGTAGTTTGTTACAGAGTCCAGTAACTCTTAGTGTAAAGAACTGCCTCCCAGTTTCCATCTTGAATGTGCTTCCTCTTAAATTTATACCAGTATCTTCTAAAAATATTGTACTTCACTAAAAAAAAGAATTCTGTGGATTAAAATTCTTAAAGCCATAAGCAGCATTGAAAGATCTGCATAAACCATCATCATAAAGCACTTTAGTCCCTTTAGCTGCTCCTTTCAGAAAAGCTTTATTTGCTTTTATTTCCACACAATTTTGTGGTAACTACTATTGTATATTGCTCATAATGTTGTAAGTGAAGTTTCACTACTGCATTATAGGAGCTTGCTGTTGCATTAATATTTCAAATTCATTATAAAAGGACCTCTTTAATTATGAGCAATGTTTGCTTATTTTTTATTTAAGTGCAAACTTTGAGAACAAACTCTAAAAGTTGTTAGGTTACAAAGAACGATCTTCTGTGACAGAGAAGCTTCTTATGTGTTATAGATTCACTCCAACACTCACCTGCACTCGATCATTCTGTGACATTCAACTCAAGTTAAAACCAAAGCATCATTTGATAGGTAGTCTTATTTTCACTATTGTTGTAACGTTAAAATTTTACTTAAGGATCTCTTTTTCCAAAAATCCATGTCGTATTCCTATCTTAATAAACCAATCTCAAGTGTCAGTGCTGTATTGATTATAGCAGCTGCATAACAGATTCAGCATTCTCTGTGTGAACTCTATGTGAGGTTGCTTTCTGCGTGGAATGCATGTTCTTGCTGTGTCTACCCAACTATTTCTCTAAGGGCTCTGTTTTATCTCCTATACCTTAAAGTTGTCCATGTTATATTATCTGCCAATTGTAAATTGACCTTGTGAGTAGAACTCGTAACAAATTGGCCCATGTGTTGTTTCCTGCCTCATGTCCATACTTATCCCACAGCCACGAATTAAATGAATTAGGTTTGAGGATGTTATTTCTAACACATCTCTACAAATATATCTTCAGATAAAACTTTTGGAAAATGATATTTTTATATTTAGGTACCCTATTTTTTGGAGTGCAGAATATTTAGCTCGATTAGATGCAATTCAATAATACATCTTTTTAATCACATTTTCGATATATCATTATGTTCACTGGTGTTTCTAAATTTGACTGGTGTGAGCAAGAGGGTGGCTGTGCGTGTGTTTTTGTTTGTTGTACAGCATCCTGCCTTATCCCTTCGTTTAGTGAGACCTGATTTGATACAACCCTAAAATTTTATTGAATGAATTCCAAAATGGATTCATGAATTATAAATGCTAGAATATTATATCTGATTAAATCATTAGATATTGCAATGCTTTGTAACTTTATATTTTTCTCCAGCAAAAACCCAATTCTATATTTATGTAATACAATCCTTTGCAGAGATATGTTTCTGAAGTGTTTTTTAATTGATAAATGCAATAAACACTTTCAGGTTGAATTTCAACTACAAGCTTTGCTGTAATTTTAAAGTAAATGATATGCTTGCTTGAAACTTTTCAGACAGCATCATTGCTTAACTTCAGACATTTTTGAAAATACACTCAACAATAACAAAAGCTATTAGATTAAAGGTGGTAATTCTGTACACATTTTGCCTAACATTGTTCAGATCGTTCATGGTATTGCAAGGGACACCTTGTCAGTAATAAAGCTGCTTTTCTCTTTCCTTTACAGTAATATGTTATGTCAAAGTTAACTAGAAGAAAATTAAATATTTTGTATGGCTTAAAAAATATTTTATTGCTAGAAGAGGAGAAACTGCTACTGCCTGTGTAAAAGGCTAGAAAGAAGGCAATTTGTTTCAGGTAAATTTAATATTTGAAAAACGCATTTTGAAAGATTTTCAAACAGCTGTTCTCCTGACACAGAGGGGGGAAACACTTCATGACATGGAATCTATAGTTTTATTTTTAGGATTGTAAATTGTCTGGTTTAGATTTCCCTCAGGTAGATGACTAGTTTCTCCAAATGTTTTTCTTTTTTATAATCGTTTGCTTTCACAAAGTTATATGTCCCCCTGTTCCCAGACATATTAACCAACAGAGCAAAATCCAAAATGATTTCTCTTCTGATAGTTCTATCCTATTGTAAAAATATTGACAAAAACATTTTAAAAACCTAATGCTGAGGAATATGTACAGACATAATTCACACTAATCTGTGAACATTTTTTAAAGGCACTGTGTGGCCTTATACCACTAAGCTTGGTCTGTAAATCTTTAATTTTGCTCGTAAATAGAGATTGTTAGGCTTTATATAGGTGGTTATATGCTGTACATTTAAAAGTAACACAACTAAATATAATGATACACGTATTAAAATAGTTTTTACATTTTGATAGATAAATGTGTCTGCATAAATATATTTCACTAAATTAGCAAATTACTTTTACACATTAAGCAAATTTATCTTACATTATATTATCAATTTACAGTGCAATTAAGAATTATTATACGGTCAATTTTTTGCTTTACTACTTTTATATTTTATTTACATTATGTAGCACCCTTTAATTACTTGACTTTATAACAAATATATATTAATAAATATTAACCTCCCTTTTATTTTATTTTACAAAATGACTTCTTTTTGCAAAAACAGATTTATTTAGAAAGTGTACAGCAGTTCCAATGCAAACAAATGCATATAAAAAACTGAAAGAAAAAAACAGACTTGAAATGGGAATTTTTTGCTTTTATTTTATGAAAAAAGAACTATGCCAATGGGATAAGCAAAATTTACCTGACAAGATTTCTTAAAATAGGCTAAATGATTTTAAATAAAACTTTCTTAATGAGTCAATAAATCTTCCAGTAAAGAAATAAAAATTCAATGGCTTGATATAAGCAGTATTTACTTGCTCAGATTTAATTGTTTGGAATGTTAAGTACATATATAAATTGGCTTGCATATTAAAATTTAAGTAACATATTCATCCATTACCTTATTCGCCTACCCCAGTTCAGGATCTTGGACCTTACAGCCTATCTCAGCAGTTTTGATTGCATGGCAGGAATCAATCCAGGATGGAGTGTCAGTCCATTGCAGGGAATAAACTATAAAATTAGAGAATTTGTGTTACTCTGCATTTGTCAGACAGACTTACATAGCCTTTACTGTCTGTACTGTTACTGACCTATTTTTTGCCTGCCTAATGAAATGCAGGTTCATTATACAGTATATTGTAAAATTTAAACCCAAACATTAAAAAATATAGTAAATGCTTTATTGCTGATAAAGAATACTGATCAAATACTCTAATGCAGCATTGGGAGTATTATTATTATTAATATTGCAGACACCATTACAAAGGTGATTTACAAAATTATGTTATTTTACATTTTACAATTGAAGTACAGAACATAGAAAGAAATGAAGACTACATATTAATCTCTCTATTGTTTAGACCTGTGAGCATAAGTGCTTTATTTTGTGTAATTGGGGTATTGGGCTTACATAAGAATCTAAATTATACACTTTTCTGATCATGTCCAATAGAGAGATAGTCAGTCCGTGTCCAACCTGCTATATCCTAACACAGGATCACGGGGGTCTGCTGGAGCCAATCTCAGCCAACACAGGGCGCATGGCAGGAACAAATCCCGGACAGGGCGCCAGCCTGCCACAGGGCACACACACCAAGCACACACTAGGGGCAATTTAGGATTGCCAATGCACCTAACCTGCATGTCTTTGGACTGTGGGAGGAAACCCATGCAGACACAGGGAGAACATGCAAACTCCACACAGGGAGGACCCGGGAAGCGATCCCGGGTCTCCTTACTGCGAGGCAGCAGCGCTAACACTGCACCACCCATAGGGAGATAGTATACACATTTATTCAGATATGCAGATTATTTATTGAAAATGGTTTCTTACATGATATGGGTGATTAGTGTAAATAGCCTAAAATTATAAAAGAGTCTGCTCAAAAATCATATTGGTATTGAAGAGTCACTTGTAATGGACATGTCTGAAACTTGTCCTTCTCTGAATGAGGACATAAACCTACTGTATGTCAGAGAATTCACTAACACTCTGTGCTGTTCCAGTCGCTTCCCTCATTTGTTGTTATTTGAGACTAAAAGCTAACATTATTTTAAAACATATACATAAATATTTAAAAATTCATAATGAAAAAACATGCAAGCCAAGAGATGGGGTTTTTATTTGTAACTGTGGATATCTTGGCAATACTGCAGCAATGCAGACAACATGACGGCACCCTGAATGAAACAAATATGGCATTGCAGAAGACCTTAATTATTTTAATGTTTTTACTTAAATTTTTTATCCAAATTTCAAAATGAATAATGTAATGTCCATGAATTTAAAAAAGAACAAGGAAAGTCCAGAAATAGTGCAGCAAGAAGTGAGCAAACAAAGTCAAAATAAAACAAGTCCCATACTTGCATTGTCTTCATATTTCCACACCCAATTGTCAAAATGTGTGTCTCCTGGTTAAGGTGATATATTCAGACTCACACAGTGAAGCCGGATCTAGGATTCAACTGGCAGCCTGTTTTTTTTAAAAATGCAGTGCCCCAACAACTAATCAACACTTCCGTTTATTTGCTGTTCTTTCTTAAACGAATATAATATGCAATATTATAATAATTTAAAAAAACACAAAAAAGCTCCAGTTTTACACCAAACAAAAATCTGCAGAAAACTATATAAACTACAAGTAAAGTCTATGTTAAAATCTGTTGTACACATTTTTCTAATCCCTCACAGAATTAATGGTTCCATACTGAATTCTAAATATCAGTTTTCCATGACAGGTACAACCCATCCATGCACTAATTTTTATGCATCTTTTAAAGGAAACAAAACTTCACTACTGCATGAACATCACTTGTACACAAACTGAAGAAGCTGATTTCCTTATCCTATTGCAAGAGTAACAGAAATAATATAATTCCTAAAGACAAGAGTTTTTTCCATGATTTGCAATGTCTTTTCTAAATCCAAACATTAGAATAATCTGGATGAGATCGAGCCATTCAGCCCACCAAACCTGCCAGTCATATCTACCTACTGTAATTCTTTCAAAATGACATCAATTCTAGATTTGAAGGTCTCTAAAGTCGTGTTTGTGACGTGTATATAACAATTAGAAACAACTGTAGCGTGCGGCCCCCCAGCCTCGCCCACACTGGGAGGACCGGGGAATCAAGCGTGGCCAGAGCATTACCTCCCCTGGGTTGCAGCGGTACCTCAGACTTCAGCAGGGCTTCATGGGAAATGGAGTTTGGTGCAGCCCTGTTGGGATCCATAGGCGCCGCCATTAGGTGCTGCAGCAAGAGCTGCTGAGACCTTTTGGGCAGTTCTTCTGCCACACCCGGAAGTGCTGCCGGAAATGAATCATCAAGCAGCTGGAGCACTTCTAGGTGCCTTATAAAAGGAGCCAGCAGCAACTACTTAGGAAGGCAGAGTTGGGATGAGGCAGACGAAGTTTGACTGGAGAACTGGAGGAGAAAGCCGAGAAAAACAAGGAAGAGAATTGATTGTGTGCTGTGCTTATGCTAATACTATGTTGTACCCTAACCCTGAGCCCGACACAGACAAGCATGGGACACAAGTTCAAGGCACACACTGATTGTCTGTGTCGGGTTCAGGTGGCGGTGCCAGCCTGGGTGGTCCACACAACACATAAAGTAAACTGGTTTGAGGTTTAAGATAAACTGTACTTCTACTTTATAATCTTTCATTCAGCTTGTCATCTTAACACATGTTAATGGTGTGAACCCGGCCCGGACACAGACAGGCGGACATGTTGTCTATCACCACCACACGTTTATTTTCACAACTATTTACAAAGTTAATTGTCACTCAGATACAGTCCGTGCACAACACAAACCCAAACACACAGTCCTGGCCACACTAAATGCCTTTCTTCAGGCCACCTCCACACTCCTCTCAATCAATCAATCAATCAATCAACATTTATTTATATAGCACATATTCATACAAAAAAATGTAGCTCAAAGTGCTTTACAAAATGAATAGAGAAATAGAAGACACAATAAAAAATAAACATAAGTCAACATTAATTAACATAGAATAAGTAAGGTCCGATGGCCAGGGTGGACAGAAAAAACAAAAAAAAACTCCAAAGGCTGGAGAAAAAAATAAAATCTGTAGGGGTTCCAGACCAAGAGACCGCCCAGTCCCCTCTGGGCAATCTACCTAACATAAGTCAAACAGTCCTCTTTGTATTTAGGGTTTTCATGGAAGGACCTGATGATGATGGTCACGTAGACTTCTGGCTTTCAGTCCATCAATGTTGGTGCATCATGATGCTTTGAGTAGGTGGTGGTGGCGCAGGCCGCCACCACAAAGAAACCGGAAAAAGAAACAGAAGAGAAAGTTGGGGTCAGTATGGATTTTGGAGCCACTGTGAATAGTTATTATGAAGAATTGAACATACAGAGTATCAGGATTAAGTGAAGTTATAAAAAGGCCATGTTAAAGTAATGTGTTTTCAGCAGTGTTTTAAAGTGCTCTACTGTATTTGCCTGGCGAATTCCTATTGGCAGGCTATTCCAGATTCCAGATTCGTGCCTCGTCCTTCTTCCACCCGACTCCAGCCCTGAATAAAGGGAGACGGCCCCTTTTATCCATGTCCCGGATGAGCTCCAGGTGTTCCCGACACTCCCCCGTTGACCATGCCCCAGCGTGGCGGCTGTTCTCCTGGCAGCTCACCAGGTGTCCCTTTTAATATTCCCCCCAGCACTTCCGGGTGTGGCGGAAGTGCTGAGGTAACGGGTCCCCAAGGCATTGGGGCGCTTCCTGGCGGTGACCACGGGCCCCTGCAGGGTGGGGCTTCCATGCCCTCAACCTGTGGCCCCCAAAGCAACCAGGACGGCGGTCCCCACGTGATCCAGGGTGGGCGCAGACCCACATCCGGTCCCTCACGCCGTCCCGGCCGGGTCGTTGCCCCTGGCATCCCTGACAATGGGTTTAAAACTTTACATAGTAGGATTTTTGATTAGGACTGTTAAGGCCTAGACTTTAATGTTCATTTAGTTTCTGTCGTGATGCTAAAACATTTGGGATGGGTGCTGAAAATATGTACCCTAGTACCCTATTAGTGGGTTTGACAGCTTCAAAGTTATTACAGTGATCCCTCGCTATATCGCGCTTTGACTTTTCGCGGCTTCACTCCATCGTGGATTTTAAATGTAAGCATATCTAAATATATATCACAGATTTTTTGCTGGTTCGCGGATTTCTGTGGACAATGGGTCTTTTAATCTATGGTACATGCTCCCTCAGTTTGTTTGCCCAGTTGATTTCATACAAGGGACGCTATTGGCGGATGGCTTAGAAGCTACCCAATCAGAGCACGTATTACGTATTAAATAAAACTCCTCAATGATATAAGATATGCTACCCGCGAAAACCTCAAAGCTCTAACAGCCCGTATTGATTTTTGATTGTTGGCTTTTCTCTGCCTCTCTCACTCTCTCTGACATTCTCTGCTCCTGACGGAGGGGGTGTGAGCTGAGGGGCTGTTTGCACAGAGGCTGTTTGCTTAGAAGACCCGGACCCGCCTGTAAAAAATACTGAAAGACTACCTTCACATTGATCCCTTCATTGCAGCTGCTTTATCGCAGTGCTTCCCATACTTAAAAGCCCAACAGCCCTATTGATTTTTCTCTCTCTCTGACATTCTCTGCTCCTGACTCGCGCACTCCTTTGAAGAGAAGATATGTTTGCATTCTTTTAATTGTGAAAAAGAACTGTCATCTCTGTCTTGTCATGGTGCACAGTTTAAACGTTTGACTAAAGGGTGTTATTTCATGTCTAGAGGCTCTAATAATATTAAAATACATCTTTAGAAGGTTGTAAACAGGTTTTCTATGCTCTAACTGCGAAAATATTAGATTTTTAAATAAAGAATCCTACTTCATGGAAATTCATTTATCTGTCTGGAGCTGATTAACCGCGATAAACGAGGGTTTACTGTATAACTGTGCGGAGAATATTTATAAACAGTGTGGGAGAGTTTCTAAGGGCTTAAAATATATAAAAATAACCATACAAACATATGATTTCTACTTCGTGGATTTTCACCTATCGCGGGGGTTCTGGAACGCAACCCCCGCGATCGAGGAGGGATTACTGTACATTTATAGTATATAGCCAGTAATAGGCGATCCATTGGGATCCTGCATAATCCATTAAATTGTTGAAGGTAGTTATTTAACCATACCATGCATTTCCAAAATGATACTGACACACACACACATGCACAGATCCATATAACAATTGTAAAAAGAACTGTACATTTTACATGGATATCTTAATTCCTGAAAAATATATTTTTAGTTCAGACTATTCTTTGTTATTTCAGAAAAATGTTTCATTTTCTTAGTTTAAAAATAAAGCATATTTTAGACTTTCTGGTTGAAACATTAATGTTTGTTGCTAGCCTACTTCAGGTTGTAAAATGTAATGGTGTAAGAGATTTTGCTTCTTTTTTCTCAAGACAGTTAAAATTATTAACACTGTCAAGTTGACATCCAATTTTCTGCTCCCATGATAATATTTTTTTGTTTATTTGTCCCATATCACACGCTAAATAAATGGATGGGTAGATAGGCCAATATTTATCACAAGGGACAAAGCTTATTTTTCAACTCATGTCTGTCATTAAGTACAAAAGGATTCACTTTTGATCTAGCTTCAAACTGCAAATGCAGCTTGTGGCTGTACACATGAAGCTATCTGACAGTTTGACGTACGTGTGCATGAAACATAAATCCTGGCAGCTTAAAAGGCAGCACATTTATAGCTAGAAAATACCAGTGCAATAAGAATGTATTGTATGGTCACTTGTATAACCTTCTCAAGACTAAATGCCTGTGTGTCACAAATTAATTAAGATATGTTGTTATATTGCAGAGGCTGCGCAGGGAGGCCAAGAATGGTGACAATTCTTCCAGGACAAGCAGCAGTAAACAAGCGTCTCAGATTTGCAGAGTCCTTGGCAGAATGCCAAGCTTCGAGGTTCTGCCTCATGCCAGATCTGAAGGGCAACAGAGCCGGCCCAGAACAAGTCATTCCCTTTCACCTTTGGTTCGTCACTCTTCTGCCTCTTCACTCCTTGTAAACATAAGCCCGTCAGAGATGCTTGTGAGACTGCCTTTTTACAAGCCAGCAATTTACTCTTCTGGAACAGCCTGGAAGGACGTTTCCAGGTCACCTGACCCTGTGTTGTCAAAGAGGCCAGAAACTTCAGACACCATCCCACAGTTAAACCAAAAACTGTGACCTTTCACACAAGCTCATTTAGGATTTGTCACTAAGCATTAAATCTGATGTAAGTGAAACAGCTCTAAACTAAAAGAAGGCAATGCCTGCAGTTTTATTTACAGTTTATATTAACAGCCAATGTTACCGTGCCGGGTAAGTTTAAGCCTTATAAATTTAATACATTCTTTTTCAAAATAATAATAAAAGATAATGTAATTTCCTAATGAAGTTTTCAAAAAATGAAAATGATAAACTATATTTTTATTTGCTCTTAAACAGTGTATATTAAAATTTAAGTTGGAATAATTGGTAACCTTTAGTCATAATCAATGTATTTATTCCTTCATAGATAGATAGATAGATAGTTTTATTGATCCCATTACTAAATTGGAGTGCCACAGCAGCAGACACATGAAAACTACACCAAACGCACTCCAGATTAAACAGTAAGATTAATAAATACTGTATGTCCATACTCTTATTAAAATTCATATATTAAAAGCTTTTTTCTAATATCAAATTGAAGCTAATCAAAGGGGTCAGGTTTTGCTCCCCTACACCCTGGTAAAAGTAGACTTTTACTGATGGTACTCTGCATGTTGACCACAGTGTCACGTAGAGAATGTGAGACACTGTTCATGATAGACTACAGCTTAACTCATATTCCGTTCTAAACAACTGGTAATTGCCCATCCTTCTTGATTGATCATTAAGTCTGTTGGTCTCTCTTGTTCTCATGATACTGCCCTAGCGCAGAACTGAATTAAAGCATAACTTGCAAATACAGTCTAATTGAACAAATAATGTACTGGGTGCACTGCCTGAGTGAGGACCATAGACAGAGAAGATCTGCTCCATCTGAAGTCCACCATCATCTCCATGATTTTGTTGAGGTTGAGCTGCAGATGGCTTATCCTGCACCAATCACAATCTTTCACAAGCGTCAGTTTGACATTACACTATATTTATCTATCCATTATCCTACCCTCTATATCCTGACTACAGGGTCACGGAGGTCTGCTGGAGCCAATCCCAGCCAACACAGGGCACAAGGCAAGAAACATACACCGGGCAGGGCACCAGCCCACCGCAGACACTATATTTATTCAATATTAAAATGAAATTAAAATAGTGAAGCAGTATTAATAACAAAAGTAACATGTGCCATCTAGGTCAAAACTAATGAAGGGCTCAGATGCTTTTTTTTTTCTTCCAGTATCAGATAAAAGCCAGAAATGCACCTTGGATAGGGTACAAGTCATTGCAGGGCACACTTACAAACAAGCACACTCTCTTACTGTATAATGAGACAATTTAGACTTGTAAATTATCCTGACGTACATATCTTTTGAGAAGCAGAGGAGAACTGAAAAACTAGACAGGTAGAAAATGTGCAACATTCACAACTACACCACTATACATGAAAAATAAAAAATAATGGGTATTCTTTCTGCTTCTAATAACTTTCTCCCAACTAAATATGATGCATTATTTATTAATTTGCATGGCCTGACATAGATCTGGAATTTTCTGGAACACCCTTTGAGAGGTCTCCTCCTGATTTTCCCAGCTCTCAATATACCCAGAGTTTTATTGTCTGTGTAACTCTTCCAAAGTTTTGTCACAGTCGGCTCATGCACGTCTCCTGCCCACCCCTACTGTGTTATGGGCTATGTGTCCCTCTCATTGGATTTATAAAGTTCTTTTTAAACTTGTGTGCCTAACTGCAGTTATGTGTAAGTAGCACCTGGTGAAGGAATATACCTGTAAAAAACTATAAATTAAAGCACAGAAGAGAAGAAGAAAACAAGATATTTAAAAATAAAACACAAAGTGTGCTATCAGTTAAAATAAATACTAGAACTGGCCCCTCATACTGTGAATTAATCTTAAAAAAGAAAAACAATATAAGTTGTAAATGGGAAATTTGGTTGCACCATGGCGAGGCTCTCCATGCCTTATACATTTATTACTTGGTGTAGGTATCCTTTTTTATTGTCAATGGGCTGGGCTTTAATCAAGCATGGGTCTATTTTCTTCGCTTGACAGTAAATTGTGTTCACCTCATGAACTAGGGTACTCTGAGTAGGCAGCAAGTCAGATTGTCGCTCTTCACTTCTAGTTAGGATGGTTAAGACAGATGACCTGGCAGGTTTTCAAATCAGTCCAGAAGCTCAAGTAATGAGGGTAGGTTCTTTAGTATGTAAGACTGTGCTGCATGCCAAAGTTCAAGAGCATGACTCCTTAAGTTAATCCAGGAATGGCAGAAAGAATATAAAAGAGCTTTAATAAAGTAGCGGGCGTTCTTTGTGTTTACATACAAGGTATAGCCTACTTTGATTACAAATACCTTTTTTTCAGTATGTGTTTGGGCATATTAACACGATAACTGTAAAGGGTAATAAGGTTTTTGTTAATTTACATTATTATACATTTTTTTAAATTATGTTACACTAGACTAGTCTGTCTGAGATCATATTGCTATAAATATTTTCAGTTCTGCAATAAAGACTTTAAGTATTGTTGAGTTTCATAAGAAATTAAAGTAATTAAAATTATCATTTTTTAATAGATTAGTTCTGAAATCTTTGTTTTGTAAGTTTAACTTTTCGGGTATATGTTGCCTGTTAAAACAACTAAAAGGCTTATCTAATAATAAAGCAATAAGAATATATATATATATATATATTTTTGCTACTGAAATGACAAAGTTTTTATTTCATTTGTGAATATAAATATAGTTATGCAATATGTTAACATACATGTGGTGAGAGCCATGCGTTATTTTGATTTGATTTAACTGGTGCATTTGTTTAGCCTTTTTTTCAATGATTATAAAAGAAACATGTATCTTTCCTCGCAGAGTGCTATATATAATAAGCTCATTTTTATTATATCACTTTTTGAATATTTAAACAATGATAAAGGTAAATCAGTACAACATTAATGTGCTTGCCTGTTTCAAAGTTTTTACATGTACAGTATATTTCATTTATGTAATAAGTGATTTATTGGGATCAACTATAATCTATTACAGTGCCTAATGCATTTATTAAAAATTACTACTGACATTTGTCTATCAGTGTTTGTTTTTGTTTTTTCTAACAAATCCATTAACCACTCTTATCAATTCAGGCCTATTGTAGTTCTTTCCATTGGTAGTGCTGTCAAAAACATTTAATGTCTTTGAATACCATTCAAATAAGATAATATAATTAATCAACAACATTTCAATATTTTCAAAATGTTGCTGAAAAGTTCATCCATCCATCCATCATCCAACCCGCTATATCCTAACTACATGGTCACGGGGGTGTGCTGGAGCCAATCCAAGGCAACACAGGGTGCAAGGCAGGAAATAAACCCAGTGCAGGGCGCCAGCCCACCACAGGGCACACACACACACACACCCCAAGCACACAGTAGGGAATCGCCAATGCACCTAACCTGCATGTCTTTGGACTGTGGGAGGAAACTGTATCACCTGAGGAAACCCACGCAGACATGGGGAGAACATGCAAAGTCCACAGAGGGAGGACCCAGAAAGTGAACCTGGGTCTCCTAACTGCGAGGCAGCAGCGCTATCCACTGCACCACCATGTGAAAAGTTCATCTTTCTCAAAATAGGAAATGATCTGGTTATAAGTGTGTTATCAAAAGTACACTTCAGTGTTCCATTCAGCAACTGCCATAAGGACACCTGCACATTTTGCATTAGTTTCAGAAAATATATTTTAAGTAAAATTTGTCATTTGAGGTAGAGTGCATAAATATCTCATTTTTCTGTGCTGTGTAAGGTAACAAAAACATCTCCCTAACTTAACATACTGTACCTTCCTGTTTTAGTTCAGACCATCCTCAATTAATTTAATATTTTAATACTAAATTTAAAACATACTTAATCTTGACAATACCTTGGTTAAAAACATAATCTGCACTACCAGCCCACGTCAAAGTGTTAAATACAGTGATGTAAAGGTTGTATTTACCACAACCATACCTGTCATATAATGTTCTGCTCTGATAAGCAGCTCAATGAATAGATAAAATAATAAAGAATATATTAATCAAAATAATGAAAAGAACAATATTACACAAAAAAGTGTATGCAAAAGCCTTCTCCAGTTCCCCAACAGCAATAATTATTTATATACACTACACAATAAAAAACTAACATTAACCGCAAAGTCCAAAACAGTCCAGTAGAGCAGGACCAGATAATGTGTGAAATGAAATCTCTGTGAACAGCCCAGTGAAAGAAATATAAAGTTTTGTCCTATCAGGTTGAGTGAGGATTGAAGGTATTTGGGAGTGCTCTCCAGACGAAGACAAAGCCAACCAAGAACAATCCACACCGACAAGAAGGCACAGGACAGACTATACACCCAAATGATACTGTAAATCAAGGTAGTCATAGTTTGTAATCCAATAGCTTGTGTGATGAGTACAAACAAAACTGACAGATGATCGCAATCTCTCTGCATCTTTTTGGTCCCTTTTTAAAGAGCTTGCCTGATTAATCTTCTTCCCAGCAACTCCTAATTCCTCCATATCTTCCCATTAGCATTATAATGCTGGGGCTGCTGGGAAATGTAGGTTGTTTTATAAAGTTTTGACCTCTGTGCCTAATTTATTACTGACATATATGATGTTTATAATGTGTAAGTGTTTAAGAGTGTGCAGTGGGCCTGTCTTCAGTGGAGGTAGGGAGGTGAAGTTGGGGAAGACTTTGAGCTTCAATTTGGGGCCCATGGGAGTCTAAATTTTATGTTACCTAAAGTCTTTGCTATACAAATTTTGGAAATTTTAACTAAACTCACAAAACTGAGAGCACAGTAAGCAGAATAACTTTAAACTGGACTACTCTGGATTGTGCATTTATTGCAAAATCCATAATAATTGTATATTGTCTTTAGTGTTGTTTTTGGTGTATATTTTTGAGTATCAAGTAGCTTGCATCGTGACATGGCCAGGAACAAAATTGTCATAGGCAGGCTAAACGTTGTGGTGCCAGCTGGGTTACCCAGCTTACTTTAACTGAAATACAGCTGTGCAACAGCAAAACAAAACAGACTTTGACTCTGGTTAGCCTCGTTTCCATTCTCATTTGCATGGCTTGAGTTTCGGATGCTCTGTCCTTCTCTTTCACCCGTCCCTGGTTAGCTGGCATTTATAGCTGCAGCACCAAAGTGGCGGAGTCTTCTTGGGGGCACGTGGTGGAGCCATGTATCTTCCTTTAGCAAGCCTTTGATGCTACAGAGAAAAGAGATGATACTGATAACCTCACCAGAGCATTGAAAGTGAATACCAGACATGCATGCCTGACAGTATATTCTTACTACCATTTTTATCCATCTATCCATTATCCAACTCGCTATATCCTAACTACAGGGTCACAGGGGTCTGCTGGTGCCAATCGCAGCCAACACTGGGCGCAAGGCAGGAATCAAACCCTGGGCAGGGCGCCAGCCCAGCTCTGTACCATTTTTATTCTTTGCAGATAAACTCCATTTGGTTTAATGTTTTTTCATCGTGGGCAGACCTGAAACCTAAAATTTCATAATTCTTTCTACAAAATATATAGCATGTTTACTTTAATAAAGCAAAAGGTCTAGTTTATTAAATAGCAAAGACAGAATTGGTATGATTCACCTGAGTGTATTAAAACAACAGCATCATATCAAGAAAATACAATACAAAGAAGAGACGTACAGGTTAAAAAAGCTTCCTGCTTACTTTTATTACCAAGAAACATATAATAAAGTTCAGTGTCCGCCTTTTCTTTTGTCTCTGTGGCTATTCATCAATATACTCAAGAAATTCAAAAATCCAAGTTTGTCTGCGATATGTTGGACTTTGTTAACTGTCACCTTCTCTCTGAATGTCAATAACAGCTTTTGCAAGTGGCCTGTCAAACAGCTGTTTACGGAGAATGAAAGCCCACCAGAAGAAAAGGTAACCTATAGACTCATATTATTTATATAACATACCTTCTGAATCCAGAAGACTTCAAGCTATGAGGTATAACGCTGTTCTCTCACTGATTGTGTTTTTATGCCAAATATTTCAAAGGAAGCCATAAAAGTAGAGAACAGTGAATATGATGGAATAGGTCAATAAAATGTGCTGCAAACAGAGGTAAGACAAACTTAGATAGCAGGGAATGAAGAAGCAGGAAAGTGGAAACAGAAAGAAATATGAGTGCAATGAGTAGAAGCTAAGCTGAAAAGAACAAATAGAAAAAGAACGAAGAGCACAGACCATACGTTCATGTCACTTATACTGACAGCTGCATGAGTATTTCTTGTATATATCATCTGATGTGCTGTATGTATTTGTATTCTTTGTTTTTTGTTGGATTTGTACTTCTGTCAGTAGTCTGTGGGAAACATGCAAGTAAAAATGTTGTTGCACCAAGTTAAAATGATAATGATTTTCACCTGGAACTTGGTCTGGTTCCATGAAAGACTAAACAGTAGTGCTGACTTTTATTAAAATGAGGAATACTTTTGAAATATAAAGTTTTAATGATCATCAACAAGATCCAAATGAACAATGGAGCACACTGGAGTCATGCACTTCACCCAAGAACACACTTCAATGTCATTTAATTGTAAAACAACTTTTTCAAACCCTCATAATCCTACATAGGACAAATGCAATTTAATCTATCAGTCCCCAGAGAAAGACCCATGCATACACAGAGACAACACATAAACCCCTCACAAACAATGACCAGGTGCTGGAGATAAACCCATAAATCTGAATATATGAGATAACATGGTGTAAAGCAGAGGTGTCAACCTCAAGCCCCTTGGCCTGGAACCAGACCTTGGGCAGTTTTAAGACAGCCTGCTTTATCTATATTCAATACATATGATATATGGCTTATAATGACTATTAGTTTTCTTGAAGATCCCCTTAATTATGCATTTCATATATAGATTGTATACATTTATAACTTAGCTGGATTACATTTACAGCTGTATCTTGCTAGTTTTTCTGTGCAGCACAGTACACTACAGCTGCTCACTTGTGGTTAGAATGAAAACTAACCCATGAGTGAGAAATGGGTGACATGGCTCACAGCAATAAAGGACTTTTGGTGTTTTATCACAATGCCAACATTGCAGCTGTATCATGAAGGAGATGGTAGCTCAACTTCACATACACACTTCACTTTTCGAGTCAAGGCTGGCCCCCTTTCCATGGCTTGTCTGGCTGCTTTCACTGTCCCACACGATTCTTTTATCTTTTCCACTGACTTGAATGTTATATGTGGATAGAAAACGCATTTGCATTTCCACTTATTAAAAGTGATTGCTATCTATTTCTGACCAGTTCCAAATTTTATCTGTGTGATTTGTCACCACTTTTATCTACCTGATTTGTCACCAGCACATTTGCATCTATTTTGTTTGTTGATATATTCCAGCCCACGCTGAGTATGTAAATGGTCATTTTTGGCTCACAATAAAACTGACTTTGTCACTGCTGGTATAAGGCATGTATTACATGAAAGTGTTAGTATGGTATTATATAAAATGTATTAATATGCAATGAATATCAGAATGTTGTATTTGTCTGAATCTCTGTTTTTATCATGCATCAGTTAATCCATTTTTAACTTTTTCCCCCATTATAGGGTTGAAGGCACCAACCAGTTGTTAATGAGATGACAATTAATGCATTAATAAATTATATAATTAATCACATTTATATTGCACTTTTCTAACCCATTTAAAGCAATTTACATAGACAGTGGGAAACCACTTCAATCTCCACCAATGTGCAGCATCCACCTAGAGGATGCAACAGCAGCCATTCTTGTGCCAGCACAGTCACCACACATAAGATATTAGTTGGTGACAGGGTAGTTAGTCAATAAGGGACAGAGGATGATTGGGTGACGGAATGACCAGGCCATGGTGAGCAGTGTAGCTAGGACATCAGGGTACATCCTAATCTTGTCCAAAGATGCCCAGAGAGCTTTTATGATCCGTGTGAGTCAGGTCTTTGGTGTTACACCTCATCCAAAGGACGGTGCCAATTTGTACAGCATAGTGTCCCTTTTATTGCACTGGGACATTGTGATCCACACACACAGACCACAAGGTAAGCAACCCAAGATTTTCCTAGATGGTACTGGCAGGGCATAAACCTTCAGGTGGATTGCTTGTTCTGAAGTGCAGGTGGTATGGCTGCTGAAACACTATGATATTCCTTCCCACTCCTCTTACTTCTACCTGCAGCTTACATCATCTTATCCCTTAAAAGCCTCTGGAATCTCTCTCCCTATGCCATTTAACCTTCTCCCACTTTATTATCTAATTCAAAAATTTCCTACACAAAGTAAATTTCTGATTTGTCTGTCCTCATATGTGACATTTCCCATTACACCTCTAAGCAATTTGACAAAATTATTTAATTGTGTTCCCTTCCCTGCAGTGGTCTGATATTTTTCCTTCTAAAAATTAGAATATTCAATTCATTTTTTTATAAACTATATCATACTCTCTGCAAATGATTCATTATGAACCTAAGCCCAGACCCCTTAGGCTGTGTTTATTAGACTGGGGTTGCTGATATCTACATGGGAATGTTTCATTTGGTCAAATATTGGCTTCTTCTTTTCTTTCATCCTTCCATAAAACATCCTACTATCTTCTCATATCTTCCAATTTTTGAACCGCACTTCTTGGTTATTCAACCATGCTCGCCAAAGATTAGAACTTAGGGCAAGACTGATCCAGGTCTGTTGTTAAATCCTTGGACTCCCTTGTTTTCCTTTTTTAACTTAATTTGTTTAGAGGTACAGTATCTGTGCCTAAAATAAATGATACATTAGGATTGAGGCAGTGTTTGAAAGACAGAATCTGAGACTCTATTTATGGTGTTTTCTTCCATGGTGGGATGCCTCTTCATTTCACGTAGGATGTGTTAATGTCTCTCTTTGTTTGGTATAGACTGAGAGAGGGCTGGAGTTGGAGAGTTTGGGGTGAAGTGGAGGGTCACGGGGTGGTTGTTTCCTTTTCTCTTTTATGAATATATGTACTGTTTTATCTTTGGTTTTGAAACTTCCATTGAATATGGGCTAAACAGCTTTCAATAACTCTCTATATATACAGTATATATTCATGAGAGAACTACTTACTGTAACGGATTTAGATTGAGTTTTTTTCTATAATTTGCTTGAATATTCCGGTTGATTTTGCGACTTCTCTCATCATGCTATCATAGTTTGCTTGCAAGAGCGATTTATTCACACTAATTCCAAAATAGAGGCTGCGGGCTGAGGAGAGGAGGAAGCGTGACATCAGGAGTGGGGAGCCGGACAGGGCCCTCCTCACTCACACGACGGTCTCCATTTGAGTCAGTCTACTTCTCACCACGTTTTGAAGCCTACCTTGCATCCACTTAGCTAGCAATACCTGTGTTGTTTGTTAATTTTTAAAGTTTGTCCTGTTTCACTACTACACGGGCAGAGCCGTGGGGAACAGCAGGTATTTTATAAAAAGAAAACAACCCACAAACACTCATTCATATTTCCATGTGAAAGCAATTTATAGATATAGACTAGCCTAACTTTCATTCAAACATCTTTAGGCTGTATGAAGAATGCATATTACATGTAGAATCCTTGTAAAGAAATAAGAAAAATTCAACTGAATGGAGAAAATTTTTAAAAGGTGCCGTATACTTGTGAGAATAATATTTACTGAGCTACAATAATTTAAAAAGCATCTTTATGACATGTCTGTAAAGAATAAAGCATATAGGATTATTTTACAAATGTTAGGTCATATTCTAAAATTCTCAGATGCAATATATTATAAAATATCAATCAAACAGCCTTGTAACTCAGCTTGCTGTCATAAATTGCTTTCAGAGTGAAAAGTCTGCATCTACATGCTTTATTCATTTCACACTTTATTTCCATTCAGTTTTAAATGTGGGCTCAAGGCTGGGATTTCTAATTGTAAAACTGCAGCCACAAACCTTAGATTTGAACTTCTTATTAGCTGCAGCTGTTGCTGTTAAATTAAAAATGTGGTTCTCTCAGGTCAGAAGTTGGAATGTTTATCAAGTGGCACTTATAACTAAATTCTGAATTAGAACTCAAGTTGCTTCATAATTATACCACAAGAAAAACCAAAACCATGTCTGAAATGATTCTTCTTTTTTGACAGCCTTCGAGCATGCGTTGGTTTTAGAAATCAGTAATCCAAAAAAGAAAAATGTTACAGTGAAATGTAATCAAAGATAAAAACTTTATAGACTAACCCAAATCCAACCCTAAATTTAACCACTTTTGGAAAGGCAGTGTAATTAACAGGAACATGCTTGCGGCAAGAAAAGAAAATCTTTTAGATTCATTTGTTTTGTTTTTTATTAAGCATTCATATAAATAGTATTTTTTTCTTCAGACTTGTGTTAAAATGTTGGATTATAATTTCTAAAACAACTGTAGGTCTGGTGGTTGTCTCACCAGGAGGACTGAGTATCTGTTCTCATGCTGCATTGATGCAACAAGGGTGTAATGAAAGTGAAATTATTGATAAAGATGCCCTTGTTGATTACATTGTATATCACAGATTAAAATACTCTGCTAAGAAACTTTACATTCCATCCATCCATTATCCAACCCCATATATCCTAACTACAGGGTCACTGGGGTCTCCTGGAGCCAATCCCAGCCAACACAGGGTGCAAGGCAGGAAACAAACCCCGGGCAGGGCACCAGCCCACCGTAGGGCACACACACAGACACCCAGACACCAAGCACACACTAGGGATAATTTAGGATCACCAATGCACCTAACCTGAATGTCTTTGGACTGCGGTAGCAAACCCCAGTCTCCTAACAGAGAGGCAGCAGCGCTACCCACTGAGCCATCGTGCTAAACTTTACATTCCCACCGCAGTTAATATCACATATATTGAAATATATTGAAGCTAAGCACCACATCCTGTGGACATCTGCATTGAGCTATTTTTTATAGCCATGGTCCACTACATAAAGGTACTTACAGACATTCATTCAGACATTCAGTTTAGTTCAATTTATTTTTGTTTAATGCTCATCCCTGAGTGCAGGCATAAAGTGCTGTGACAGGTGATTTCAGGTGTTTCATTCTCACCCTTTGCTAACAGGTGAATTTAAATCTCAACTCTACTTCAATGTTAAAAGTGGAACTTCATCAGAGCTTTCTCAGCTCACAACCTGCCTTAGTGAAATTAAAACCTGGATGGAGCAGAACTCTTTAAAATTAAATTGCAAACAAACTGAACTCCTGCAAATTGGGACTAAAATGCAACTTATATTCTTTTTCACCATGACTATGCCTCTGTGCGCAAATCCAACTCCATAAAGATGTATTTTGTCAAGTCTGGGAACTTGAGTGGCCTTTGAGAGGAATTGGAACACCAATTGTGAGTCAGGTTTTCTTGTCCAACATCAGTAACTGATTTCACAAATGCTGTTTTGGCGGAATGGGCACAGTTTCCCACAGACACACTGTAAATCCTGTGGAAAGCATTCCCAGAACAGTGGGGATTGTTATCTCTGCCAAAGAGCACCAACTTGTTTCTTATCTCCACCTGTAATCTCAAAAGAACATACTAATCATTGCATCAGAGACCGTTGACATGTTTCATTTTTGTTGAACATGTAAATAAGAATTTGACTGTATTCTGTACACGTGACAATACTATTACTGCTGCTACTACATCTAAAAGATAGACCTCATTGTACCACAACTTAAAGAACCTTAAATACCAGATGACATCTGGGTTTTCAAATGGTGTTATCAAAATGACATAACTACACAAATGCTTTTCCGATCTCTATATGACTTTGCATACGTGTTTCAGGTAAACTCCAGGGGCCTCATGTATAAACGGTGCGTACGCACAGAAACGTTGCATAAGAACTTTTCCACGTTAAAATCGCAATGTATAAAACCTACACTTGGCGTAAAGCCATACACTTTTTCACGGTACCTCATGCCTTGTCGTACGCAAGTTCTCCGCTCGGTTTTGCAGACTGGCGGCACCCAGCGTCAAAGAAATGCTACTGTTCTTGTGTGATTACTCATTATTTTCATGACGCGGCTTTATAAATACACAGAAACTAACCGCATATTGTTTATTAGTGTAATGCATCTGATTGTAATTAACTCGTAACAATATAATGGTCCAGGGAACAGCCATAGTATTCCAAATACCATAACTGCTTTAGCGTTGTTACTCTCACTTCTCCTTCTTCTTCTTCTTCTTTCAGCTCCTCCCGTTAGGAGTTGCCACAGCGGATCATCTTTTTCCATATTACTCTCACTGCACGACTCGGAGTATTTATATCACTGTATCTGAGTGTGAATCACAGCAGCAGCTGATCGGAAAGAGAATTATCGGTATACAGCTTTAAGGACACGCTGTCTCAGCCACTGCAAAACGTTTTAAAGCCTTTCCTGTACAGACCTCGCAGTTCAGAAACAGTTTAATCCCAAGAACTTTAAATGCACTCAATCAATTGCTCCTTGTAGAACGGTTTGTACTTATAAGTACAATCACCCCACTGTAAACTTGCACTACAGTTATAATATCTCACAACCTGGGCCACTTTATAAAGCGCGTATTTACATATGATGACGATATCATTTTAAGGTGAAATGCAGCAAAATATGTTTGTTAAATTATACACATAAAACTTTAACTTCATTTAAATAATCTATATTCTTCACTGGGAGTGTCGTGAAGGATAGAATAATTAAACATGTACTACGAAGATATTTCAATGTTCTTTAAACGTTTTGAAGAATCGGGGCTAAGCTTACAGATGGCTTAACGTCTATTACAGAGCTGATTGTATGGCGATCGGTTACTTGGGGAAAGAAAAGCAAGGACTCTTGGGCTACGCCAATATATATTGAATATAAAACAGAAAGAGAAAACAACACAGCTAAAAACGCAGCGACAAATTTCGACAAAAGATAAATGCTTGTCATGAGCACGAGGCTCATGAAACACATGTTTAATAATGTGCTTTAGCTCCTATCATCATGAAAATGACATCACGTATACATCTCAGTATTTTAGTTATTCAGAGAGCTGTAATATCACAAATGTAATGGACTCTGTGTCCAGTTGGAGGAAGAGAGCCAGTTTAAGAAGCAAGTAGTGATTCACACACATAGAGCACATACGAGTAGAAGATCAAATACAAAACAAAGCATTTAACGTGCTACTTTAATTACGATGTGATTTGAGAAACTGGTTAATTAAACGATTTTAAGATGAAGTTTATAATGTTCTACTAAATGACAAAATAAACTACGTGATTAAAGTGGAAATGTCGAGATTGAAGTTGACATTTCGTGCTTTTTCCCCACCGTGTGCCTTTTTCTCTGTACCCTAATAAACTTTCATATGACACTCAGACAGTGGGCTTACAACTCTTCTTTTCACGGCAACTTTGATATGTGACTTCTTTTTATTTCCGGCACTGTGCGATTTTGTGAATGTGAGCTTTCAAGTTTCTCCAACACGCTATTTCACTCAATCAACTTGCTTTTGTTGATTATACCACGGTTTATTTGAACAAATAGTATGTTTTTCCTTTGCCTCCACTTGGTATTCGCTGAAATTCTTATATTTTCCCCGTGCTTTTCCCATTGTCTTTTCACAGAAGGCTGCACTTAAGGGCGATTTATATTGATTTGCATATTCAAAGAGGCATAATTCTGGGAGGATTTGGGGCGTTACATAAAGCGTGTGCACGAGCGTTAGTTTTCACGCTGATCGGGATTTATGTAACGGAAGAACGTGGAAGTTGGAGTACGCACAGATTCCTGCATCTGGATTTTTCTGTGCGTAAACACATTTCGGCTTTTGTGCTTACGCCATGTTATAGTGCGAGTTCTACGCACGGCGTTATACATGAGGCCCCAGATGACTAATTGGCAACTCAATTGATTTAGTTTATCAGTTTATTCAAACTCCGGTTATCACTCAAGTAAGTTTATTTCTAGTCTAATTCTTTCTTACTATGCCATAGTTGCTGCCATCTCACAGTTCACCATTCAAATTCCACACTGTCCACTTTCTTCATGCACCTATATAGTCTTTTCTCTAGATTCTTTGTTTTTACTCCCACATGTGAAAGGCATGCATTTTACATTAGTTTGTGACTCTGAATTAGCCTGGTGTGGAAGCATGTGGATATGTCCTAGAATGGTTTAATAGCCCAGCCAATCTCGATTCCTGGTATGTGATTAATGATGTCAAAATAGGGTCTTATAATCCTTTAAACTTAAATGAATTGCATTTGGGAAATTCCTAGAGTAATGGATTATTTTGTGGTTCCAATACTATTTACTCTAGTCTTACTCTTTCTGCAATTGTTCTATTGAGTTGAAATTTTAAATTAATAACTGCTTTCAGTTTTATAGAGATGTAATCAAAAACATCTGTTTTAGCACAATTGTTTTAATATATAAAATAGTTACCAAATCATAATATACAGCATCAAATGATGAATCAGTTGATCAGGTTATTCTATTTAGTTTAACTGTTTAGGATAGAGATTTATTGCAGAGTCCAGTTTCTGGAAAGCCATTTTTTCACCCTTTTTTTTTCTAAACATATTTTCTTCATGTTTTTAGATTTTTTGTCTGAATCTTACGGAATAAATCCATTATTTTATGAAGGCAGAGAGCTCTGGAAAGTAGCCAGGATGTTACTCTGATGGGAAGGACCAGAAGCCGTGATCAAATGTATTAAGAAGGATTATGATGAAAAGAAATAAAAGCCATTTCTCACTGTCAGTTCTGTTACTGGCTTCTGAGTGAAAAATATTTCAGGTACTTCTTAGCACTGAATGGTAGGGATTGTAAAGCTTGGTAGCATTTTCAATTTCAGTTGGCAGCCTCTCCATGAACTCATCAAATGCTTTAGACCATATTTTTGCAGGGCCTGGAATTTACCCTTTTCTTCTTTCCCTCCTGTGTCCTCTCAGTGGCTTGCATTCCCAGTAGCCTTGGGGCAAGGATCTAGTCTGCCAGTCATTCTGTTTTGTAAGAGAAAGCTCTATTCACATGTTTTAAGGACACTAAGCACCAATTACTAACATTACGTCTAATTCATTACATCACAGTTTCTTGGCAAGCCACAAAGGTAGACTCTAACTACCAATTAAATTGTTTCTCTCTGTCCGATACCACGGCAGATCTCCCAGCATACAGCTATGAAGCTGCAGTCCTTCACAGTTGTCTTCACTATCTCCGTTTGTAAATGCCATCCTCTCTGGTTTTCTAGGTGACCCATCTCTTTATATTCTGTGCTTTTACAAATTGCCATCAGAAGACAGAGAAGTTGGTGAATAACATTCCCCTTTGTATATTATCCTAATTTATCTCTGTCACATTGAACATCCCTATTTCCTCTCTCTGTCAACCATTTCAAGCCATGCCACTCCCCCACCCCCATAAACACCACAGCAGTGCAATGGCATTAGACCAGTCCAAGTCCAAAATGGTTAACAGTTTCTAGATAAAGTCCTGTTTCTGCTTCCGCTTGACATTTTTTGAATATAAAGGTATTCCCTGCCCATACAGAATGCATAGACCATTTTTGAACATGCTTAATTTTTGACAGATTTATTATAAATGCTGGGTTATTATTAACTCTTCCCACTTTGACATGTGCTTTGATTTAGTACCAATGGGAGAGAGTTATTGCAAATGCAGAGAATCGGCTAGGCTTAGAAAGAGCCGCTTTCATAATTCATTTTAGAGAATGTCTAGTTAGTCAATCACATGATTTGTAATCACAAATGCTGCCAGAAATTAGATGAATGATGAACTATAATAAAACTGGTTACTTTTGCACTTTATCTTTTAACTGTTATTGGCAGAACTACTTCTCCAGGGAGTCCATGTCAGGGAAACAAAATCTCTATAGGAAGAACTCTCATAATATATACATCAAGCAAAAATAGATAGATAGATGGTGATTATTAATATTATTATTGCTCGAGTATTATAATCACTCTTTGCTCTTTTGGGGTTATAAAATATCATTCCAACATTTTTATTTTATTAGAGTGTTTGTGATTAATATAGACCTTAATAAAAGCAAGTGGTTTGCTGAACACTGTATTTAGATTTTCAGGGATGAAACCACAAAGCCATGTGACTAATTAGGCAGCAAATACTTTACAATAATGGCTTGACAGGAGTAAAAGCTGGCAAATTCCTGGTTTTATTTAATCCTGGTATCCTATTTTCCATCTGACTGAAAGCTTCATTTTAAAGGAATTCATGTT
Source organism: Polypterus senegalus (assembly GCF_016835505.1). Lineage (NCBI taxonomy): Eukaryota > Metazoa > Chordata > Cladistia > Polypteriformes > Polypteridae > Polypterus > Polypterus senegalus. The sequence goes on from NC_053160.1 coordinate 141,501,362, forward strand.
TTGATTATTTATGTATTTTTTTATGCTCATTTGCAAGTGATCAGTGCTTCTGCCTCACAGACCCAAAGGTCTGAATTCATCTCTTGGCTTCACCACTCTTAGTTGTGAAGTTTTAATGTTGTCCCAGTACCTATAAGGGGGTTATATGGGGGCTCTGGTTTCTTTTCTTACCACATACATAGAAGTGTGCTTAGTGTCACTAAATTGTCCCAGTGTGAGTGATTGTGGCTGTTATTTAACAGGTAGAAAATTCTTTGTTAGCTGTGGTGATTGTAGTTCAGGGATCTATGATATTGCATATGGCACACCACAAGGATCTATTTGGGGCCGCTGTTAATTTCTTTCTATATGCTCTTATTGAATCAAATTATACTAAGCACAAGGTGAACTAACACAGCTATGCAGACTGATCTGTAGCATGTGATGACACTGATACTCTCAGCTCTCTGATCCAATGTCTTACTTGTATTTCTGAATTGATGAGTGCTAAAATTTACTCAGGCAAAAAACTGAAATCTTAGTTGTTGGTAAAAATGAAAATAATGAGCTTCTTAGAAATAAACCTGATCCCAGAGAATTAGAATCCAAGGCAGAAATAAAGAATTCAGATGTAATCTTGGACTCAAACCTAAACTATAAATGCCACATTAATCAGATTACTAAGACTGCATTTTTCCATTTACGGAACATTGCAAAGGTTAAATCTCTTATATCACTGCAAGATGCTGAGAAATTAATTCATGTGTTTTGTTTTTAGCCAACTAGATTACTGTAATGCACTCCTAACTTGTCTACCTAAGACAAGTTGCTTGCAGTTAGTTCAAAGTGAAGCAGCCAGAAAACCAGAAAAAGAACATTTGAGCACATTTCATCAGTATTAGCATCATTATATTGGTTAAATGAGTCCTTTATAATTGACTTTAAAATACTATTAATGGTATAAAAAGCTTTAAATAATCTTGCTTCTATATAAATTTTGGAGTGCCTGTGCCCTTATATTCCAAGTCATAACCTTAGATCCTCTAACAGAGTTTTGCTTATTACTCCAAGAGCTAAATATAAAAGAAGTGATAAAGGTGTATTTTTGCTGTTATGCACCAAAAATATGGAATACTTTATCAACTTAGTTAAGCCAGCGGTTCTTAGCACTTTTTAAAAAACTCCTAACAATCCATGTTTTTAATTTGGCTTTTTCGTAACTACATTTTAGTTCTACTCCTAATAAACTACAAATGCATGGAATTATCATATTCTTACAAGTATCTGCATTCATTATTAATCTCTACTTGTCTCTATTTTCTTTTGTTTTGAAGATTTTATTTAAAGAAATTAACATTCCATACAATCAAGACTTAGTTTAACGATAAAGAAAGTAACATTACATAGAATCGAGTCAAACTTAACAAACCTGAATTCATCCCTGCCCAATTGTCTCTGCTTTCTTTTTTAGTTGTTCCTGTGGTGGTGTTTTTTGCCCCACCTAATCAAAGTGTGTAGCAGTCTGTAATGTTTGAAAGAAATTGGATACCTCAACATTCCACAAGATACACTGTGTTGAATCCTCAAAGATGAAGCCTAAAAAATATTAAGGAACAACTTAAGTGCAATTATGTTAGGCCTTAGTGGGGGATGAGCGTTTTTTTAGCCATGGAACCCCTGCAGATTTTGTTTTTTCTTCAGCTGAACTAGTTGTTTTTTTTGTTTAAATTCTTTCCTTTCCTGCCATCTGACCTTATCATTGGACTCATCTTTAGAGATATAATAATAAATTCTTTAAATAATGTCTCTACTTTCCTATTGATTATATACCTATGAAATAACATGTTAATTTATTTTTTGTGTGTTATTTATTCACTTTTATTTGTATCCAATTTTTATTTATAATTCTTTTCTGGTAACTATTTCTTTGACATCTTGTAAAATAAATTGGGCGACATCCTATGAAAATGTGCTACAGAAATAAATGTTGTGGCTGTGCTTTAAGAGTAAGCCCACTGATGAACTAGCATCCATTTCAGAGCTGTCTCTCAACGTGGAATCTTGTATTGTATCGAGACAACACCACTAGAAATTATTGTGAGATGTAAGACCAGGAAATGTCACATTATGCAGAGACTAGTAAAGAGTGACAGGCACAGGTCAGAATGAACAGATCATAATAACCAGCAAACAAGGATAAATTGAAAGAGAAGTCAGGAACAGAAGGAAGTCAAAAACCTAGCTCTAGGCTAACTTGATAAATAAACTAACAACTCTAGAAGGTTCTTAGATAGAATTTATCCACCAACAAGTAAAGTTATGTTGTGGAGCTGCTGTATTTATAGCCGAACTTCTGAATACATCATTGAAGTGCCACTCGCAGTCACATGACATGTAAACTGACTGTCACAAAAACAAAAGAGAGTAATGGCTAAATAAAAATTAAACTTTGTCCAAAAATAGAAAAAGTAGCATAAACCCCACAAAATAGATGTTCCTATTAAAAAAACTATAATCCAGCACATAACACAAAAGAAATAATGTTTATTTATGACACTTAGAGTGTTTAGAAAAATGGGAATAGTTCATAGTAATAATAAGTTTGTGTTTTTATTTAGGTTATTGATTCCTTTCGGTTGATTGTTAACTTTAAGTAGTTGCTGTATGTGTGAGAGAGGGTGTGTGTGTGAATATGCCCTCCATTGCACTGCTGATATTTTGTTCCTGCCTTGATCCCAAAGCTGCTTTTATAGGTCCAGCTCCCATAGACCATGAATTAAGTTAGGCTGATTTGAAAATAGTTATATAATGACTGCAATCTAACATACAATTTTGTAAACTGGTAAAACTGTGTATACAAGCAGATTTGATTTGCTAATTACTGAAAGAGGCTGGTCAGTTCTAGATCATGCTTTGTATTTTTTCAGCTTGATCGTAGTACAAAGCATCATAGCACCCAGGATTACATAATAATAAATATTGGTAATATCTGTATATATGCGGAATGTTACATACACACACACACACACACACGCACGTGAATGCTGCATATGGAAAACTATAAGCAAAAATGCTTTCAGAAAAGATTTAGAGTCTCTCATTTGCAGTTTATACTTCCAAGATGTATACTGATTTGGGTATTCAGAATTTCTGGTTTCAAGTGCATCTTTTGCTTCCAGAATATTTGTAAGTCAGCAAGGTGAGAATAATAAGCAGAGGTAAACTGAGACATGGAAATCATGATAGTTTGAGAGACAGTTTCAAAAATCTATAGTGAGTCACTTGAGTAATCTTGATTCCACTGTCACTCTGTCTGTTAGCAATGTCAGAAAAAGTGTTAATCAGTTTTACCAGTGCAATGTAAATAGGTCACCAGGTACCTACTAAGCCTACTAGAAGGTTTAGTACATTTATAATCAGTGATTAAATAAATGATAGCAATGCTCTTGTGGATTAAGAGGACACCGCTGTAATTTTTATTATTGCTCTTAGGCTGGTGATAATCAATCTTTTTTAATGCACATTAGTACAAAACATAAACAGGATTTGACTCCTTTTAGATCAAAATAATCTAAACCTGATGTCTTATTGTTCCCTTACAGTTATAATTTCTCAACCACTAGCACGCATTGAGAAGTAATAGAGAAATTAAGAGGAAAACAGTTTTCTGCAGATATATAAGGATGCGTCAATGGAAATAGAACACAGGATAATATGAGATCCTAAACATAAAATGGAAGTAAAATGAAGTCCCTGAACTAGATAATGTGTTTATGTTGGTTATTCTTCAGTATATAAAATGTTTTGCTACAACCATTGGCTTGGTATTATTTACTTGAATATCAGAAATCCTTCCAGTGAGTGTTTAAAATGGAGGCATTGTCGCCAAGTCCAAAAAGACAATCATTGCCCTCACACTGGCAGGCAAGTTAAAATAGAAACTATACCATGTTCATGGTTTGATAATCTATGAAGCTTAACAGAAATTGGCTTGGTCCGTAATAGAAATAAAATCCTGCAGCACTTCTTTATATTCCTTGCTTTGTACCCCCAGTAAGTACAAGTTATCACCAATATACTAACAACCCAATTGTGCTTCACTCACTTAGAATATGGAACCAATGTAGGAAGTACTTTAAGATAGAAAAGTCTTTATCTGTGCCACTTCTGCACGATAACCACCTTTTTCCACCCTCTCAAACGTTCACAGTTTTTAATGTTTGGAAAACATACGGGATTAAATCACATAGAGCTTTGTACATAAATAACGTCTTTATATCCTACGAGCAATTACACTCAAAATTTTATTTTCCATGAACATAATTCTTCCACTACCTCCAAATTAGAAACTTTGCTCAACAAACTCTACCCAATTTTCCTCCCCTCCCACCTACTTCTATTCTGGAAGAAATATTTATCAGTCTTGAGAACTCAGACTGTATTTCTGTAATATATAAAAACATTCTGAAGTCCCTTCCTTTCAAAGATCCCAGAGTACAATGGGAAAAGGATTTGTTACTCAACACTTCAGAAAAGGAGTGAAAGGCAGCCATACACAGAATTCACATATACCTAAAGCATACAATTATTCAACTTAAAATCTTTTATTGAACACATCTATCTTGTTTAAAATTGTCCAAAATGTTTCTAGGGCAAGATCAAACCTGTGAACTTTGCAGTCGAGCTCCAGCCTCATTGGGCCACATGTTTTGGGTGTGGACCAAATGAACATCATTCTGGACCAAAACGCCTTTCAGACAACCTGGGTGTCACAATCCCTCCTAATCCATTAATAACTGTGTTTGGTGGACTCCCAGATGGGTGTAAAGTGGAGAAGGGCAAACAAATTGTAATTGCCTTTACTACACTATTGGCACGTAGACTTATCTTGCTCAACTGGAAAAATTCTAACCCACCTCTTTTAAGTCGTTGGGCAACTAATGTTATTTACTATTTGAAACTGGAAAAAAAATCAAATTCTCACTTAAGAGGATCTTTTCAAAACTTTTTTAAAACCTTGCAGGATCTATTTAATAATATTTTAGAATAAGCACTTAAACGGGAGAAAAACATTTTTTCCCCTTTTTTTCTACTCTTAAAGTTTTATTCTGGCTGTTGGCCTTGCTCTCTTTCTCATGGATGGGGATTGATTTGAAATTAGTTTTATTAAGTTTGACTGGCTTGTATGGAATGCTAACTTGCTTTTAATAAACTCAATAAAATATTAAAAACGAAAAAAATTATCTTCAAAATTCTGTTTATTTTTCATGATGTTGTACCGAGAAAATCTTAAAAATGTAAGGCATTACTAATATTTAAGAATGGTCTTGTTTGGTGAAGTAGTGATTGTGCATTTATTTATATTTTTTCTAAAAAAAGCACTGTCAATTGGGGAAAATAACAAAAAAGGCCTAAAATCACACTTTGACATACAGTAGTACTTAACTTACTTATCAATATTGTGTAAATATTATTCACGGAAGTTGTGACATGTAAAATGTGTCAATGTTTGCAGATTCTTACTGAACATAAAGTTAAGTCTAATCCAGCTGTGTCCACATTTGCTCTCCAACTAAAACTTAATACTTTCTAAATCTATGTTGCCACATGATTCATCCTTGTCTGTGGACGATATAAGCAGGACTTTTAAATAAGTCAACACGCATAAAGGGCAGATTTTAAAAACTTGTAGCAAGTTATTAGCTGGCATTTTCAATGACATTTGTAATATCTCAATGACAGAATCTGTGTTCCCAACCTGCTTGAAAAAGACAATAATTATCCCAGTGCCAAAGAAAACAAATGCTGATTGTGTCAGTGACTATGCACCAGTGGCACTCACACCATTTATAATGAAAAGCTTTGAGTAACTTGTTCTAGGACACATTAAATGGAATATTCCAGACAGTATCTCCAGTTTACATAGTGTCACAACTAGCCTACATATGAAGGATCCCATATCTCTTGTACTTCATACCACCCCAGAACCTGCTAGGCAAGGATTCTGTTCATAGACTACAGCTGAACACTTTGTTATTGTACCATTACAGCAGATCATCAGGTTCCTGACTTACTTATTGACCGATTCTGCAACAGGACATTGGTTTTCCTAGCTAGCTCACCCAAGCATGTGCAGACTGGCAGCATCATGTCCTCCACACAAATTCTTCAATACAGGTACTCCACAGAGACTTGTGATGAATCATAATCTGTACTCATGGTTTACCGATGACTGTATGGCTAAATGTACATCAGCTTCATCATTAAACTTGCATATGACACCACAATTTTAAGCCTGATTGCCAACAATGATAATTTATAGAAAAGGGTTAGACCTTCTGGCAAAGTGTTACTAGGACAACAATCTCTCCCCTAATATCAGCAAAACCAAGCAGCTGGTCATAGGCTTTAGGAAGAGGGAACAAGACCACATTGTAGAAGATGTTGTAGAGACTGTCAGCATATTTCAGTTTTTTCTGGAGAAAAGCAAAGATAAACTGAGGAAAGCCCAGATGTCTCCATCTATTTTTTAGGAGAATCATGACTACCTGAAAAGAAAATCCACAAAGATAAGGTGAAAACCTCACACACAAAATGACCCGGCTTTCGAATTTAATACCCATATTGCTTGATTCATGAGGCAACAGAGATAACCACTTTGCCACCATGCTGCCCATAAACTCTGCACACTCCCTTCTGCTAGTGTGTAGTGTTCTTCCCCTGCACCACATGTCAGGAGCATTTTGAAATCACAGTGTTAGTTATGTACCTTCAGTTTTAATAGTGTTTCATAGCTTTTCTCTTTTATAATTATTAATCTACTATACATTATTATGGTTGATAAATGTATGTGAGCGGTGTTGGAATTGTCAGAAAAAACTGAATTTATTAAACATTACAAAATGGCAAAAGTATTGCTTCAGTTTGCGGAGTAGGAAGAACAACAGTGAACAATATAAAGCGTGATGCTGGCAAAATTGAAAAATGTGTTGAAAATGGAAACAATTGACAGTAATGTTAATGTATTAATGTTAATGTTCTACTGTATTGTAATTTTCTTTTTAAATGTAGTTATATTATGTTTTGTTAATATATTGTGACGTGCAGGCAGCTTGTGATGTACTAGGAAGTAGAAAGTGTGTAATGAATGCTGTAAGTAATGGAACTGAGTGAAGGACTTCAGTTCTGTAAAGGGCGGACACACCTGTTAGGACATGAGTGAGAGGAGAAGTTATGGGAAAAAAGGAAGATGCGGTGGAAGGATGTTTTGAGTAGAGAGTAAGGAGACAATAAGCAGGAGCGTTTGAGGTAAAGAGAAAAAGAGAATGAAAGTGACAGGAGATAAACTGATTGGCAGGGAATGCTTTCTTTTATTGTTTTGGAAGTGTGCTCCATAACCCAGATAAAGGAGTATGTTGTGCTACCTTATTATATTGGTTGTTACAATATTATATTAATTCATTCATTTAGTTAATACTATGTTATATTTTGTTTTGTAAATAAATATGACTATTTGCTAATCTACAGCATATCATTTTTAAAGTAAAGTCTTTTCTCTTATCTGTCATAGCCTTGGTTCCGAACCTGGACAGATAATCAAGGTTTTAAGTATACATATACAAACTGTGTACATATACATACATACAAGTTCTTTCCTTGAACCTGTTATGAAAATACTAAAGAAAGGACAAACTATTTTTGCTCATGTGAAAGATCAACTGACTGCTGTCATCATAGGCCACTTGAGACAACCATATATTAATGTACTCACCTTCAACTTCGATGTAAATGACATATGAGAAAATATAAGTGTAAAAAATGGAATTTCTATTGGGATTTCCTGTTTATGTAGTTGATGAACTGTGAACTTCAGCTTTAATTCTCAAAGCATACCATAGAAAAATCTCAGTTGGGAATGGTTTTGGGTTTTTCCCAGAATATATATCATAGAAGACCCTAGATTTTACAGAATTATGACAGTTTAGACCATTTTTATTTTAACTTAAATATTTAGAACGTTATACTAGTAAATATGAACTATTTAAATATTTTGTAATAAACAGTATTATTTTTACTTCTGTTCACTCTTCAGTCTACATAGTACCCGATTACTCAAATTGTTCTCTAAATAATCAGCAGTCAATTGATTAGGAAGTCATGTTGACTTAACTACAATATCTATCCATGTTATTAAATCTAACAAGTGAATTTCTTGCTTCTTCTGACAAATCATTTTCAATTCTCAGGACTCAAAATAAAATTTCAATCTTGTCTTTCTTTTGTGAGGGTATAGACTATTTCAGGTAGTACAATAGGTACTACCAATGGTATATTATAATATATTATAAAGGAAACGTATAGCTGATATTATTTAATCATATTACTGTATAAACAAATACTACTATTATATATCCTCTTTCCCCTGTGCTAATACTACTAGTACAGTACATAACATTACAGATTTCATTTATACACTGATCAGCCACAAAATTAAAACCACTGGTAGATGAAGTGAATAACATTGATTATCGTGTTGCAATGGCACCAGTCAAGGGGAGGGATATATTAGGCAGCAAGTGAATCACCAGTTCTTGAAGGTAATGTGTTGGAAGCAGGAAAAATGGCAGTTGTAAGCATGTGAGGGGTTTTGAATAGGACCAAATAGTAATGGCTAGGCAAATGGGCCTGAACATCTCCAAAATGGTAGGTCCTGTGGGGTGTTCCTAGTATGCAATGTTTAGTACCTCCCAAAAGTGGTATAGGTAGGACAACCAGTGAAACAGAGTCATGGACCCCAAGGCTCATCGATGGGCATAGGAACTGAAGGCTAGCCCATGTGGTCCAATCCCACAGAAGAGTTACGGTAGCACAATCTGCTGAAAACTTAATGCTGGCCATGAGAGAAAGGTGTCAGAACACACAGTGCATTGCAGCTTGCTGAGTATGGGGCTGAGTAACTGCAGATTGCTGTCCACTGCTGAGAGTGCCTACAATGGACGTGTGAGTGTCAGAACTGGATCATGGACTAATTAATGAAGGGGGCCTGGTTTGGTGAAACACATGTTGTTTTAAATCATGTCGGGAGCTCGGTACATGTGCATTGTTTACCTGGGGAAGAGATGGCAGCAGAATGCACTATGGGAACAAGGCAAGTTGGCGGAGGCAATGTGATGCCCTGGGCAATTTCCTGCTGGGAAACCTTGGGTCCTGGCATTCATGGTGATGTTATTTTGACATGTATTACCTTCTTGAAGATTGCTGCAGACCATATACTGTACATTCCTTCTTGGCAACAGTATTCCACGTTGACAGTTGCCTCTTTCAGTAAGATAATGTGTCCTGCCACACTGCAAAAATTGTTCAGGAATGGTTTCAGGAACATGACAAAGAGTTCAGGGTGTTGACTTGGCTTCCAAATTCCCCAAATCTCAATCCAATCAAGTATCTGTGTGATGTGCTGGAAAAGAAAGTCCAATCCATGGAGGCCACATGTTGCAACTTACAGGACTTAAAGGGTCTACTGCTAACATCTTGATGCCAGATGCCACAGCACACCTTCAGAGGTCTTGTGAAGTCCATGCCTCGATGGGTCAGAGTCTGTTTTGGCGGCATAAAAAGCACCTACACAATATCAGGCAGGTGGTTTCAATGTTTTGGCTGATCAGAGTAGAGTGTTTTACATCTGGCCAAATATATCTTTTGTTGTGTCTTAAAAGTACTATTGATATTAAGCAAATTATATTTTATTCTCAACATTATAATAGGAAAATAGTAATTACTGCCACCTAGCCATTTGGATCTTAGTGTTATATCTAAAAATCTAAATGTTAATATGTTGAAGTGTTTTCATGTTTTATCATTCTGTCTATACTTGGTTTCATTATTTGTCCGAAAAAGTGAGTTCACTATCACCATTCCAGTAGCTCTTTATTAGTACACTGTTAAAGGGACACATGTCTGTTTCTGGCATCTCTTGCTGTGTATAACATGGCAGTGGACTGGGGCTCTGGCATGTGAATTTTAGCTTCGTTTTGGAAGCATAAGGTGGAGAGCTATTCTCAACTTCTTTCTTTCTAACATACCCAAACTATTTTCAGATATCACTGGTTGCAGGGTTTTTGCATGTGAAAGATTTCAGCAGTTAAATGCAACCAAGTAAAACCAAAAACACAGCTTAAGAGTATGATAAATATCTATCTTACCAAGAAACATGAGGATCAAAAAACAGTCCTTGTCTTTATAAGTTGGAATATTAAACGTCTTAGCCGCGATTTGAAAAGTAAAAAGGTTTTACCATTCCTTAGTTCTACGAAGTTAGACACACCTTTCCTACAGGAGACCCAAATATTAAAGATAAATGTAAGTTAATGAGAGAATAACCTGGAGAGATATTTTTCTGCGATTATGAAAATAAAAACACTAGAGCAGGAATATTGTTTCACAAATCAATTACTTTGGTAGCGTCTGAAATTATTTTCCACTTTAAAGGGCACTATATTAGTAATGGGAAAACTAGACAAAACAAAAGTGACTGTGAATGATAAAGAATTTACAGATAAAGATCATTTTTTCCCCCAATATATGCAGTTACAAATTTATAATGGTGATAGATTTTAACTGGATTATACCCTGCTTTTGAATTTTTCTACTTCAGCCATTATTACCACACTATCCAAAATTTGCCTCAGAAGTTTTACATTTCTTAATGGATGAGAATCTCTTGGGCCCATATAGATTTCTTCAGTCATATTAAAAACAAGATTATTTTTTGCAGTGTATCATAGTTAATCACATATTGATCTCATTTTGCTAACCACATGCTACCATCTGTCGAGTCTCCCATTTTTGTTCACTTTGCTATTTCAGAACTTGCTCGACATAACTTAGACCTTAAACTATTACTACTAGTTTAACGAACAACTGTTTATTTATTCTATTATTATCCATTATTTTATTCCATTATTATATCTGTTATATCAAATATTACTATATCTGTCAAGTCTTTCATTTATGATGAATTTGCTATTTCTCACTATACTTGACATAACTTAGACCTTAAATTATTGCTACTAGTTTAATTAACAACTTTTTGCTTATTCCATTATTATAGAAAATGAAGATCTTATTAAATTTATATCCATAAACAGCCAAAGAGGTTAGGAGCTGTAGGTGAAAGACTAGAACAAAAAAATATCACCTTATCCAAATGACGTTGCTTTATATTACTAACCCATACTCATCATTTCCTGTGTGCTCACTCTGTTGGAGTTCTCAGGTTTTGTGATTAATGTGGAACAATCAAGACCATCCCAACTACTAAACAGGTTAAGATAACATAATTCTCCACATATGCACCCCCTTTTTTGACAGTACAACCTAGTGTACAAGGATATTCATGGAAAGAGAGCAGGGGATGAGGGGTTCAGACAAGACGTTTGTAAGAGTTGGTAAATGTAAAGCTGAACCAAGGTAGGAGATTAAAATGAAGGGGGTGAAGGGAACGAGAAGGGGAGGGATAGATGATAACAAAGTCAGAGTTAATAACACATGTGCTGTCTTTTTACAGGCAGATAACACAACTGGAGAACTGGAGAATATTCTGTCCACAGACAGGCAGAAAGTTGAAGAACCAATCCTCACTGTTTTCACTAGGAATGAGCAAGGACTTGTGCAGATCGTTAGGAACATGATGGATGTGTTCAGTCAGGGAAGAGATGTTGGAGAGGACATCAGGAATGTACAGAAAGCACATCATGGAGGTGACACCTTGGTTCACCAGTAACATGTTCATAGCCATTTTATTCTGTAAGTTGACCTTGCGAATACACAGCAACTCAGTGGACACCTAAGTGTAGCTGTGTGAAGTCTTATTTGCAACAAGTTTTAATGCAAGGCATAGCTCATTCCAAATAGAATTTCTACCATTTTGGGGGAATGCAGTCGGAATGGAGGCTACCGTTTTGCTTCTATAATGGGGAGACAGTGAGGACACCTTGAAGATAGGTAAATAATTATGAACAATCACATGTGATAGCACATATGTAAGGTTACACACCTCACCCCATCCTTTGGGAAACTACAGATATGCTTTCTGTCCACAGAAAAAGAAAGTGTTGTTAGGAGTAACAGGGAAATGCCAAAGTTAGACAGGCCTGGGGTCCACAGGAGCCTTTGTCATTGGAAGTGAGATAGCACATATGCCAGGTTACATACCCCACACCACCCTTTTGGCAGCTACAGATAGGAGCATGTAGAAGGAGAATGTAAAAACTGTAAATGAAAAGAGCTCAAAGTCTTTGTGATAGCGGCAGTGTATATATTCAGTTCCAGACGGGCAAAGTTCATGTGAGAGGACTCTGGTTCTATCATTGGATGTCCCATTTGTATTTCATGGTGAGAGAGACCAGTAGAACAGTTGTGGGTATTCTGTATTGGCATTAAAGCCATTGATAAGGCCTGTGGCAACTGCAAACTGGTACAGGCACATAACCGTTTTGCTTCTTAACTGTTCCGTTAAGGCTTTCCAGTATCTGCAAACCTTTATACATTTAAATAAAGTACTCACTGAATATATCCACCATTACTAATTGTGCAGCAGCTGATTTATTTCGAATATTTGGGAGAGGTTCTGAATCACACCATTGACAGAATGGGACTCTCTGTCTGATGCAATTTGGAGTGGGACTCAAACCATACCAGTTCATTTCATTCCCCTTTTTGCATCACGGAAGACCCCGGGGTCAACAGGATACATTCATCATTTTATTATTTATAATCATATTCAGTTGTAAATCCCCTGGATATTTCACTGTTTTTATCAAATTCCCAACAAAATGTTCCATTTGACTCTGGTTTACATTTCAGCACTCAATAATCTCTTACATTTGAGCCCCTCTTTAAATACCATCATTCGTAATCATTCCCCCTCACTCTTTGTATATTTCTTGTGCAACTCAGAAGTTGGTAGACAGCTTGATCCTCATTTGTGACACTCTTTGTGGTATTGTATATTTCTCTGAAGCTGTTAGCAACAGAACTCATTTTCTTTGTTGATAAAATACCACTGGGCTTGAAATGCATGAACTATTACTAAAGTTAGTGACAAAGTTTGAAATGTAACACTAGATAAACTAAAGAGTTTTGAAAAGTTACAGCAAAAACATAACATAAAAAAGTCCAAATTAGCACAAGTCAACCTAATTTGGGGTGTTTCTAAGAAATGCAATGACTTACTTCATGATGTTTAAAGACTAAATGCTGAAGGCCTGTGCGTTGGAACTGGGGAGTCCTCTACAGTGCATCTTCAACCAGAGCCTGGAACAGGGGAGAGTCCCAAAGCTTTGGAAAACATCTTGTATCACCCCTGTCCCAAAGGTATCACGTCCTTGTGAGCTGAATGACTTCCGGCCTGTTGCTCTGACGTCACATCTGATGAAGACCATGGAGCGGCTGCTGCTTCACCACCTGAGGCCACAGGTCTGTCACGCCCTCGACCCTCTGCAGTTCGCATACCAGGAAAAGGTGGGAGCGGAGGATGCCATCATCTATATGCTACACCGATCCCTCTCCCACCTGGACAGAGGCAGTGGTGCTGTAAGAATTATGTTTTTGGACTTCTCTAGCGCCTTCAACACCATCCAACCTCTGCTCCTTAGAGACAAGCTGACTGAGATGGGAGTAGACTCACACCTGGTGGCATGGATCATGGACTATCTTACAGACAGACCTCAATATGTGCGTCTTGGGAACTGCAGGTCTGACATTGTGTTCAGCAATACAGGGGCGCCACAGGGGACTGTACTTTCTCCTGTCCTTTTCAGCCTATATACATCAGACTTCCAATATGACTCAGAGTCCTGCCACGTGCAAAAGTTCGCTGATGACACTGCTATTGTGGGCTGCATCAGGTGTGGGCAGGAGGAGGAGTACAGAAAGTTAATCAAGGCCTTTGTTAAATGGTGCGACTCAAACCACTTACACCTTAACACCAACAAGACCAAGGAGCTGGTGGTGGATTTTAGGAGGCCTAGGCCCCTCATGGACCCTGTGATCATCAGAGGTGACTGTGTGCAGAGGGTGCAGACCTTTAAATATCTGGGAGTGCAGCTGGATGACAAATTGGACTGGACTGCCAATACTGATGCTCTATGTAAGAAAAGTCAGAGCAGACTATACTTTCTGAGAAGGTTGGCATCCTTCAACATCTGCAGTAAGATGCTGCAGATGTTCTACCAGACGGTTGTGGCGAGTGCCCTCTACTACGCGGTGGTGTGCTGGGGTGGCAGCATAAAGATGAAAGACGCCTCACACCTGGATAAACTTGTTAAGAAGGCAGGCTCCATTGTAGGATTAAAGTTGGACAGTTTAACATCTGTGGCAGAGCGACGGGCACTAAGCAAACTCCTGTCAATCATGAATAATCCACTGCATCCACTTAACAGTGTCATCTCCAGACAGAGGAGTAGCTTCAGTGACAGACTTTTGTCACTGTCCTGCTCCACTGACAGACTAAAGAGATTTTTCCTCCCCCACACTATGCGACTCTTCAATTCCACTCGGGGGAGTAAATGCTATCATTAATTTTATTTTAATTTTTTTAATTTTTTTTCATTTTTATTACTATTTAATTTAATATTGTTTCTTTGTATCAGTATACTGCTGCTGGATTATGTGAATTTCTCCTTGGGATTAATAAAGTATCTATCTATCTATTCTCGATTATAATAGACATTTGTCATTTGTGTCCCTCTGATAGACGTCCATAGAACACTACATCCCTAGTAAACTATCAAAAATCAGAAAAAAAAAACATCTGATTTGTTAACACTGACCTTGAAATCTTTATAAAACAATATCCCACAGGCTTAACCTTCTTGAAGAGGTTCCTAGAAGGCTAGGGACACTAGTAAAGAATGAAATATCACAAATATTACCGTGACCAACAACCTCGAAATAGCATAAAACAACACTTCCCACGTCTATATTACCAATCCTCATTTTTATAGAAGTTTTCTGAAAAGGAGTCACTTTGACACCTCATATACCACTGGAGGATGGACCCCTGAGGTTGGTTAATGAGGCATGCACAACTTCAAGTGAATGTAAAACTGTTAGTATTACAACATACTAAACAAAACTAAAACTTCTTAAACCTTAAACTAAAGCAGGCTGATACATACTTCAATCTCACAGGGGTTAACATAACTTTAATTACCCTTTAGGCCAGGCATGTTAAACACGAGGCCCATGGGCTGCATGCAGCCCATAGCAGAAATCTGTGCAGTCCGCATGACAGATCCTAGTTAGCACTAAACTTGTATAAAACCATTACTATCGTTTGTGATTGAATCATTCTGCGTTCGGCATTAATTATTGACTTTTCTTACTTCTGCCTTCTGACAAAAGCGCGTTTTCCCATGGCATTATGGTACCGGAAACGTCATCTGCTATTATAATTCCAGCTGTGGCATCAGCTCCTTGATACCCTAGGCATGACACTGCCCCTACCAACTAAGGGGGGCCTTGACCAAAGATAATGAGCCGCGACGTCACAACTGAAGTGCTAGGCTGCAGCAGTTTGGCAGGCTACACTACTGGCTGGGCTGCTGAGACTGGCCACTGGGCAGAACTGACCATCACGAGTAGTAATAGCTCGCATATTTTCATGTTTCTTTTCTCTAGTTTTATGTAATTTTTGTGCTAGTACTGTAACGAACAGTTAATGCAGACTACAGCTGAAGATCTGAAGTGGACGCGAGAAGTTGGTGAGTTGTTCATTAACAAATTTTTGTGATTTTTGAGTTTGTAAAATTAGTGTAGGTCAGGGGGCTTTTTGCACATCAGCTTATAGAAATAAGAATCTTGTCCATGTCAAAGTCTTAAGCATTCAATTTAGAGGATTTGTTTTCCAACTTGAATTACTGAGCAATGAATTCAGTGAGCGTTTTCATGATTTCGGTTCACACAAACAGGACTTTGCGCTGTTTAAGTCACTATACTCTTACAACACTGAGAATGCGCCTGAGAATATCCAAATGGAATTGACTGAACTGCAGTCAGAGTCTATTCTGAAGGCAAAATACAACAAAGTGTGTGTGCCAGGCTTGTATGCTTACCTGCCACCCTTGTATGTGCAGATCAGTAAGTTGGCATCGAGAGTACTGTCTATGTTCGGAAGCACTTACCTTTGTGAGCAATTGTTTTCATTAATGAAAGCTACCAAAACCCCACATCGCTCAAGACTTATTGTCGAGCACCTTTCGTCTTTCCTAAAAGTTGCAGCTGCACAAGATTTCAAGCCTGATATTGATGAACTGGCTACTAACAAGAGATGCCAAGCATCAGAACAAAAGAAATAGATCTCAGACTGTAAGACTCCTATATAAGGACCTAGCTAAGAGGCTAAGACTTTAATTGTATGCTATTGTACGGAGATTGTATGGAAATAAATTGCTTTTCTTTAAACTTTAAGCGTTACATTTTTAAAGTTTTCAGTATTGAAAAGAAAGCTACAGTAACTTTGTATAATAGTATTTGTTACAGTGTGGCCCGCTGACACACGTATGGCAGTTGAAGCGGCCCACCAATGATAGTGAGTTTGACATGCCTGCTGTAGGCAATTTACACTATATGCATTTTATCTCTTCTAGATGAAATCCACAAACCAACCCAACATCAGAGAAGTCCTTTGAAAGTCATTTACTTCCGATAACTAATTTGATGATTCCACCATATACTGTAAATACATTTATCACTAAGCAATGAAATTGTAATAAATTTATTGCATAAACACTGATGTGTCACATTAATCTGTTATTTATAGTTCATTTCATTTAAAATCAAAAGGTACACTTTTCCTACAACAAAAACAAAGGATAGAAAAAGAAATCAGTGTAACATAACACAGTGCTTGCATTCAGAAAACTTTACTTTGAACCTCAAAATATTTCAAGACGGTTAGTATTTTATACTAATGCATAGGCAACATACGACTAAGGCCCTGCTTCTTTGTACTACTGAAACACTGACTTAAACAGTACTCTAGATTGCTTATTCATCCACAAATTTTTAGCAGAAAACAGTCCCATTAATACATTCCCATTTATCTATGTTCAGTGTACAAAAATATTTGTACTCATAACTTCCTTTAGGCTAAATTCATGCTCAATGTATTGCAGATATCACGCATAACTTGTGCATCTACTATAGAGTGTTGAGTTTGTGGAAAAAGCACAGTCTAGAGTCCTAATGTTAAACATAATCTCTTTGCACTCCTTTCAATAAACACACTACTTTTGCAGCTTGTCTTCAAAGCAAGTGTACATTTAATGTTACATTAACTCTTTTCTGAAATAATTCAGCTACTAATCCCTAATCTCTGTTTGCTCTTTAAGAAAGAGCTTGTTTATGCTGTGATAAGCACCAGCTGTGTGCTGTTCTGTGACTGGTCAGTGATTTGGACATCCTGCTTACACTTCATTGTTTTACACTTAAACCTACACCTCTGTAAACCTTCCAAAGTGACAGCACACTTGTATTTTTAACATTTCTTTTTCCTTGTAGGTGATACAAAAATGTTAAAACTTTTTATTAAATATATTCAGAAAGGATTACCACAATAAAAGTATACTTGCTTTTTAGCAAATATTTCCCACCTATAGTGCTGTATTGCACAAAAAAGTTTATAATCCTGTCTGCAGAAATTTTTTCCAAACTTTCATATAATTCATTATAGATGTACAGCATCCCCCCAAATTTGGATTTTCCAAAAAATGATTAGATGCCTGACATACACTATTAACAAATCCAAAGAATATCCCCATACACACAACATGTACAGTGTATTTAAACAGAACTTCGTAACCACTGACACTACCTCAAAGTGTCACCACTGGGAAACTGTGAGCAGTACACTGTTAGGGAACAGACAGACAACGATAAAGAGATGGGGCACCATCATTGTGACCCCGTATGACTGGAATACAGAAATACAAAAGAAAGCAGGCAGTTTTGGTGAAAATGTGTTTCCAGACATGCATTCCAAAATAAACTATTTCAAGATGGTGGATCTTCTGGTCTTAAGTCGTTCCGGCAGGCGAATGGACACTAGAATTGTTGTCAGAGATGTAACAGCTGTCAATCATCTAGCTTGTAAAGGGAGGAAGAGAAAAGTCATTAGGACACAGTGACAACCCCTGAAGCAGCAGGGAATTACATGTATTCAGGCGCTTTAGTTGTCTCCTAAACATGCGTGTGTGACAATAAATTTATATATACTGTGTATATATATATATATATATAGACAGTTATCCCTCCTTCATCGCAGGGGTTGCGTTCCAGAACCCCCCGCAAAAGGTGAAAATTCGCAAAGTAAAAACCATATGTTTATATGGTTATTTTTATACTAGACATTAAGCCCGTTACAATAACGGGCACTAGAACAGTATTGCATAAACATTAGTAGGAACAGTCTATATTAAATGGCAAGGGACCTTGACCTCATTGTGTTTGTTGTCTTAATTTTTTTTTGTTAAAAATATTTTTGCAAGAAACCTAAAGTAAAATAATATTAAAAATAAAATAGAAACGTATATGACAATACAGAAAGTATAATTAATATTGCCTTAGTGTAAAACTTTGTAACAATCTGTAATATACAATATCTGAAGAAGATATTTAGGAAAAACATTTTCAATAAAATTTCATTATAGACAACATTTTTTGTAAATACTCTGTCCGAGTTTGGCAACAGTTTGCCTTGTTCAGGACCATCTACAACGTTCTCAACAACATCTGTAAAACTTCTAACTCTTGATAATGCAACATATAACTGACCGTGGCTGAATACTGGTTCTGGCAAGTAAATGCCAACTTTTCTAAGGTTTGCCCTTGAGCTTTATTAATTGTTATGGCAAAGGCTAATGTAACTGGAAATTGTCGCCTTCTTATGGTAAAAGGTAAATTAGTAGGGGATGGAGCCAAATCAATACAGGGAATATTCTGACGCTCATTTTCTTTTTATTCAATCGATCTATTTGCTCGTATTTTTCTTTGTCTTTCAGCCTTTCTTTTGTTGATGTTTACTTGCTGAGCTGACCGTTCTTCCAGGAGATGTTGCTTATATATGATTTGAGTGTCTGTGTCTTTTGTCCTACTTGATGTGTCCTTTTTTTTGAGTGGCATGTTGTTAGTAGATTGTTAGTTAGTAAACATACACGGGGCAGTATGTGTGGCGTCTCCGCAGCAATGGATATGATGTGTGTGGCCGTGACTACCCAATCAGCACTCTCCCCAGCAATGCTGTCCTTTATTTGCTTATCATGCACGGCTGCGGCTATGCCATTCACTGTGTGCCCAGCTTCCAGTGTGTGTACGTTCACGATGCATGCAGATCGCATCGAGCCCCGCGCATGCGCACTTTGCCAGAAGACACACACACACGGACACCTGGACGCACATAGGGGTTTTATTAAAGAGGATATTTCAAGCCCTTATAAACTCTCCCACTCTCTTATAAACATTTCCCACACAATTATACAGCATAAACCCTTTATATTCTCTTAGATATTAGGTAAGATTCGTTGAAATTATGTATGTAAACACACTGTTTATGTACTATGCACAAACGTAGTAAGTATTGTATATCATTGAGGAGTTTTATTTAATATGTAATACAGTTTTAAACACATTGTAATTGATTAGGTAATATAAAAATAATTGAAAAATCTACAACATGTAAATATAAATAAAACCTAAATGTTATTTTAAAGATATCAAGCGTCTCCGATATCACATATGTTACAGCCATTACAATAGACCGGCTATCAGCAATAAATAGGTACAATGCAAGAAAAATTGTATAAAATGTGTGTACAGTTACACTAAACATATGTGCATGTACTAAGTACGTAGAAAATTAGTTATGGGTACTCACCAACAATGACACGACGACTTGTCCGAGAACGATGAGATAAATGTTACTGCACAACAAAGGAGAGCATTACAGCTCTTCTAAAGGAGCCTCTTCAGGCGACTGTGGCGCGTGGCCACAGCCCCAGAAGCAATAGCAGGAGCAGATCGTTTTGGAGACATAACAAAAGGCTTGACTACACACAAAGATAAACACAAAAGTTACAGTAACTCTTTACACAGCGAAACACATTGATTCTGAATGAGCAAGACGAGATGCTGGCTAACGCAAAGCGGAATTGAATGCTGCACCCAGGAACTTAACCACATGCTCTGATTGGGTAGCTTCTCAGCCATCCGCCAATAGCGTCCCTTGTATGAAATCAACTGGGCCAACCAACTGAGGAAGCACGGACCAGAAATAAAAAGACCCATTGTCCGCAGAAATCCGTGAACCAGCGAAAAATGCCCCTACTTGCTTTGCTCACCCACCCCACAACCCCCACCCCCAGGGTCGCACTCAATGCTAGTCACTTCTTATCTCCCCTGCTCACATTGTGAAGGGGGGGTCAATGCACGCTAAGGATGACTAACTGACTCACTGACTCATCACTAATGCTCTATATTCCCATGTAGGTGGAGGCTGAAATTTGGCAGGCTCATTCCTTACAGCTTACTTAAAAGCCTGTACAGCAGGTGTCCTTTGATTCACTTCTACGTAACAGTGGAACTGAAAGTATCTCCAAGAAATTGTTTGTAAGTAGGGATGACATGCAAGAAGTCTCGCTGGACTTCAAAGTGTCTCTCCAAGATGATTACATTTTGACCCAAGATTTTCTTTTATCTATACTAATAAAAGGCAAAGCCCTCACTGACTGACTGACTCACTCATAACTCAGCTATTCGGAAACTCACTGACTCATCACTAATTCTCTATATTCCCATGTAGGTGGAAGGCTGAAATTTGGCAGGCTCATTCCTTACAGCTTACTTACAAAAAGTTAAGCAGGTTTCATTTTGAAATTCTACGCGTAACAGTCATAACTGAAACCTACTTTCCTCCATATACTGTATCACTTGCCATAGCCTGTTCAAAAAGCTACACAATTGAGAAGGCAGGAGTTCCGTCCTGCATCATCACACCTCCCACATAATTGAGTGCCTGCCCATATAAGTTTAAATTAAGTTCATGAAGGACTGTGCTTAGCATATTCATAAGTGCAGCTACTTCGGAAACACGATGAATACGATATTCGCGAGATACAACTTTTAAGTGCCGGGTCTGAGGTAATATTAAATAAAGCCGTGGAAATCGCGAGATCGCACAAGATAGCACAAGCACAGCTGAGAAGCTTCGATGCATGTACTTCGAGCAGCTCACGTGAACTACTGCGGAAACCCTCTGACGCTGAACAAGCCTTTGTACACTTATCAACAGGAAAGCAAGGTGTAAAGCTTAAGTTTAAATTACGTTCATAGACACGCTGCCACTAAATATTCACAGGCAAATCCACAACTTAATACCGGGAATGCCTGTTAAACATCTTAGATTCACGAGTACTGATTTGGGTAGTGATCACTTCGATGAATGAAACCTGTTCAAAAAACACATTACATAACTGAGAAGGCAGCAAAAGAATATGAAGAGAGTGACGCATACAAGCATATTCATGAGTGCAGCTACTTCGGAAAAAAAGCACGGTGTAAACCTAAAGCTTAAATTAAGTTCATAGACAGGCTGCCGCTGGCATTTGTCATGCCCACGACGAATACGATATTCGCGAGATACAAGTTTAATGAGAAGACACAGGGTTAAATGAGACTTTTGATCACTTTGTAACAGAGTTAAAATTGCTGTAATGGAGTTTAAACTGCTGGTATGCCAGGTCTGAGCTAACATTAAATAAAGCTGTGGACATCGCGAGATCACACGAGATAGCACAAGCACAGCTGAGAAGCTTCGACGCATGTACTCCGAGCGGCTCACGTGATCTGATTTTGCAGGACTGGGAAAGGTTAAATTAAGTTCATAGACATGCTACCGCTAAATATTCGCAGGCAAATCCACAACTTAATACCGGGAATGCCTGTTAAACATCTTAGATTCACAAGTAACGATTTGGGTAGTGAACACGTTAAATGAAACCTGTTATCTTTACAACGGTTGACAAACACGAAATATAACTTGAACACAACACATCCTCCGAATACGAACCTGATTGAAAGAAATGATAATCAAATCTTTGATGACAGCAACACTCCGAACAGGGAAAAAACAATTACATTGACAATCATGTTATTTTTAAAATGTTTCCTTTTCTTTTTCATAACTTCTTTAACACACTACTTCTCCGCTGTGAAGCGTGGGTATTTTGCTAGTATATATATATATATATATATATATATATATATATATATATATGTATGTATATAAACACTGCTTTTATGAATCCCATACCAAATGACATCAAACAAAGACATTTGCATTGCCTTTTGCAATGCAAACATAATGCTGAGGTCTGTGGTGATTATTTAGATTTCAACCAATCTTAGACTGGTAGTAGAACTGGTATATTTTTAAATAAATCCAAATATTGTAAACCCAATTATTTTTTTTTCAATAATTAAGAGCTCTTTTAATTTTAGCAGTTTTTTAAGGATAAGAGAAGACAGTAATGTGTCCCAGTGTTAAATTGCAAGAATACTTATCATATTTAGTTATAATGGGAAAGGAGGCAAGACCTTGGTTTATGCTTGCACTTATCACAGAGTGATGGACTGATGACCACTTCTACCTTAACTGCCTTTTTCCTACCTTATTTATACAGCATCTGGCTCTGGCAGAACTGAGGTCAACTTTCTAATTCCTCATTATAAACCAGAGCAGGGGCTGGAAAAATCCTATGTCTCGTTCATTAGTCAACATATACTGTGGCAAAATGGTGACTGAGGTCTGTAATGAGTGGCCACCTTGACTAACATCTGTGATAGCTGACCCTTGATGACCAGGGTTTGCGATGAGTTTAATATAAATTATCAGCTGAATGTGCCTTCATGCAAATGTGTAAACAAGATTATTTGTACTGAGTGCCCTATATACTGAATTGCATAACATCCATCTATGAACTTCTTACCCTCTGATTATTTGCCACAGTTCATTTCAGATAATTCTGGTGACTCTTGAAGAATACTGAATCAGTGAGACTCTAAGTGAATTGCATGTGCATCTACCAGAGGAGCATTACAATAGGCAATTAAAAGACATGACAATTTATTGCTGCACTGGACACTCAGTTTCAACAGTTTTTGTTGTGAAATTATTTGTTTTATCCTACTGTTGTGTATTCAAACGTTTGTGTTTTTGCAACTCCAATAAAAATCTTCTTGCCATAGAGGAACCTAGGCTCACTCAAAAATTGTGTCAGATATCTTCATTTGTGATGAAATGTCATGTAGAATGTACCTGTACCTGTACCTGTGAAATTTAATTAATCTTAACTATGGAAATTTAACAAGGCATAACTTTTTTCTTAAGATGACCCTTGATGCAAGTGACCATAGAAAAATATGTATCCATTTCTCTTTTGGAAAACCCCAACCTTGCAGAAGAGGAGAAAGAATTGTAGACTGCCCACAAACATTGATTGAAATCTAATAGGCATTCTATATAAATCATTATTTGGTGGAGCTGGAAATATTATTAATAGCATACTGATTCTATATGTATTTTGCAAAAAATTATTATGTACAGTGCACGTCGGATCTAAGTGACAGAGCACATGACAGAGCACAGAAATAGACATATTTATCACCTGATCATTGTTCCTTATTTACAACATGCATCCATTCTCACAATCAAAGAAGTTTATGAATTTTCCTTTCTTTTAACAATGATGAAGGCTGAAATTCTGCCCATGCCACATCTCTCTCACATGGTCTCTCAGTCTCTTACAAATTCCTGGCAATACACAGTATTTAATACAAAAGTATTAAAACAAATAACAAAACCTGAGGAATACTGCATTACTTCCAATTTTTAAATGATCAGAGATTAACAGACTGGTCATTTATAACCAAAATGGTATAATCAAAACTATAGATAGATAGATAGATAGATAGATAGATAGATAGATAGATAGATAGATAGATACTTTATTAATCCCCAAGGGGAAATTCACAGCAGCAGCATACTGATAAAAACATTATTAATTAAACAGCA
Organism: Polypterus senegalus; assembly: GCF_016835505.1. NCBI lineage: Eukaryota > Metazoa > Chordata > Cladistia > Polypteriformes > Polypteridae > Polypterus > Polypterus senegalus. The sequence goes on from NC_053160.1 coordinate 141,525,468, forward strand.
ATAAAAGCGCAGTGCAAATTAAAAATGCAAGTTGTATAGTGTTAACGTTTAAGGGTGGAATTGAAGAGTCGCATAGTGTGGGGAGGAATGATCTCCTCAGTCTGTCAGTGGAGCAGGACAGTGACAGCAGTGTGTCGATGAAGCTGCTCCTCTGTCTGGAGATGATACTGTTTAGTGGATGCAGTGGATTCTTCATAATTGATATGAGCCTGCTGAGTGCCCATCGCTCTGCCACGGATGTCAAACAGTCTACAATACACAGTCTACAATAGAGCCTGTCTTCCTCACCAGTTTGTCCAGGTGTGAGGTGTCCCTCTTCTTTATGCTGCCTCCCCAGCACACCACCACGTAGAAGAGGGCGCTCGCCTCAACCGTCTGATAGAACATCTGCAGCATCTTATTCTATTCTAAGGAAGTATAGTCGGCTCTGTCCTTTCTTGCACAAAGCATCAGTATTGGCAGTCCAGTTAAATTTATCATCCAGCTGCACTCCCAGATATTTATAGGTCTGCACCCTCTGCACACAGTCACCTCTGATGATCACGGGGTCCAGGAGGGGCCTGGGCCTCTTAAAATCCACTACCAGTTCCTTGGTTTTGCTGGTGTTCAGGTGTAGGTGGTTTGAGTCGCACCATTTAACAAAGTTCTTGATTAGGTTACTATACTCCTCCTCCTGCCCACTTCTGATGCAGCCCACGATAGCAGTGTCGTCAGCAAACTTTTGCACGTGGCAGGACTCCAAGTTGTATTGGAAGTTTGATGTAGATAGATAGATAGATAGATAGATAGATAGATAGATAGATAGATAGATAGATAGATAGATAGATAGATACTTTATTAATCCCAAGGGGAAATTCACCTAATCCAGCAGCAGTATACTGATACAAAGAAACAATATTAAATTAAAAAGATAAAGTCATATACAGAGCTGCTGGAAAGGCTGCCACTCGTATATAGGCTGAACAGGACCGGAGAAAGCACAATCCCTATATTGAGTTTATATTGAGTTATATTGTGTTTTTCTTTTAATGTCAATTTAGTTTCTTTTACCTGTCCATGCTTCAAACCTTCTTTTCAAGAGCATTTGGAGGATATAATGAAACATAGGTGACAGGTACGATTAACACTAAGGAAGGCTACTATATATATATATATATATATATATTTTTTTTAATAGATTGGCAACACTCGACTCAAAAAAAAAAAGTAAATGTGTGACAAAAATAGATTTCATTTTTAAGTTTATTTTTAATATAATTAGATGGTCAATTTGTAATATTTAAAAAAATAGAAACGATTTCACTCAGAATAGCTGAACTCCCTCTTTTAGACAACTGCTATTATTGAACCAATAAAACTACTTGATGATATACAGTCATCCCAATCACAAGGAAATGTACAGTAAATGTTCATCTAATAACATATTTAGTTTTATTTCCATATTTTAATCAGAACATTGTGGATATGGCACTTTTGACATTCAGTTCATTTATGAATTCTTTGAACTCAGTTACATGATTGTAAGACCCATCCTAGCAATAATGTAGAAGCAAGCAGTAACAAATGCAATATAGGATGGCAGTTGCAAAGTGAATTGACACACACACTCAAGACTAACTTACTGTACATGTATGTTCGCAATTAATGAATGATATTACAACTACATGAAACAGCAAAGGTTTAAGTAAACAATACAAATATTCAGACATTCAAAGAAACACAAACAAATAGTGTAATCTAACTGGAACTGACGATTCATATTTGTTGAAACAAATGTACAGAAATCCAGATGTCACTATAGAAGTGACAACAATATCAGTGTGTAGTCCCTTTTTATTAATTTTCCTGATGCTTACTGGACACCATTCAATTACAACTACAATAAATACAACATTTCCAAAAGGCAACGTTATTTTCTGATGAAGAGAGCTTACATTTAAGTGTTTTTGAAGCAGGGACGTTCACACACAGAGGAATGCAAGCAATAATATTTTGCACATCGTTAGTGCACATCTGTTATCTTGTCCACAATGCTACCAAGACAGACTCATTCTGAAATGAGAATAACAGTACAGCAGCATACTGGGTGGAATACAGAAAAGCATGGCATTAGTACATGCACACATCGAAGAGTGAAATACTCGGTGGCTCTAAATTACGAAGGAATGCTGATGTTTGCAAGGTTCTCAAGGGAAATTGAGATGACAGTTTTAAAAAAGATGTCAGCTTGTTTCAGATGAACTTTTAAAAATACATGTTAATCCCAGTCAATGGTATAACAACTTCATTTTGCATTTGATATTTATTTATACATATTTAAAGTATTCGTGCATACGTTAAAGTATTTTTTTTAATTTTGACGCAGTTGTAACCACATGTATTTGGAATGCAATTCCAGAGTCCGGGGCCTTCATCTGCATGATCTCCCCTACACTTCCGTCTTGATTTAGGGACCACCAGAAGCAACTGGTCAGCAGATATAAGTGACCTTAATGGAATATATAACTGTAAAAGCTCGGAGAGGTAAAAGGGAGTTAGGCAATTTAGTACTTTATAAGCAAACAATAAAATCTTAAAATCAATCCTAAAATGAACGGAGAGCCAGTGCAGGGAGGCCAGCACAGGAAAAATGGGCTCTCGCTTGTGTGTTCCCATTAAAAGCATTATGGACCAACTGTAAACATGAGATAGAAGCCTGGCTGATGCCAACATAAAGTTCATGGGGGTATTTTCCGTACATCACTTAAATCATCCGAGATCAGATGCCTCATCTTGGATGAGTTAATGCCAGTGAAACTCATCCGGGATAAGTCGGTTTTTCAAACGCAGCGGTGTAGTAGATTAGTCTAGCTGGATCGAATCATCCGAGATGATTGCGCGCACCCGTTCTGAGTGAAAAGCCCATATATATTGAGTCTAGAAAACATGATCAGCAAGTCTTTGATAGGCTGCAACAAAATGACAAAAGAACGGCTCATTTTTTCACACAAGCGGAGCTGGACCGTTTACTCGAAGGATATGAAGAATTTTAAGATTTAATATGCACAAGGGGTAACACTGCAAAAGCAGCCCAAACCAGAAAAGACGGCTGTCAAAAAGTGGCCGACAAATTAAATGTGTATAGTGTACATTGTACTTACTGAATGCAGCATTTCATTTCCTATGTGTCAGATTAATTATTATTTAATACGTGATTATTCCAGATTAAGCGTGAGCACAAGGAGAACATGGGAACAGGTAAAAGTGAAGTACAAGAATATACTTAAAACTGGTAAATATTGACATATAACTATTTAAAGAATTGTTAAAATAAAGAATCATATACAATATAAAAAACATTAATTTTAAAGCTAATAAGAAGGCAGACAAGCAAAAAACAGGTGGAGGTCCACCCAGTCCAGACCTAACCTCTGCAGAAGAGTTGGCTCTCCAGAAAAATGCCCATCACCCTGTTTCTGAGGGCATTCCATGGGGAATCTCCTCCTCTGAACCAGTGGCAGGATGCAGTGGTCACTTCATTTCAAGTAAAGGATGGTCATTGCATATATTTGTCCTCAATGTGTGTCATATGTATGTTCCATATAGCCCTCTTTTTTGTTGGGTCAGTTGCACAGAATGTCATATCCCTACAACCTGTGTCTGACCAACGAGATATTGACGAAGGTCAAATATTTGATGAAGACACTGTTTCTGATTATTCATCGCTAGGAAATATAGATTTTCCAAATAATGTTTGATCAAACTCCACTCTGATCAGTCCCATGTGCCCCAATCACATTTGGAAATCCGGGGTAATGAGAATGTTGCTGATTGTGACATTCTTTATGGAACTGTGGGTGTTTTTGCCTGTGTATTACCTACCTGCAATGGCATGAAACGCCTCTTTTATTGTCTGCACTTGCAGGTGTCCAAGAAGCACTATGAAAACACAAAGGAAATATTTCATAGCCAAACAGACTTTACGAATTGCCTGGCAAACTGCACTTTTAGATAGATTTTCCACATCGTCTACAGTAGATATAAAAAAAAGTGCCACTTGCAAAAAACCTCAAAGCAATGCATACTGTCTGTGTGGTTGTGAGAGCCCGACTTCACTGAGTCTGACTTCGAATATAAGGTGCTAATAAATCTTTGAGATACAATATTCCCGCTTGGCTAAAGTGGTATCTTTCGAAAAGAATTTCCTCTGGGAGCAACAAAGGATCTTGCCGATCGTGCAAAACCCTCTCTATATGAAATTCTTTTCTTATAATTTGTGCACCGATATCAATTGATCGCTCATTCATGAACGGCGAAGCCATGATTGAATGAATTCCACGCATGGACTTTGATTAAATGTGTGAGATAATCCTTGTTTACATAGGATTTGGATGTGCTGCTATGACAACACATCCAGCAAGAGTTTTCAAAAACCGGCAGATCCAGGATCATGCCAAATCGTCAACAATTACATCAGGTTAAACGAGTAATCCACGTACGAAAAATACACCCCATTACAGTAGTCAAGTGGGACAAAATAAAAGCACGTATAACCCTTTCCAAATTTTGAGATGATAAGAAGGGCTTAACGTAAGGTAAAAGCCTCAGTTGAAAGAAATTAGCTTTAATTACTAAGTTATCTATTTATCTAATTTAAAATCATTATCGATTATTAATTGTTCTTTACTTGTTGTTCTGCTGGTTATTACTATATGATTGACACTGAAGTGATGTGTAAAGTCATCACATGACATCTGTTCAAGTCAGTAAAAAAGCATTCAGTACATGCTGGCCTTGGGATAAACTTAGAAAAAATGTTGTGTGTACTTGAGTTTTCAGTTAGGGAAATCCCCTTATGATGAATTTGACTCCTGAAAACTCTGCTTGCCCTCTGACTTTGATCCCCTTTTAGTCCTGTTGATTAGTTTGGTTATTTGGTTCGACTTTCTGACTTGTGACCTCAACTCGTTCTGACCAAGACCTGCTTTTTTATTTTAACCCCTTTGTCATTCTCCAGATCCCACATCTTTTAGTGTAGTGTGGACATTAATCAGCCTGCTCCTAACAATCCAATTTCATAGCTCTCTTCATGAGTTAATGATTGTAATAAACTACAATATCAGTCGTTTTTAGTTACGGAGTTTTAATGAAAAGGAAATTAATTGTTTGAGAGGATCAAACAAAACTTGTCATTCAGAGACAGACTGTGGTCAAAATGATCATGTGTCAAATCAAAGGGGCTGAGCAAAGTTATGGTAAAAAGGCCAACAAGCTGGTCAAAAATAGTAGCCAAAGAGTCTCTAATAAGATCATAGAATTTTAAAGATTTTGGTCTGAATTTTCTTAATGATTACGATACAAAGATGCAATCAATGTTTTCTTTATAAGGCATGGAGTGATGACACGATCCCTTGATGCAATGTTAACCACATGGTAACAGCATAGCAACAGCCAACAAGATGGGTGTGCCCACTGAAAACAAACAAAATGGGGGCACAGTAAAAAATAATAACAAATAAATAAATGGGATTGTATTGAAATCCAATTTGAATAAGGTATTTAATAAGGTATTAATTATTGTTTGCCCCACTCTTCCATACCATATTTATTTTTATTTATTACAAAAAAATAAAAATGGAAAAAAAATTCAGATCTTCCTTAACCTTGGTATTATGTGTTGAAAATGATGCTTAAATCAGGGTATGCCATTCTTCGTAATTATCTAACTAAAGGCTGGTGTGTCATCTACCAGTTTAGTAGCATGCTGTACTCGTTTAGTGTCTCTACTGAATACATCATGCAACATGGATCAAATATGCAGGCATTAAGTAGCTAATAATATTTTTACTTTTTTAAGATATTTTTAAGATATGTACTACATATTACTAAAGATGGATAAATACTTCAATTCAAGATTCCTAAACGATTCTTAACAGTTTGCACTAGAAGTAATCCACGTTCCAAATTTTTACAAGTGCTTCTGAAAACTTTTATCACATTCTTCTGATGTGTTCACATCAGTTGCACTCCCAGATGCCTTTTGCTTCTGAAAGTACAAACTGAAGTACATTACAAAAGCAAAAACAGATTGTGTCCCGCGTGACCTGTCCTTGTTGGTTTCTCTTCCACCAGGAGTTGACATTTTTTATCAGTTCTAGATACTGTACTTGCACGTTTGTGTTTAACTTGTCTGTTCTTCAGTTTCCAATGCAGATTATTACTTATGTTCAAAACCATCTTTTGCACAGTGCATAAATAATAAATAATTAAATAAAGGAAATTCAGTACTTAGGATATTTTGTTTATTTAAGTATTTTCTTTTATATAAAAAAGAATGTAGTGAGTGGCATCAAATTGTAATCAATATGACCATTTCCTTTAAGACCTGAAATCTTGATTTGTGAATATTATTGACCTAGGAAATTGGCACGTTTTTCTGGTATATGTAAATAAGTGAATCCTAGTAAATTCCTTAGATGGTTAACCCTTTCCTAAATTTAATGTGGAAAACACTTACAGAACTTCTCATGGGGGTTACAAGGTTAAGGCTTGCAAATTCCTCACTCCTTGTATTATATGGAAAGTCATTTTTGAGTTTAATTCAGAAATATCTAATATAAATCAACTGAAAGGAAAACAAGCAAACTGACAATGAGAAATGTGTAGATGTTCTAGACGGCTCATACTCAAAGTGAATTCTTTTCAAACCTATATTTTTTTTTATATATAAAATCCCATTCTGATACCAATTGAATTGTTTTTATTCACAAAATATAATATTGCTTCATGCAATATACTGTACACACAAACATTACAACAGTAACATATTTATAAAAAACACATTCATTTTGTAAGCTAATGCATTTTATTATATAAGCGTGATACATAGTAAACAGCAAAAACGTGATGAGTAACAACATGAGAAGGAATAAATCAGCTGCCTTAATTTGCCTGTTTTTTCTTAGTCTTGCTCCTGTAATGTTCTGACTGGGTTAAGCCATCTTTTCAAGACACGTTGGTGAAATGTATGTTGCACATGAGGATGTCCACATGGAAACATATATGTTTAAAAAGGTATATGTTGTAAATACAAAGTGTATAAATATGTATGATTACATTATGGTCTACTGTAGACAGGTTTTTCACAAGTAAAAATCAATAATATATAGTTGACATATGCAATCTTTGTAATAGTTTGTTTAATCCTTCAAAAACAAACCCTGTTTGCAGGTATTTATAACACCCATTTGTTCATTTATTTACCAGACTTGTATGAAAATAACAATTTCACTGTAATCTGAACACAGAAGTATTCCACTACTACTACCATCCATCCATCCATTTTCCAACCCGCTGAATCCAAACACAGGGTCACGGGGGTCTGCTGGAGCCAATCCCAGCCAACACAGGGCACAAGGCAGGAACCAATCCTGGGCAGGGTGCCAACCCACCACAGGACACACACAAACACACCCACGCACCAAGCACACACACTAGGGCCAATTTAGAATTGCCAATCCATGTCTTTGGACTGTGGGAGGAAACCCACGCAGACACGGGGAGAACATGCAAACTCCACGCAGGGAGGACCCGGGATACTACTACCACCATTTGCTTATTCACATATTCTGAGCATTACAGCCTGGACTGCTCTGAGAGACTCACACACTCGTTCACATTTTACAATTTAAAGCCATAGCAAAAATGGAGACAAAACCAGAGCACATGGAGGAAACCCCTCACTGGTGTGGAAGTAAATTAGGTGAAGCAGTTCAAGAAAGGCTTACTTGACATTATTTCTACCAAAATGGGTAAGCGTTACTGAAGCAAGTGCATGTTTCTAAAGGATAAAATTGCAATAGTGAAGGTTTTTTATTATTTGAATAATTGTAAACTATAATTGCAGTATTTTGTTTTGTTACATTAAGTCGCTGTAATATATTAAAATTAGTAGTATATATTTTTCAAAGCACCATGTGTAAGTACATTCGAATTAACTCTGTACCTGTAAAATAAAGCAGCGGTACTACTTTTAAAACAAAGAAAATCGTATGTATTCCCATTTTTGTTAATATTGCCTTGTAATTCTGAATGTGAAGTGACGATATTTTCATTAGGTTCAGCAGCAAATTGCAATGTGATAAACTATTAGCTTACCATTTAAATTTTATTGTGTACCATAACACAGTTTATTCAACAATTATTGAGTTCTGAGATACACAAAAGTGATGTTAATATCACATGATGCCATTCTATATTTAGTTTTATATATAGTATGTTGTGTTTAAAGTGCTGAAATGGAAATGCTGTTAAGATATCCTAATAACAAATCAACACAAATGCATTTCTTGAAGTTTATCCCACAGAGATCTGAACAAAATAAAGAAGAGAGCAAGTTAAACACCTTAAAAGACGCTAAGCAACAAATGGCAGCTATGAAAAACACTGGTTAGCTAGTTAGATTGGAAGGGTCAAGCTATGGCCTCCTAATGCAAGAATAACTTTTATAAGTATAAGGAAAAGAATTCCGGATTAATCTTATAGTGATGAATGAGGAAATAGCGACGTTGAGGTTTCAGGTTTAAAGATAAGACATCAGACAGAGATGAAGATGAAGAGACTGCAAGCATTTGACAAACGTATAGGGACTGTCTAATTGAGACAAGTAAGGAAGAGCTAGAGTAGAGAAGAAAGAGGACAGGAGAGAAGAGCGACATTAATTATGTCAAAGTGCAGAAACGGCAAGAATTCCCATGTTTCTGTAGAGTTAATGATCTCTTCCAGTTGTTATCTATTGTGTTGGAGTGGGGAAGATCTGATTTTTTTATGAATTAAGTGGAGGAAATACATTGTTTTGAATAGCTTATAAACAACGTCAACTTAAAATTTAACTTGGACTGTTAATGCCAATATCACTCTGTCAACCTGCTTCAGTTAGGCACATGTTGGTCATACTCTTTTTTTAATATGGATTACCAGTTGTTGTAAACACTAACATTTAATGTCAGAAAAGGTCCAAATTAATGTCAAATTATTATATTATACTGCCATTCGTTTCAACATTTGTGCATCGAAATATTTACAGCAGCCTATATGCTAAGTTGTGCTATGCCCTAAAAGACCCCCAAATATCATTAAAAATTCTTAGAGACACTTTTACCACATATAGTAAAAGTATCCAGTCTTAAGTAGTCTGATGTTGTACCCAATTAATGTATCAGTACATACTGTTATGATTTGAATTTGATTCTAGCTCATTCTTCTTGTAATTGTTTCTAACCTAGTAAAAAATTTAATTCTCAGTCGTTAGTTAAAATAATTCACCAGTCATATTTCTTATTACGCTGCACACAATTTAAATGTATCTCACCAAGCATTCTTTGATGTCCCCTGTCCTATTAGGTAGACTTACAATATCATATCAAATTGGCTACAGTAGTGCATGAATTGAATTTGGGAAAAGTCAGTCAAATTATTCAAATCAGTGGTTTTCTCCTACACGTGATGCCGGAGAACTACTATTTCATTATAGCTGAGAATCTTTCTTTGCAGTCCTGGCTGAATTTAGACTGTTTTAAATATTTGGTATTGCATGGCTTTAATGAGTAGAGAAGAGTTAACAGTAAAGTGAGACGGTTCTTTCACAGTAGAATTCTTGAACATTTTTCAAGCCTCTTCAATGTAAAAAATACATTCTGGTAAGGAGGAGAGAGTGAAAATCTAGAGTGAATAATTAACTGGCCTGATGTGTCATCTTAAATACTAAGGAAAAGGTAAACATTGCAATACCATGCTGCATATGATAGAAACATTGTAAAACAGAATCACATCATTCTACATATGTGATAACAATATGTTCACTTTCCAGGACTAAGTAATGACCACAGATAACCCAGAATTGATAAAGAGCTTCAGTTACATCACATTTGTGAAAGAGTTACTGGAGATGAAGGCATAGTTGGATATAAAACCGAGTCCGAGTGGCCTAGCTGATGCCGTTCACAGCAGCCAAGATGGGGTCGGGTTGGTGAGGAGTTTGACTGCAGGAATCTCTGCTGCCTGATCAAGTAATGGAGGAGCCGGGCAGATAAAGAGGGAGTTGTGCTGGGCTCATCTAAGAGTGGAAGTAACATTGACCCAATGCCTATGATGAGTTTTATTGTCATTTTAAGTCTTGCTTTTAAACTCATGGATTGTCACTGGTTTAATGAATTATTTATATATTGATTGAACTATTGCACTGCACTGCACTGTTTTTGGGCACTTGTTTTGTTTTTTTTTTTGTTTTTTATGATGGATTGCTTTAATAAAGGCACTACTCACTTTTACACCTACCCCTCGCTTTGAGTGAGTGTCCTCATTTGCCAGGCTCATCCCTCAGGTTCATTGTCAGTGGTTGCAGGTTCAATAGGATCCTGGGATGCAACTGGTAATATGGAGGAGACCCACACCGTCATAAGGCCTTTCTTGAACTAGAAAACTCACTATTGATGCTTTACCTTGAGTACTGTGTTTGTTTGGGTATCCATATTACAAAAAAGTCCAGAGCACAGTGATGAGGCTGATTCTGGGAATTAGAGATATAAAGTACGAAGGAGATGAACCAAAGTTATTTAAGCAAACAATGTTAAAGAGGTTACATGTTTGAAGTGTTTAAAATTATTAAGGGAATTAGTATATTGGATCCCCGCTGTTACTTTTAAAAATATTATTCAACCAGAAAATGGGAACAAAACAGGAAAATAATTCAATTTGTGAAGGTTATTGGGTTAAAGTTCTTTAATGTAAGTGTTTGATTCACAGAGGATGATATGAGTGGCTCCTTCCTGATTCCACTCAGCACTCATTTCTGTCCTGCTGTGAATCTGGAGTGTTACAGTTGTATGACACTCTGAAAGCTGAACTCAGAACAGATGTTACTTCTGGAACATGGCGCTTAAACTTAACTTCCTAACACAGAGCAGTGTGCAAACTTAATTGTAACTTACATATATTTACCAATATACCTCTGGGTTATCAGCCATTTCCCAGGTCTACACTATTTAGCCAGCAACCCTGCAAATCTTTTTCCTCCACTTATTGTGGACCGTCAACTTCCTTTTGAGTCCCATTCATTTCATCTCATTTTCAACAGTAAATAAAAACCATAGGAATGGGCTGACTGTTGTCTATCTACCATGCATACTTGTGCACTGCTCATGTTACTAATAAATTAGTGCTACTTCAATTTTCACTTTTTCCTAAATACGTTATTGTACATTTTACTTAAGGAGAATTAGACAGGTAAAATACAGTGTGCTGTGAGAAAGCTAATGCTAACACATTATTTAAATGTTGTTTCAGTTAACCTTTGTATCCTGGGTCCATTTTAACTTCTCCTGCCAGTATGACTCCTTGAAAATCTTTTAGGAGCACTAGTGTACTGTTTCAATCACGTTTTCCAACACTTAGATCTTCCATCAATCTATCGACTTAATGAGCCAATGTGACATAACTTTATGACTGTAGAGAGAGAGACAAACAGCACCCCAAATGCTAAGGTAGAGACAGGATACAAGCCTACCACTGAAACGCATTTTTGAACATTATGTAGAGCGAGTTGTTCGTTGTTGTCTACACGGCACAACTTCAAGGCCAAAGTGTTTGATATCGGACTCTTATGTCAGAACTAGACAGTCCAAAACAAAATTATCACTAGCGCAAAAGAAGATTTTGCACTTTGTAAGGAATTTCACTTAATTTACTTACCCTTTCTTCTCATTAGAAAAACGATCATTTCTATGTTTCTTTTTAAAATAATCTAGTTACTACTACTTATATGAAAATCTTGGCATTTGTAGGAAAATGAAAATAAAATAAGTTTGTTTAAAAAAAAAAAATATTACCTCTGATAAATAGTGGTCTTTCATAGTGTGACAGATAGGGGGCGCTGTCGTCTCCTTGAACTCTCAGACCAGGCACCAGATAAGAGTCCAAATAATGACTTTATTATAATAATAAATGTGCACAAGCACCTCCATCTCCACTATACTATAATAAATCAATAATCAAATACAATTCTCAATAAACACACACCTCTCAGCAGCTCAGTCACACTTCCTCCCAGCTCGGCCCTGCTGGGATCTCCCACGGTCCTTTTATACTTCTTGACCCGGAAGTGTTTCTCTCTCTCTGTCCATATGATTTTGTAGCACTTTGGGGTCGGGTGAAAACTCCTTTTTCTTCAACCCGGAAGTACGTCATTTCTTCTGTCCCCGTGACTGGGACGTACTTCCGGGCTGTATGGAAAATATACGTCTCTGGGCCTCCCTGCAGCATCCACTGGCGGCCCCAACATTATCCAGGTCATCTCTACGTCGCAGGGAGGAATCCATCTGGTGGCTTGGGGGTATTGGCTGGGATAAGTTGCCGGCCATAATCCACAATAGAAAACAAAACAAAAAACACCTTTTCATTTTAAGGGCATTCACAGCATTCAAATATGACAGTTTTATTGATCCGGGTGACTATTGTAATTACATGATAGTAAACTCCTTGTGCTTTTTGTCACATATTGATAAAACCATATTTTATTGCACTGGCTCATAGATTCAGCATGAATGACATTTTCTGAGTCATGTTTGTTGCTGCCAGATACAGCTTTGTGAATCTTCAAATGGGCAAACAAAGGGATGGAGATTACAAAAACGCCTGCTTTAAACAGCCCATATAATTTGAAAATAATCTAAATATAAAACAATAAGGACTATTACATTATCTGTATGATAGGCCAGACAAAGATGCAACAATTATGGCACCCAGTATAACTCAATACAAATACAGAGTCTGTGCCTTCTTGTAATAACTTTCTTAATTTCTTTATAGCAACACTGTTTGTGATAATTATAAATGGCAAATTACGGTTCATTAACAGAGTTGGTTTCTGAACTATGCATTTATGGCGACAAAACCCCTAGCTTGATGGTGTACAATTGTGAAGCTAAAAAGAGTTACACCAGTTGTGTAAAACATGAACTGTTTCATTTAATATAGGAACTTCTGAATAAACAATAATTATTCAGTGCTGGGTCACATAGATGAATAAGTTGGTAAGTGGTGGCACAGCCAACAAATCGAATTTCTCACTTGTATGCCTTTTGGTAAAAAAAGGAAAATACAGAAGACAGACATACACTGAACAGTGCTGTGCAGTACGCTTAATACCCAGTGCTATGGTTCTTGAAGTGTGAGTCAAAGGTGACAGATGTCATATCAAAGCAGAGACTCTGATGTTTGTCAGTTATGTAAAGTGATGAACAGACTCAACCTGAACCTGGCGAAACGCATTGAAATCAATGGGGAAGGAGAAATTAAAACTAGCTTTGGATGGATTATAATAGTGAAATCTTTAATGTGTCCCTAAGGGCTAGGGAAACGTCTGCCAAATACACTGGGCTGAATATGGTGGCCAAATATGTGACCTAAGCTGTGAGACAGCAGTGCTAAAAAATACAGTGCCTCAAACAACAAGATAAAGATGGAAGGAATATCACAAACAAAATATAACAAACTGATAGAGACTAGCAGTAAGTAAATAAAGTACAATTTATTACATTCACAGAGTTCCGCTTTTGGGGCACACAGGGGCCATGGCACGAAGCAGCAGTGTGAACTGTTTTGTTTCTGATTTATCTGTGCAGATATTTTCATCAAGAAGAAAGATGTGCCTTGTAAATAGTTTGCTTTGATTTTTTCATAGCGGGTTCTGTGTTTTCTGAAGGGGTAGTGTTCCTTTAAGGCTTGTTTTGAGATTATGGCTGGGCACATGGCTAATTTGGATGCATAATTAGCCATGCGGTGCCAGCACATAGGGATCAATATTATATATCCGGTGGTAGTACTGATAATAGTCTCATTATGCTCAGCTAATGTAACTCTCAAAAGAAAATGCAGCAAGTTTTTAATTTATTTTTTATGTAGGGGAGTTGAAACAACCCGAGGAAAATATCACACAATACTGTCAAGTACGACAGTCCGCATGCAGCATGGCTACTACAGCTCTGTGATGTCAACTTGGCCTTGCAAAGCACCATGGGAATTTCCAGAAAAATATTCGCCCAATAAGGTAATTGACAAACATAGCATTTTCTTTGCATAAATGCTTTGGCAAATTTCACAGATCAACACTAGTTATGTTTACGATTTAAAATTGGTTATAAACATGTCTGCTGTTTGCTCAGATAAGCCCTTGCTTACTAACATAAAGTCATAGAATCTGCATGTTGAAACTCCTTATTCAATATGTCTTTAAAACGCATTGTAATTTCTCCTAGTTTTACTTCCATGTGTTTTATTCATGAAGGTTGTTAAAATACTAAAAGAAGACCTTAAACTAACACTTTTTTTCTGGCATATTAATTGCTTTATTAAATTAAGGTTGCTTTGCACTCTCAGGAGTCCAGTTTGGATTTTCTTGCTTTTACCTGCACTAAATGACTCTAAGGCCACAAATAAGATCTATCCGTCCATTTTCGTACCTGAATCAGACTGTTTCTTCTACTCCATACCATTCTAATTCAGCTGGAGTGGTTCCATTCACAAAGTCAGTCTGTGTGTTTATGCCAGCACCTTGTCCAGTTCTTACCCTCTCCTACGCAGTCTGTCTGTTTCTCTCCAACCAGACTTTAATACTCAGTCCCATCTATAGCTCTCCCACTCCTGTCATTCCTTTAAATTCTCTGGTGCTGCCCTGATCCAACAACCTCAGTCAAAACATGGGACTCTATTTTAAATTCATGTGAAATTATTCTTAGAAGCCTGTTCATGGTAAAGGCAGGTGAGGCAGTAATGTACACAATTTGATTTGCATTAAGGCTTTCAGTCAGAGTGCAATTAATGTGTCTGAAGGTCCAAGGGGTTATGATGGGTTGGTGGCTGAAATCTGCAACTAAGGTACAAAACCCATATCTAGTAAACCTTTTTTGCATTTTTCACATAAGTACATATCGTAAAATACATGTGACAACCGTAAAGCAAAATTTACATTAAGATGTCACTGCTGACACTGGGTGTCCTGTCAAATCTTTCATTTAGAAAAAGCATTCTCTTCAGTTCAAGATTGATTTGTCTGAGGTGTTAGACAGTAAATCAAACGTTTACTGATTCAGTTTTCATCCTCAAATAGTGAAGGAATGAGCAGAAAATGTACACTCTTTTAAGGGATGAGGCAAACAATAATCTTATAACAGGCAGGGGTCAAAAATCAAAGAAGGAACTCCAAAAAAACTACTACTGTTATCCGAAAATTGTGCGTCACAAATACTCAGTCGCTGGCCTAACTGCAAAAAAATACTTGTGGAGAAAAAGTAATCTTTTCAGTTCAATATGTGGATACTTGAAAGACTGCCACCAGCATTAAATAAGGCAAAAGACAATTGTACGGTGTTGGAACAAAAGACAGATCACATGATCATCAACAACAGCCGCCATCATGCCAAAACACGAAAACAGCAGCACCTGCAAAGAAAAACAAACAGCATGGAGGTGTCATGGTGAAAACAGCATTAGAACAATAAAATATTGAATATTTTTAAGGATAAATAAAATGAACTCAAACACTCATCTCAGCATCATCTCTCAAGTATTGCTTGCTTCTAAGCAAATCACTTGACATTGATTTTCTTCAATTATAAAAAAAAAAATACTGGTATTGTAAGAAAAAATGTCCTTGAAACTGCCTGCCATGTTAAACTAGAATGTCCTGACTTCATTTGTACCAGCTGACCAGCATCCCTCTGAACTGTGGATGGAAAAAGAGAAGGTATGAGAAAGAGCGCTCTCCTCTCCGCTTGAGGTAGATTTGCCTGCCTGTTTGGAACTCTGGAGATGCCCCCCTAATCACATGTTCTTGACAAAGGGGAAACATGAAATGTTGCTAGTAAATTTGGCTTTGCAATTTCCAATGTCCAACAAAGTTTTTACTCAGAACGTAGCTTAACAAGAAATATTTGGGTAATCCCAAAACTAAAAGCCAGCAGTGGCTTCCAGTACCTTCAATGAAGGAAACCTGTGGGGCAGCATGAACAGGGAGGTCCATGTCCCTTAACCTGGGCAATTAGCTATTGCCACTGCAATACATGACTTTAGAACCAGTACTCATTAGGTGTGGTACAGGCTTAACTGGAACGGTATGGTCAGCTTTGATTGATTTATAGCTGCAATCACATCAGACCATATTTCACCTTTAAGAAGATCCTGTAACCAAATGTTTAAGTGAACTGCATGAATTTTAGGAAAAAATAATTAAACATTTCCTTAAATAAGAAAGACGGGAAATTAAATCGCTCCAAGTTTGATGTTTTCTGCAGGAAAGCTGCAGCTAAAGAAAAATTTGTAACCAACAATAATCCAAATTACACAAGCAATTCAGCCAAGGAGTGACCTTAAAAATAAATGAAGACCCCCATCCCGGAATGGAATTGACCGACTCAGGGTCTACATCACTAAAAGTTTTGTACTCCTGATGCAAACAAAGCACTGGAAGTACTGTATGTACAGTATGTTTATTTATGTGTAATAAAAATGATTACTTTTTCTGTTTCTTGAATATTGCTGGCAAAATGATCTTTTAAAGGGGATAAAGGGTCTGACTTTTTTTTGGTTTTGTTACATGAATAAGGGATGAAACTTTCAGAAAGGTGTGTACACTTTTGAAAACTTGTATATAAGTCACAGATTAAACATCAGTTGCAATATTTAAAAGAGAGATCTTTAAAGGAAAAACATTTTCTTTCATTAGGGCTGATTGATTGTCTAAATTTAATTGTTAGCATCCATCATAATCAGCTGTTCCCAGACCTACTCTTGGATTTCTAATGTGGTGTTATTTTGACAGTTTCCTTGAAGAACAGACCAGAAGCAGAATCAGAATGAGTCCCACCAAAGGCGCGTTTGGAAGTCTGGATTAATACACAGTAGTAATATTCCTTGGGAACAGGCAGAGCGGCAAGCCTTTCTGACAATGATTTTTCTCAGTCACTGTAGGGCCTCAGAGGTTCATTTTCTTCTGAATTTCCATGAGCAGTAATTTTTTTTGTCAGTTATTCACATTAATTTTCTCTTTTCTTTGATAGGCTGACTGACGTGTTAAGGTGTGGTCTTCTCTTGCCTTGCTTCTGACTTCCTGTCACCCTAATACTGAGTAAGCAGATTCAGTAAACGGATGGATGAATGGTTGATGGATACTGCATGATGCTTTTGTTTAACTGAAACTGTAGTATATTTTCAACTGTGTGCAAACAGAGGTGTGCTATAAAAAGTTCATTTAACAAAAGTGAATGTTTATAACGATGAAAAATAAAATGATCTCAACATTTTGACATTAGACTGATATTTTATTTCAGGGTGGAGTTGACTTGATAGCGCCTTTTTATTTGTTTTTTAATTTGACAGGCAAACAACAACAACATTTATTTCAATAGCACATTTTCATGAAAACAATGTAGCCCAAAGTGCTTTACATGATTAAGAAACAGAAAAAAAGATAAAATTAGGCAATATTAATTAACATAGAATAAAAGTAAGGTCTGATGGCCAGGGAGGACAGAAAAGACAAAAAAAAATAAAATCTGCAGGGGTTCCAGGCCACAAGACCACCCAGCCCCCTCTAGGCATTCTACCTAACATAAATTACCTCAGTCAGTCCTCATTGTATTCAGGGTTCATCTGGAAGAATTTTATGATGACGTTCATGTGGACTTCTGGCCTTTAATCCATCAATGTAGGGACATCACGGTGCTTTGATTAGGTGGTGGTGGCGCAGGTCGGCACAACAGAAAAACAGAAAAAGAACAGCCGAGAAAGTAGGGGTTAGTATGGATTTTAGAGCCACCGTGAATAATAATGATAATTAATTGAATATGCAGAGCATCAGAATTAAATTAAAATGAGGTTATAAGAAAGCCATGTTAAATTGTTGTGTTTTCAGCAGTGTTTTAATGTGCTCCACTGTATCAGCCTGGCAAATTCCTATTGGCAGGCTATTCCAGATTTTAGGTGCACAACAGCAGAAGGCCGTCTCACCACTTCTTTTAAGTTTAGCTCTTGGAATTCTAAGCAGACACTCATTTGAAGATCTAAGGTTACGATTTGGAGTGTAAGGTGTAAGACATTCCGAAATATAAAATGGAGCAAGATTATTAAAGGCTTTGCAACCCATAAGCAGTTAATTCTAAATGACACAGGTAACCAGTGTAGTGACAGCAAAACTGGAGAGATGTGTTTGGATTTTCTTTTCCTAGTTAGGATTCTAGCAGCTGCATTCTGCACTCGTTACAAACGATTTAAGTCTTTTTTTGGTAGTCCTGAGAGGAGTGCGTTACAGTAATCTAGACGACTGAAAACAAAAACGTTAACTAATTTCTCAGCATCTTGCAATGTTTTAAGAAGTCTAACTTTTGCTATATTTCTTAAGTGAAAAAATGCTGTCCTAGTGATCTGATTAATATGTGATTTAAAATTCAGGTCAGAGTCAATAGTTACCCCTAAATTCTTTACCTCTGTCTTGACTTTTAATCCTAATGCATCAAGTTTATTTCTAATAACCTCATTATATCCATTATTGTCAATCACTAAAGTTTCAGTTTTCTCTCTATTTAGTTTGAGAAAATTACTACTTGTCCATTCAGAAACACAAGTAAGACATTGTGTCAGTGAATCAACAGAGTCGGGGTCATCAGGTGCTATTGATAAATACAGTTGCGTGTCATCAGCATAGCTGTGGTAGCTCATGTTGTGCCCTGAGATAATCTGATATTACGGAAGCATGTAGATCGAAAAGAGCAGCGGACCCAGGATAGAGCCTTGTGGAACACCATATAGAATATCATGTGTCTTTGAAGTATAATTACCACAACTAACAAAGAATTTTCTACTTGCCAGGTAGGATTCATACCAATTTAAAATACCAATTTAAAACAGCTTGGTATTGCTAAAGAAACTCTTATAATACAAAAGCTGATCAGTTACAGATTTTCTTTACAAATAATTAAGAACAAATTTGTGACCTTTGATCAATTGAGCACTTAATTTCGTTATGTTTCTGTCAGACTGCTCTTACATCCTCATCAACTGTATGCTTCAGACTATATTTGCACCACCAGGTCAAGTGACTTGCAGAATTTTTCTGATGATTCTGCACTAATGGGGTGTAATTGACAACTGAAATGAGACAAAGTATAGGTGTCAGTTGGAGAACTTCGTTTTCTTGGTGCAATTGTCTTCCTTAGTTTTGCTGACTTTTAACACTGAGATCCACTATGCCTGGTCACTTTCAGGACATGGATGTAGAGGTGGGTCACTGCTACAAGTACTTGGAGCCCCGCATCAATGACTATTTGAAGTGGTCTAATAACACAGAGGAACTGTTCAAGAAAGTGCAGAATAGACTCTTTATCTTAGGAGACTGCGTTCTTTCAATGTGCACAGTGCCATCCTTTATATGCTCTGTAACTCACTGATAGCCAGTGAACATTTCTGTGCAGCGTTGTTTGGGGCCGGTAATATCACCAAATCAACATATTAATTAGGCTCAGTTATGAGATGCACTCTTTAACAGCTGGAGGTAGTAGAGGACGAGAGGATGAAAACAAAACTGATGGCCATTATCAGCAATGCTGCACATCCTCTCTCCAACACACAATCACTTTTGAACAACAAATCATTTATCAGAAGTGTGTCTGGAAACACTACTAATGCTCTATTAAACATTTGGAAATACCTCACTGTGACTGACAATGCCACATGTGTTCTTTCTTTTTTTAGTAATTTAGATGTATATTTAAGGGGTGTTGTTGTTGTTTGTTATAATATTTATTTATTTATTTATTTAACCTGTGTAAAAAGCTAAATTTCCACCTTGGGGCAAACAAAGCTTTTCTATGGTCAGTTTTTAACTACATCATTTTGTACAATGCTATTAAAAATATGTATTTTACGTGCTCTATTAATACTCTGTTAATACAAGTAATCACTTTTTATCGTCATGGTCATTTTTGGATTTAATTTATTGCTACAGAAATATTTAATAAACCATTGAACTAAATAATCCAAAATCTGAAAATTTTCTGACACATAAAACGGTTAACTAAGTTGCCCGAATGTACCTGAATGTTTTGCCAAGCATTCATTTCCTAACTATAGTACTCAAATTTCCCACAACAGACCCACTCTGAATCTATAAACGAAATGACGGAAACTTCATCCTTCCTTTTCTGAACACACGTTTTCATTATAGATGTACATGGAAGAGAAATCTGCCCTGGCAGCTTCGGGCACAAACTAGAAATTAACCCTGGAGAGGACATTACAAAACTGGGCCAGAAGTTTGGCATGCATTACAGTTGTTTTCCTAGTTGGTGATAAAAGGTTATTCTGTAGTTAAATTGCATCCTGTTTATACAGTGCTGCTCTCGAGTGTGCCATCCAGCCATTCATTTCCCACATCCACAAGTTTGCTGACTGTGTTCTACATCACTGCTCTTACAATTAGCAAGCACCGGAATTTCAAGGGCTTTGAATAAACTATTAAATGAAATGTAGCCAATAAATGATGATGTTGTAATGAATCCTCCAAGTTGGGTTGCTCTGGACACTTTGATCTTCATGTGGAAAAAGAGGATGAAAAGTGAGAGAGACACAATTTATTACTATTTCAGCGCAGGCTAATATCCCCTACTGGTAACAGTTAAATCTGGGCACTCGAGCACGTTTCCCTTAGAGCGTCTTTCAAAAGTATTTCTGAAAACATTTCACCAGACAGGCTATGTAAGGAAAGGAGCGATGCTGGTTGTTTTAATATTTCAAATATACTGTAAAAAAATTTCATCTGTTTTAAATAAGCTTTAAAATTGAGGTGAGCCTGAACTAAAATGATGCATCTTTACATTTTTGCTCACAAGTCTAATTTTTCTATGCATAAGGGCGTAATTAAATTGAGGAGAAAGAGGTAAGTTTTAAACATGCTGTTTTTTAATTATTTTATGAAATCACTTGTAAAAGGTGTCATTATTCAGTAGCTTTTCAAGTCGTTGCATTTCCCCATTATGTTCTTTTTAGAAAGTCTCCTTGGCCAGCAGCAAACCCTTTCAAAATGGTGTCTTTGCCTTTACCTTAAGAAGTATTTTAATTTATTTGAAGACGTAGGCAGTTATTAGTTAAGTGTACTCTATTTTTGGAGTGGGATCATATTTAATCCAAGCTATGTTGAACAGTTTAAGCTAAATGTATCTCTTAAAAATATGCTTTTCTATACAGCTCATTGTGCCTTTTTCGTGCCACCCCAGGTTATCTCATTTCCCCGGTGGCTTTGCTCACATCATCCAGACATTTGCTTTTTATTTCTTTCCATCACTGAAGTATTCTATCCATTATTTTGACACCATTTTTTAGGTTGGTCAGTACTGTAAATGCAGGGCACACCACAAAAAGTTTTAAACTATTCTGAGCCAGACCTTTACATTTTGTGGTTAACAAAAGCTTTCTTTTCCAACCCGCTGAATCCAAACACAGGGTCACGGGGGTCTGCTGGAGCCAAACCCAGCCAACACAGGGCATGAACCAATCCCGGGCAGGGTGCCAACCCACCGCCGGACACACACAAACTAGGGCTAATTTAGAATCGCCAATCCACCTAACCTGCATGTCTTTGGACCGTGGGAGGAAACCGAGCACCAGGAAACCCACGCAGACACGGGAGAACATGCAAACTCCACACAGGGAGGACTCGCAAGTGAACCCGGGTCTCCAAACTGCAAGGCAGCAGCGCTACCATTGCGCCACCGTGTCACCCTGTGGTTAACTAAATCCAACAAAATGCACTTGGAATTAAAAGAAACATTGTATTCATTCAGCTCGTTGTCTATCAGTGGCTTTTGGGATTTTTCTGTAAAACTTCTGCTTAAGTAGAACTGAAGCATTTGACTTTAACATTTTTGTAAACTGTTGCTTGGACTTTCCGCAGTATTCACCAAATAAAGAATCTCGGATCTGCTTGTGTTTTTGTGTTTCCAAACACCGTCACGTTCAGTGAATTCAACACAAACGCCTCCATATCCAGCACAGATTATTCTGACCAGATGGGGGGTAAGACTGCATTTTGAACTGTTGTTAATTTATCATCTGAACTTCACCAGTTGTAGGAAACATGGCTTCAGCTATCAATTAAAAAGAAACTGCTCAGCACTCAAAACATGGCACCACTGTAAACAAAGAATAAGTAATAAATATTTACCACATGTGCTGAATGTTTTGTCAAGCAGAGAGAACCTGAGCTAAAATAACAATAGAATTAGTTAGGTGCCATGTTTGGTTCCGGCAATGCAGCAGTGCAGCGAGGTTGATAAACAAACATTTGCTTTGTTGTGGTTTGCATACCATGTTGGAGAAGCCATTTGATCCTTCCCAAAAAATGTAATGTTTGTGTAGCATGTCAGTCAGCCTTCAGCTGTAAGCCAGTTCACGAGGAAAAAAGTGTTGCCACCCTAACTGCTCAATTCATTGTATCTCTTTTGTTTTTCAGGATCTGTCTAATCACCTCACTATGTCAGCCCAATAGTCTTTCAAATTATTTCAAGGGTCATATTTGATGTTGTATTTTTTTGGACCAGTTTATTTATCATGTGCACACTCAATTCCTACTTAATTCCATGAGTAAATTGTTGCTATTTTTTTTGAAGGCTATATGTTAAAGTTCACCGAACGTGTAGGCCATTTAGTTATTTCTTCTCATATTGGTTGTTTTTACACCTCTTTTTCATATTGAAAATGTCTATTGTTCAGATATTAACAAAGAACATGGGCCCTACAGGCATACATTGAAAAAACTGCTTTGATTAGTTAATGTGACTTTTATATAAATACTGTATATATATACATACTAGCTGTCCCTACACCTTATATTCTAAATCGTAACCTTAGATCCTCAAATGAGTGTCTCCTTATAATTCCAAAAGCTAAACTTAAAAGAAGTGGTGAGGCGGCCTTCTGCTGTTATGCACCCAAAATCTGGAATAGCCTGCCAATAGGAATTCGCCAGGCTAATACAGTAGAGCACTTTAAAACACTGCTGAAAACATATTACTTTAACATGGCCTTTTTATAACTTCACTTTAACTTAATCCTGATACTCTGTATGTTCAATTCTTCATAATAACTATTCATGGTGGCTCTAAAATCCGTACTAACCCCTACTCTCTCTTCTGTTTCTTTTCCCAGTTTTCTGTGGTGGCGGCCTGCGCCATCACCACCTAATCAAAGCACCATGATGTTCCTACATTGATGGATTAAAAGCCAGAAGTCTGTATGACCGTCATCATCAAGTCCTTGCACAAGAACCCTAAATCCAAAGAGGACTGTTTCATTTATGTGAGGTAGAATGCCCAGAGGGGACTGGGTGGTCTCGTGGTCTGGAACCCCTGCAGATTTTATTTTTTCTCTCTAGCCGTCTGGAGTTTTTTTTTGTTTTTTCTGTCCTCCCTGACCATCTGACCTTACTCTTATTCTATGTTAATTAGTGTTGTCTTATTCTAATTCTTACTTTGTCTTTTATTTCTCTTTTGTTCATTATGTAAAGCACTTTGAGCTACATTATTTGTATGAAAATGTGCTATATAAATAAATGTTGTTGTTGTTGTACCCTACGGCTCTGCCCGCATAGTAGTGAAACAGGACAAACTTTAAAAATTAATAAAAACTTTTAAAAAATGTAATAATTTGTATTTAGAGGAATTTATATTGATAGTTTTCATATCCAAGGGCCTCTTAATATAAAATATTTTTGGTTTTGCTATCGGGGCGAGAATGTAGCTGTGATCTCTTTGCAAGAAATATAAAAAGTTGACAAGGTATCTCTGGCCATGCAGAAGGCAGGTACGCTTCAACGTGAAACGTTGCCATTGTATCTGATCGTGTTCAGCTCTGACAGGAGAGCGTCCCCAGCATAAGGTGAAGAGCATGTGGCCGTGATATCTCTGCCATTGAGCAGCTGTCCTATAAAACACACGTAGCTGTGATCTCTCTTTCAAAAACGTCAAACATTACTCTTTAACAATCTCTAGATGATAATGTCTGCTGAACTAACAGGTATTGCTAACTAAGCGGAGGCAATGTACTCCACCACATGGCGAGAGGTAGAGCGACTCAAACGGAGCCTGGTACATGAGTGAGGAGGGCCTCGCCCGTCTCCGTACTCCTGAGGTCCCGTCTCCCCCTCCGCTCAGCCCAATGATTCAATAGTTTGATAGGATACAGTTTTATAGCATGTTATGCGGAGTTCACATTGACTGAGTACACTTGTGGGAGCTCATCTATAAAATTGTGCACACTTTCCATTTGTCTTTTAGAAGAAGAACATAACAAAAAAATACTGAAGATGAAAACGAATAAACTTATTCTAAGACAGGAGTAAGCAAACAATAAGGAAAGACTGAAGGAAATGATGCAACGTAGTGACACGTCAGAGTGGCTTTGAATTTTAAAGTGAAGTTGATGTCCCAGTGGTTTTAAAATGAGTTCCTCGATAGTGATGTTGAAAGAAGAACTTAAGATACTGAACTCGATTTTTTAGAAATATGAGAATAAGATTTGGCAGGCTGTGTTAAGCTCTACTGCACTTATATTTTAAAAGTGAACAAAATTTTCAGGCCCAGTTTTTGTACATTAAAATCTCAAAAAAGTAAGAAACTGCCCTGCTAGCAATGGGCACACGAAACATGTCACCCTAGCATGGATACCATTCAGTTACAGATTGTGAAAAATAACTTTTGCAAAGGTTGTTTTTATAAATTCAACTCAAACAGCTTTAGATAAGAAACATTTTTTTTTCATCTGATCTGCTATGTGAGTGAAAAATGACATATGCTGACGGTCTTCCTTTAAGCCATTAAAAATGGAGGCCTTGTTTGTATTACTATAAAGAATATATGCAGACATTATTTTTGATTTTGTACGACTTAAAAAATATCTATCAAAGTGGGTGTCATTTTTAGCACTGCAAATTCTGCTAAGTGAGCTGAAACACAAAGTTAGTCGACTGTTGAACCTTGGCTTCTCAGGCATTGCTGTGTATACAACAAGAATGCACTAGCTACTAACCTAACAATATCTCTTACACTTGTAACACGGTGATCCGCACTCTGTGACCATTTCAGAACTCAAAAGCTATGAAGCAGATTGGCATGAAATGATTAGATAATTGGTGTGTGCAGTTAATAGTTGAAAAAATCCAACTGCCAGTGAATGGTGCCTTTCAATTTTCAGAAATGGCGACATAGAGAGCATTGACACCAAAGCGTGTTTTATAGGTAACGTAAACTGTAAATATTATAGGTATTTTCACTTAAACTAAAGAGACTTAGATGAGTAAACACATCAGTTATTATCAACCAGTAACGGTGCACTGCACGATAACGTGCAGTGAGTACACTTGACTTGAGCATTCCTAGTTTTCATCCTCTTTCTCTGTATGTTTAGCATTCGTCTGCTCAGAGGTTGATGCGCTTGCTGCTTCCTGAGCAGCTCTTCTTTTCTCCACCCTAGCGGCCCGCTTCTTCTCTTCTTTCGTCGGTGTTAAAACTGATTAAACCAGTGTTTGTGTTGCAATTACTTAGTACTTTTTCCTTAACTTTTCACTTAAGCTGGGACTTAAGTCTTCTATCTGCCTCCAGAATGATTTAAGATATGAAGAGGTAGGGGAAGTAAGTGAAAGCGATGGTGGTAGGGATGAGAACAGCGCCGTGTGGCTATGCGCATGCTGGCCGCTGCCGACAGTTGAATCTACAATAGAATAAAATAAAAAGAGGAATAAACTTGGAGGTCAATCATCACCCCAAAAGCAGATAGCAGACATCACATAGTATATGTGTACCAAATTTCAGGTCATTAGGTCAAACGGTTTGCGAGCTACACGTGATTTAAAATCCTGGAAGAACAAACAAATAGCCACGGCAGTGTATTATATATAAAGATTAATTTTTTCCTTTCTGCTTAAAAAGCATAAGCATCTAATATCACAATACATTGTTTAATTCAAACGCTGGTAACTTTTCAGTGGGTGAGGGCCAGTTTTTCCTCTAACTAGGGAACAGATTTGACACATCATAATATTGACTTTACAACAATCACTGCTTCATACATGTGGAATGCCTGCTTGATCCAGCTCCACTTCTTTATTCCCCGTCCTCTTGTCATAATCCTGGTCTCTCTGGAAGTTCTCGTACATACTGGAACATACAGTAATACACTTATTACCAATTTTTTTTTATTTGCAAGCTTCTGATGCTCAAGGACCTTGGAAAGGAAAAAGAAGTATAGGAGTGTTTCTACACTGTCCTAACTTAAAGGTTTTAAAACACATAGCTGATCACTTTCTAAACAGTCTTTTAAATCAGATACGATAGATAGATAGGTAGATAGATAGATAGATAGATAAATAGATAGATAGATAGATAGATAGATAGATAGATAGATAGATAGATAGATAGATAGATAGGGAAAAGGCAATCTATCTATCTATCTATCTATCTATCTATCTATCTATCTAACAGACAGATAGATAGATATACAGATAGATAGATAATGTAACAACATAAAATTACACATACAATTATACAGATGCAACACATTAATATATAGATTTTTTAATTAAATAGTTTTCAGCACTTATTAGGACAGAAATTAAAAAGTATAACACCATAACTCCTTTACACCTACCTTTGTTGGTCTATTTACAGCACTTTTTTGTCAACATTTAATTACCTATGCATATTTTATTTTTTGTGAACCGCGGGACAGTTTTATCCAAATAGTACAATCAAAAATGCAGAATTCATACACAATAAAGGCATCCCTATGCTTACATATAAAACCTTGAATATTAACTATGAAGATAGAATCCTTTTAACTGTGTCAGAATCATATTCATAAAGTTCTGTTTAATATGGCATGAATATCAATATTAAAACTAAGACCTGGGGGAGTTGAAAAGATTTTTCAATTGTCTGGCATTGTTTTTAAAGTGATATATCACCACTCCAAACAAAGCATAAACTTGGGGTTGGCCCATCTTATGTCAAGTCGTGCTTCACTTTGACCTTTGCATTTGGCATTGGCCATTGAAACAAAGGGCATACATTAACCCGGTTGACCTTGGTCATTCATTTTTAATAAGCACTAAAGGGTTGTGGCACTTTAGCTTTGCATTTATACTGTAAGAGAAAATCCAATCACATTAATTATAGCCACTGTTTTCAAAATAATGAAATTATATAACCCTTGCCCAGACATGGAAGCAAGCATGTTTCTAAACACTGTGTAAGCTTGAATGTTGCCTTTGTTTGAGTGAGACTAAAACTCTACTACTGACCAAAATGAGTTCTTCACTTTTCATTTTTTCACTCTTTATTTTTGACATCCTTAATGCTGTTTTGATATAATTTTAGCAACATTTGTTTTGTGGAAGTGCCATTTAATGGTCAAAAACACATAAATCAGAAGTATAATTTTGGCTTAGAAAAGGTTACATGAATGATGTTTTAGCTGCTTCCCATATAACCCAATAAACCATTCCACTCCCATTACCAACACTTATCCACTTAAGACATAAATTGACTATCTGTCATCTTTTAGACAATTTCTTCATAAACATTGATCCAAAATTTTATTACAAACTCTCATTTACCTGTTACTGAGTTTGAGTCAATGTTCTTGCACCAACACTTTAACTGGATATTCATATCGAGGCTGTCATTCAGATCAGATTTCATCAACCCACAGATACTACAACACACGCCTGAGACTTGTAAAGCATATTTTTATTTGAGATATACTGTCCACTTTTAAAATACAGTTCTAAATGGTAATAAAAATATACTTTTAATAAACAGGTTGCCTAATATTGTCTAAAATGAATAATTTGAGAAAGAAACAAAAGCAATATAATCTATTAATTTTCTGGTCCCTCTGTCTCCATTATTTAGCCAACTTAGATTATTCTAAGAAAACTGATATGGACGTGTACAGTTGGTGAAAACCCCTCCAAGGGAGTGTTTCAGTATGGAATTAAACCGTGTGAGAATTTTAACTAAAGAGAGGAAACCGTTCTGTCTATCCAGCTCATCTGTTTAGCTAACTCCTATGATTCAGTATATCTTTGAAATGTTTTTACAAATGTTGTCCATGTTTCTGCTTCAGCTACATGACTCGTTTTTGTTGTACATTCCTACAACTCTCTGTGTAAAGAAATTCTTCCTGGCTTCAATCTTAAATGCTTTTCTCCTGTGGCCTTGACTATATGATTCACTATTTCATTGAAAGGTTTCTGGTGGATGAGCTTTATCAAAGTCTTTGAGAATTTTAAGGACATGAATGATGTCCATTAGCAGATGTTTCTGTTCAGGACTAGAGCAGTCAAACTCACTTAGCTGAGTAGAGTAGCACATGACTTTTGGTCACCGTCTACACTTGGTTGTTCTTCTCTGTACACGTTCTACTGTTGCAATGTCTGTTTAGGCTACGCGGTGAGCAGAACTGCACACAGTATTCCAGTCTCACTAGAGTATTATACAGTGTGATTGTAAAGTGTCTTAATTTATATTAAACAGTTTTTATAATATAAGTCAACATTTTATTTGTATTTTTAATTGATTCTGCACATTGCAAAAAGCAAAGAGAATTGTGCAATATTGTTGGACCAGTGTAAAAATGTGGACTTAAGTACCAAAACAGTTTGGAAGTAAATAACAAAGCACTCCAAAACACCCCATCTAACTTACTGGTGCGCTGTGCACTTTCTCGTCTTCCTGGTGCACTTCCTTCTTGATAGCCACTAAACCCTGATCTCATCGAAGCAATAATTAGTGGGAGCTCCTTTGAAGTTCCTATTATGCCAAAGTAATGGGTGTGGGGGTGGTCTTCATGAAGTCAAAATTTCATCGAAGCAGTGGGGTTCCCCTGTAAGATCCAGATTGCATTGAAGTAATGTGTTTGGGTGGGTCCCCTGTTAAGTTCTGATGTAGTCAAAGCAAAGGATTGGAGGAAAGTTTGGGGCTGCCCCCCATGAACATTTGCTCACATGAAGGTATGTACTTTTGGTTTGTGCAGTCTATGAAATGGACATTTTTACACAACTGCAACAGTGAGTGTCTAGGAAAGATGGGGCAAGGGATTGAGAGGAAAGCTGATGTTTACTTTCGGTACTGAAAATCCCAAAATGCTGGTATCATACCATGTTTTTCTTTGCTTCTTATATAGAGTACAACACTATAGACCCTGTCACACACGTGTGCATAGGAGGCAGCTGAAGGGCTTAGAGAGGACTGATTATACATCTGCCCGGGGAGGGCGGGGTACCCTGACGCTCTTTCTAAGTTCCTTACAGGTCTTTCCCGGGAAATCCCACCAGAAGCCACCACCTCGAAGCGGGACACATCACTTCCGGTCCCGGCCCCGAGGACGACATCACTTCCGCCCACCGTCCTATAAAGCCTCCTGCCTTTGCTCTGGGAGGCAGTTCTGTTTTGGACTCTGTCGTGTAAACTTGCCTTACATGAATCAATTGCTTTTGCAGCCAGGAAACCGCATTAAACGGGTGGCTGCCCCAAACCTTGCCATGCCTCAAGTCTCTTCTTATTACAACCCGTTAAATCCTTTTAAGAGGTTTCCTCCTGTAGTTTTTATCCATCTTTTATTTATAATTAATGTTTCTGTTGCATAATTTCCATGTCCTCTAAAAATGTTTGCTTATACATGTATTTATTAAAGTGAGATAATGCCTGAAGACACAACTCTTTTACTCTACTTAAATTTGTGTATTGCTGACTTTGTTGTCTCTTAGAGTCTCTCCATTGAAAATGTCGTTCTCCTTATACTTTGCTATTTTGAGTATCATAGTATGCAAGAATCTTTCCTCTGTGCTTTCACTTTGCTGAATTGATGGCATACGTATCATAGATATGCATAAAAGTCTACCTCAATACTATTCATTTATCCTTTGATGTTCCATCAGCACAATATGAATGATAAATATTACACTAGACATTAGACAAGTTCCATGGAAAAGTCAGCATTCTTTTGTACACCTTTTATATGCAACATTATTTCTTGAAAGGAATTTTCAAAGGCATACAGTATGGCATTTATAGCAGACTTGTTTACTTTATTCTGTCTTCCCATATTTCAGTACTTGAGCATTTTTTTTTATAATCAATAAATATTATTTCCTTCTGACAATAGAATTTGATTCACAGCTACACTAAACAAAGTGTTTCCTTGATGCTTGCATGATTTTATTATCTTGTGTAGTGCTGTGCATTTGTTTGAGATCAGCATGATTTAACATCATAGACAATTTGTTTGTATAGACTATTTTTCACAGTGTACCCCCTTTCTAAGATCATAAAATTAACAATAAAATAACTTTTACTTTCATAAAAATGAGTACAGACAGGTGACATGACTTACTTTAGGTAATATCATGAAATGTGCAGCAACACTGGAGCCAGTGGCCCTGCTTTTTCTCATCAGTGACATATCCCTGTTAGTGCCAGCCACGTAAATCCCATTTCTTTTAGCTCCTCTTCAGGGCTAACATTCAAATCAGAGGTCACCAATGTAACTAAAACCTTACTATAATAATTTTCTGTGCCCACTAAATTCTGATTAGGATCATAAGAGGCTGAATGTATCCTCCACAAACTGGCACAAGGAATAACCAAAGGCCTAGTGGCCAGTCACCAATACACATCTGCAAATTTTTACAGTATTATTAGACATGCAGTTGTTTTTCAGTTATTGTGTTAATAGGGACCAGTGATGTTGGGAGGGGGCTGTTCAGACGTTATGTCTGTAATTTATTTTTGTCCATTGTATATATGATCTAACGTGCCTAGACCCTGATCAGTTTTAACCTAGAGTATAAATGTGTGTGACACACCAAAGGGAGGCCAACCCCTTCATTCTTCAATTTTATACAGGTGTAATAGCATGTTTTAAACCCCAAAGGAGAACTTCCTTTCTATTTTATATATGTGTAACAGCACGCGTGAAACCTCAAAGAGGACTCCCGTCTACTCTTCGAATTTATATATGTGTAAGAACGTGCACAAAACACCAATAAAGAGTAAGACCCTGATAACTTGAAACTTGAAATACTGATAGAGACCATTGTGGTAGAAACTGGGCCATCAGGGAGCCCTAAACCCCGAACACGAACACACAAAGGTCCCAGGTTCAAATAATGGAAGGGTTATTATCTAAAATTACATCCAAAAGTAGCTCAAGTACAAATAACAGGTTCTGTCTTCCCACAATACCCTCTCTTTTCTCACCACCTCAATGACCTACTCCGGTCGAGGGTCGCTCCATGTCCTCCCATCTCCGACTCGCCCAGATAAGGGAATGCAGTCTATTTCACTAAGGACGCAGAAGTACTGCCGGTGCCAGGGCCACTGCCCGATGGAAGTACTTCTGGGTCATATGGAAGTCCCATATTTTAGGAGCCGCATCTCCCTGCAGCAACCCATTACAGCACCCACAGACCCCAGCAGGGCTGTGCTGCCGGACTACAACTTCCAGCATTTCCTGCTGGTTCCTGAATTGGCACCGATACAAAGGACTGCTGCCATCTAGCACCTGGGGGAAATAGACATTGCATGTCGGGTCGGGGCGCTTGTCCATTTATTCAGGACTTCCCATCAGGGTAAGGGATCTTCTGGACTCCTGGCCGGGCTGCTTGTCCATCTTGTGTGCCTCCTACACCATATATGCACAGTGTTGAACACTGGCTTTTTGTTTGTTTTTGGTTTTTTTGTCATATTATAGTGCAGTTTTCTATTTTCCTACCTGTTAAATCCAGTTTTATTTTTTAGGCTTATTCCAACAAAGATTGGCCACATTGGAGGAATGACAGGAACCTGCGCTAGACATTTTGTCAGTCCAGCACAGGATACACTCACATTCAGTCATACCAGTCTGGAGTCACAAATTAAACTAAAATGCACATCTTTGGAATTTGGAAATAAACTAAAGCAACTGGATGAAACACATTCAGAAACAAGAAAAAGAATTCATTGCCACATAGGCTTTGACCAAGCTGGGATTTGAACCCAGGACTTGGTTTCACTTTTTTATTTATGAAGCAATGCTCAGAAAATGGGAATATGAGTATAAATAAAAACAAATGTAGCCATATCAATGGAACCACGTGCACTTTTAGAATGTTTGCAACTGTGGTTCAAACTTAAATATAATAAACAAGTAACACAAAAAGGACGCCACAATTGACTATTCATTCTAGCATTTAGTAAAGTGATAGATCAGAGCTCCAGGAAGTGCATATTTTGTAATGAATCTATTTATCTACTTTTGTAATTTGCTTGTTGTGGCCTAGCAACATACGGTAGTATCTTCTTGGATGACACGTTAGGACATTTTACTTTAGGCTTTCATATCCCTTCCCTGTAATGAAGACTCCTTTTTTTTACCTATTCACCCATCCATCAATTTTCCATGCCTCCCTTAAACCACAAAGCATTGTGGGCGATCTGAAACCTGTCAGCAAATGTCAACAAAGGAAATTACTATGGATGTTGCACCAGCAGAAGCACTTTTTATTAAAATATTTCTTGTCCCCAAAAATTATTGAGTTGAATACCAAATGTAAAAATAAAAAGCTGATGCATCCAGTATACAAGTTTCACTACTGATTAACCCTAAAAATACTGACCCTGTGACAATACTTTCCATACATATTTATTTACAACTCATTTACTTATCTTCATTGCAATAAATATACTGGACTGATTTTGCTGAAAATGAATAGAATTCTAGTATTTTATAATTTTTTAGTTTATACCTTTACCAAGAATCACTGAGTGATCCATTTCTGTATCCATTTAGCCACATCCTGATACACAAGCACCCGCATATGGATAGACATCACCCTAAAAATGCTCAGATTTTGTTAAGGGATGCTTGAAAGCCATAAATCTGTTGAAAGCTCAAAGGCAAATTTTGATCCCATCACAACACATTCCTCAAATATGCATACTGTAAGGAAATAAA
Organism: Polypterus senegalus; assembly: GCF_016835505.1. Taxonomy (NCBI): domain Eukaryota; kingdom Metazoa; phylum Chordata; class Cladistia; order Polypteriformes; family Polypteridae; genus Polypterus; species Polypterus senegalus. Next base: position 141,558,540 of record NC_053160.1, read on the forward strand.
AGTTAGCTCTGGAGAAATGACTGTAAATATAAGAAAACAGATTGGTGTTCATATAGTCTCAGCGCTGCATCACACGGTATCAGTCCAGCTGTTTTCAGAAAGTGAATCCAAATAGCAAAAATGACATTTTGTAGATATTTAATAGTGCAGTCATTAAATGGCTACAACTACACTGATCCTAGGGTACACTAAACCTGCAGGAGCCATACATTAGCTTCTGATAGGATTCCGTAATAAACAAGTAATATTCTTGTTAAATTTCTTCAAGGAAACCTATGCAGAAAGGAGCACATGAACATAGATGTGTCAAATTAATTAAACAATTAATACAGACTAAATCACCAAATGACATTTCTCCAGACAAAGTGGGCTTTACAGTCATTAAAGATGTCATTACATAAATACATACATTCCATCCACTTTGTGCTACAACTTTCGTATCAAGCACTTAGTATTTTTGTCCTTACCTTCTAGAGCATTGCCCGCTGGATTATTTATGCATATTTTAGCAGACAATAAAAATGTATTCTGATCCCTCTCATTTTCATTCTTGTTTATTAAAAATGAGATTATGGCACAGTGAGTACTGCTGCCATGTTGCACTGATTGTACATCAGTTTTGGTCCAAATGCCCTCTACATGTGGAGTTTGTTTAGGAGAATTTCCTCTCACAATCCAAAGAATTAGCAATGTCGCATTCAATGCAAGCTTAAGGAATGCCAAATTAAATTGTTGCTTGCCTGATTGTAATTTTAAAAATATTTATAATAACAATAATTATCATTTTAAAAAGTCAGACTAATATACAAAAATCCATCCATTTTCCAACCCACTGAATCTGAACACAGGGTCACGGGGTTCTGCTAGAGCCAATCCCAGCCAACACAGGGCACAAGGCAGGAACCAATCCTGGGCAGGGTGCCAACCCACCGCAGGACACACACAAAAGTGGCCTGCCAAAGGATGTGGGCATAAATCGGCCCTGCAATAAACTGTTACCTCGTCAAAGGTTGGTTCATCCTAGTGCTGTTTCTGTCATCCATTTCAGCATCCATTGTACATGTTTCTTTATATTGTTACATCACAGTATACAACATATAATTCTAGAATTGCATAAGTGGGAGGCCACAGATGACATGGTTGAAGTTGTTGGTAGATGGTATGAAAAGATTGAATCTCACCTCAAGGATATTTAGGGCTGTGGAGAATGGATGAAGAAAGATCTTGGGGCTTTAACATGGCCTTTTTATAACTTCACTTTAACTTAATACTGATACTCTGTATGTTCAATTCATCACAATAACTATTCACAGTGGCTCTAAAATCCATACTGACCCCTACTCTCTCTTCTGTTTCTTTTTCCGGTTTCTTTGTGGTGGCGGCCTGCCACCACCACCTACTCAAAGCATCATGATGCACCAACATTGATGGACTGAAAGCCAGAAGTCTACGTGACCATCATCATCAGGTCCTTCGATGAAAACGCTAAATACAAAGAGGACTGTTTCATTTATGTTAGGTAGATTGCCCAGAGGGGACTGGGCGGTCTCTTGGTCTGGAACCCCTACAGATTTTATTTTTTTCTCCAGCCTTTGGAGTTTTTTTGTTTTTCTGTCCACCCTGGCCATCGGACCTTACTCTTATTCTATGTTAATTAATGTTGACTTATGTTTATCTTTTATTGTGTCTTCTATTTCTCTATTCATTTTGTAAAGCACTTTGAGCTACATTTTTTTGTATGAATATGTGCTATATAAATAAATGTTGATTGATTGATTGATTTTCAATCAGCTATGCTGGATAAACCCAGAAATTGTCAGTTAAATGTTTGATGATAATTGTAATACAGCATCTTACAGTATAGTCTATTAATATCAAAAAGTGTTTGTGTCTCAGCATAACCATATACAGTGGAACCTTGGTTTGCGAGCATAATTTGTTCCGGAAACGAGCTCGCAGTCCAAAGCACTCGTATATCAAAATGAATTTCCCCATAAGAAATAATGGAAACTTAGATGATTCGTTCCACAGCCCAAAACTATTCATATAAAAATGATTAATACAAAATATACAGTAAAAATACATAAAACAAATTAACTTGCACTTTACCTTTAAAAAGAATCATGACTGGTGTGAGTGAGTTTCTAAACTCATGTGGGAATCCACCCAACGGGACGACACGCGGAAGAGTGTCCCAAAGCAATCGCAGTCTCCCAGCGCTGTAGCAGTTCGCCTTATAAGCGCATCCAAAAAGGTCGCAGACATGCTATAAGCGCCTGCCGTCGATGGGTGATACAAGGAAACATTATAAAGATCCCGCTACAATAAATAACAGCGCTGTTGCTGTTTCAAGCTGAATAAAGCTGGTGTTGTTAAAGTACTGAGACTCAGCTTTGTGTTTTGGGGAGCAAGATGGGGACTCGCACTTCACAGCACACATGTGCGCACGCACACACACAGTCACAATGCTGTAGTAAACAGTATATGCTCGTACGGATGTTGACTAATGAGTGAGGCACACAGACTCAGACGGAGAATAGGAGACGATTGCCCTCAAGAGAAGAGAAGAGAGAGACACACGCGCGAGTGAGATAAGGAGAGAGAGAGATGCGCTCGAGAGAGAGAAGAACCATCAGCTCAGTTGTGATCACATGACGCTCAGCAGACAAAGGGTATCCATACTACTCGTATTGCAAGACATCGCTCGTTTATCAAGTCAAAATTTATTAAAAAATGTAGCTCGTCTTGCAAAACATTCGTAAACCGAGGTTCCACTGTACTGTAGTTATCTCAGAAGCAATGTTATTGTGTGCTGTGCTTAAATTTCAGTTTAAAGTGCATGAAATGAGGCGTAGTGTATAGATAGCACTCTAAGAGTTATTTTAGTAGTATGAACTCTGGTTTCCTGCGACCCTAAAATGTTTGAGCCAAGTCATGTTTTGTTAGACAGGTTTATCTGCCCACATCCTTTGCATATTTAAAGTGAAAAAATAAATACATTATGAGGTACTTGTCAAATTATGGATAATCTCAATCTTACAAAATACGCTTAGCAGCTAATATGTTTAAGAAAGCAAACCAGAAACAAAACTTTTTGTATGTGAGGAATAACTCTGAAGGTCTTTACTGCATGTGCTTCCTCTATAGTATCCAGTAGCTATTCTACCTGAACCATTTGTGCATGTACTGCATATTTCTTTGATGAGAAGACCTCATTTGTTATCTAAATGATATTCTAACCACTGAGCATTTAGCAAGCTTCAAGGCTGTCTTCACCAACTGAGAAAAGATAAAACAGATTTAAAGCAAACTGTGACAGGCACTCAATTTGCCATCATAGCATAACTTATGGGGGACTTCTAAAATAAATAAATAAAATAAAGTGTATACATGCTAGAAAAGGGGGAGATCAGAAGGATGTAAATACCTTTCTCCCTGCCAAGCTGCAAGATAAGGAAATGTTAACTTTGGTCATCAGTAAATTCATTTTTGTCCTTACATTACTGATCTTAATGAAAACCACTGGATCAATCATTGCCAAATAATAGTAAGATTCTTAAAGAAAACAATGAAATGAAATTCATTCATAAAAATTCCCAATTTTATTTTTTTGATCGTGTGCCAGCTAAGCTAATCAATTATTGTCATATATTTTATGAGCTGCTTCCTCTCATGCAAGCTCTTTGGAAAATGGCTTTATTTCCATAGTTAACTGACCTGCTGGTGTATCTTTTACTATTTGCATTGCAATGTCTCAGTTCTGATGCTTTCTACTGCTGCTCAGAATCACGATTAAACATAATTTTTACATTCTTTCCTGACAGTGACTCACTCTCCTCAATCTTGCTTTTCTGTTTTACTCTGTATAGACTGATTATACTATGGCCTGCTCTCTTCTTCAAGGTTATGTTTGACAAGAACTCATGCTGATGACTGAAGATTCCATCTTAAAGACATTATGGGTGAAAGGCTTTCCCAAGAAGTATTAGATTTGTTTATATAACAGTAGTAGCTGAAGAAAATATCATATACTGATATGTAGGTGTTTACCAGTGTTCCCCTAATTTATTTGATACCAAACTGAAATCTGAGATATGGTAGAACAACTCTTAGGTGACAGGTGCTTTAAGAATTTTGAAAGATGTTGCTTGACCCCATTCATTCATTCACATTGTCTGTCCCTACTAAAACAAATTTTGGGTGAAAACTGGTCTGAGGGCTTCCTGGCAGGTGTGAATTGAAAAAAGAGGTAAGAAGAAGTTTTATTACTGTATGCTTAATATGTGCTATTCCTCCTGGTAGAAAGAGACATAAATTTGTAAAAGAATGGCCAGGTGGGATAGAAGCATTTATTTTCATTTTGTTTACTTCTTAATTTACATCACTGCCTTGTTTATTATAGATATCATCATTTTTGATTTCAGCTATTAATTACTATATGTGGATTGGACCATAATGTAAGGCATAGTTTGACACAACATAGTTATTCTCTGATATACAGTAGATCTAAATATACAGTATATGTGAAGAAGTACTTATTTTGTATTATTGCATAAGTTTCACAGTTAACTTCTCTTCTCATCTCTTTGTGGGTTGCATTAATATATAGGGAAGGAAAAAAATACAGCTAAATGTGTACCTGTAGTTCTTTGTTTATTACACAAGGTAATGAAACATGGAATTTTCAAAGCCTAAATCAGGCTAACACTGGCCATTACCATAAGAGTGAAGATGTCAGAACACAAGTTCTAGCGGAAAATCATGCCACAGTTAAAGTACACTCATGAAAACGTCTGCACAAAAAGTTGATGTTTGTCAATCTAGATATTGTTAATAAAGTCCCGGTCTGGGATAGATGTTCATTTTCCCAGAAGTGTCTGCTGTTTTGTTAAACTGTGCAGGAGCAAAGCATGTTACTTCACATGAAATCACGAAGAAAAATATATGTGATCTTCTGGTCTTTTTTGCATTGATAAAGGTCTGAGTTAATGATTCTACTGTACCATCAGAATGACACAGATCTATTACACATAGTAAGGAGGAAACTACTGCTTATGTACAACAGAATTAGTGCATCCTTCATGTTTGCCAATATTCACATTGATCATCCTCAACATTTCAGGACATTCAATTCACAGATGAGTGAAAACTGAAATTTTTTGGAAGTCTGCGGAAAAATAACACTATATAAGATAGTTGGGACCTAAAACCAAGAGTCAAGGCATGTTGTGTTAGTGTCATGGTTTCAGCATGCTTGACTGCATCAGAATGTAGATGCCTTGACATCATTAGGAACCAGGAGTTCTGATCTGAATCCAACGATTCTTCAGGACAATGTCATTCATCCATCTATCCTAAAAACTCAAGTTCTACAACTGTAATCCAAAACAGACTACTTCAGAATGGATGGAGAAAAAAAAGATTTGTTCATTTAACTGGTCACAATCTAAACAAACAACACTACATTTCAAATAGGCCAAATTCATCCAGTATTGCAGCAGACTGACCAGTAACTAGAAGATATAGGTCAGGGGGGATTATTGCTGCCAAAAGTGGTACAACAAACTCTAAAGTCCTCAAGGAAAATTACTTTCTCATATTGGCACTCGGTACAGACAGTGGCATCTCTGCAATAAGGGCAAGTGGGGTGCTGCCACCTAATCTCCCAGCAGATGGCGCTGTTGTGCAGCTATGTGGTCACATTTAGATAGTTTCAGTTTTCCATGATATGCTCAATGCAATGTCTTATAAAGAAAAAGATTTCTTTTTTGGAGTTTCTAGCACAGTTAGCCTGTTTTTGAATTACCTTGGAGGCCATTTGACTCTTCAGTTTTCTAGGCGTCCCGTTCCTCATGTGTGCATGTGCAGAATGAACTATTCAGTTCTGCCTTGGAGCTTGAAGGGTACAGCCCTGTTGAATGACCCATTGGTTGACTTTTTGTGATGCGATTTGAAAGGCGTAAACTTGCACATTTCACTATGTTGTAGTAGTGGTTGATTTCTTATCTACAAAACAATTGAGCACTTTACCCATTAAAGAAAAATGTATGAAAATGAATTTGCATTTTAGCTTTCATATTTGATGTTGATGATACTTTTTAATACTTTCCTTTGGTGACTGTATTGTATTTTTAAATAATATATTGATAGGTCATCATTTTCCCATGTTTACAGCACAGTATCCCCATCACTGCACTGGGGCATTGGAATCCACACACAGAACACAGGGTAAACGTCCCTGATACCCTCACCATTTTGTGTGATTTATTTATTAAATTATTCGGCTGGATTTTTTCACCACTGCTGCTGATAGCCTAATTCATTGTTAAATAAAGGCAGTGCCTCTCTCTTGCAAGGTTTACTGGAAATGGTCACCTTTCTTGCCCAGATCCAGTGATCTTTATCATCCATGCGCCAGTACTCTGCCAGCACATTCATGACTCCTGCTGTGCCTCATGCCTCTCACTTATCATCAACTGTCCACACTTTCCCCAACTCCAGGAGCCAATCCACACCAGGATCACTGGCAGTCACCTACCCAGATCAATGCATTCGAGTAGAGGAGCTGATCTCATACGTTCTGCTTTTCGTGTGTTTGATCTTCAGACACGTTCATACAAACACAAACACACACCCTTTGCACTCTGAGTGACCTCTCAGGATGGCTTTGACAATTCTGTCAGCTTTTCTGTAAGAAAAGATCTGCAAGATTTGACTAGAATTTGTATGCCAAACATGACACTGGATGCAGTATTATTTATTTTTTAATAAATTCATATAAAAACTTGCGATTTTTACTTTTACCTAAGCTTTGATATTACATGTCTGGCTGCCTTCGGAAATTATTTTGAAAATCAGGCAGGGGTATTACTTTTACACAGTTTTCAAAGAATGAACCCAAAGTAATTTTCAGCAGTCACTTGAAGAAAACCTTTAGGGCGAGACTTAGAAGTGATTTATGATATGAAGTATCCTGTAGTAGTGCTTCACTGAGAACACCCCAATAATGATGAGAGATATTAGAAATGTATAGGTTTTCCTTGTTGTGTTAAACAGCATTGGTAATCCATAGTCCATTTCTTATATTTATTTACTACATGTTAAAGACAGGTATCTAAGAATCTTTGAGCAGTAGTTAAAAGAGTTTGATTGTTTTAGGTAAATTAAGTAAATTAGAACTAAAAAGACTAGAAACTCATCCTTAGCAAAATATAAAAAATGATGCAATTACTAAGTTAACACACAAGAGGGAGGACCCAAAAATACAATATTAAATTGAACAGAAACAACATTTTGTTGCTACTCTGGGCTTGCCTACACATTTTGAACCCCCATCTACGATATAAGTAGACACAGGGGGAACTGCTTCAAGCAAAACTAATGGTAAGAGCCACCTGGATGATGCAACAGCGGCCATTCTTGCACAAGTATACTCAGGATTGAGAGAAATAGTTAGCCAATAAGGGACAGGGGATGATTAGGTGTCCAGAATGACCAGGCCATGGAGGGCAATTTAGTAAGGACATTGGGAAACATCCTACTTTTTTCAAAAGATCTTTTTTGAACACAGGGAGTTAGGATCTCAGTTTTACATCTCATCCAAAAGACGGTGCCATGTTTACAGCACGGTATTCCCATCATTGCGCTGGGGCATTGGGTTCCACACAGAGAACACAGGATAAATGCCCCTGATACCCTCACCAGTACCGCTTCCAACAGCATCCCAAAATGTTCCTTAAAGAGGTCTCCCATCCAAGTACTGGCCAGGCCCAAACATCAGGTAGATAGGAAGGAGGACAAGAAGGTTGGATGGCTTGCTCATTTTTTCACCTTGCACAACCTTGGCCTCTTCTTCTTGTCAGTAGCTTCTGGGGACTTAATCCACTCATGGGATCATATCTGGCATAGCCTTCACCTGAGTGCAGGTGGGCAGCCCTAATTTGGACACAACTCACTTTACTGGCTAAAGATGTTCCTACATCTATTAGCCTTCAGTAACTCCATATCTTAAAGGCAGCTTGTGAACTGTCTGTTGTCTAAAGAAGAAGAATATCATCTCTCCCTTTAAGCTTTCTGCCAATTAGGTGGGAGAGCGTTTAAGCCTTTCCCGGCCATATTCTTACATGGAGAGCCTGACCCCAGCTTTCCCAGGTAGTAAATGACAGCCTCTGTCTAGAAAAGGAGTCAGGCATTCTTTTAGGACATTACAAGTGTCACCATTGGCTAGGACTCCCTCTGCCTCCTCTCTTTCTGTGCTCATGCCTTTCTAAAGCATCCAGTACTCATACAGGTCCTCCTACATTTTAGCAATCCCGGGGTCCTTTTCTATGGCCATTGTAGTTCTTTCTCTACTCTCTAATATGAGGGTCTCATGCAACATTTTTCTTGTTGTTTCTTGCCCATTTGGTGAATGAGTTCTTCTGGCAAGTTGTTAACATTTGTACTGTGTTTTAATACTTATGAAAAAAATTAGTTATCATTAATCTACAGAAAGTTACTTCACAAAATAATGTCTGTTGTTTTTAATAGCTCTAAGTAAAATTATACATTTCTGTTTTACTTAAGTCAGCATGACTGCAACATTCTTAACTAGGCATATTTTTTTATATTTATCAATTTGCTACAGCAACATAAACCTAATTACTTATTCAGATTTCTTCAATTTAGACACTCTTACCTTTGAGATTCCATTTAAAGTGATGTCTTAATCACTGAATAAAACTTAAACAATGTAAGTAAAATTCATGATGAAATGATATTATTGCATTGATTCCTAAAGTTTTTTTCCTTAATATTTTTAATCAGTCCTCATATGATAATACGTGCAACTTGTGTTGTCCTCCAAAAAACTGTTCACCTTATATTAGATACTCAGCTGTAAGATTTTTGAAATTATCTTCTCTTCACTCTGTCATTTGGTCAAGTTCTTCGAAACCATACTCACTATTTCATCTTCAATAACAATTGAATCATTTTATAATGATATTGAAAAAGCTGTGCAGATCAAAGCAATGAAGAAGATAGAAGCATTAGGAGTTTAAGAATGGGATTAATTTATTTAAAAAGAAACAATAAAATGCAGATTAAAAAGAGAACACTTAAAAAAATGGAGGAAACAAACTGGTTTATGAAAAGAAAACTAAAAATAACACCTACCTTAAATGTACAAAAAACTCCTGTCTTCCTAAAACAGTCAACAGCTCAAGTGGCTCCAAAGACTTGCCCTACCTACCATGCCAGCAAAGAATTATTTTCTGTACATCCCAATGGAAATTTTTAAACTACAAAATAGTCACTTCTGTGATAAAGACTAATATCATAACTAGTGCCACCTTCCAGGGAAGAGTTGCTCTCAATTCTCCAACTGAAAATGGATTGGCATGCCAATTTTATCTAGCTAGGCATATGCGCATAGCGAGGAAATACCAGTAAGTCCACGGGCACAATACAGAACCCATCTACCCAAATTGACCAGCCTGCTAAAGTGACTTGATTTGCTCCTTCATTAAGTGGCAAACATGACAACTATTGGTTTAAAAGCCCGGGGCTACACCAGGCTAACAATTGTTACTGGCATGGGGTTGTATTTAATGATCAAAGGAAGAAATTGTTATATATTGACTAGCTGTATAGTTAGATTAAGATGGCAACAGAGACTGAGTTATCAGAAAAAATATTGAGAAATGCTTTATAGAGTTATCATCTTACCATTGCAGAGTTGGTTGAAGAATAAATAATTAAACAGTAACCATTTCTAAAAATTATTTTATGAACACATTTTTATGCTAGAGAAAACATTTCTCCCTGTTTGTCCACTACAGGGTAAAAGAAGCTAAATCCCTTCTCAGGAAAAATTTGTCGAGTGTAGGAAAAAATGTGACACACTGGACAAACTACTAATAATAGTGGTAGCAGTCACCACCTGAGGCCACAGGTCCGCCATGCTCTTGACCCTCTGCAGTTCGCATACCAGGAGAAGGTGGGAGCAGAGGATGCCATCATCTATATGCTAAACCGATCTCTCTCCCACTTGGACAGAGGCAGTGGTACAGTAAGAATTATGTTTTTGGACTTCTCTAGCGCCTTCAACACCATCCAACCTCTGCACCTTAGGGACAAGCTGACTGAGATGGGAGTAGATTCACACCTGGTGGAATAGATCGTGGACTATCTTACAGACAGACCTCCGTATGTGCATCTTGGGAACTGCAGGTCTGACATTGTGGTCAGTAACACAGGAGCACCGCAGGGGACTGTACTTTCTCCAGTCCTGTTCAGCCTATATACATCAGACTCCCAATACGACTCAGAGTCCTGCCACATGCAAAAGTTCGCTGATGACTCTGCTATTGTGGGCTGCATCAGGAGTGGGCAGGAGGAGGAGTAAAGGAAGCTAATCAAAGACTTTATTAAATGCATTCAAACCACTTACACCTTAACACCAGCAAGACCAAGGAGCTGGTGGTGGATTTTAGGAGGCCCAGGCCCCTCATGGACTCTGTGATCATCAGAGGAGACTGTGTGCAGAGGGTACAGACCTATAAATACTTGGGAGTGCAGCTGGATGATAAATTGAACTGGACTGCCAATACTGATGCTCTGTGTAAGAAAGGTCAGAGCCGACTATACTTCCTTAGAAGGGTGGCGTCTTTCAACATCTGCAATAAGATGCTGCAGATGTTCTACCAGACGGTTGTAGCGAGTGCCCTCTTCTACGCTGTGGTGTGCTGGGGAGGCAGCATAAAGATGAAAGACGTCTCACGCCTGGACAAACTTGTTAAGAAGGCAGGCTCTATTGTAGAAGTAAAGTTGGACAATTTAACATCTGTGGCAGAGCGACGGGCATTAAGCAAACTCCTGTCAATCATGGAGAATCCACTGCATCCACTGAACAGTGTCATCTCCAGGCAAAGGAGTAGTTTCAGTGTCAGACTGAGGAGATCGTTCCTCCCCCACACTATGCGACTCTTCAATTCCACCCAGGGTAGTAAATGCTAACATTACTCAAAGTTTTTGTCTGCTTTTACATGCATTTTTTATTACTATTTAATTTAATATTGTTTTTGTATCAGTATACTGCTGCTGGATTACGTGAATTTCCCCTTGGGATTAATAAAGTATCTATCTATCTATCTATCTATCTATCTATCTATCTATCTATCTATCTATCTATCTAATACACTTATTCAAGTTCTGTTAATTTAGATTTAACAATTAATCTACATGCATGTATCTGAGAAGGAAACTCACACATAGAGCGTGAAGATATGTTTACCAAATGTTACTCTGCAGTGTTTGGACCTTGAAACAAACATAAGTCCTTGGGGCACTAAAGTGGCAGAGTAAGCACCACACCATCATCCTGTCCAATAAAAACAAGTAACAATAGATAGATACAATAGACAGATTAGACAGGATGTTTCTACTGTCTGCTAATCTGTACAGCACTATAGCAAATATAGTCTTTAAACTCCATGTGCTTTTTTATTTATCCACTGCCTTTTGTGAATCTCCACAGCTTTGCCAATCAACTTCCTACTCTTGTCAATAACCAGAAATGAAAAGGCATTGCTGTGGCCATAACGGAAAGGTTTAGTTAACTTCTGGAAGCGAGAATTTGTAATTAATGGTTACATATGGCAATAAAACAAAACTAAATACTTACTTGGAAGCACTCCCTCTCATTTCCGTCTTTTCTCTCCAGCTGTGCAACTTATCCTGCTACACTATACTTAATGAAATATTATATGTTTTACTGTAGTGGCCTTTTATAATTCATAAGGTATGAACATCTGGAGCAAGCACCTGTCATATACTGTATAGTTATAACAAGTAATTGTTACTAACTAAGAATGGTATGTTTTTGTGGTGTTTTACTTATTAACATCTTTCAGTGGAAAATATCTGTAATGCAAAAACTTTTATATTGTGTTTTACTATATTTATTTTACAGCTCTGACTTGCATACTTACCTCTTCTCATTTATTTTGACCTGGTCTTCTTTTGTTTCTTAACAGCATTTCAGAGATAAAGTTTTGTTTTCGGAATATGCCAATGCTATGTCCTGTAATATTATTTATTCATTGTACCTAGTTTTGTTTTTTTTATAACTGAGCTGCATATTTGTATTATTCCTGCTTTATTTTGACCCCACTTCACAGTAGTTAATACTTGTTATTTAATTATTTATATTGATTCATTTAAAACCAAATTAACTTTATTAATCCCAGTTTCAAACATTATGCACAAAGATCCCTCCATTTAAACTGTGGCCCTCTTCCCACCATTGTAAGATTGTTAAGTAAACAAAACAAATGCCTAATGACTTGATGGGAGGCCAAATCATGGAGGGATTCCTTCAACACCTTTGTGACTGTCTGTGGCAGAAGGATGGGCAATACCAGTAAGAAACAATCATGGGGCTTACATCTTCTGTCCTCTTGCATTTATTCAAGTGCTGTTAATTGTCTTCCAGTAGCCGAAACTCATTTTTGTGCCAGCATTTCAGCTATTCATTGGTCTCCTGTTTCATTCTAGAACAAGCTCCATTCTCTGAATATGGATTGCCTGAAAACAAATAAAATATCAGATTTATTACAAAGAATGCCTTCTTATGGTACTCAGAGTGAAAGGTGGTGTAAAAGACCGACTGATTACAACACTTAAATATCACAAATTAAAGCAGAAAGTGAGTAACATCTAAAAAGTAGTCACATTTAGTCACACTGATGGTTTACATAATGATGATATTCCCCACTTTATCAATTTCATAAAGATGAATGAAATACTGATTTTGAGCCTTAGAATAAAAAAAATCATTAAGGTTATATTACAGTAACATCCTTATCATTGATTAGTCTGAGCAAAATAAAGCCTATATTTAATTAAGACTGCCTTTAAAACAAATCGGTATTAAAAACAAAAAAATATATTTTTTATTATTTCTTGTCTATTACATCTGTACTGTGAAATACACAGTATATACATGCAGAAATGTATACGTACACAGCACAAAAAACTGTGCAAAGGATTAGATATGCTGATAAAATATAATATAATGAAACTGTAACTTCAGAAATGTATTGAATGTCAAACAAACGATAACATAACATGATCAAACCTGCTTAATCTAAGTCACAGTTGATGTGGTCCATAACGTATCCCACTGGTAAGATACAGTATACTGTATAAAGTTTAAATTCATGCCTGGCAAACAAAAATTGAAACACATTATATGATAACATGTTCTCTTAAAAAATGCTATACAATATGGGTAATATGACACATACTGAAATTGTTAGATTATATTCAAAGGTGCTGTACATGTACTTTAAAAATACTTACAGTGTAAAAACAGTATGTATGCATAATATATTCAAATCATAAGATGTATACAATGGTGTAATTACATACAAAAACATGAACATTGAAAACTGAAATGTATGATCCTCAACATAAAGCATATGTTCCGAACAACAGCAAAATGTATATTTTTTAGCAAAAATCTTTCAGATTTCTAAACAAATCTGAGACTTTAATAGAAAGATGAGTAAATTACACTGCAATCTTCAGGAAATGTATTTTTAAGTATATATCATTAACAACATTTGAACTAGTAAAATGAAGGATACAAATGGATTAGGAATGGATAGATAAATGTATATGACATCTTCAAAATTCACAGAGTTCACTCTGCAACAGTGTGTGTGCTTTAGTGTGCAGCGTTCTGCCTCTCCTCAGTCAGAGTTTGAGGATTGAACACTCGAGTTAGCAGGTATTCACCAAAAGGATGCTCACTGTCTCCCGGTAACCAGCCACTAGCAAAAGGACAGCCCCTTGCTATCTGACACACTCTACTGTAGAGCTGGACCAGAGTTAAGCATCACTTGTACTCTCAAGCTGCTTGGCCACAATGTCTATAAAAAGTCCGTGATTGCCAGTTGCGTATCACCTGGACCTGGACAGTAGTTCAGAGAACCTTTTTCGATAGGTATGGGTGGGGTTCAAGATGCCTGGAGTATGAATAGGGATGAGAGTTTCTTCCACCTCATCTACAATGTCAGGTATGCTAGAAAATGCATGAAAACTCATTTTAGTGTCAAGGAAGATATTGTATTACCATTATTATTTACTTATTGGACTGACTAACATTTGACATACAATTGGTTGCATTTGTTTTGTTTTTCCAATTGCAGCACATATGGGAGAAATGACTTGCTCCTGGTCTCACAGTGTCAGTAGCAGGATTTGAACCCACAACCACAGGATTTATGACATGTATATATGGTGCAAGAATAATCCGGTTACTACATACACAGATTTGGATGCAGCAGCCTTGCGAAGGCCATGTGCATCACTTACGGTTTGCAGGAATCCACTAATGGTGTAGTAATGGAGAGCTGTCAGCAGCTACAGGGAGGAACTGAGGGCAAAATTTTGGTGTATTCCTCTTTCCAATTCACCCTGCTTCAGAATGAAGATGGTCATTATTTCACCCCATGACAGCCTGTATTTCCCTATTAGTTGCTGATTACTGAGCTGATCCACAGGGGTTCATGCTCACCAGATTTAGATCTGTGACTCAGCTTCCTACAGGGCACTGTCCCAAATGGCTTCTCTGGTTGAGTTGTACAGCTCTCCGGACAGCTGCCATGGTCATTGCTGGTACTAAATGATAATTCATCTTCTGACTTTTAAAAGTTGTAACGGATTACATAGTGTGTTTGATCATTTAACTCCTGAACTCAAATTGCCTACAGGTAGTAAAACAACAAAGACCCCGTTTTATGCTACTCTATAGTCTACATTCTAATTTAATATTTATATTGTAACATTGACCTATTATTATTATTACTGTTGTTGTTACTGTTATTACATTGTTTAAATAAGAGCACCAGTTTGTTTCTTTTAATCTACTTAAAGCAACCTCTGTTTCTCTGTGACAGCAACACAGGCAAAAGTCCAAATAAAGAATAATGTTAAAAACAACGAGCCGGTTCACTCGTCAATTTACTAATAAAATTATGTACTACTTTAGTTACGATGGGTTTTGGGAAACACCCACTAATTAACGAAAGATCTTAAGTACAAGATAATAAAGTATTTAGCATTACAAAGCTTTTGGGAAACACACCCCCAGATAGGAATACAAATGGCAAGCTGGTTAAGTTTCCAGAAGTGAAATGGCAGATAATCAAGAATTAGCCAAGTCATTACACCTTATGAGAAGAACCCAGCAGCTGTAGTGGACTCGCCACTGTCTGCATGAAGGGAGTGTATGCAAGTCATTAAGAAGGCTAATATGATGTTAGGTTATATATCACTAAGTGCAGAATACAAATCAAAGAAGCTAAAAATGCACTAGGGAGACCTTAATTGGAGTAGCACATGAAGGTTTGGTCTCCAGGCTACAAAACAGACATGGCAGCACTAGAACAAATTCAACGAAGAGTGGCTAGGATGATTCCAAAGCTGGTTAAAGAAAGAGGAACAAATATTGAAAATTAAAGGACCTTTTCATATTAAGCAAGCTGGGACTAAGAGGTGACATGAAGTTTAAAATTCTGAAAGGAATTAGTACAGTGGATCCCGGGTGTTAGTGAATCAACAAGAACACAGAGACACAGTTGGAAACTTTTTAACAGTAAATTTCATACAAACAGTAGAAAGTATTTTTTCACCCAGAGAACCACAGACACATGAAACAAACTACTGACTTGTATGGTAAGGAATAGGACTTTGAAGACTTTCAAAACTTGACTTGATGTTTTTTTGGAGAAATTTGATAGATAAGATTGGCAAGTTTTGTTGTGCTGAATAGTCTGTTCTTGTCAAAATTGTTCTACTATTAAGAAAATGTACAAGATCTGTTAGACTCAGAATGGCAGCTTATTGTTTTCATCTGTCTATTTTATATTTTGAATTCCTCCTGTGAATACTCCTCTAAAATGTTATTATTTTATTAATAAAATATCCTTTTTGTCTTCTTTTGCCTGTGGGAATACAGTATATGTTTACTGGAAAAAAGATTACTTGAGCAGGACAACATGCAATGGCTAAGGGGTGTTTGAAAATAGGTGAAATATATACAGTAAATTGTTATTATTTTTATTTATTGCTATTTTTATAGTTATTTTTTTATGACATATACACTGCACATGTAAAATGACTCAAATAAAAAGGAACTGACTGATGCAACGGACGCACATGAACATGTTGTAATAAGAAGAGACACGAGGCATGGCAAGGTTTGGGGCAGCCACCCGTTTAATGCGGTTTCCTGGCTGCAAAAGCAAATGATTCATAATAGTCAAGTTTACACAACAGAGTCCAAAACAGAACTGCCTCCCAGAGAAAAGGCGGGAGGCTTTATAGGACGTTGGGGGAAGTGACGTCGTCCTCGGGGCCGGGACCGGAAGTGATGTGTCCCGATTCGAGGTGGTGGCTCCTGGTGGGATTTCCCAGGAAAGACCTGCAGGGAACTTAGAAAGAGCGTCAGCGTAAAGGCAGATGTATTATAAGTCCTCTCTAAGCCCTTCAGCTGCCTCCTATGCACACGTGTGTAAGAAAGTAATTAAGTATACTCTTGAAAGAGTAAATTTCAGCATTTAAATTGAGAAATACAACTGAAATCCATAACCTGCAAACTCAACTTAACCAAAGCTTATTAATTGTTCTTTGTAGCACTGGAGTCTACTGTGGGTGGGTAGAAGTGATTAAAATGACTACGTGTTTTCAAATTCTGTTTGAAGCTTACTATTTGTCCGAGGAGAGAGTTGCAGACACATTTCAGTTTACATCTGTGGGATATATGGAATTTTGCAGATTAAATACATTAAAAATCATACAGTAAGATCAATCTTTTATCATGCTGAGAAAATAATGCTGAAAAATGATGTCATATATAAAAAGCACAAATGTCTTGGTTTAGAAATTACTTTTCTATATATTAAAGGAGCATCTGGTTAAAAAAAGTAGTACATGGCAGCTTTGGGTAGAAGTAAACTCTTCCTAAAATGGCAGTATTGACAAAAATGAACAGCATTTAAAAAAAAATGGCTTGTCTGTATAATACTTGCCACTTTGGTGACTATACTTTGAATATTTTTGGATTCAGAAGATCTTTTGAAGAGTTAATGGGGGATATTTATTTACTGTACTGAAAAAAATGTTGTTTTGGACCCATTGCATCTGCATGGATTAAATTACTCTTGACATTAGTATGGCATTTGTTTGCAGAATTTCTAAGATCTCCAAATTTTAAATTAATGTTATAAACAAATTGCTTTTCCCAGCGAATTCTCTTGCAAGCCAGGCCAAGCTAGATCACATTTTGCAGGTTGTATCAGAACAGTTTAAATGTCTAGTAATTATAAGAAATTTATTATAAGAAATCATAAATAATAATACTATGATAATACAGTATTATGGAAGGCATCAAATAAGATGTTAATAAATTGTCCTCTGTCTTAGTTTAGCTAGAAGAATAACTTTTGCCAAAACTTAATACCCTCCCAAAGATCCTGTATCTTTTGCAGCGCATCCCTCTACAATATATTGTATATATCAACAGATCTTTAAAAACTAGACTCAATTGTAACATTATTTAAGCGAAATTAAAAAGATAGATAGATAGATAGATAGATAGATAGATAGATAGATAGATAGATAGATAGATACTTTATTAATCCCAAGGGGAAATTCACAAAACAACAATCACGTGTCCAAACTCTCTGGGCAAGTAATAGGGACGCAGACTTACGGTCAACAGTTCGATGTCCCTGCAGCAATTGGAGATTTTAACGTTTACATGTCCTGAGTTGCACCATCTTGTATTGACATAGAAAGCGAGTCCCCTTCCTTTCATCTTTCCGCAGGTACTTGCGTCTCTGTCCGCTCTAACTGTGCTAGACCCGGGTTGCTCCACGTTAGCATCTGGGATGGGAGTCGTTAGCCACGTTTCACTAAAATACAGCAAGCTGCATTCTCTGTAGGTTCTGACATTTTTCACCAGCACAGCAAGTTCGTCCATCTTATTTGGTAGTGAGTTCACATTCTCAGGATCACAGAAGGCACCGACGGTTTATAACGCCATTTTCTCTCAAATTGCCTAGCTTTTATCTTATTTTTTATCTTTTGCGCCGGCTCGGCTGCCCCGATATCGTCTTCTTACCTCGTCAGGTAAATAAGGAACCACACCGGCATGAGCATTTCTTCTCAGTGCTTTAAGTTTACTACTTGAATAGGCGAGTCTCGGAGTGTAAAAATCCATGTCAGGTAGTAAAAATAGTAAAAAGTGTCCAGGGAGCGATTCCACATAAAAGAAAGTGGTAGAAGTGATCAGTGAATTGAGAAAAAAAAAATAGAAAAAAAGGTAAAAAGATAAAAAGATAAAGTCATACACGGAGCTGCTGGAAAGGCTGCCACTGGGATGCGGCGCCGGAAATGACCAACAGTCCAGTGGTACACCATTTATTAAAGACTATCTGTCCCCTGCGGCTCTGCCCACATAGTAGTGAAACAGGAAAAACTTTAAAAATCAATACAAATTTTTTAAAAATGTAATTTTGGCCAAGCAGAAGGTACGTACACTCCAATGTCAAATGTTGGCACTGTATCTGATCATGTTCAGCTCTGATGGGAGAGTGTACCCTGCGTCGGAAGAAAAGTACATGGTATGTGGCCATGATATCTCTGGCAATCAGCAGCTCCCCTCTAAAATACATGTATCTCTGATCTCTCTCTCAAAAATGTCAAACGTTACTCCTTGACAATTCGTAGATGATAATGTCTGTTGAACAAACAGGTATCACTAGCTAAGTGGAGGCAAGGTACGCTTCAACACATGGTGAGAAGTAGACCGACTCGAACAGAGGCGGGCGCGTGAGTGAGGAGGGCCCCAAATCCCTTCCCTTGGCCTGTAGCCGTCCTCTTGGATTTGCACAAATAAATCGATACCACAACCAAACTATGATACTTAGCACGATGAGAGAAGTTGCAAAATCAACTGGAATGTTCAAGCAAATTATAGAAAAAAAACAATCTAAGTAGTTATCTCGTGAAAAGCGGACAGACATGTATACAGACAGACAGACGTTGGATTTTGTATATATATAGATACTGAACCAATGTAGGACACATTTTTATTTATAAAAATATATTGAAAAAAATATTGGTTACCTTTATACATAACAATCAATGCAAGGCGTCCAGTAAAATTAAAAAATGCAAGAATCACATAAGTAGTGTGCTCCAATGGCAAATACTTAAAACCACATGTTTTTATAACTTGGAAGTACAGGTCACAGACACCGGTTGCCGAAATTCCTAACTCATTCACGTATCAATATAACACCATTGTGTTTGTTACCTTCCAAAGGAACAGGCGGCTAGTTTTAATCACCTTTTCTTTGACATTTGGTAAAAGCTGACACTTGTTGACAATTAGTGGGACATCTGTGACTAACAGTCAATTGTGGCCAATGGATCCAAATCCACAGGATGGATCATTGGCAAGTGATAAGGCTTCGATATCCACTCTCAGTTCTAGAAGGAAAAGCGGACTGATAGCTGAAAATGACCACAGAATATGCAAGCTGTTGTCGAGGTTCCAAATAGCTGAAGAGAGAGGTACTTGTACAGAATATGCGTGTGAATCAGTTTTATTGTCTAAGTTTATATTATGACTTTGACTTTTTAGTAAATATATTGGCAACTACGGACAATCACATATACATTATACACAAAGACAAGAATGGTGATCATCAAAATTAAATTATAAAAAAGTATAGTTTTGTTTAGTTGCATTTTTAAAAATGATTATTTTTTTGTTTGATGGCATGTTTAGCTTAAATTTTAGTTAATGAGAACAGTGATGACAGTCACCTTTTAGCATTCTTTAGCCTATGCAGTATTCAATCTATGAAAGTCATTGGGAATTATGACATTTAGAGATCTTTATATTAATAATGCATTCTTACATCAAAATACTTTTCTTCTACATGCAAATTAGAAACTTTTTTAAAACTGTCCCCTATATATTTTCCTAAGATAATACTGGGTAGTTTGGAAGATCAGACATCCTCTCCAGGGTATATCTATACAATTTATAGGAACTTACATCTTAATGATGTTAGGGAATGATGAGAAAGCAATTGTTTAGATAAATTCAACAAAAAATTGTTTATAGTTCACTTACTGTAGATCTTGTATGTAATTGTTAGGAAGCACCTTCATTATTAGGTCACATGTTTTATGAATGTACTGGACGTAAACCAATTTAGGCAAAAATGTTTGCAATTCTGTTAGATAGTCTTGGGCTAAAAATTACTATTAATGGCTTAACTGCAAATATAGTGCAATACAAGGTGGGATAAAAGCATGTGAGACCCTACCACACTACTTTTTATATGGATATCATGAATATGATCAGAATTTTTTGAAGAACTCATTAATGTAATTCAAAATAAACATGCTGAACCTGTGGTGAATCATTTTATTTTATTTATTTTATAATATTTAAAAAACATTTAAATTGGGCTCTCCTGCTGTATAGCTCTCTCAGTCAGGTTGGGATAGAATGCTGAGGTTCATGGGTGGCCTTCACAGCATGCAATTGTATTTTTTATATTTTATTACATAGGTTGTTATTTTTTATTATGCTGTTTCTTAAAAAAAGACCATTGGTTATTGTGTAAATAGAAAAGTAGTACTGTATAAACAAAAGGGAAAACAATGAAAATAAATTACTGCAAAAAACGTTACAGGAAAAATGAGATACTTTAGATGGTGTACTGGCATCTTTTGTGGAAAAAAAAACAACTTTTCTCCATCTTCAAAGAAGGAATTTACAGTCTAGATGAGAATGCAGAAGATTTCTTTATTTGCACAGAATTGTGCACACATGTCTCAGTCTATAGAGGGAGCAATCAATTAAACAATTTCCTTTTATACTTTTTTCCAATTACATTACCTTATCTAATATATTGCTTCACCTGAATCTTAATATACAGAACTTTATCATCTCCTCCAATCAACTAAAGCCACTAGTAATTTCTGATTCATGTCAATTCTCCCATTATTTTGAACACTGCTTCGTTAAGAGAAGTGTTTAGCGGATTATCCTATTGATCTTAGTTTCCCTTCTTTGGAGGGGTGTATGGGCTTTCTCATCAGTTTATCCCTGTTTTCTGTAGGGGGGTTTGTTACTCATTTACCTCATTCTAAACCCTGAAAAATTATGATGGTAGCTTCTCTACAACAAGGCAGAGACCTTAAGTATTAAGTTAACCTTCAATTAACCTTTTCATATATTTTGCCTCTTTTTTGACCTGACTGTGTTTGTGAATAAATCCCCTCCATGTAAGAGGTAAACATATAATAAATATTGATTTAAATTTTTTTAGTATGTATCTTTTTCTTCTTGGCATTTTCAAATGGACAAAAGTATATTTCTTTAATGGTAGCATCAGTAATGCCTCTCAATTCATATTTCTTAACCTTGCACCCTCCTGTTAGATTTTTGTAGGACATCTTGTACTTGCACTGACTGTGTTTAACCAGTAGAAACTTGTCATTGTAGTGTTTTCCATCCCCGGTCCAAGTAAACCTTGTGGGTATTTGAATTCTGTATCAAATTAACTTACAATGTATTACCCATTCATTGATTTTTGACTTTAAAGATTGATATTTTTCCCTTTGTGACAGAATTAACATTACGTGGCCACTGTCAATGTGTAACGTTTGTCAGAACATTGAATGAAAGTTTTCATTTTGCAAGAGATGCAAAAAGCATGAGAGGGACAGAGACAAAATGAACATGCACACTTGGGAAAATAATATTAAAAGTAGAGAAGGGAAGGAAGAAAATCAAATAGAGGAGCAGCCAAGAATAATGAACAGAGTTTGGTCATTTTGAGCAAAGTGATAGCATAATCTCAAAAGTTCTAAGAAATTAGAACACTCTCTATAAAGGAAAACAGAACATAGCATATTGAGTTCGAGTTGGGGACGTGGTGGAGGAAGAAACACAGAGAACACTCCACACAGGCCTACTGACATATTATGGAAGTTCCATATATGTACAGTATGTTTAAAGTCAATTACAGTTTAAGTTTAGTGAATGGAGAAGATTTTGCAATACCAGGTTGTCAAAACTGGTGAAAAAGTCTAAAAGGTGAAGAATCTTAAATAATAAGTCAGTATGTGTGGCAGGTAATTTATTAGGTACTTACATTTTGGTTATTTGGGCACCTGCTCTAAGCATTAACTCAGACTAGCTACAAGAATTCATTAAGTATTTAAATAATATTGGTCCATATCAGTGTTCCCTCTAAGGAGTAGCATATAGTGAGCAAAAAACATTGTTTGTGAGCGACATTTTGTTTAAGCCAAAAATTTATGAGTACCAATTTTCGCGATAAGTACAAGCGATGCCGTCGGAATTAGAGATTGTGCGGGAAGTATGAGCGACGCTCTGAATTCGTGTGAGTGATCGTTCACGCGCTCAGCTTAGAGGGAAAATTGGTCCATATACTGGGGGACTAAGATTTTTGCTGTATAAACATTTCAAAGTCAAATATGTGAATTATTTTTATAAAGATTAGTTGGGTATGTCAGAAGTATAATGTTAGTGGGCAAGGGTCAAAGTATACACTTTTGAAATATAACTGTCATCAAAATCAGAAAGCCTGGGGAGACCAGACAGTGTGGGCACCAATAAATGATCTACGTCATGGATTGTTGCAGATTAGTTTGCTTTTCAATCACATGCTTAAGTAACGGCAGGGCCTAAAATGTGCTGTCTGGGCTTCTTCTTAGGAATGCTTGACAACAAATTAAAGTTGGCAGACACCAAAGGACTAGATTCTGCATCCAAACTAATATAAAATAGAAGCAGTAACCTGCTTAGAATTCTTAAGGCAGTTTTTCTTTTGAGAAAAGAGTAGGAAGTCAGAAATAGTTTTAAAACTAAAGATTTAGAGAACTGGGTCATCTAAAGCATACTCTGACTTGGTGGCACTGAAACTAAAAAGAAGAATATCCAACCCCAAAAGAAATCGTTGCATGGGTTCAAAAAGCCATCTTCTGGAATGGCTCTTTGAACTTACAATGCGATGTAGAAACAAAGGTTTTCTGGTAAGAAGACATCAAAAAGCCAACCTGAAGAAAGGTGGTAAGAGGGAAATTATATGAATAAGGAGTGGTGAAGTAACCCTGGACAGACAGAAATTAATCCCATCACTTAAGCAGGTAGACTATGAAAGCACTTATGTTTTTCTTGATTTTATCCCTTATGGTTAAGCCCGTGTTGTGCTTACATAACAAAAAAGCCTTTATTATCAGTTGTCCACTTTCTGCTGCCACTACAGAATTTTATTTATTTTCTCCTGCATGAATTATCCCAAATTCTCCATGAGTCAAACCTTATTTTGCTGCATGAATGAAAAACGTGCCATTTTTTTTGCAAGCCACAATCAGAGTAACTCATCACTTATCATCAAAGGTACAGTAATTAAAATCACTTTAAAAGTGTGAGTTGGACAAGTATAATGTTTAATTGAAAAACTTTGGTTCCTGGACACTTGTAAACTTACATACTGTAAGACTTGTTACTTATTTACAACATCTTCCCCCATTAAACCTTATGGTGTTGGGTCAAAAGACTTGTATAAGGTATTATTAACATTTGTTACTAATCTTTAAAAAGCAAAGGAAACACTTAATTAAAAAATCTATTCTCTTAAAGTATATACTACATTCATAGAGTAAAGACAGAAAAACTTTAACATAAAAAAACATTAAATAAAAGAAAGTCGCCTCCAATTTAGAAACCTGTATACCAGAAAAGTGGCAGCCATGGCAATTCCCTCTGGATTTTGTCTGACAGTCTCACGCATATATTTAGCACAGGTTCAATTTGTCTATAAAAAAATGTGGACGTATTCCAGATTTGTAATTACGGTCCAAGGTCAAGGCCAGAACTAAAGAAGTAATCCTTAAACCCAAAACATTACGTAAGTCTTGAATTTTATGTATTGCTTATGGTAAAACCCTACATTAATTGTAGTGAAATAAATGACCGAGAATTAAAAACATGAGTTAAGATAATGGATAAATGAAAGAAATAAATGAGTAAATCTTGATAAACATACATAAAGAAATAAATAAAAAATAAGATGATGTATTATTGCACCATTAGCTATTTATACATTGTAGTTATTCATGAGGACACCAGTAACTGTGTCTTTTTAAAATGTTAAAAATATCTATCTATCTACAGTGGTGTGAAAAACTATTTGCCCCCTTCCTGATTTCTTATTCTTTTGCATGTTTGTCACACAAAATGTTTCTGATCATCAAACACATTTAACCATTAGTCAAATATAACACAAGTAAACACAAAATGCAGTTTTTAAATGATGGTTTTATTATTTAGGGAGAAAAAATCCAAACCTACATGGCCCTGTGTGAAAAGTAATTGCCCCTGAACCTAATAACTGGTTGGGCCACCCTTAGCAGCAATAACTGCAATCAAGCGTTTGCGATAACTTGCAATGAGTCTTTTACAGCTCTGGAGGAATTTGGCCCACTCATCTTTGCAGAATTGTTGTAATTCAGCTTTATTTGAGGGTTTTCTAGCATGAACCGCCTTTTTAAGGTCATGCCATAACATCTCAATTGGATTCAGGTCAGGACTTTGACTAGGCCACTCCAAAGTCTTCATTTTGTTTTTCTTCAGCCATTCAGAGGTGGATTTGCTGGTGTGTTTTGGGTCATTGTCCTGTTGCAGCACCCAAGATCGCTTCAGCTTGAGTTGATGAACAGATGGCCGGACATTCTCCTTCAGGATTTTTGGTAGACAGTAGAATTCATGGTTCCATCTATCGCAGCAAGCCTTCCAGGTCCTGAAGCAGCAAAACAACCCCAGACCATCAAACTACCACCACCATATTTTACTGTTGGTATGATGTTCTTTTCTGAAATGCTGTGTTCCTTTTACGCCAGATGTAACGGGACATTTGCCTTCCAAAAGTTCAACTTTTGTCTCATCAGTCCACAAGGTATTTTCCCAAAAGTCTTGGCAATCATTGAGATGTTTCTTAGCAAAATTGAGCGAGCCCTAATGTTCTTTTGCTTAACAGTGGTTTCGTCTTGGAAATCTGCCATGCAGGCCGTTTTTGCCCAGTCTCTTTCTTATGGTGGAGTCGTGAACACTGACCTTAATTGAGGCAAGTGAGGCCTGCAGTTCTTTAGACGTTGTCCTGGGGTCTTTTGTGACCTCTTGGATGAGTCGTCTCTGCGCTCTTGGGGTAATTTTGGTTGGCGGCCACTCCTGGGAAGGTTCACCACTGTTCCATGTTTTTGCCATTTGTGGATAATGGCTCTCACTGTGGTTCACTGGAGTCCCAAAGCTTTAGAAATGGCTTTATAACCTTTACCAGACTGATAGATCTCAATTACTTCTGTTCTCATTTGTTCCTGAATTTCTTTGGATCTTGGCATGATGTCTAGCTTTTGAGGTGCTTTTGGTCTACTTCTCTGTGTCAGGCAGCTCCTATTTAAGTGATTTCTTGATTGAAACAAGTGTGGCAGTAATCAGGCCTGGGGGTGGCTACGGAAATTGAACTCAGGTGTGATACACACAGTTAGGTTATTTTTTTAACAAGGGGGCAATTACTTTTTCACACAGGGCCATGTAGGTTTGGATTTTTTTTCTCCCTAAATAATAAAAACCATCATTTAAAAACTGCATTTTGTGTTTACTTGTGTTATATTTGACTAATGGTTAAATGTGTTTGATGATCAGAAACATTTTGTGTGACAAACATGCAAAAGAATAAGAAATCAGGAAGGGGGCAAATAGTTTTTCACACCACTGTATCTATCTATCTATCTATCTATCTATCTATCTATCTATCTATGTGTTTAATAATATAGTTTTATGTTTATAAAATCTTTGTTGTTTATTATTTACTTATTTAATTATTTATCTTTACATGTATTTCTATGTAATTTAAAACAAATGTTCTTTAAGCAGGTTGTTTAAAAAATTCTAAACTGGACAGCTGAAGTTCTTGTCACTATACTAAGTAATTAATGACTGGCTGTAACTGCTGAAGCAAAGGTTTCTTTTGGAAAAGGTATCAGACATGCTTTAGAGTTTGTTTGTTTTTTACTGTAAATAGAACTTGTTGTTTAATTAGAAAAATTGCGTCTTCAGAATGACATTTCGTCCTGAGTAAAAACGGTGTTAATTCTGCCACTGCACCATGCAATGGGCCACACTAAAACGGAGCTGCCCTCCCCCACGCTTGACTGGGGCTTCAAGTTAACATGTCTGGAACTCATTCCCAGTGTTGCTCCATACCCATATGTGTCATCCAGATGGAAATCGTTAAAAGCAAGATTCATCCGTGAATTTTGCAGTTCTCCACTAGGCAGACTGCTTTGAAATCATTTTCTCGCCCTTCTTTTTTTCTGCACTCGCTGTTAATTCTGGACAGCAATGAATTTCTCTCCTGGCCACCTTTACGTTTGAACCAAGCTAAATGAGTACACTCATTTCAGAATTTTGTGTAGTAATGTAATAAACATATTATACATAACATAAATTGTGTATTGCATATACATTTTGCAGTTGATGCCCTTTACCGTGTGTGTGTGTGGGGGGGGTTATCACATTTGTCTTTATAATGGTTAAATGTGTCTCTGGCACATGATTACTCATGCATTCTTCTTATGGAGTGGTAATATTAAAAAGAAATTAAAAAACACCTTGGTAAAACTTTCTTGGATTGCTCTACATTTGTACATTTTGTAATTATTAGTATCAGTTGTTAAAAGAGCACTTTTTTAAAACTGGGAAACTGTATATAATGTTACATATAATATGACAGACTTCCATAAACTTTAGTTTTCATTAACAAAAATCTGCTTGTGACCTGCACAACTAGTAACATGACCTGGTATACACATATTCTAGAATATATGGGCTTTTTACACAGTATGTATGGTGATGCAGTGGTTAGCTCTATTTACATGTCAAACAATGTAATTCTGTCTGAATTTGTACATTTGCTCATGTTCGTTTTTAAGGGCATTCTGCTTTCTTGCCATATCCCACATGCTTGTTATGCTAGTGTGTGCTCTGTGAGGCAAGCGCATCTCACTCCGGGCTCATTCCTGCCCTGCGTCCAGTATTTCCAGCACAGTCTTCAGATCTGTGCTACCATGTACTTTATAAATTTGATATATAGATGGTTACACAGACGGCTACATTTTGTGGTTAAGGTGCCTCAAGAGCTTGTACTTATACCAGATAATTATTGGCCCCCCATTGGCTTTTTGTATTCTGCATGAAATGTGTCCCCCAACTGTTTTCAAGTACAAGTATTGTAGGCAAGTAGTTAAGGTAATGGCACTGTTAACCTCACCTCTCTTACCGTGTGAGTTCTACTGGTTTAGAAAAATATGTAAATTATTGTAATATTGTAAGTTGCTTTGGTTCAAAGGTTCAGCTAAATTGATGCATGGAAATTAACATATTTCTCCCATACTGCTTATTGTGAGTATGCTGTTTTGTTTTGTAATGGCCTCCTTTCCTGGGATACTCTTGAACCCTAAATCTTATACGGTCCAAGTAACCGAAGAACTGAAGTTGGCACTTGCTAAAAAATGTAAAAAATGAAGCGTCATTGTATGTAGTTCCTCTCAGCTACTATCACTGTTGAGTTAAGCCACAATTACTTATTAGTAATTTAAGTCAATAATGACGGTGGCCATTTTTCTAAAAGAAAATAGAACTGAATGCTGTTAAGCATTAACTCATAATCTTGAAGTCTACACAATTTTTGTATATCAACTCTATTATTGTTTATGGCAGTGATGCTTTTTTTGAAAGTACGGTTGGAGCCGAGTAAGGAGTGAATAATTGCAGAAGATTCTGAAAAACAGATTCTCCATACATTGCCTCAGAGCTGCTGTGTTATTCTTTTCAATCTGTGATTTATTCAGTTATTTTAAAATAACTTAACTGTAATCTGAAAGGCTGTGTTCTGAAGGGCTGTATTCACGCACAGCAGGAAAGTCATCCCAAGTCTGAATGTGATTTGCTTGCATTGTGATTGCAACTAACCTGGCACCTAATTACTGTCTGGATGTCATTAAGTTTGGAATGACGTTTATGACATTGCAGTTAAAGGGCAGATGGCTACAGTACCAGATGTTGGACTGTAACAAATATAAAAAGTACACTTAGTTTGTGCTAACTTCAGATTACCTCCTGTCACCACTCCACTCTCTGCCTACACTATAGTTTCAGAAGAGTGTGTAAGCACAGCATTTCAGCGTGAAAGCATATACGTCTCTTTGTGAATTTGTGTATGTGAGAGGCATGTAGCTCTGTAGAATACTTCTTTTGGAGACATGTTTTAAATGTGGATTTCGGTCTCCATGGGGTATCTTTCAACTTGGAGAGGATAGGATTTTCTAGTACGTTCCAAAAACTGTGATATTTATGGAATATTATTCAAAAATAAATACTGCCATGCATATAGAGTTCTCAAGTAAAGCAGGATATAACTAAACATTTCAAGTGTTTCCAAGTACTTCCTGTGCCAGGGTTACGCTGTGGATATATTATCATGTTTTGGTCTAGGGCTACATTTTATTTATTAATGCTGTCGTGGCTGTGGGAACAATAGAAGCATCTATGAGTGTTCATGAGAGCAAGGGTTATTTGGTGCTATTTTTACAAGAACGGGCTGATTTGTCTTAGGCTATTACCGTCTATTACTAGTGAAAGTCTCCTGCAAAGGTGGGAAGCAGCGAATGCTGGCATTCTGCCTAAAGAGAAATCAATGAAACAAATTAATCCTTCGCAGGCTGCAATGACACAGTAATCCATCATTCAGAGCTGCTTTTATACACCAAATCATGGAGCAGGCAGAGAGAAAAAGCCCTAGGGGACAGAACAGACAACAACTTACACCAACACTGGGAAAATACTGAGGAATCAGTTGATGCGAGAAGGATATATTACAGCTGATTTTTCTTAAAAAAATTAAATAGACAAACACTTCAAACACATTCACCTTCACCATATCTCATGTACTAATTGATGCCTAATCCTTTCTTTCTGAATAATCCCAACAATAAACACATACAGAAACACAAACATACATATAATTGTACATATAGATGTGTGTATGTATATTTAAGGGACATTGAAAAGAAATAAATTGAGAGAAAAAAATGAAAGCAGCACAGATAATGAAAAAAGTGAATTACTAAGTAAGTGGATGGACATTTCAGATATTTACACTACTGAATTTAGTTTTTAGTATTAATATACTATATTGATTACTATAGTTGTTCTAATTATATTGACAAGCACATGGGCTAATGTATAAATAAGGCTAATCTACATTTTTACATATGTGCTACTAATCTGTCCACTTTTTAAGTATGCTTAGTCAAATTTTCATTTTCACTATGCCCTCCTAATTGCTCTCACTTTTTGTAAGTAAGGCACAATGGATGTTGTAGAAGTGAATAATGCAGGTTTGCTTTCTCCATAAATAGTTAATTTATTTTAAAAAATCAAATATTTATAAGCATAGTATACAGTAATGGCACAAATTCTTATAATATTGTTTAAAACCTATGAAATAGTCAAACAAATTAGTTACAGATTTTTTGTAGCATAATTTAAATTAAAAAAAAAAAACCCATATGACTTACATTTTAAAATTTTTAAGTAATATTTGTTACTATCATTTTATATTCTTTTATTATATTTGGTCAATAAAACACATTTTGCAGTAAGAGATCGTCTACTGCGCTGGGCTGGCGCCCTGTCCGGGGTTTGTTTCCTGCCTTGTGCCCTGTGTTGGCTGGGACTGGCTCCAGCAGACCCCGTGACCCTGTAGTTAGGATATAGCGTGTTGGATAATGGATGGATGGATGCATGGAGATCATCTATCCATTTTCTGTACCCACTTTATGTAATTCAGGGTTGTGGGGGCCAAAGACTAACTGAAGAACATGTGGTGCAAGACAGGAAGCCACCTTGGACACAAGTACATCATAGAGCACACACACACATAACCACACTTGTTCAAACTGACTCAATTTAGAGATGACAGTTAATGTAAGGTACAAATCTTTAGGATGACAGAGGATAACCCAGAGTACCTGTAGCCCCACTGATATGACGAGAATGTGCAAACTCCATACCGACCATGTTCAGCCTGAGATTCAAACCCGATCCCCTGGAATGGTGAAGAAGCAACACTTGAAACTGCTCCCAGAAATCACGTGCATAGGAAATTTTATGAATAGAATAATTTATGAAATACAGTAAGACTTATTTTCCTTTACCATTTTAAAGAATTTGTAAAGAATAATATACTATATATTAGTCTACTTTATACTTTAAACATATAAATGTGAAAGTAATCCTGAGAGGTTCTGTAAAAGTAGATGCTTACTATACAGGATAAACAATGTAACAAAGCAAGAAATAGGCAATGAAGCTGAAAACAACAATAAATTATGTAAATTGTGACATATTATCAAACATATTTAAAAAAATATACAGCAGGTCTTGAGGTAAATGTGTATTTTTGAGTTGTCCTGTCCTCTCCTTCAGTATATCAGAGAGATGCAAAGTGCTGCTTATTATCCATTTGTTTCACTAGTACAAGACAAGCAGTGCTGTATGTATGATAGGACAGTTGCTTTTTAATGTGGCTGAACAGTTATATCAGTCTTTTTTATTAAACTTGATTTGACATAAATAATTATTTCATTTAATTGCAATACAGTTTGGAATAACTTATTTCAGTGTTAGTTGTATTTTTACGTCATAATCCTGACAATAAAACTATATGATGGATACAATTATATTTGGTTTTCTGTGTATATAAAGCAACATATAAAGATTCTAGAAAATTATTCCATACATTGTTCATAATAATGATAATGACAGAAAACTATTCCACTGAAGTTCAAACAAGCATACATGAACAATAAAAATCAAACATGAAACACACTCCCTCAGCTCTGAAGACTTCTTCCACATAGTGCGTAAAAAATTGCAGTACAATTAATTCCAAATTAAATCTGCAAAGTTACAAGTCTCTTCCAATTATACATTAAAAATGTACTGTATGTATATTATAATATAGAGAAAGTTAAATACTAGAAAAACAGGAATAAATGTGTTTTACATAGGAGATTTCATACTGACCACACAAGGTTTTACAGAGTCGCTAATAGTACAATTTTAAAACTGTAAAAAAAACTGTACAAGAATGATTCAGAAATGAGAAGTAAAATTAGCAATCAAACCTTCATATTGAAATAATTATCATATATTAAATGTATAGCTGTTTATCTGAAAGTGATATATAATTGAAAAAATAAGCAATTAAGTAAACTGTGAAAAGTATAGAACAAATATGTGAGCTCTCAAATAATAAATAATCACTTCATTGAAGGAGGCAATGAAAAAAACATGTTAATTGCATTGACTGCCATTTGTAATATAAAGAGTAAATACATTTCGGTGTTTTGTTTCTTTTTCATGCCATTTTACTATTTACTATTAGTCTCTTACATTGAAGATGGATGATCACAACTTGTCAAACAATCTAATGGTACATTTTTCTTATTCAGTTAACATTAATGGGTAATTCTACAAAACTGCTGATCCATGGAAGAACAGGTTTCATGCCATCGGTCTGCCTTTGCTTCCAGTAAAGGTCAATGTGTTGTGGCACTTAAAGTAGAGATGTGCATGCCGGCCAAAATAAAAAGAAAAGGAAAACAAGTATGGCATAGTCTCTATTCTCTAAGTATATACAGACATTAATCTCTGTTAATGGAGTGTAGTATTTATACACATCTGATCAAAAACCCTTAATTGTATTATTATTTTTTTATTTCATGGAACAATGCAGGATCAATTTTATTTGTACAATGCAAAACAATTTTAAAAAATAAAAGTAGTGTATACCTTTCAATGCATAGCAAAACAAAGTGATATTCTGCACTGTTTGATACGGGATGGAAACATGCACAAAAACATTCACTATCACTATTAATAACATTTTCTAATTGAATGCTTCAATGTGACTATCACCGAAGTTTATACTCTTGCCATTCCTTACATTGTTATTATCACAATTAGTATATTATTCCCAATATCATATTTTTATATTTATCAATATCCTGCTGGGATAACATGTTTAAAATTATTGCATACTTGTAATGATTTGTTTTGAAGTATGAATAAAGTAAAACAACCTATAAATTATCTGACAAAGTATTTTATATTTTTACGTAATGTCCATCCAGGTACCGTGGACCATTACTTTCTGGCAGCACTCATGATACGTCTAAAAATCATGTGTCCTATAATATTTTAATATCAATTATTAGTGTTAAAAAAATCATACTCATTTTCTTAGATTTGGAATTTTCCAGACACACATTGAGGATATCTGCATTTATGTTGCTGGTTAATCTGCTTTCGTGATAGTGTAGTATTATATTATGTTTAAAGTGATTGATGTGATTTTATTCAGAAGTGACTAAAATTGTCATGCATTTAATTGAAATTGAGGTTAGCAGTAAAGATTTCAAACATGCTTTGAGTGTCATGGAGGTAAAAAGAGGAAACAAGAACATGTTCTTAATGCAAAGTCAATGTCATATAAGAATGTCAAGCAACAGATGGCCTAAATGCTACCGACATCATAAATAAGCCTAATTTTCTTTTCTTAGTATAATATATGGGGCGGATGGAAGGAGGGATCTACTAGCAAAGTTGCAGAGCAGAAACACAGGTTTTGTAGCAGTAGCAGCGTATTAACAGTAGCATTACCAGTATTAATCTTAAGAAAGAATTTAAGTCAGAATGTGGCTTTACAGATGAAGAAAACTTAAAAGAATATTTGGCTGTTTGTCTGGTTCATTTAAAGTGGCAATAATTAACTAGGTGGAGAGAGTTTATGGCTCCACCATTAAATGAAGTATGTAGTCACTGTGCCTACAGTGTAAAGAAGAGGACTGGAGTAAATATGTGAAGGGAGCATGCAGATCTGTATCTCATCATATTGTTTTATCCTAAAAGAAGAAGAAGAGCAGGACTGGCATAACAAACACATAGCTAGTAATATTAACTAAGCAAAATATATATGGTTTGATGGGGAGGCTTCATATGAATGCAAAAGCAAGTCCAACAGAAAAAAAAAGTCATAATATAAAACTACGTCTGTTATTAGTGTTTAGATTCCTCCATCCATCCATCCATCCTAGCTTGCTTATACAGTGAAGGGTCGCGGTGAGGCTGGAGTCTATCTCAGCAATCAATTAAGCTTAAATTATTCTTAAATAGTATTTTTCAATGAATGCTAGTTTAGAGCACTGAATAGATTTATGTTTGTTCCTTTTTGTTCAACAAATCATGACAAAGTAAAATATATTAGGTGTTATTTGTCACCTGAGGTCAGATTAATCTAATTTTAGTACTTCGTGAAGACTAGATGATTGTTAGTTAACGCAAGATTAATAAAGTCTTTGAATTAAAAAAAAAAAAAGTAATGGCTCTTTGGATATGTTTCCATTAAACATCTAACTTTAATTGATGTTACTCATAATTAATATGTTTTAAGCCTTATGCCTCCTTTAATAGACCTAACGTTAATTTGGTGTCACATTAACAAGTATAATTTATGCTGAAATAATGTAAATTGAATCCTCACACTCAACAGGTTTTAATTCTTTAAAATATGGGGAAATATTGACAGAATATATCTATGTTAAGTTGATTCAACTCAATATGGAAATATCTGTGCTGTAGGCTTAATTTATCCATCTCTAATACAATTGACATAATTTTGTTAGATGTCATATTAGCTTTCTTTATGTTTAAACAAGGGCGCAGTGGTAGCGCTGCTGCCTCGCCGTTAGGAGACCCGGGTTCGCTTCCCGGGTCCTCCCTGCGTGGAGTTTGCATGTTCTCCCGTGTCTGCGTGGGTTTCCTCCAGGCGCTCCGGTTTCCTCCCACAATCCAAAGACATGCTGGTTAGGTGGATTGGCGATTCTAAATTGGCCCTAGTGTGTGCTTGGTGTGTGGGTGTGTGTGTGTGTCCTGCGGTGGGTTGGCACCCTGCCCAGGATTGGTTCCTGCCTTGTGCCCTGTGTTGGCTGGGATTGGCTCCAGCAGACCCCCGTGACCCTGTGTTCGGATTCAGCGGGTTAGAAAATGGATGGATGGATGTTTAAACAAAGCAAATAAATTTCATTTGCATTAGACTACCAACAACACTTATATAAATCAGCACGTCAAACATCAGTGCATATTGCCGTGCATATTGTCATTTGATTTAAGCTTTTTATTAATACTAGAAAGAGAGTACTGGACAGCAAAGTATTGTTGGGATACATTTCACTAATTTCCAATAAGAGAACACCCTCATAGTCAAATATTGGGGATGCACACCCATTTATAGAGGGCCAGGGAAAGACATACATAATATTATTTTTCTAAACCCTAAAAATGTGCACTTTTCCAAAAAAAAAAAGTGACTGGGATATGAAATTTAAATATGCCTACAGTTATATTATCTAGTGTAATTAGTTACACGGTAGTATTTTTATATGGGACATAATATGGGATATTTATGTAATATTTATGTAATATAGGATGTTTATTAAAAGCAGTTGATTTTCCAACTTCATTAATACACAATAACAAAACTTCTTAAAATGTTAGTTTATGGTTTGAGTAACTGAACGTAATTGAGAAATTTTCACATAATGGGAAAATTGTGTAATGGATGCATTTTAATTGTGTTCAGTTAACATGCTGTTTGTTTCATGATTAATTGATTAAAATAAATCTGAGTAACACAAATGATTTCTGAGTTAGATCAAAAAGGCAAAATACAATAGGTCTGACATGATTATATACTATCTAGGTGGATCAAATTGATCCTCTTAGGTTTTTGAACTCATACATGTTTAGTATTTACAGAAATAATTAAAGTTGTTAAAAAGTTCTCCATTAATGTGTAATCACTTGAATTAAGCCCACCCAAAGAATTCTTTTTCTAGGGTAGCTGTGCTTCTTCACATTATTTTATCTGTTATAAAAACAATAAAAGAGATAGAAATACAAATGAAAATTCAGATAATCAATCTAACAAAATGAGAATTAAAAGAAGGGAATCATAAATTCAAGTTAACAACATCCTGTGAGAAAATAAACCTGTGGGAGTTCCATAGTGTTTATAACATCCAAAGTCAAAGGCCGACTGACATTGAACTGGACCTCCTTCCCCAACACTTTTTCAAAATTAAATATTTTATAAATATTATTTACTGGCCAAAAATCATTGATATATACGGAGACAAAAAAGCAATACCATTTCCACAAACAAAGAACTGAGTCAATCAACTTTTGCAATGCTTTTGTAATGACGACAACGCATTTTAGAAACCTTACAAATGCCTAAAAAAATTATGTCAGTCATTGGCTAATTCACAAAGTCCAAAACTGATAGATCAATATAATAAATTTAGGAATGTACACTGTATACTGTCCTCTGTAATGTAAAGGCATTCATTTGTGGTGACTGTGGTGATGATGAGCTTCAAAAAGATGGGGTAGTGAAAACTTTAATATGTAACCTGCTAATCCAATGACTACTTGACATGAATACTTGATATTTAGCTGCCAATAACATGGGATGTTTTAAGTAGCTTCCATTCTTTATTTTCTACATAAGTTTTCACTGCCTTTGATGAGAGACTGTACTACAGACTTAGCTCAAGTATCACTGACTGTATTATGTGGGCATATGGAGGCCTATACAGCCTAATATCCACCATTCAAATTCCTGGTTGAGATGTCTTTAGAATTCAGTTGTCTATGAGGGCCTCAGCCTCTGTAATTTTTATAAAACTCTAAGCCCTCATTTCCTTCAGTGAGACCCATAAATTGGAAACCCACTCAGTCTGAATGAGACCAGAAAAAAATGAAACCTTAAGGCTCTAACGTTGTCAAATATTAATCTTATTTGTTAAATTACAGAATCTATCAAAACATTTGGTATATATTATCAAATAAAGCAAACTAAAATGCCTGTTATTTATTTACTGTATTGGCAGTAAAAACTGAACTGAATAATTAAATAATCAGGTATGTATAGAACAATTAAAGCAATAACCTCTGTAAGCTTCGAAGAGTAAAATAGCTCTTGCATGCTCAGATGTCATCTGGAACTAACTAGTTGCATTCTTCAGTGTCAAGAAGATGCAAACCTACCAATCTGTCTTCCTGTTGCGTATATATAGTTTTAAAAAGCAATTCCTCTTGCAGTTCTACAGCCCCGTGTAGTTTCATTTTAGAACTTTGTGCAATATTTACTCAGCTGTCTATGATTTCTGTTTACAAATGCATATATTTAGTATTAGTACATAAAATGCTATCTTAAATCTTCTTTTGATTTTTCTCTATTTGATGATTCAGGTGCTCTACTTATAAAATTATATCCTGTCTTAGTTATTCTTCATATAAATCTTTAGTCCCTTTTACTTTTCAGGAATTTCTTTCAGAGAACCAAAGCCTACCTGCTGTCTAAAGTAGGTACTCTTTCAGACATGGTCTCCAAGTGACAGGAAGGATTTAGATCTCTTGACAATATAACCAAATTTACAGGTTTTTAAAGAAATTTTAAATCGGATCCCAAGTGGTTTTTAAGGAAATGTTCTTATTATTGTGTCTGTCTTCATAAGAATGATTCCATATGCAATCAGATAAAAAAAAAAAAAAAAATTTAAATAAAGTAAGAAAACACTTAGCTTTGGGTTCAGCTTCATCAGGGCTGGCTAAACTTTATTCCTGCTTAATATATGCCTCAAACTTCACCTATACCCGTAAAAGGAAAAAAAGGTAAACAGATGTTGGCATTCAAAAGAAAAGAACTGGCTAGTCAGATCTTTAACTCCAGGAGTGGCTCTGAGGTGCTCCGATTGCAGCATGATTGAAGACAGGTCTAAAAAAAAGCACAACTGGCTAAATGTTCTCTCACTCTGAAGAAGGGGTGCCCGTGGTCATACTTTGATGAATCTGAATATGAACTGGGCCTTTTCAGTGAAGTGCCCCAGCTGGAATTAAACTGATCTAGCGCTATGATCTTATTGAGATAAAAGATGTATGTTTGTAATGTAATGTCCTCACTGCTGATGGGCCCAGCATCAGATGATACTCTGTTATAGTCATGTACAATATATCACACCCCTGTATATTGTAAAATGATCACTGAAGGGTTGGACTGCCTATCACTCTAAATCATCCTTTTAAACTGGACTTTTGTTTACTTCTACTTTACCACCAGTTGACCTTAACAAAGTTTACCTTATCATACTGTCACTTACATTATGTTACCTTTTTAGAACACTAATGAATAAATGAGTACTGTGTTTCTGTCAAGATAATAAATAATGTACTGTATGTGAATTTTTGTTTTGCAGGATGCATTGTGTTTTTTATGTATGTTTCAAGCCAGAAATATGGATAGTTCATCTGCATAGTGTAGCGTGTTATGTTACCGTTTCCAGATTTTAGTAGTAAAGATATATCATTAAGGATCTCTGTCTTCTATGCTGTAGCAGCATGGTTAATTTCTACATGAAAACGATATTCCCTGACATTTTTGTATTCAGAGGTTGTATCCAGTCATCTGTAGTTGTAAGCCATGATATGAAAGTAAACTTTTCAGCAGGATGTATTATGTTGTGAAGTACTCAATATTCAACATTATAATATGTCATCACTTGAAAACAAGATAATCAAGTAATAATCAAAAGTGCTCAGATCCAAGCTCCAGTGCCGAACATATCGCAAAAATGAGGTGCAGACATAGCTGCCTAAAACAAACCACTGTCTACAATGTAATGTTAAGTGAAAACTATCAACTAAGAAAAAAGTAACCCTAGTGAATACTTTGTGACCACTATTGAAATTCTGCAGTGACCAGTGACTAATAAGTGAAGGGTATGTGTTGCCTTATTTGTCCTTAAACAAATATAGCCTACAATCAAAATTGCACTGT
Source organism: Polypterus senegalus (assembly GCF_016835505.1). Taxonomy (NCBI): domain Eukaryota; kingdom Metazoa; phylum Chordata; class Cladistia; order Polypteriformes; family Polypteridae; genus Polypterus; species Polypterus senegalus. The sequence continues at coordinate 141,596,666 of NC_053160.1, forward strand.
AGTATTCTCACCTTGAAAAATGACAATAGGTGAGTGAAGAATGCAATTTTAGTCAATTTAAACAATGTTTTATTATTATAGAGACATGTATACTGCTTGGGTCAATACCATCCGATGGTCCATAAAATAATACAGCGAATAGAACTCTCTGCCTTATAAGGCCCTGTCATACCAAGTCTTCTAGCAACTTTATGCAAAACTGTGTATGCATTAAGCAGGTAACATACACATAGTTTTATTACCCTTAGGCAACTGGTTCAATTATGAATGTTTCAGGTACCTGACTATTAATCTGTAAAATGTCCATCAAACGACCGTGGGTGTGGATTCAAGTGTTCCATGAATTGACTGCAAACAATAACATACGTAAACCAGACAGCATCTACGGTAGTAGAGCATTACAGTTTGTTAAACAGAATCATTTATTTCAGCCATGATTTACTGAAGAGTATTTGTCTGTCATGTGCAGAGAACTAAAACGGGTCTAATTCCATGTATATTTCCTTGAAAGAGTCATATATCGCTAACATTTACACCCAAATTGCCCTGCCACTGTGATTAAGGTTTTTAAGACTGACAAAGGAAGTTAAACAAAGTCTTCCTAAAATGTACTTTTGAGTTAAAGATATAGGCATATGCAGTTAGAGGAAGAGTATTTTTTTTTTCTTTAAAATTAGCAATGTAGTTTTACCTGAAAGAAATGTAATGCGCAGTAGACAAAATATTGTTTATCATCCCTCAAAATTATGAGACAAAATCTTTGTAGGGAAACAAAATGACGGTAATGCCCACTGCCGCAGAAATTAAGAAAAGGAAAGATAATGTTTAAGTGTAGTAATCAACAATTATTTGATATGGTTAATTTTATAGTGCACACCTAATGAGAGTTTAGTTCTTCCGTTAATCATACTAACTTATACGTAGTAAGGTTTTAATTACTTTGTCTCGATTGCCAAATTACAAACACAATGGCATTGTTAATGATGTCTTAAAATATAACAGGTCATATGAACTTCTAAGGCTGACTGAAGAATTTTAATTTTACAACACTATTGACAATGACTTCTGGTTGTGGTAAAAGATTTATTGAAACATAATATTGGAATTTAGATGTGACTGTTTTAGAAATTTACTCCTGATGTAAACTAGTCGAAATATCCCCTTTTTGAAAATTGGTATCAGTTCTTAAGATTTATCAAAACCAACAGAAGTCAAAAAATTAAGACCGATTTATACGTTCTGGACAAATTGTGTGAACTTCTCCCACAGCAAAATGTTATTCTGTTCACAGAAGTAAACTCACAAGCGAATCATTCTACTGTACAGTACTACGTTCTAGGCCTGCTTAATCCTGAGCAGGGTCATGGGGGACTTGGACATTAACCCAGCAAGCACAGGGCACAGGGCAGGAACAGTCCATCGTATGGCGAGCACGCACACACACACCACGGCCAATTCAGCATCGCCAATCCACCTAACCTGCATGTCTATTTGTTTCATATTGTGACCTTCATCACTGCATAGTGCTCTAGACAGAAAACAAAAGTATAAATCAAAGCAATAAAAGATGATACACGATCACATGATGAATTCCACAGGAACAAACCTTGAAGAGTCTAATGGAGCAGACGTAAACTGAAAGTATACTGGAACAGACAGACAGCAGTCTTTACAGCAGATCCAAATTTGACAATACAGTTAACAGATTTAGCAAATTAAAAATGCCAGACTGGAAAGGGACATTTCAAGGAAGCTTAAAATATGACTGCTGATGAAACTTCATAGGCAAATGTAGAAAGATCATTGTAGACAGCGGTAGCCTACAAGCAAAGTAAATGTTTGCTGAGAGCGATGAACAACTTTTTAAAACAGTGTAAAGCCTAGTGTCTGCGGATCTCAGGAGTCTGGCTGGTTGAGAGCAGGAAAGCAGTGAAGAAGGTCTTCAAATAAAAATCTTTCAATACACTTAAACGTATGAAAGTATTGTACAGGAAGAAAGAGTGATTGAGCCAGCTAAGGGGTGACATATTATGAAGCTCAGGCCATCTCAAAACCCAGACACTAGCTTATTGAATGTTTTGTAATATACAATTGAAATATATTTGCCTATTATTAATGCATTATCCTATTCAACACTGTGTGGATGCACATTGTAATCTGACCTGATTTTGTGTGGAAATGCCACCTTCAGTATGCTTTTTAATTCAAGTGTAGCTTTCCTTTCTATTTGTCTCAGCATTCAAACGCACTGGCCTTTTAGGTGGCTCACTTTTGTTTTCCTTATGATTCCCATCGTTTTATTGTCTGACTGCTATTAAGGTATTCTGACATTTATCTTTTTCACTGTAATATTTATTATTCTCAGCTAGTTTTAAATATTACGTTACTGTATAACTTCGTGCACTAGCTCAAACATCCACCCATTTTCCTTGACAAGGTTACAAATATTGAGCCACTTTTTTGTCAGTACCAAGAAATGCAAGATTGTATCCTCAGCACATTGATGCATACACCCATGCTTACGTCTACTGTGCTTGATATGGATGGATACTAGAGCACTCCACCACCACCATCACCACCATCACCACCCAGTGAGATACGTGGATTGGACCAGCCACTCCACCAGTCGTCTGGCCTCTGGTTTAAGCACTTGTGTTCAGTTTGAGAGGAATTAAAGCTAACTGTCTCAAACATGTTTCTTCATTTAATTACCGTCCCCATTATTAGTTTTTATTATTATTACATTTCTATATCTATTACTTCTATTTTTATATGACTTGCTTGTTTCTGTCAAAACTGAAACTAGAAGAACTTGACGGAAACTAGAGATGAATTCAGATCACATTCCGTGTGACTGAGTGCCCTGCGCAGTGTCTGATTAGATCAAAGGGATAATAAGGAGATTGAATAATTGCTTTGTAATTATGATGCACCCATTGCAACATTTTTTTTCAGAATATCCCTGACTATATCACTTCTGAAAAGATTTTTGCTACGTAAAATTATTTTGCTCAACTCCTGAAGCTTTATTGAAATACACAGTGCCCCAATTTAGCAGAGGTTACTCAAACCCAAAATAAAATATAGAACATAAAACACCACACTGGATGTAAGACTGCACATACTGCTAAGCAGTCTTTAGAAAAGCGCAAACATTTTTAATGTATACAATCTCAGTTTATTCTCAGTTAAAAAATAGTGTTTACTTTATTTCCTACTTAGTTTTAAAATGATGGCATGCTATTGCCAAGTAGCTGATTCAGATATCTTGGCGCTTCTAATGACATTCATGTTGTCTTCAGTTCCCAATGACAACAGCACTCTTCCAGTCCATGGATACAGTCACATGTAAATCTCTACCAATTAAAAAGGGCAGCCTTTAATATTAATTTTTAGGAGCATTTCCCAATAATTATGTAATCATTTAAATATTTTGCAGGAAAGAAGGCAGAGACTAGCATATAAAAATGGATACAACCTGAAATTGCAAATCACTTGTCATAAACTATAAACCAGCAAAAGAAGAAGGTGGCAAGAAGAAAAAGAGGAAAGACTAAAATGATAATCTTGATTTATGTCAAGAAACAGAAATCAAAATCATAAATTAATTCCTAATTTCTCAGAATAATATGATACTGCACACAATTAAGTACTGGCACAATTAATCACTTGTATTTTGTAGAAGTTTATCTGACAAAGCAAGTGCTCCTGGTCTAAGGGTCCTGATGCTGCCCCAGATGTAATAAAAATTATACATTTTACATTGACTTTAAACTTAATGCAATGAGTCCATATTTCACAAGACTAACTTACTGATTTCTGCCCTTTATCTGGCTTTTCTGGAGAAGTTATACAAACAGAAAAATGGCTGTTATAAAGAGCTCTCCCCACATTCTCCAAGTGTTTTCCAGCACTGCACTAGAAGAACTTATTTTTTCACTTTGAACTGTACAATGCTTTATAGATCAGGAAAACTGCATGACATATAATTTTTGCTTTAGATAATATATAACCAGGATTTTTCAAAAGTCCTTCGTAAAACTTTGCATGACCCAAGGTATTGTTTCATCATATGAAAAATGCATAATTTGTATGGAAGGTTGTTTTAATGCTTGCAGCATCATTAACATTTTCCAGATCTCATATTACAAAGGAATTCTGTGTTTTTAAAATATAGAGGCTGGTTAACAAAGTGTTTAAAAAAATAAAGTGTTTAAAAATGTTCAAATATTTCTCTTGAAAAATTTCTATCACCATGATGACTATTTTTCAGTTGCCTTTTCGGTTAATTTAACCCAGCAGGACCCATGCAGTAAAACATCAAGAGAGGTAAACGTAGCCTTAGTTTTTATGGAACCGTTTAAAAAAAAGGAGCTCATTACATCCGTCATTAATAACATCAGATAAGATTACATTAAAAACAAACAACACTGCACCAAACCAACAAAAAGAATGAGACTAAACTTGTGCTTGATCGAGAAAGGCTTTAATAATTAAATATTTACTAAAAAAAAAAAGTGTGTATTCAATTAGAAAAAAGGTGTATTTTAAAAAAGTCAACAATTGTATTATTTGTACGATTTACAGAATATTGAAATAAAATAACTGACTGACACATCGCTGATGAGAACAATTTTCTAACCTGCAACTTTCTCAGTCATTCCAAATAATAAAAAGAATAAAATGACAGAAAAAAGATAACTAACCATTTACTCTCTTTAAAATCTCCGAGATATTTGTGGGAATTAAGTAGAAATCTAATCGTTTTTAAAAGTATGAGTAGAAATATTTTGTTGCTTATTAAAATTGATCAACGGCACTGTTATATGTAACAATTAATAAAAATTCAAATAAACCTGCGCATAAACTGAGTTGTTTGAAGTGCTGTAGTACAACGAATTAGTTATATTGTTATGTTTCAAGAGTGCGTAGATCTGCAAATGTTTGATTTACAAAAAGTGGCAAGAGTGTTTAAATTATACGGTTAAATGAAACTTTGTAAAGAATATCGGAAAACTTAAGAGTAACAAAAAAGAAAGCTACATAAGAGTGAATGTTTGTACGATTAATGACTAATCCTCTTAATATACACAAAGTTTAGAAACGTAGCAAAACCTTTAAAAAGAGTATTTAAATAATCACTGTCGACGCCCACCATGATGCACTGCCACCGCCTTTATCTGTGCTCTGTCTTACAATCGAGACGTAGCCATCTCAGTACAACAACATTCGATTGATGGGTACTGCATTAGTATTTGTTTTTTGGATTTTTTATTTTTCCTAACGCAGAGCATGTACAGTAAACACAGAATTGCGATGGCCCCGTAATGTGTTTGAGCGGAACGCATACACTTCTTCTCAGTATGATTTCTCATTTATGGTCCTAAGACCCAATGACCCACGAAAGGTTAGAAAACGTATTTTAATTACTCTGCCGTTAATTATGCCGACAAAATCGAGCTCCAATTCATGGACATTGAGCTATTCAAATATATATATATATATATATATATATATATATATATATATATATATATATATATATATATATATATATAAATTATTTACTCCACGCTGTCTAGAAAGGATAGACAACTGGTTATTAGCACTGAACTCGGAGAGTGCATTATTTTCTATATACATTTCAGCTCTTAGCGGTTAGGCTTAATATTCATTTGTGGAAGTTTTCTTACTTGTCATCGCCGTTTATTGTTGATCCCCTCTTCGCTCGCTGAACTAGTCACACTTCACTCGAATCATCTTCACACACTCACCGGAACACCTAGGCGAAAGAAATTGGGTTTCAGTCTCTTCCGTTGGTGAGCTGGTACCGTGGACAGTAACTTAAAACAAAGTTCAAGACTACACTGCATTTATAGCTGCCTGTGGAGCCAAAACTGAGTGGATTTAAGTTTTAGACAAGCTAAAAGATAAGTAAAGAATTGTTGCCATATAGTGAAGCAAGAGTATGAATAAGGTGCGCGCAGTAAAGACTTCATGCTTATGTGCACCATCAACACTTCATGATTCTACTGACGTATGAAAGCAATTCCTTAAAATCATATATAAGTGTTTATTGGCTGAAACTTCTAATAAATGCTGCGCAAGGTAAACAATCCACGTATGAATTGAGTACATAGCTTGAATATTATGAATTTTAAGGTAAGGAACATAAAAATACGGACAAAATCTTTTTAAGGTGAAAAAGCTGTATATATACAGAAACCCGCTATCATACTGAAATTTTGTTAAAACGCTCAATCGCATTAATGCAATACTGAATTCTTTTATTTCCAGTTATTTGAGAATAAGGTTTGTTATTTCTAAAATTGACATAGATAGATAGATAGATAGATAGATAGATAGATAGATAGATAGATAGATAGATAGATAGAGATTGATTGATTGATTGATTGATTGATCTGTGTTAGTTATTTAATAAACATGGATCACTTAAGAATCACTTGATTAGAAACATTTGTTATTTCAGGAATATGTTTTTTTTTTATTTTCATGTAAAGGTATAACCGGATAATATCAGTTTATGATTCCTGTTTCATATCATGCCTGCATCAGTTATGTGTTTTTAAGTATCTTGACTTTTCTGCGATGGCTTATTTCTATGGGTTTATTTCCTTGACACATAGACAACATGAGCATGGGCAACATATGAATGTGTACTATTGTCATCTAATATGCTCTTCTCGAGTGGAGTTTATTCTTTTTTTAACTTTATTAGTTTATAACAATATAAGGAGGAAGATACCATAACCTGTTGATAGTGATTTTGTTTACCATTTTCCGATGGTTACGTTCGTTTTATTATAATTTCTTTATAAAACGACAAGCATTTCGGGAAAGAAAGAAAGAAAGAAAGAAAGAAATGTCAATTAGATTAATAATCAGCCCCTGCGCCTTTATTATTCAAAAGTTCTTAAAGGATCAACCTTTCCAAGTTTTATTAAACCTGGCATACTTGAGTCTCTTTTCTGTGCACTTCACACAGTACACATCACTCTGCTTTTAATTATATAATGAAGTAAACTGGATACTCTCTTCAACATGAAGCAGATTTCTTTAGAATGCTAATTTCTTTAAATTTATATAAAAAAGATGAACAAATCTGCTTTTTACCACAAAAAACGCGAAGTGCATATCCATGGTTTATTTGTGTTTACATTAAAGAACAATGGATGTTCGTTTAAAGAATAAAATGTGCAAATTTATTTATTAGCGATCTCAAATGAAAACGTATTTTATTTAATGAGACTTTGTAAAATTCTACATGATTTTCCTTTACTTTGTGAGTTATTATTATGGTATTCGTTGCTATTATTTTTGCTCTGTACTACTATTTCTCAGCCTAACAATATTTTTTCTCCCCCCACCCCCCAAGAAGAAAATAAACATCATTTGATGAAGTTTTTTGTTCAACGTTTTCATTTTTAAAGTGGTTTCACAATAGTCGCTATCTTAAACAATAAACAACTTTTGAATTAAATGGGTGTATCAAAGGTTAGACGGTACTATTCGAGCCGGGGCTGCTCTAAACAGTCCCTTTTTAAACGTGTGCTTGTGTGTATGTGTGTGTGTGAGTGTGTGTGTGAGTGTGTGAGTGAGTGAGTGAGTTAGGAAGAGAGTGAGTGTGTGAGTGAGTGAGTGAGTTCTGGAGTGGGTATTGCGCTGGACTGGCTCTCCATCCAGGCGTGGTACAAACCTTATGTCAGATGCTAGAGATGACTCCCCTTGACCTGAATTGGATTACGTTGTTTCATAAAATGGACGGATGAACAGATAATTTTCAAATTAAGATATTTCTTGGATTTTTTTTTGTGAGACTATACTGTAACTGAGACACAACTTGAGGAATCTTATTAACATTTTGCAAAGTATTCTCCTTCAATCGATGAAAGCGATTAAAAATGTTTTCCGTTCACATAAACAAGCAAATAACCTGTGTTTTAATTCCAGTGGTGTCTGTATTTCAACTGACAGTATTTAACGTTTACGAAAATGCTGCCTTGTTTTAATTAAACTACTAATTGTGTCGAAACCTCGAATTTGCAATTATTTCATAATAATATTAAGTATAATTAAGAAATGAACTGCAAATGAGCGGTATATTATATTTCATTAAGAAGTTAGTGATTAAGCTATAGTGGTACCATGCACAAACTATAGCACTGACACTAAACGATCCATCTCGTGAGTCACATTTAGTTAAACATTTAAAACGCCATGTTTTTACATTTTTCTAGTTATATATATATATAGTTATATATATATATATATATATATATATATATATATATATATATATATATATATATATATATATATAGTTATATATATATATATATATACACACACACCTTCCATGACAATACATTTTAACAACTAACCACCTTACTGTTGTGCATTTGTCAATCGTTTCTAAAAGCGGGTCTATTTCATACACAGTACGCAACAGATCTGCGCACGATACCACCATACACTCTTAAGTGCTAATAGATTTATGGTCTCTGTTTTGAGGCCCATCCACAGTAATTAGCACCCACGTTCTAAACAGATGATGGTTTTGTGAGCAATAAAGCAATTACCCATTCCTAAAGCTGACAGTCCTTCTAACTAAACTCAAACCACAGGATAATTGGAAAAGTCATTTCATCGTCATTGTGTGCAATTAGTCCTGCCAGGCTACACTAACTCGAAAGTTGCCTACTCAGTGACTGTTGGTCACTTTGCATCCAAATTACGTAAAGTTTGGTGGGCAATCGTATATTGACTAGACACGTGATTACTAATTTAAAGCTATTTTTAAACCCACCTCCCAAGCATTGACAAATTGAAATCTTACACAAACACTCAAAGCTTAATTCCTATTATCATCTGCATAAATAACATTTATCTGCTTCACTTCCAGAATATACATTATTTTGTATTTTTGACTGCTGCAAATTAATGTATACTGTATATGCACTTCAAACTATCTATCTATCTATCTATCTATCTATCTATCTATCTATGTGTCTTCTTAGTCTGTTTTCTATGAAGATGAGTTTTCTACGTACAGGTAATGTTTTATCTGATAACTTATAATTATACTGATGGGTAATATGTTTATGAAAAGCAAGTCTTGACATGTGTCTTACTAGATTTTTAATTATCTTTAAGTAAAATTATTTAACATCAAAGTAGAAAACATCCATATTATCCGGTTAAAAAAAACCTCCGTTCAATGTGTTAACTTTGAGCAAACACCCTGAGCTCGCTAAATTCTTGCTGACCCAGTCTAATTATGCAATTATGACTATTTGCATACAGACTATATATTTTATAAAGTTTGATGTGTCACGTCCGTATAACGACCTAAGGCAACACTTAAGCTATCCGTAAAGGACTTAAATTCCAGCAGTAAAAAAAAGAAAAAAAAACTTATCAGTTCCACTATAAATTCAGTAAGTGCTGATGTATATAAATTTTGTAGGATAGATAAATGCTCCCTTAAAACGGTTTTCCAGTTTCTCGTGGAGATCTTTTCCATTAACAGCGATTAGATTATGTCTATTGAGAGTTGCTGATCCAAAGAGAAAATGGCAGCAGATAAAAGGCGATTTCAAGTGACCTTCTCGTCCCTTTCACACCGACCTGAGCTCCAAAATAGCCAGGGATCAAGTCGGACAAAAGCCCCCTCTTCTTCCCATTCAAGTTCTAGAGACTCAAAGCAAAGTGGTTAGCAACAAAACCGCTAACTCACTCTCACATAGAGAGAGAAGGGGGAGAAGGAGAGGGTGAAAGAGGGAGGGAGGAGGTTTGTTTTTAACAAGATAATGCTACACAATACTTATTCCTGTATAATGAATACTTCTGAGATTAATAATTAAATAATCCCTAATAATGACATACATATTACGAGGACAAATAATTTGACGCAAAATAGTAAGCATTATGTCTTAATGTATTTAAACTCAGTTATTAAATTTTGCTGAGGGTAAATAAATATTTTAAAATTGACATGAAATTAATGGATATAATATATATCTGCTTGGCCCTTAATTGGCTCAATCAGAAATCATTAAAGAGTTAAAAAAAAAACTTGGATTACCCATATGTATACTTTTTAACAGCACACTTAAATAAGCGTAAGCATATGTGTAAAGTATTGATAAATGAGAAGTTTAGTCTTTTGTAAAAGTGTGCTTCAAATGGCTGTGTGTTTAAATCATAAGCCCTTGTTGCCCAGAACAAGAAGCGTATGACATTGAAAATTATTTAGTATTAAGAAAGACAAAAAGGTGAAATTGTTTCATCGAAAATATTCTACAAATACTAGATAGATAGATAGATAGATAGATCTCCTTTAAAAGTGCACGTATCTCGGCCCTTTTGGGATTCTTCTATAATAGGTCACTTTTCTCAATGTTCGCAGCCTTTAAAGATGCTGACCATTTCAAATGCAGATGTGTACACAAATAAATTCCTCTCGGCAATTTGTAACTGATGGCTGGGTAACATAAAACCTGTTTTTACAGGTGGCTTCTAAACAGTGACCTTTAAACATCATGTAGACAGTTAAAATCCTGCCTTAATTTTACATTAAATGGTTTGGATGTTATAGATGCAATTTTGCTTAATTTATGACGAAGATAGCGACAAAGAAGATGGAAAAACGGAGGGCAAGATTTGAACACGCAGCGCATTTATTACCATCTTCTCAAGGCAGTAAAACAATAAGCAGGCTGTGTGTGTGTGTGTGTGCGTGTGTGTGTGTGTTTTCCCCTGTTTTTACACTCATGTGTAAATAATGAACATCTATCTATCTATCTATCTATCTATCTATCTATCTATCTATCTATCTATCTATCTATCTATCTATCTATACTTAATGGCAATGTTATCAGTTTACTTGAATTAATCCTAAAGTGCTTTTGTTTTGTTGTAAATTGACTTAAATAGCATACGGTATAAACGTCAGAGAATGTTTTAGAGACATACAGCGTGTGACTTTTACTGATTTTATTTTCTTAGTTTATAACCTGCAACTACAGAACACGTAGTTCGGGTGTCATCGTTTTTGTGAGTTTATGAGTTGCTGTGGCCGTGTTTGGATTCAGTATCATTTAGATTCAGAAAAGTTCGACCGCATGATTTTAACAGTCTACATTTAAATTATGAAGCTGTAATTTAACTAAATTTAAAGACGAATTTCAAATTCGACAGACATTCTATGAGATAGAACAAACACTTAAAATGTTTTTAACATGACAAAATGGAATTATTAGGCCTAATATTACCCAGCTCGTGTATGTAAACAGTCTATGGGATGTCAATATAAGTACGAAACAGACTGAAATGAAAAACAATGGTGTCCATAAATATTTAAATACTATTCCAGCTTTACTGGAAAAACAAACTACAGAATTGCCAAAAGTTTAAGAATTTAAAAATATATATTTAAATGTAAAATATATATTAAACTCAAACAAATGTCCAACACCTCCTTTTTCCCGTCAACACATGTGAGTGAGTCTATCTGCGTGATTGTGTGTAAACCTCCGTTTTGGTTTGTGGTTATCTAAAATGTGTCTCTTGGTTGGTGATTAAATGAAACTGCACATTTAATACTTTAACCATATCAAATAAAAATATGCAAAAGTAGATCTGTTGACAGTTTTAGGTGGACCACTTCATATATTTGTCATTTTAGTATTTTCTGTTTCAAGTTTATACTGAACCGGAAACAATGAGTGCATTGCGGGTATGTGTGTACGCATGTTTACTTGGCATCCTGGATGAAATGAAATTAATAGAAGGCATTGAAGTATATAGCAATGCCAATGACTAAATATTCTCTTTCGTATAATTCCAGCAAAAATAAAACTTAGCAAATTGTTTAAAATTATCTAGAAATGTCTGTTTTCTTTGCATTGTAATATGAATTTAATATTCAAAGATGACCTAATTGACGACACATCCAACAATAAAGACTAGCTCATCAAAGTACAAGGACAAAAGTTCGTCCAACTTCGCAAATGCCCACCTCCACAAATACGAAAATTTTACATAGGTTTTGCATTTGCGGCCTTTATATACGTGCTTGACTTTTCCACCAGTCCTACATTACTTATTATTCGCGCTATCTGAGACCTTAAATAGTTCTTAGCTTTGAATAAGAAAAAGAATGAGATAGGAAAGGGCTAAAATGCGGAAACGTGCTAGCTTATTGATGCCGTAGTTTTTATTCGGTGCGTGCGTGTATGTCTGCGAGTTCCCTGAGCGAGTCGATCTTTTTTCCTGTTCCTTTAATCTGTTGACACTATCGCTTGGACAAACAGCATGTATCGATCTTCTCATTATGTGATCAAACACCAAACAGTGCAGGTGAGAAGCCCTCCGCTGGAGACTTTCCCTTGATGCACTCATTGCGACACTCACGCAATTGAGCGTATTCTATTACACATACAATAACATCCACGAAAAATTAAATATTTCATTTTGGCTCCGTTTTAAAGCACTTTTTCCACCAAGTGGCTAAAACATATACTATTTACAATCGGGACGTTTCTTTTAGTTTGAATGTGCTGTAATTGTATAATGGTGTTTTACATCATATTTTAAAAAGTTACCTCGATACTACACCGAGACCAAAAAATACAAAGAAAATGCACTTGCCTTTCAAAAATGCGTTTCCTGTACTTGCGAATCGGTGTTACTGGAGCTTCAATTATCATCCACACTTAAAGAAGGCTGAGAAGCTTTTTGATTTCTGTGTTACTGGGTCCACTTTCTGTCTTTAGCCTCGCTGTTTTCAAGCCATCGCTCTCTCTCTCTCTCTCCTTTCTTCACTCTTTACAATCTCTCGCCACTCTCCATTACTCTGTATTACTTCTCTCTCTCTCTCTCTCTCTCTCTCTCTCTCTCTCTCTCTCTCTCTCTCTCTCTCTCTCCTGCACATTTTATAGAGTAAAATCTTGATGATACACTAACAGAGGTTTCGCTTTGTCTGGTTTAATCTTGTTCGTTTCACCCTTTTGCTAAAGAAGACGAGGTGCACTGGATTGCGTCCAAGTGGCGACGAAGGCAGATTGACTCTTTTTTAATCAATTATACTGAATTCTACCACTTTATTAAACAGTCCTATGATACAATACTTCGGAATTAAATTTAAATGTTATCTTAGGCATTAAAACAACTAATAATCATCATGTTTGCTAAAAACGAGTCTCCACAATAATTAAAGTTAGGATGTAAATTACGTATTCAACATGAAATGTAGAAAACATTAATTATTCAGAATCTAAGTTATTTTTCAATCTATGCATATGTGTCGAACACATGTTGATTATTTTTGCAAATGGAGATGCTTTCGTGCCCTGCATTCGCCCTTTAAACCGTCAGTATTGATACAAACAATTGCTACGCGTCGTGGGGTTTATTTTCTTTTTAAATATTAATAATCAATACCCCACTCCACTTCTGTTTCCAAATTATTTTTATCTGTATTATCTCTAGGCTGTAGCCGTATACACCAATGCCCACAGGTTTTTCGTGTATGAAGATAAAGAATTAAGCAAAAGTGTCTGTAACATATGAACACTTATGATGGGCACAAAATAGTGATAGCAGAATCCAGTAATATTTAAATAAGGGTTGAACTTAAAAAAAGGGGGAAAAAGAGTTAATAATAATAAATTAGAAGTGTATCTTGTGATAATTTACTGTACGCTAGATGGCAGCCCGATCCAGTGATTTCTAGTGTTAAGAACTCAATTCAGTGAATGTGTAAGATAGCTTAAGGTTAATTTCCCCTTTCAATTTACTGGTAAACTTCCTATCAATTCAGAATGAGTTCTGGTTGTAAAATATACCTGCACTAATTACGTTCAGCGTTAATTGGTTTATTTCCTTATGAATACGGCGACCACTTTTCACTATATCTGGTCATAAAACTTTTTCTATCTATCTATCTATCTGTCTATCTATCTATCTATTAAAATAAGTTGACATAATTTGTAAATACGTATTGTATTTGTAGTAAAATTTTGTATTTCATAATAATTCACATTAATGATATCTTTACTATTTCGAAACAATAGTATCACTGATATATGTATATATACAATTATATATTGTGTTCACGATACTGTTATTTCCTGTCTTTTTATTTTTCTGTGCGTTAACAGGATATTTTAAAGATGTCAATGCCATTAGGTATCTATCTATCTATCTATCTATCTATCTATCTATCTATCTATCTATCTATCTATCTATCTATCTATCTATCTATCTATAGTTTCCAAATAAATACCGTTTTAAAGTAAATATTGCTACCTTTCTAATGATCCCAAAGCATGAAAGTGCTTTCTTTCAAGTTTGTCATTAACGTACAGAAAGGAACTCAAAGGAAAAAGACTCAAAGTACATGTTTGCGTCGGTTTATTACTTGACGTTTTTTTGTAAAATCTTTGTTAATAGCAATAATACAACAAGGCTTCTCTCACTTTCTCTCTCTCCTCGTCTCTCTTCCTTGCTCTCGCTCTCTCGCTTTATGTCTCTCTCCTCTCTCTCTCTCTCCCCTTGTCTACGTATATATAGACAGAGGGGGAGAAGATGGGGGGAGAGAGAAACGGAGAGAGAGAGAGAGAGAGAGAGAGAGAGATTTTCCCTCATTTCTACTATTCGGTCCAGGGCTTCTTCCTCTTTTTTGTGACAATAGACGACCCATACTAATCAGGTCTCAAAGTAAATAGCTGCGCAGGGCGAGCTCAATGTAAATTGTGCTTGTCAGAGCCCCCAGTCGTAGGTAGCAAGGAATCGGGACTCCAACCAATGAAGTGAAAGAGGCTTGGCTAACCTTAGCCTCCCATTTTTTCTCCCCCCAATGCAGGGCTCTGACCAGTCAGTCGCCTTTGATTATCAGTTGCCAGCAGTCCCTCTCTTGGCTCCTTGACATGAGCACCATATAAGGCGCAGCGATCTCCATAGAAACGTGTCAGTTTCAATAGTAGTGTCAAAGTTCACTATATACAGACATTCGCGCAGATCCCCGTTTCGGAAACATTGCTCTGCTGGTCTTCCCGTTTAAACGCATTCATTTTTGGGTCTCTCTTCCTTGCATATTCTATTAGTTGTTGGGTTTTTCTTTTTTTTTTTGTCTTCTTCTTTCTCTTTCGCTCCATTGCTGCGGAGAGGTGAATCTACAGGGGCACTTTGGCGGCGCATTTTTGTATGATCGAAATGAGTTTTATTTAATATATACATGTAATTCCGATCATTTCTTCTCTTCCACCACTGAAGATAGGAGTAAAACGGAGCAAAAAGGAAAAAAGAAGAGGATTTATTTGTCGCCATACTTTGGATCGCGTGTTCTTCTTCCATGTATGTTTTTGTGTGCATTGCTTATCCGTGATTTCGACCTCTCTACTGTTATTTAGAGCAAACTCTGTAATCTGTAACCCCTCGCTCCCTGTTTTCCAAGATTGGTTTCCTGAATGGCTGACAGCATTTTACCCTGGAACTGGCCTCCCGACACTTGCATATCCTGATCGGGTGCCTTGTTATAACCAGTTGTGTTTTTAATGCACTAATCTTCTTCTTTTGTACTTTAATTGTGCATGTGATCGCCTGCTCAGATTTGACTTTTTACACGCCCGGACGCTTGAAATCGCCTTTCTTTTTTCCACTTTCCAAAATTCCTGCGATCAGCTCGCTTAGCAGCACTTTTTGGGCCCGAGATATGGCAATGGTAGTTAGCAGCTGGCGAGATCCGCAGGAAGACGTGGCCGGAGGAACTCCGAGCGGCCCCAACACAACAACCCAGCCGGGAAGAGAACAGCAGCAGTCGGCGTCAGCGGCACCTCACACACCGCAGACACCGAGCCAGACAGGACCCCCATCAACGCCGGGAACCGCCGGCGACAAGGGGCAAAGTCAACAGAATTCTGGGCAAACGCAGCAGCATATAGAGTGTGTGGTTTGCGGGGATAAATCCAGCGGCAAGCACTACGGTCAGTTCACCTGCGAAGGTTGCAAAAGTTTTTTCAAGAGAAGTGTCCGGAGGAACTTAACGTACACATGTCGTGCCAACAGGAACTGTCCCATCGACCAGCACCACCGCAACCAGTGCCAGTACTGTCGCTTAAAGAAGTGCCTCAAAGTGGGGATGAGGCGGGAAGGTGAATATTATTTTTATTGTAACATCCTAATTTACATCTTTTAAAAACTGGCCTATTTACAATGTGAGTAAGCCTGAAGACGGTAACATAAACGCGGGATGATTCCGTTGAAAATAATAGTAATTTTTTTTTTTATTAATTATTGTTGTATTGTTTACAGTGGTGATCTAGTTCTTTTGGAATCTAACACCATTTAACAAAGGAGCTCGGGATTAATTGTTTCTTTTTATAATACACTGCATACAGCATTCATGTAACCTTGATAATTGGCGCTTTCTGATGAGAAAAAGTTGTATTTAATGCACAGTGTGTTGACCTAAATATGAAAAGTAAATTACCACATCATGCAATTCAAACCGCCTATTGTACGTAGAATGTTCTATTTAATATCATATACTGAGGCATTTACACTCGATTATCTTTTTTTGTTTTATTTAAAATTTAGAGCGATGTGTTTTTTTCCTCAGATTTCTGAGGGATGTGCAGTACAGAAGTTGATAATGTGCTTTAAGTGTACATTTACATTGCATTCCAACATTAGTACAGAAATTACTATGACGTCCATATATAAATACAATGAATGAAAAATTATACAGTGTCGCTGACTGTATCTCGTTAAGAGTGGAAAACAAGAATACCTTGTAATTTCATTTGTTTTGTTGAAAACTGAAAAAACACTTTTTGTACATTGCGAATAATAATGATAATATTATCCATTTAAAAACCCAAAGCACTGTTAAAATTGTTATTACAATTTTTTTTTAATTATGACAAAATCGTAGTGCATTTCACGTTATGTGTTTAATCCAGGCTATAAAGTGCAAATTATTGTCGTGCTTCAGCATGCGTAAAAATAACAACGCACGTTGTCAGAGTGATTGCTTTTGGCTGTAAATAGCATTGTAAAACTTTAATCCTGCACTCTCCTAGTTCGTTGAAATAAGATATATCAGTAGCAGCGCTATAAGCGGGAGAGAGGGGGAAGGCAAAAAAAAAAAACTTTAGTCACCTTTAGCCACTGCAAGCATGGTTGCGTTTTGCATTCAGATGGTTAATGAATCCTTCTGTTTAGCAGCCACAAGCTGCTGTATTCACTGTGTATAGCTGTCTGAATGATTTCGCACTTGCTGCCTTCGACAGATCTTACACCCTAACTTCTTGATCATGTTTTCTTATTGTAAGTGGTAGCATTTACGATTATTTCTATTATTTATTTCAGTATTAGATAGCTTTGTTTTGAATTGGAACAGCTGACTTTTGCAAAGAGACCTGATTGAAATCTTTTGTTTGTTTATTATGAAACAGACAGACAGACATGCAGACAGACAGACAGACAGACAGACAGACAGACAGACAGACAGATAGATAGATAGATAGATAGATAGATAGATAGATAGATAGATAGATAGATAGATAGATAATTTATAAATGCGCCAGTAACTTTTATTAAAGGGGTCTTCCTCTGTATCAATGCACATTTATAGAAGGAAAAGCTATGAAGAAGGCAATACATTGTAAACATTCATGACACGCTAAGGTAAAAAAAAAGAACTGTTCATACAATTGTTTGCAATGGATCTGTGTTTATGAGCCCTGGATGCACATTTCCTCTCGTTTTTCTTTCTTTTTGTCAGCGGTTCAGCGAGGAAGAATGCCTCCTACCCAGCCGAACCCAGGCCAGTACGCTCTGACGAACGGAGACCCTTTGAACGGCCATTGCTATCTCTCCGGATACATCTCTTTGCTGCTGCGGGCTGAACCATACCCAACCTCCCGCTACGGCAGCCAGTGCATGCAACCGAACAATATCATGGGTATCGAGAACATCTGTGAGCTGGCTGCCCGTTTACTGTTTAGTGCTGTGGAGTGGGCCAGGAACATCCCTTTCTTCCCCGATCTACAGATCACAGACCAAGTGTCCCTGCTCAGGCTAACTTGGAGCGAGTTGTTTGTGCTGAACGCGGCCCAGTGTTCCATGCCCCTCCATGTGGCCCCTCTGCTTGCGGCGGCGGGCCTGCACGCCTCACCCATGTCAGCGGACCGGGTAGTGGCTTTCATGGATCACATCCGCATCTTCCAAGAGCAGGTGGAGAAACTCAAGGCCCTTCACGTAGACTCGGCGGAGTACAGCTGCATCAAAGCCATCGTACTCTTCACCTCAGGTGAGTGAAAGAGGACCAAGGACAGGATGACAGGATCACCACTAGATTTTTTAAATTCAGCGCAATATATATAAGGCAGCCTGAAGTCGTATCCGCCTGCAAGTTCATGAAAGTAACGAGAATACACACAGACACAATTTTGCGTATACAGTTTATACGCTTGGCATTCCATTCAAAATCTAACGGTTAATAAATGATGCTAAAACAGCCAGAAATGCGATTTCCTACTGGAATTAACAGAGTGGCCAGACTAAATTTGTATTTTAAAAGTCCCCACAACAACAGAAATTCATGGAGCTCAAATCTCACCGCATGCCGTGCTTCATTGATACAGGGAAAGATATAGTCGTCTCCGTGGTAGATTGGTTTTATTTCCATTTTTTCCGTCGACAGTAGAAAAAAGAGAGCAATGCAGCTGACATCATGACCAGACTGCTATTTAAAAATTATATGCCGAAATGAGTGAAGAAAGACAGTTACAACACTGTTCTTTCAAAACCTTAATTATACGCTATGTTCGACGATAATGCTATTTAGTTTGCTTCATTTTATATAATAAAATATGCCATGATATAAATAATAACTACTAGGTATAATCGTTGTGGTAAACTGCACTAAATAAATTCGCAACCAGAAGCTACAGAGAAAAGCAGAGTATCTTTTTTGATTTTAAAATAATTTTTAATGTAAAATAGTAATATTCATATCGTACTATTAATAAAACTAAAAGTGTTGCTTCATTAGCGGTTGCAAAATTCTTTAGTATTAAATAGAAGTTATTTCAGTTAGCTGCGTTTGAATTGTCGACAGTAACACTAGCAGAGTAGTTTGAGATGATCCTGGAATGGGCCTAGGCAAGCCTCAGAAACCTAGCACCTCACAGGAGGTTATTCTTCATACAGGCAGAAAGATTACGAATAAGCACTATTTATTTATTTATTTATTTATTTTACAATTGAAACATACATGTCGTTGCTATCTGGTTTAAATATTGTAAATTGAATGTGGTAAATTAGTTTTGGATCATATCATGTTCTTTGACTGCCCCCTTTTACTCTGTTTGCAAATGCAGGATTTTAAGCTAACAGCTAAACTGAAACTTGTAAAATCTACAATTCAATTACACTGCAGTGAAAACCACGACATTTTTCCATTCTGAGTATATTTAGAGCAATCTAAAGTTTCCTGTCATATCAAAACATTTCCGTTTATGCAAGTGTGCATATGTGTAGGTCTGTATGAATGCATTAATGTATTTTTTAAAAGTGAAAGGATTAATCCAGCCTATTTATTTTCAAAAAGAAAAAATGCAAATCTGCATTCATATACCATTTGCAAACCTGTGCCTAATTCTAATTTGAAATTACCTACTTATTTTTGAATATTGTCTAGTTTTAATTCTAAATGTATCCATGTTTAGTAAAATTGTACTTTCACTAGGATTTCCCTAAACTAATAATATTGTTTTCTTTATATGTAGTAGGTATATTTGTTTGATTATTATTTACGAGAAGAAACTAATTTAGAAAGTTTAAGAGAACCAAAGCAACACACAGTGACGTATAAATACAAATATAAAGTATTGCTAAATCCTGGTATAAAAAATTGATTTACTTGTCAAAACGTCCTTCTTATTTCTGAGCTCAAAGCGCGTCTTTACGTTGGTACCTCACTATTATTTTAAAAAAGGAAATACATTATGATTAATTATTAATTTGAAATCAATTACATCGTTTTATATGGAACATCATTTTAAACGTTTTAGGACACTGGTCACGTTGTAATTCATATCTATCTATCTATCTATCTATCTATCTATCTATCTATCTATCTATGTCAATTTTAGAAATAGCAAACCTTCTTATTCGCAAATAACTGGGAATAAAAGAGTTCAATATTGCATTGATTCAATATTGCATCTATCTATCGTTTTTTATGATGTTTTATTTCACATTCCCTAACCCAATGACATGATATTTTACAATATTGTCTAATACGTTTTTGTTTTTATTGTTGGATAGCTATTATAATATTTTACTTTAATTGTACTCTGTTAATTATACTGCAGTTTATTTAGATATAGAATTTGTAAGCTGACTGTCCAAATTAATGTGAAATGCAGAATTACCACACATTTTTCCCGTTACTCATTTTAAACCAAATTAGAGATACAGAACTTTTATTTGTAACATATTTAATATTTATAAGTATGCGGATTATTTTGAAGTTTTAGATATTTTTATATATTATTATTTATTTTGTTTTTGTCAAAAGTCCACCGAAACAAAATTGTTTCCCATGGTCATAAAAGTATCTTACGCTGCGAGGGGTACCTAAAATCGCCCATTTGAATGTTACAGCAAAGTAGTTATTATCATATTCTCTTAATATAAAGTGTGGTAGTGTTTCTTTGTCAAAATCCTGAAGTCTGAAAGTTTAACGCGGTTGCTCAGCCAAATAATTTGTTAATCATTTGTTGTAATGGCTGACCAATAAACTCGAAGCTTTTAACTACGTCAGGGGGCAAAACTGGAATATCACAGTTCATGTAAGAAAGCGGGCTGATTGTACTAGTGCATCTTGGCATCGCTTTTACTTTTTATGTTTTAGTGGGGTATTTCTTAGAGTATAGTAATCTTTGAACTCTTCCGCAACACCTCGATACTAATATTTGAGGGCGGTAATGGACACTTTGTTTTGCATAGTGTCTGCTCAGTTGTACCTTCGTGTAAATCAAACTGAAGGTTGTAACTTGGCACCATCGAAGTTCACAAGTTCATAAGGGTATTGTGTCTGACCACAATGAATTATTACCCAAACAAGCGGAGGACGTCGACTTTGTAAGGATAGCCTTGTTTATTAATATATCCAATTGATTTGAAAGAAAGAAAGAAAGAAAGAATGAAAGAAAGAATGTAAAGTCTTTCTTTCTTTCTTTCTTTCTTTCTTTGTGACTAAGTAGATTTGTGTTAGTACACTTTCTTTTAATTACTTTTTTGACCTTATTTATTTAAACTGTTTTTAAAAAGATGATAATCTCGTGACCTTGAATTGGATTAAGCGGTTTTCTAAATGTACCTATGTAAATAATATATGACTAGGTATGAAATTGTTTCTTCGACAAAAAAAGAGAAGATAGTTTGAAATGTGATTCAATGTTAGAATAAATGAACACACCACTGAAACAGAAAGACACTTTGTCTAAGAACAGAACACATTTCAGTTATTGTTCATGAAAAGTGTCAGTGTTTTTAATCGTAGTGCATCATTGTACAGGGCGGGCTGATCTGATCAGAGAGTCATAGCTTATTTTCTGTTAAGCTGGGAATTCTGAGCTGTACTGTGCTTGACGAGTGTTTAATTAAGACCAGGGAAGCAAAGCGTGTTCCAGGATTTTTTTTTTCATTGACCAGCTAGTGCAAACATGTAAATTACACATTAAACCCTCCTCTAAGGGAAACTTTCCATTAGAAACTTTTGCTTTTTTAATTTAATTTGTGGATTTTTGCGTTGAGATCCGACTTTCCCCTATTCATTACCTTGGCCTTTTTTTACTTGCACGAAGCTGACACTGAAAAATATTGATACGCCAATTTAATGAATAAAAGATGTGCAATAGAGCGCATGTGCACAGGCTGAATGACAAGTCAACTAAAATGTGAATTTACACATAGAATAACTAACTCCAAAGTATATTTATTGACTTTTGGTTTATTCTCTTGTACTTGCGTAAATAAGCATATACACGAATTCCGCATCTCAGTGGTGTGTGCGTCTGTGCCTGGATGTATACATTTTAGGACAAACAGCAGACCTGCAGATTATTATTATTATCATTATTATTAATAGTAGTAGCAGTAGTAATAGTAGTATTAGTATTATGGATACCACTACTAATAATAATTGTAATAAATGCAAGAATCACTTCTAATATAAAATGAAATACACCAGCCACTGATGTTATTTGCGAATTAACTTGAAGACAGCTGCAGAGGTAAACTTCAAATTAATTAAATATTTCAAGTTACTGATACAAACTGAATACAACGTTACACAAATGGGAATGTATGTACGTTTATATCATTGTGCTGTTTTAATAAAAATGAATTCCTAAAACACTTATTTCTAGTACAGTGTTATCAGCAGTATTTTGATTTTTTTTTCACGATATAGTCGGCCGGATTCAGTCGTACTTGTTTTACAATTAACACATTGGTTTTATTGTGTCTGTAAACATATTACAAAAATGTTTGGAATTGGATGATTATCCGTGCAAAGATGTTATTTTACATGTTTAAAGTACAAATGCAGTTCTTTTTAAAGCAGTATTTTTTCGTACATTGAAAATATATTTATAATGCACATATTTGCAAACACGTTGATCTTTTTGTATGCATTGATATAAGGAAGTCATCTGTCTGTCTGTCTGTCCGTCCGTCCCTCAGTCTGTGTTTAAATTCAGACGCTAGAGTGTCATGTCTATGTGGAATTTTCATTACACTATTTGCAAGAATTGTGATTGTTTTCAGACCATATAATGGTTTACTGGAATAACGGTAACATTACAAGCTATTCCTCAGATAGTTGTTTCTGCAGCGCTTCAGTTACTAGGCTGCATGCTAAGTGCTGGCTGCTGAATGCTAACGGTGTGTTTTGTATCCCATGCAGACGCTTGTGGCCTATCGGACGCTGCTCACATCGAAAGCCTACAGGAGAAGTCGCAATGTGCCCTGGAGGAGTACGTTAGAAGCCAGTATCCAAATCAGCCCAGCCGCTTCGGGAAGCTATTACTGCGGCTGCCTTCACTTCGCACTGTCTCTTCCTCGGTTATTGAGCAACTATTCTTCGTTCGTTTGGTAGGTAAAACTCCAATTGAAACCCTCATCAGGGATATGTTGTTGTCTGGGAGCAGCTTTAACTGGCCTTATATGTCAATTCAATGATCTGAAAAAGGAACAGTAAAAACAATGCAACGAAAAAGTGACCGAGAGGACCAAAACAAAACTTGATACCCATCAACAGGAACCCGAAACCCACAACAACAGCAACGTCATTTAATGAAATCACGGACTCAATAGGATAAATAAATAAATATATATATAAATATAATTATAAATAAATATATAAGAACAATAAAAGGCCTCGTTGTTATATGTGATCTTTTTTAACGAAGAAAAGAACCCTCAAGACTTTTTGTGGACCGAAAAGGATATATCCTGTACAGAAAAAAGGAGGAGAACGAGGAACTGGACAGACTCCTGTGTAGATTCAACGCAATTTGATTTTCATTTTGTAAAATATTAGTCTTTATTTTCATTTTTTGTAAAAATGACAAAAAAAAAAAAAAAAAAAAAAAAAACGTATGCAGAAAGAATCCAGACTTAGCGGAAAAAATAACAATTCCAAATAATTATAAAATGTCCTGTGTCTATGTATCTATATCTGTTTTGTATTTTTTTCTGGTTCCAAACCAGTTTCCTGTGATTCTATACTAATAATTTTGATATAACCTTTTGCTTCTTATAATGAGTGCGATATATGTTGTCGAAGCTATGTTCTCCAAGAATTAAAATTCAAGTGAGGATTTAAAAAATAAAGAAATTTAGAAAATAAATCGATTCGAGCATTTCATCTGTGATATTCTAGGACTTTTGAATTCATCTTGAAGACTGTCATGTTATTAAGGCACTTCACACTTGGACACTATTTAGCTGCGGACTTAAACAAAACTTGGCCCTGTTGGTTAATATATATATATATATATATATATATATATATATATATATATATATATATATATATATATATATATATATATATACCACAAAGAGAAAAAAAGAAAGGGGGGCGGCGGAGAAAAAACTTCATGCACTTCTAAAATATTGTTTCAGATTTGGATTTAAAGTCTCATTGTTTCCTTAACTTTACTGTTTACTTTTTAGCTTACCATTTGGAAAGCATTAAATTAAAAAGCTTAACAGTAGTTAATGTGTTATGGACTTTGCAAATTAAAGAAACGGCTATATCACCCTCTGAAAGTGCTTTATACTGTATACATCATTTGCTGTATTTCAAACTGTGACAATTTCAAGTCAGAAATAGGATGAGATTAAGGATGATGATGGTGATGATTAAGATTTTTAGTTTACCCTTTTCTTTCAACGTTTCTAAAAGTCATCACAATGCTGCCTTAATTTCACTGAAATATAAAGTATTTATTTTTCTGATTTCATTTATGATATGCATTAAAACAGCAGAGGTTGCGAAGAAAGGATCACAATTTTTATTATCTTAATGTAAAGCTTTACTGTATTTGTGAGGACTAGAAGGGAAACTGAGTGAAGCTGCTTTCATAACTTGAATGTTTTTGTAGAAATGAAGAAGAAAACCTACAGTACTGCCAACGGAGCTTTAACATGTAACGCTGGGTCTTTAAGTGTATCACCCATCACCGTTTCCGTAAAAGTGGTTAAAGAAATGTTTCTTTCTAATGGTATCGTGTGTCTTCGTTTGCACCTCACTCCTTATTTGTGCGTACTTTCAGACTGTTTCCCAATCTGCATTTAAAGGATGCGTTCACGCGTCTGGCTTACGTTTTTAGTATTCTACCCTCACATCCAGGATCATTTCAAAGACTGGTTTAAAATTTACGTATGGATTAGGGGTCAGTTTTAAATTTCAGTAAAGATGTTTACTTGGCGCATTGAATCCACTTGTGCAGTTTGACGAAGAGTGAAGTTTCAGATCAATAGAAAGTGAGCGCTTCAGAATTTAAATCACAGGTTTCTTGAAAATAAATAAATAAATAACCAAATCAGTAACTTAACAAGAAGGCAACATATTATACATGTTCTCATCAAAAACATCCTAATGCACTTCAGGTACGTCTCAGAATACGAATTTTGAACATCTTGCTGAACCTTTGGTGATTAACCAATCTTTGAAGCCCCAGCGTACTTAAATGTTTATTGTTTAATAAAACATTTGATTTGGTCGCAGTTTAAGTATAGGAATTTATTGTTGAAAGTGACATTTTATTTGATTCTCCTTATAAAACATAATATATTTTGGTATGTATGGATGGCTATTTTGAAAATGCTCCCCTAAGTAGTTTAAATGAATTGTTAAAGATTACATGTATATACACATATTTTAAATGACCGTTGTGTTGCTTATTTTAATACTACTCGTGAAAGGAAGTAAAAAGCAATCAGGGAGTACATTTAAAGCTTTTCGTCAAACTTTAATGCCCGTAAATTGTATGATTTTGTCAAACTATTTATTTCTGGGTGAGCAAATGCATGTAGAGTTTATTACCTGACTCTCTTTTCATTTTTAAAGGAAAAAAAAAGTTAATGGATTTTTATTTAAAGAAAACAAGTTGATGGATTGTTTTAGCAAACGATAATGGAGGAGTACAGAAACGTTTTTAAATGGGTCATCTACCTCTTTCTGCCAGTTTGTTAATGTTGACTTTACCTGCGAACTAGCGAATCATCTTGCTTAAACAGGCCTGTACATAAAGCCGCTCAGATCAGAGAGGGGGAAAAGTGGGACCACCTGTTATTAGAGCTCATCCAGGCACATTTACAACCGTGCGAACTCTTGAACGGATACCACTTTATCATACAGAAGATATAAAAAATTGTTGCAGTAACTAACTTTCTTTCAACATTTGTTTTTTTGCGACAAAATAAGACTAACTAAAGTATCCAGGTTATTTGTATAAAAACAACAATAACTACAAAAATAATAATTAGTTGTGCTGCACTGTAATCTAAAACTTATGATCTAAGACAAGTGACATTACATTTTCAGTACGTACAAAGGTAATATCTGCGTTGATCGAAGTTTTTGTGATTTTTACTTTTACTCTTTAAATTCTGCTTTGCAATAACTGCCCGAGTACACGTTTCCTTATCATCCTCTGTTTGACTTTTTATGAAGTATGCATTAAAGGTACTAATTTATTGAAGAAACCTTAAATACAACAAGGCGTAATGGAAACCTGCTATTTAAGAAAGGCTTTGGCAAGGTGCTAAATCCTCTGGCGTCACATGACACGCGTTTTCCTGGTCGGGTACTAAAATGAGTTTCACTCCAAACAAACTGCTGGATTTTTTTTTCTTTTTAATGCTTTGCATGCATATGTTGCCTTAACTTATATTTACCATGTTCTGTAATGTTCTTACTTTGGTACATCTTTAGACAAAACAATCTTGGCAAAATCCACATTTCACAGATGCACGGTCAGCATCTTTTTCTAAAAATATGGATATTCGTAGAGTTAAGCAAAACTACACGTGCATTATTTCAAACTTGTAATTTTTGATATTTGTGTATAGCTATCCTTCAGCTACTTTCGTCGGAATTTAATAGGAACTGTAACTTTCCTTTACATTGTGTGGTTAATCGGTGTAGAATGTAGGGTTTAACATAATAATTATCATCATCATCATCATCATTATTATTATTATTATTATTATTATTATTATTATTATTATTATTATTATTATTATTATAAAAGCGCATCTACTGACGTATCCAGTCTTAGGTGTAGCTCCTTTCACTCAGAGTACCAAAGACTCTTTGACTTTTGTTTTTTTTTTCTTCTTAAATGAGTTAAAGATCCATTTACCTCTGTCGTGTTCTATGCATCAATCTACAAGCAGAGAGTTCTTTACATGAAACTATTTGTTTGCTTACTCAGCCAGCTGGGTGCAATTTCACGTCTGAGATACCTATCTGAAAGCCCATATCATTTATTATCCCTACTTGTCAGGGGATTTTTTTTAAGTGTTTACACTAAAAACTCTCAAAAGTACAAAAAGAGAGAGAGAAGGTGGTGATGACTGTCAATTTGAGCAGCATGTCAATACTAACAAACACGCGTGCAAGGGGACCAAAACACGCAGAACTGGGACTAAGGAAAGTAACCAAAAGTGCTAATAAAATATTGCTATGCTGGAACTTATCATACAGATTCCATAGTACTAAGGCTTATGTGGTTTTCCCTTTTCAGTAGCGATCTTGCATTTTGTCTTTTTAGTACTTGGATACGACGTTCTTCAATACATTTACAATATTTTTTGAAGTAAGTATAATTTAAAACATTTAACATGCAGTTCTTTTGAGAAAGTACTCTGTGGTGGCCACTCTCAGTATTATGCACAAACAAATCTTGATTTAGATCATTTTCAAAAGAAAAATCTCCCAGAAATGTGCTTGTGCTTGTATAGTATAGATTGTGAATCATTCATTTAGGGTACCAGGTTTACAAGCGAAAACTGAACCACACAAAGCGATTGAGGGGGGCAAGCAGTCGAGGAAAAAGAAAGCAGAATTACTGTAAGCAGGCTCAGTGATAGCGCTACAATTGTGTTTCTGCCTTCCTGCTTGTACATCAAGCCTACAGCTATGGATCAAACACAGCACTACGTTACATAAATATTCTTGTGATGGGATGGTTGTTTTAAAATGAAACGTTGAAGAGAAAAAAGTGTGTGTTTGTGCGTGTGTGTATAAGACAGGGAGAGAGAGAGAGAGAGAGAGAGAGAGAGAGAGAGAGAAAGAAAGAGAGAGAGAGAGAGGCGAGACAGAGACGGAGAGCGGAACAGGCCGGTCGCTGTGTAAGCGATCCCTTTGTGTTGATTTAGGAAGACGTTTGTGGTATATAACGTTCAAGGCTGATAATATCATTGCTCGGCCAGATAAATAAAGCATTGGCCAAACCAACGGGTCAGCTATCGATCCTTTCGGCTCGCAGAGGGAAAGAGGGAGGGAGAGAGAGAGAGAGAGAGGGGGGTCGAGCGAGCGAGTCTGTAGTCTTCCTGCGCTCTGCTCCTTCTCATTAGCATTCCTTGCCCATGGACATACACTGACAACTAACAGAGATATCCAGCTCACCGCCGTGCTCTCTCTTCTTTTGTCTTCGTATCGTTCACCGCAGTGCATTCGCAGTATTTGCAATACGGAAAAGTTAACTTTATTGGAAGATTTTTAAAAGTACTGTTTACAGGGATATATTGCACTGCCATACAGCACAGTGGCAAATATGCAATAGATGCAAAAGAAATTTTGATAATTACGAAAAATTAATACAATATTAACACGCCAAACTTAATTTATTTAAATTACACTTATATTTGGAAAAAGTAAAAGATTATTTTATTCGCCCAACTTTTATTTCTACATAAGTAAAACAAAATGAGACTGTTACTGATTTTAAGCAAGATGGAGGCAAAATAATTTTCACAAGTCTAGAAAAGATAGCCATTTGAGTTTGAGCTTTAAAATCATTACACTTCAGTTCATGATTATATTAAATTAGCCTTATAAGTTTTTAATGGCTGTTTCCTTCTTTTTTCCTTTCCCAGGAGCACACGAGAGTGTTGTGAAGTTTACAAACAGGGTGGCAGTGAATGTTATTCCAAAACGTGTTTAACTATAAATGTGTAACTTGTTCAGCGCTGACAGCTTTTTGTCATTTCAGTAACTTATTTCCAAGTTTTTTTTTCTTTCTTTCTTTCTTTCTTTCTTTCTTTCTTTCTTTCTTTCTTTTATTCCAAGCACTGCTTCTGTCTTGCTTTGTTGTTTTAAAATATGCATGTCTTTCAGGAATGCCAGTCACGAGTCCAAACTTGGTGTCCAACCTCCCACATGAAATGATCCCTTTATAGGGAACCCGATATGTCTCAATCTGCACTGCACTCATAGACCTGTGTATGGGGCACTAGTTTAAAATACATAATGCATTAATAAAATCGAAAGTATTTGTGCTGTTTTGGACTGCAGCAGTCTCTGAGTACAGTTTCGGCAATATTACACCAATGTTAAGAATTCAACAAATACTAAGTGAAGGCAACGCCCAGAGTGGAGATCACAAAAAGTAAGATAATTATGCTTTTTGATTGCCTTTTCTCTTTCCTCCCCTTCTGTATGAGAGACAGAGAAAGAGAGAGAGAGAGAGATGGAGTGAGAGGAAGAGGGAGAGAGGGAGAGAGACAGCGAGAGAGAGAGAGAGAGATAGAGTGAGACGGAGAGAGAGAGAGAGAGAGCGCGCGCGCGCGCAACAGAGCTTAATGCATAGTGGTTTCATTCTCAATGTGCGTGAGTGTGTGCGTATAATTGGAGTTGAGCTGTCATTAACTACAAATTAATCAACATGTGGCATGTAACGTTGTGAACGATATATGTACAGTATGCCTTATACTGTGGTACAAAGTAAACTAATAAAACGAAAGGTTAACGTCTCGGAACAAAAGGTATACAGCAAGGGATTGAAAGTTTATGAAAATTATAAACAAACTAAGACACCGGTTCATATTTAATAAACGATAAGTATAAAGCTCATGGATCTATCTAGACTTAAATGTGTGAAGTAAGTAGGAAGTCTATCGTCCTTGCTCTAATTGAATTTAATCTTAAATAAAGATGAACTTGAAAATATGTCTTTCAGTAATTTGAATTACGACAGGTTACATACGAATTTAAGAATCAAACTTCCGGCAAACGGTTTAATATAGCTGCAATATAGTGTAAATTTCCTTTGCGAGACCTCATTGAGAGTTCCAACTTTTCCTTTTTGCAAACTACTTTTCTTTTGAGTATGGACTGCATAAGTCATTACAAGTGTCTGGTGTGAAATTCGACTTAAGGAAACTTTGCAACTAACATATTTACATATCCTAACATATGGAGAGCTTGCTCACCAATAGGGATATAGAAGCAGGTAATATATTGGCTTTCGGCAATATTTACAACTTCACTTTTCATACACTCCAGATGGTTTGCGGCTGTGACACCACTGTCAGCGAGCATCGCGATTTTACGCAGCAGTATTTTGTAGCAATTAAACTTCATGCTGTGACCCGACTAATTGGTGACCCGTTTTCTCTTTTTTATACCTATATCTTTCCTGCGTTTTACGTGTATACATTATAATTCATACTTTGGTTAGGTATCCTTTCTCCGCTTAATGTTCTAAGAAAGTTATACATCACACCTGTTTAACTCAGTCAAACAGTCAAACGCGAACTGCGGCACTTCAAACGGCACACATACTCCCAAATTATTAGAACTACACATGGCTGTCGCATTCTTAATCTCTGTTTTTCACTCTTTTTATTTACATGTACATTTCATGAATTGTACTATTTCGTTAACACACAAATTAGAAAGATATACATATGTATGTAGGCTTAGTTACTGTATAAAATCCGTATAACACTGACCTAGAACTTATGAGGTACCGTTTTTTTAATAATATGTGAAACGTCCAAAACCTTTTCTTAAATTACCTAATAACAGATACATTTGATACGGGGGAAATGCTTATTTGGCCTTTATTGTAACGCTTTCACGAGCTTCCCTACGGTAAAATCACAGATGTTTTTTTATTGATATAATTTATGCCATGGTTATGCTGAGATTAATATGTCTCAACTAACAGCCATTTAGCAAATAATAGAGGCGTTCTGGAGTCTTTCCAATGTTACGCATGTACTCGGCCATAAAATGATACGTGAAAAAATTAACATCTGCTTTCCTGAAATTAAGTGTGCCAAGTAAATCTTTTATAAGCTCAGAGTCCTCTTTCGAAGAAAAGTACTGCAGCAGTTGAATTTACTTTGAAATATATATATATATATATATATATATATATATATATATATATATATATATATATATATATATATATATATATATATATGAATGACAGTTTGAATTGTAAGTCTTAAGACGATCTTTTTTCATAAAACGTAAAAGGTAGGTATAAAATGATATTATTGGTTGATAAATTGGCTACAAATAGAATACACATCAAGCTCGACAAGCGTGCAAGCGAAGTGAATAATGTTGTGGTTAATATTACTCTAATTTAGTTTTTATTTACCTAATTTCTCAGCGTGGCTTCTATTTTTCTTGATAATGGATGACTGCAATGTTTTGTTAAGGGAGATTTTTCATCCTTTACTTACAGGGAACGTAGATGGGGGAGGTGTGTGTGAGAGTGTGAGGGAGCATGATGCTGGTGGCCGTGCGGGGACGGGCTGGGGGCGAAAAGTTCTGTACATGACTGTATGTATATATGTAGTTAACTGTGTATGTGTGTGTGTGTGTGTGTGTGTATATATATATATATATATTTGTATAACTGTTAAGAGACAGGCCTTACATTTTAATTCCCATGTGTTAAAAAAGAATACATTTTAATGGAAAATTAACTTTGTAACCAATTCAGAAGTCAAGTCAAATTCACAGAGTGAAAAAATCATAATAATGGAAAATCGTGCTACAGACATCTGTCGTCTGAATATTGCATTAACAAAATGAGTTGGTCCCATCATCACTTGTAAACGAAATACCAGAAGACAGAGGCGCTAACAGAAGGGAAATGGTGATGCTCTAACGCACAGAGCTCTTGGTGAACATTGGTCAGCCATATTCAGTGTTAATTCACAGAAGCTGCGTGTGTTATATTGCAACTCAAGGAAAGAATTCCCACCACTCGGAAGAAGATGCCGCTAAGGGGAGGACAGTGATATCTGCCTGCCTTCAGTTTGTGACCAACATGCTGCTGCTCTGATTATAGAAGTGTTTCTTTGTGCTCTTTTTTATTGTTATAGGAGCCAGATCTCTAATCTTTACTGCATGTCTCCTTAAAGCCAGCTTGGATCGCAATGTGTGTGTGTATCAGAGAGAGGGAGGGAGAGGGAGAGAGAGAACGTAAGAGGCGGGAGGACGGGGGTGGGGGTGCTGGGGAGGGGTGGGGGGCTTGTGGGGGCTGTGTTCTGAGTGTATGTGTAGGGGTTAAAGGAATGGCCTTTTCTCTCTGAGTGACATGACCTCTTTCCTTCAAAGGCCAAGCAGAAATAAACGCTCTTAATCTGAATGGGCGAATTTTCCAGGTTTTCAGATCTCTTCTCTTTCTGAAATCGGGAAGTATTCGGAGGCAATTAAGAATACTGTGTTATCCATCCTATAATTTAAGGACCTTCAAATATACCATTTTGCAATAATATATATTCACTTAGTATGACTCTTTTCCTTAAATTCATATAAAAATATTTACATTTTTTATCGTTATCAGCAATACGACTTTCATTATTTTAGGTGGTGCTTTTGGGCATGGGGGCTGGCGAGGCAGGGGGTGGGGGTGGGGGGGTGTGCTTCGACTTTAAGGGTCTCAGCATGGTCCAGCCGGACAGCAATTGGACAGGGCCAGAAAGGGCAGTCACTGTTTCTCCATTCTTACTTGAGAGCATTATTTTCACTTGATTCTTTTATGGATGAAAAAGAAACGAATAATGCCTCGCAACACTTCAGCTAAACTCATGAAAACAAATCATGTTACGTCTTTACTTGTCTTAACTGGAAAAAGTTGGTGTCTTCGTATGAGCCACCGATTATCAGATAAGGTTCTAAAATCTTAAATTTAGTGGGAGAAGAAGTCAGCTGAATAAAAGGAAGGTGCGAAGATCCAAGAGAAATACCAACTTTTGCAGAGAGCCTCTCAAATATATCGATTATAGAAAAAGCTAAAAGTAAATGAACAAAGGATGTCTGGAGAAGAAGAGGGGGCAACTTTTATATCAGTTTTGCTATTTTAATTTTAAAAGCGTTCAGGAAATATTCATCCACTTTGGATCACAAACCACATTTCAGATACGCATAAAAGGAATCGTAAGTTATGCTTATACACACAATAATAAAAACATAAATATTAAAACGGATAGTAATAATATGCGAAACACGAAAGGAGGTTAATTTTATTTTAGTTTAGTCCATTATTAGTTGTAAAGTGATAGTATGTGCCGCTTTCCTTTCTGTTTCAGGAGTTAAGGATGAGCAAATATATTTAATTACTTTCAATTCAAATAAAGCCCCACAAGGTGTGAACATGTATGAAATAAAACAATTAAAATGATTACCTTCGAAGCAAGGTTTACTGTACTTTAACAATCGCGATGACAGTTTTCAATCATTGGAAAGGTAAGTAGTTCTTGTTGGGCATAAAAAATCAGCAAATACCAAACAACAGAAAATTAAAACAAACAAACAAAAAAAGATATCAGAAGGAAAGAATTATTTAGGCTTACTATATGAACAATACTTCTTAGACATGTTGCTGTGTTTAAATAAATGCTATATACTGGGCTTTGAGCTACTATGTTTCATTTTTACATTTAATGGCAATATAAACTTATACAGCTGGGTTAAATTAATACAGCAGAGGTGCTTTTCGATGCCATATTTTAGAAGAATAAGACAAAGTAACGCTACAATCCGATTTCATTACAGACTTATATTACTTTCTAATAAACAAGAAACATACATTTCAATTACTGCGTTTGTGCACACTTTAGTAAATAAATAAATTATTAACTTCAAAATTTGATGTTAAATATCAAGTTTTTAATTGATTTACCTACCTTTATAGTTTTTAACAGGCTAAAATTAATTAATTCTAAAAATAATCAACTGTATATGTCGAATTCAATGGAAAATTCATTGTGTTGTCTATCTTTTGATCTTTAAATCTTAAGTAAGAATATATATTTTATCTTCCATTATAAACATTTAAAATCCACGTGCTACTATAGTACTAGAGTGTACCACAATGTTATTTTCCACAAGGAGGTAATGACTCCGTCAGTGGCATTCGTGTCGGATTTTTAACATTAAAAAATCCCAAAACTGTCGGCACGCACATTTAGTATATGTACTTAAATACACTATGAAGATCTTTTAAAGACATGTTAATGTTAACATTTTCCGTATTTAGCGATCATGATTTTTATTTTAGTTTTAGTTTAAGAACGAAAAATAACAAATGCAAAAATAAAGCGAATAAATGAACCGGAAAAGCACGGCAAAACGTAAATTTTCATTTTCGAAGCAATGCCCCGAACGCCTGTAAAATATGTAAGTTGATATTCCGGTTTACAGGACTTCGTGTTGTGGGGAAGTCTCATATCTCGCGTCAAAAATGGCTACAAATAAACGGAGTGGGAACAAACAACAAAAAATCTTCGTACATTTCAAGTGCCTTTGCATGTCTCCTTCTTGACTGAAGCGTGCATTGAATTGTGTGTCGCATCCCGTCAAACAGAAAACCGTCTTTAAGGAACTGGAAATGTGTGAAGCTGTCAGTGTCTTGTTCACTCGCTGCTCAGAGGGGCAACCCTGTCATTTTCGTCGCAGCCCTTCAAGTCGATGTGCGCTCGCATGTTTATTTCAAATTTTGTTTGCTAGATGGCGCTCTGTGTACTGGGACCTTCGGAACACGGAATAAACAGCCGTCTTGTGTTCTCGGTACTTTCAATGGCTTTTCATTTTAGTTAGGAAACAGCGTCAGTCAGGAGGGAACTAATAAATGACACAGACGAATATGAAGAGTTTATCTTTCTAACTCCAATAAAAAAGACCTTCATTGCATGTCGCTTAGTGATAAGTAACATAAAAAAGACATTTTGCTGTACTCGACTGCCTCGTCTGGAATGTATTCTCTATTAATATCCTTTACTTTCAAAACAATGAAAATAACGTTTAAAGAATAAAATACCGGTACGATTTGTATTTCTTAATGTACAGATTAAAAGGTTAATAAAATAGTTGCTGGGATATGAAAAGAGAATTTCATATATTGTATAATTTAAAAATAAAACATGTAAACTTCAAGGAAAAATACTTAAATCATCATTATTGTAATTATTTGAGAGTAACATTTCGCAAATCGTCTTTAGAATAGAAAATCGCTGTAGACCTTATTTCACCTTGCCTCTCATAATAATATTCACCTTATCTATGTCTTTAATTTTTTGCATTTCTTTATTAAATATTGTGAGATAAAATGTTATTTAATCAGACAATGGAAATGGTTACAAAAATGAGGCACTTTTTATTTTTCTAATTTTGTTGATTCACATACTAGTGCTGCAAACTATTTTTTTACTCCTAATATCCATGTATCATTCCAATCTTTGACAATCATTTGAGCATTATGATCCTTCATATATGTATATATTCTTTATAATGATTAAATCCAGCTTGTAAAATTTCCATGTAAGTTCCAAACCTTGCGTAAAAATAAATAACGTCGATTTAAAAATAGGCAGCCTATAAATTACTGATATTAAGGAATATTTTAAAATACGAGATAATTTTAAAATGAAGAATATGTGATTAGGTAATGAATTAAACAAATATCTTTATTTTCGCACATCAATTACATGTTTTCAGTGAAGAAATGTGGGTCGAATATATCATGCACTACAAGTTAGAATAATATGTATTGTCATTTTTCAAATAACGTATATAATCTTCATAAACCTATAACTTTTTGAACTGAATATTAAATCCAAATAATACAATGGCATTTTTACTTTATTAGATCTCTGAAACATTCTTAAATGGTATAATTCTTTTTCATTGAATTTGTAAAAAATATGTTTTTTTCTTTTTTTTTTTTGTAGTAATCAACTTTTTTTAAAAAAACGTTTGCAAAAGAAAAATATATTCTTACACTATACATCCTATCCCGGTTTCTATAAGTAACTTTGGCGGCTCTCAAGTTCCAAAACCTACAAGACGCAGGTTTCAAATGAAGTTGACAAATGACGAGACAAGGAGAAGTGTTGTTTTATGGTGAATTTGATGGCATGGTGAAGTGACGGTAACTGTAGGTACTGAAGAGTTCGATGTATTTAATGCTGCGTCGACACAATATTTAACGTAGAGCTCATATGAATTACAAAGAGAAACTTGTATTTATGAATCATTTGGTTTCATACAAGATACACATATCAACAAAACAAATTTACACTTGCGAACTTATTTTTCAATTTAGTAAAGGTGTCCCTAGTTGTCTAATACATGATTACTGAACTGATGAGCTGTGTGGTAAAATCAAGTCCGTAAAGTATTTATCACTTTAGTTCAATTATTAAAGTAAAGATACGCGCGCACACACACGCATAGAAAATATTGATACATTTCTGATTATATAATGGACTACATGAACTGAGTTTATTTTAAGTACTCAGGCACCCAAAACACAGCTAATAGCACCTGTAACAACACAGACATGAAAGATGTTGTGCCATTTTTTTGTTAGAAGACTAACTTTTTTTTTTACTCATTTGAGAACATTTTCGAGTTTTGACTTCGTTTTATCGCTGTCTTCGGACAGACAACACAGATAGATAGATAGATAGATAGATAGATAGATAGATAGATAGATAGATAGATAGATAGATAGATAACAATCAACAAATCGCACTGTACATATAAACAAATTATAATGAACTCTTTTTAAATGTAAAATAATACTTGAAAAGAACAGGAAAGGAATGTTTAAAGTTCATCTAATTGCCTCATATGCAATGCACATTTAAAATTTCAATATAATCCAATCTATGAATTTTTATTTAGTCACTGCATACCTTTTTCAAACATGCTATTTTATGTTGAAATGGTCATTGACTTTTTCAGCGGTTGTACAGAAAGTAAAACATCGATTGATAATTTGGATGACAGATTAACACACAGTCTGAATGTTATTGTACTTTAATGTTTAGTGGTAAAATATCCATGGTTAAAAATGCCTTAAGGAGAAAGCAACATACGTTCATTTTTAAGGGAAATAATGACGTACTAGGTTAACCTAAATAAATCACTGAAAGACGTCTTGTAAACACACAAACAACTAAGTCACATATAAAAATATTGTGTTCTTAGGCGGTCCAATTTCTGTTTGCTCGCTTTGCTTGTAATTCAACAGAGATTCCCTTATCTCTTGTCCATGGAATATTCTTGCCATCCAAAAGCACATAGATGTTTAATGATGGTGGAATAATGCATAGAGGGCACCGGGAGTAATAACAATTTTGTGGGATACTGATTTGAAATTATATACCTGTGGTGTAGATTGCTGACAACCGACTTTGATCTATCTATCTATCTATCTATCTATCTATCTATCTATCTATCTATCTATCTATCACAAAAATCCAAGTTTGATACATTACCTTTAAGAAATGAAAGCTATCAGTTTATGATTTAAGTTAGATGCATCTCTAAACCCACAGAATGACTTCATACTCAAGGACATATTAAAATAATGGGAACATTTCCTCGACCATCAAGACAAACTTGATTAATCATTAATAATAGCTAATTTTTGACTATAAAAGACAGAGCTGTATTACATTGAAATGTAAAATTATAGTACAAGGATTTAAATAATCCTTGTATTTTTTTATAAAACAGGATACAAAGAATGGAATAGAACATACTTCAGGACCCCAAGAAGCTGAACAAAATACTCATTTGCATTTGAAACTGTTTAATTATTGAAATTAAAACAGAGACATAGATAGATAGATAGATAGATAGATAGATAGATAGATAGATAGATAGATAGATAGATAGATAGATAGATAGATCTGTGAACTAAAGAAAAATGCCGTTTTTATGCTCCTTTTTCAGTTTAACACTTCTGTCCATTATTACAGACTCTTGGAATACAAGGCTAATGACACCCCCGAGAAAGTGTGGCACTTGGTGTCCATCACACGTTTAATGGGTTACGCATACTTTACTCCCAAGTTGTCCACTGGAGTAAACAGCGGATGGGACGCACGCGCCTGCTTGTTAAGCGCACGGCTGTCTGTCACAGTGGTTAGCAACATTCTAATATGGACGGTGGCTTCAGAGGCTCATCTCCAGGGGCTTTAATTAACAAGCTGTCGGGAATTTGCAGAGCTCCATCAAACAGCTTCTCCCCACCAGCAACTACTTTTCCTACCACAACAAAGGCAATCCATTCGTAAAGTTTATCTGGGATGTACATTCTTTGACACATTATTTATTCACTGATCATAATTCAGAGAAACGACAATAGGGTATTGGTGGTGATGGTAAGTGGTGTTAGCAATTACAGAAAGAGAAAGACTAACTGTATTATTGGGTATACATTTCTCTGATTCAGTTCCATTTTGTTATGAAGCAAATGCTTTTAAGTAAGCCCTGCAACAGTACACGGCTATTTTAAACTGGAGACAATAATAAACATTATTTTAGAGTAATTTGTCAAAAATTTCAAAGACATTTAAGGTGCACAGTTCGCATTACCTTGAGACAATATTGATCTTATCAACCATATAATTAAGACGCTGAGTTTAAGAAAAGCTTCAAATGACGGTTGAAACAGAAACTTATATGTTATCCAAAGAAAGCTAAACAAGGGACGCGACTTACAAAGAAATAAAAATGTGATATTATATGTATCTTATAGCTTAACGGCGCGAATTAAGGCAAATATAAAAAGTTACACTTTCAATGAATTCAAGGCTGTGCAGATTTTCGTGCGTTTCTTTAGCACATAAAGTTCAAGGTCACTTAACTGCGCTGTCCATGGTGCTTACTTTAGGTGTGCTCGTTCCACAGGATAGAAGAGCTTACTTACATCAGAAATAGTCAAGAAATTTCAAAAGCTACAATTTTCCATAATACATCAGGAAAAAAAAATTTTTTTTGATTTAAAAATGCTAGGCAAAGGTCTCGTTTAGAGATACTAGTTTGAAATTAAGGTGTAGAAAACGTTTTTTTTTTCCTTGCGAGTTTGGAATAACAAGATATAAAGAAGTAGGAACAATGAACAATTTACACCAAAAGCTCAAAAATCTAAAATATTATTTTTTTAAGCTGAAAAGAAAATAACATTGGATGGGATACCAGGCCTTTTTAAAAAATTTCTGTATGTCTGTTATGTTTCAGAAGAATATTTAAATACAAAAATAATATTTTTACATATTTGAGAGTTAATTCGCAAACTTCTTTATTGCTGGATATATGAAAATGATGTTGATAGAATATTTGAAGAATGAGCTGTTTGATTTGAGAATACGAAGGTTTTAAAACGTCAACTAAAATAAATTGGAATGGAAAATAGAAATCGTATGTGTATGTCTAGAAATCAACACATATTTTAATATTAGAAACTGATTGCATTTGCAAATTTATATTACACATAGTTTGCCGTCCTAGCGAAATACCTCAATATTCTATGTGCTTATCCAAAGCCAATTTCAACCACCTAAATTGCAGACAAATATGAGTTTTGTATTACTTTTAAAAAATATGTTCAATTGCATTTTTTAAAAAATGCATCTTAAATAAAAGACGTTCATTCGCTTTGCAGTAACTTCAGCTTTTCATTTTTGTTCTTGGTGAAAAGCACAATAAAGCTTAAGAATAAGTGTCTAGGGAGTGTCTTTATTTATCTGAGTAAGAAAATAATAAATTGTGTCTTTTGTTATTCTATTATTTTTTCCTCTATCAAAACTTGATTTGGAAAAAAAAAATAGAAAAAATAAATAAAATACCTAACCTCTAACCTAATGGCCTCATCTAGGTTGTAAGGAAATGTGAATGGAAAATAGTTTATCTTTTAACTTCATAAAAACATAAAAAGGCAAACTTATACTTTAAAATAAATTAAAACAGCTTAAGTAAATAATAATCGGGAATAAATATAGGAAGATATGAAAGATCAATTTAAAATAGTTTAGGAACATATACTGCATCATTAAAGGAGGCAGGAAAGAATAATACAGTATTGGACATAATACGTGTAAGACAAACACAATAAATAAATAAATTAATAAATAAATAAATAAGCCTCTTAAGTCAGAACGTTTGTTTAACCCCTTGTCTGAATCGGTGGAAGGAATCATCCATCTTTGAATGTAGCATAAAAATATCCGCTTTGAAAAGTTGTTACCATAATTAACATTGGTTAAGAGAACAGATAGATAGATAGATAGGTAGATAGATAGATAGATATTTTTCATTTGTTAGCAATATTACATCATTAATATTATTGGTGATCACTGCTGTATTTTTTAAACATATTTTGTGTTTTTGATGTCTTTTGCTATTACGTGATAATCCTCTTCTAAGAATGAAAGGTAAAACTCAATATAAATGCCTCCTATCGTGTTCTTAAAAACTATCATAAAAATTACTACAATGCAAGGGAAACACTTGGGAGGAAAAGCTTTTTTATTTAATAAGACAGTTTTATTTTAAGTACAGTAATCTCTTCAGAGAAAATATATGCGCACAGATCTATTCTGTGAAATATTATAAAGAGTAAATAATTATCTTCCTTACTGAAATAAAAGTTACCTGAAAAGTAGCACACATTTCTCTCTTCATTTTTTGGTAACAGGTGAAGGTGAATTGATGTGTTCATTTTATATTGATAGCTTACTGAAAGATCATCGTTGTGGTTACAATGGTATTTTTCTAAGTGATGTTTCCACATTTGAAATGTAATTTCATTCCTGTCTGAAATATCCTTTTTCCTACAATAATCTATCTATCTATCTATCTATCTATCTATCTATCTATCTATCTATCTATCTATCTATCTATCTATCTATCTATCTGAGAATGGAAAGCATATGTGTAAATACAAGCTAAGAAACAAAACAAAATTACCTATTTTCAAATGAATATAACATCTTTTTATTGATTTTTTTGTTATGATTTATGTCCAAAATAAATCTAGTTGGGTAAAAGCAAAACAACCACAAAAAAGGACAATTTAAACGTTAACAGAATATAAGCCGTGCTTTTGCATTTAGTTAATTTTCAAAAAGGTGACTAAAACTTTTGTTTTTGTGCAGTGCTGGCTTAACACAAGCTTGTCTGTACAACTCAAAGAGACTCAATATGTGTCCATTTGCAATGTAGCTTACTGTCGTACACATTTATATTTGGCTTATTAGACTAATAAATCTTAAAATTATTGAGCGCTTTACACTTCAGATAAAGTTTATAAGGCGCATCTTGTATTCCGGAGTGGACTTGCTATTTTTTCAAGCAATTAAAACAAAATAATTATAAAATTATATAAAATGCAAGAATACGGGGAGTAAAAGTATTCTTCCTGAGATTATTAAAACACAAAATTGATTGGAAATCAGGTCAGAATTAATCCGCATTTTCCCTCGACAGATTAATCATGTATCTTGAAATCTTATGAACGGATTTTGAACCAAAATCCTGAAAAATCCTATACTCGGCTCAAAGTACTTCTGCCTTTTAGAAACATACGAAATATGATAGCATTTACCGGGGCAGTAAAGGTTAATAATAGTGGTTGAAGTTTGTTTCTGTTATGTTTCATTTCGATATTTGTAATCGGCTATTTGAACTCCCATTTTGTTGCGTTTGTAGTAAAGGAACGTGGAGGCATCCCGTTGAAGGCATAAAGGCAGCAGGGGTTCGACGAGCAATGCTCTGA
This sequence comes from Polypterus senegalus, assembly GCF_016835505.1. NCBI lineage: Eukaryota > Metazoa > Chordata > Cladistia > Polypteriformes > Polypteridae > Polypterus > Polypterus senegalus. The sequence goes on from NC_053160.1 coordinate 141,638,320, forward strand.
TTTCGGCTCCTCTGACCATTTTTGACACACACAAGTAACAGGTATATCGAAAAACTTCCAGGGTACAACAATGTTTTAATTTCAGAACCTCTGTAAATTCGTTTGTGAACTGATATTATTCATGTTATAATTCAAACAATGTTTGACCGCTACATTTGCAGATTAAGGTTAAAGTGCTTCGCAAACATTAAAATGTACCCGCGGTGGTAAAATGCACACAAGGTGTTAAATGATGGGATGCAAATCATTAAACCGAAACTCTTCATTTTCCATCTCTTTTAATTGTCTCGTTCTTTCTTATTAAGCCTGTTAAATCATATGCATAGATTTTGTTTCCTTACTGAAAAAAGAGCAAATATACTGTGCAGGTGGTAATGAACAAAATGCAAAATTAATGCTAAGTGTGTGGCAACTAATCCAAAATAAAAATACTAGTAATTTAGAAATACCTTGAATACAAAACTAAAAAAATCTATTGCGTCATTCTGTTATTTTGTGACAAAATGTTTTAAGCAGGTAAAACTTCTAAAAAGCTGTGTCTGCTCGGGTTTCGTGTAATAAAATCGAATTAGTACAGGAGACACCAGGCTTATCGTTCAAAAAAAGAGGACCCGTTCAAACATGAGGCGCACCTCGTTGTCAGTCTCACGATGTCTTCCATCTTTCTTTGATTTCTTTTAAAGAAGCGCGGAGCGTCAATAAGACGCTGATGCTTCCCGAGATAACGAGCCGTCTGCCTTGTGCTTCGGACACTCCGCCTTTGTAAAGTGCGTTAGGTAAAAGTGAGTTGCGCGCTGCGCACACCTGCTTGCACTCCGCGACTTCTCTATCTATGTCTATCTATCTATCTATCTATCTATTATATAATGCCTTTCATATCTATCTATCTATCTATTATATAATGCCTTTCATATCTATCTATCTATCTATCTATCTATCTATCTATCTATCTATCTATCTATCTATCTATCTATCTATCTATCACGCATGTAAACTTGCGTCTCACTGTCGGCAGTCTTTCAGGGTGATTGGTGCTCATTCCACCACACCCCAAAAATAAAACTGAATTCTCTTTAAATTCAAATCCTTTGATGAATGAACGTCTTTAATTCCTCGCGAGCGAGAACTCATCTAAGACACTACATATAGTTTGGTAGGTTTTGCTTAGCATACGTAATAAAACATTGATTGTTGCAGCTTAGTGACCCATAAAATTTAGAGGTTAGTTTTCTCCTCAAAGTAGAGCATATGATTATGCAAATAGAGAGCTGTCACTGAACTATTGAAACTCTCCCAAATAGCATAGGCAAGGAAAAGTCACATTTTAACTCGAGCGATTATCTACTTTTCGGCAAAAAAGTTAATGTGTACGCTTATGGAAGGAGGAGGACATTCACCTGCGAATATGCATGCAACTGAGGAATAACTGAAATATTATGTTATGATTGCTTGACAGCGTGTAGAAGATAGACCGCGATGTTTCTCCGTTAAATTGAGCTGTAAAGGGAGCCCAGATCTCAATTGGGAAAACGTCACGCGGGGTGTGTGCGCGGGCGGCCAGAAAAGGCGTTTTGGGCAACATCACCTCAGCAGCAATTTAGCATAAACGCCCCGTCACTCTCCAAAGTTCAACGATAACTTTGAATTTTTTTTTTCTTTGTAAGAATAATACAGATATGTGTCTGCTTCGGTCCTCTGAGTCTTTGATTAGCAAACTCCGAGAAATGTGAAAAGCAAGGAGACAAACACGTGCGACACAACTGTAAGAAGTTTATTCTGGCAGGGAGAGAACCTTGTCTAGTATTTTAATTTATGGCTTTAGTGGGTAGTTTTAGTGTAAGACAAGTAAACATCTGCTTGGTTAAAAGCGTCTAAACCAAATACCGCATATCCATTCATTATTTCAAGTGTAAACTATTTTCAAAGAGAGGACGTGCCTGCGCTATAACTACTTCAAGTTACCGCCCGCTCAATTACTGTAGGTCAGCCACTCCGGCCGACCCAGCTGAGAAGCGGAGCTCACAGTCCACAAAGTGTAACCTTTTTCCTCTTTTTAGCAGAAACGTTTCCTAGAACTTGCAGAAAGTTTGAGAATAAGGCAGTTTAGAGCATTTCCTCGCTTCAAACTCTCTTAAAAAAAGACTTTCTCAATGGTATTTTGCTGGGCTGTGTGGTTCCTCGTAGAACCATTGCAGGATAGATAAACATTTCTATTTATTTATTTATTTGCATCTGGAATTGGTCCTTTGGGCTTTAAATGGTTAGTAAACTTAGCAGGATTCTAACAGGTCAAGAAAACCTGAACACAGCCTGTGTTACTGAATGCAGGAAGAATGATTTTAAAATCAGCAATCTACTGACACTTCACAAATACTGTACGTTATCATTATGTTACCTGTTATGGATCTAAATAATTAAAGGTTCTTTCTAGAACCTTCACCTGGTTCATTCTCTTGGGAACCAGAAATTGTCCCCCTGTGACCTGACTCTGACGACCCACTTTGGCACCTTTATTTTAAAGAGAGTATATGCGCGACGTTTGCATGTAAAGGTCGATTCCCTTCTTCCAGGACTGTCCCTACGTGGCCTTCTCGAGCCCCGAAGGAAGCTCAGGATTTGTTTACACGCAATTCAGTGATTTTTGTTTGACTATATATTATATCAAGTGAAAAATGAAAGGAATGACCCCATGTGGCAGCGCACGAACCCGTCAATAAGGCTCAGTGCAGCAGACTTACAGAAATATTCTTTTGTCTCAAGTGTTCAAGAAAAGTAACCTGAATTTAATAAAAATGCAGAAGAACATTTTGAGAGACACATTGGGACGAGTTTCCACTACTGGCGTGAAAAGTTTTCAATGCACATTCATTAAAAATGATTAACTGTTAAAACCTCTTGCAATTACCTTATTATGTCGTCATCCAGAAAAAAAAAGTGGATTGCGACTTTCTCATTTCTTGATAAACAGATTTTCAAATGTGTGACTTTTAATGCTAACATGTTATAGCGTACGTGCAAGGCGCTATATAAACTCACAGCAGCTGCTACAGTAAAACTGAGACTGACATTTAGAGGAGACCACTGACGACAGCACTAGACTTCAGGAATTGAAACACAAACCGGTTCTTCGTCAGCTTTTTTGCCAGTTCGTCGTGTCTTGCTGTGGGTGTCCGTTTGAGTTCTTTAAAACTGACGGTTCGCGTTCTGCAAGTTCGTTACTTTTAAACATGAATTCGCGGTCAGCGTGGCGGCCCCGCAGATAAGTGCGCGAGCGCGTCCCCTGCCGTGACCCGGCCAGGTTTGGTTCCCGCCTAATGTTCACCCGTACGCGCATGCGCGTGAGCGCTCATTCCTGAAAACCGGACACAATGACACCTTTTTACACCAGAAATCAGAAACACCGCAAAAGCCAAAAAAGCTTTTAAGCTTTAACCATATTAAAAACAAAGTCAAGACACTGGGTGTAAAAGAGCTTCTCCTACTGATATAATCTATCTGCAGATACGTGGCCCCGGCTGGGGCATCGAGTTTCATGGTGGATCACTTTTCCTGCAGATCCCAGTGCTGACCGGGTGGACTTGTATAGCTGAGACAAGTGAGAGTGTCTGCAGTTTTCCTACTTCTTTACTCTGTCACCCATGATCGTATTTCTTAATACTTCCTTCCATTTTTATGGTCACTGATTTCGAGGTCAGTATAGCGGACTTTTATTGCCTTTCACACAGGTCAGTGTATTTTATGGCACAGGTTTTCCGCCGAGTTAATGTGACTTGCTGAAAGGAGAGAGGGATCAAAACTTCATTCATTCTTTTAATCCTCCATTTTACCTGCCCAGGTCTGATCGGAGGTCCCGTGCCTGTCCAAGTGAACGATGTGAACTGGCCGAGCTTCCTGGGGCCGCCGCTTCTGCTCATTTGCCCCTCCAGTGTGATGTGCTGAAGACTTGCATTTGGCAACACATTCCCCTCATTTGACTGCCATACTTCATTTTTATGTTTCACTTCTCATTCAAGTTCTTTTCTTTCACAAAAAAATACACAACTTTAAAATGTAATAAAACACACTTTTTTTTTATTATATATTTGAAAACAGGATTTGAGGGACAGAATTGAAGTGAAGAACCAGTACAGGTTGACAGCAGCAAAAAAAAGCAAATAAAACATGAAAACACCTTGGAAAAAAAAGAAAAGATATACAATAAAACTTTAAAGGAGGTATTTATTAATAATTAAAAAAAACTAAAGAAAGTAAGCATTTCTAAAACAAGAATATTTTGTAAATTTCAAAACATTTCTTTAAAATTCTCTGGGTTATTTTAGAATACATTGTAATTTTAACAGTATATAAGAATTAGCAAGTTTTTAAAATTTGAGTAGTATAAAAGCAGAAAGCAATTTGACAGAGCAGATTATTGGTGCAGCAAAATTAGGTTTAATAACAATTACATATGTAAATATTAAATGCTGGGTATAAGGTGGGCTTTGTAACACAGTGTTTTCTTGTATATGTTTTAAGATGTACCCAGCTGTTGTTGTGTGAGTTTATCAAAACCATTCATTTAAAACTTACTCCAATTTTGCAATTTAGAAGAGAAAAAACAAATAATTTAAAAGGTAGAAACAATAAATCCCCAAACATCAAATTTAGAAATAGACTTGAAATTGAGAAAACGTATCCTTAGCGTCTTCAACTTTAAACTATTGTTTACCATAGGTTTGTAAAGAGAAGCCAACTTGAATGAAATGAATTGCACCCCAAAGTACCTTCCAGTGCTGCCAAAAAGAATTTGACCTGACGTAAAAGGAGCAGACTGGGTTTGGGATGATGCCTTCTAACCAACGTTACAGAAAGTTGTGCAGTTTGAAAAACTCTATGTTGAAAGCTCCATGAATGTGTTTTCTATATGCTGAATGGTGTAATTCAAATCTCATCAGAGAAATGCAAGCCATGCTTCCAATGACATGATTTTAAGTGGCAAGAAAATCACTAATAGCAGAACACCAATTCATAATCTTGCTATTATTAGCAGTGCTTGAAGACCTTCTGGAATAATTGCACTAATGAAGACGACATTTTACAGCTAGCATGGGAAGAAAAACACACATGCACACAGGAAAACACTTTGTGTACAAGTCAAATCCTAACGTGACTTTTAGACCGATGGCATTTTAATGGGCACAGGAGCACCATTTTAAGTGGCTGATCAGGTACATCCTCAGTGACACATCTTTAGCATTACAAATGTGTCAGTCTTTAAGAGTTGTTTAAAAAAAAAGTCTGCAGCATTACTGATAAAGATAACTTTTTTTCTTGAAGTGAATGAATAAAAAAAAATAAAAAATTGAACCACCCCAAGATACCTAATAACAGTAAGTCTGAAATACCTTGCTCCCCCATCTTTAAAATGCTCTCATAATGCCCACTAACACAGACTGAACTCATCTGTTACTTTCTGCAGCCAACGTTTCAGGTTGGGTAAACAAGCTGAAGCATTTGTGACTTCACTGAAGCTCATCAGAGAAAAACACAAATGCTTGGATTTCACTGAAGAACCTGCTACAGACACAGTTTTATCCAAGGTCACGCATAAGTTGAGTGAGCAATTAGAAAGTTGACGCAGTAAGAAAATATCAAAAATGGAAGCTCAAGAATTAAAACACCATTTATCATAGTTCAAGATTCTGTAATAGGGGCCCACTTAATTACAGTAACTGGCTATTAATTTTAAGGAACTTAAAAATGGTAGACAGATAAAACATAATTAGCTGAGGTGTCTCATGTGGCCAGCAGAAGTCCATCTAAATGTACTTCATTAACACTCAAGAAGAAGCTCAGCCTGCACTCACAGACCACGTGGCACCTAACAGATCAGGATGCCTGTATGATCACACCTATACTGGACGTGCACTACAAGCAGATGGATCAGCATGTCACTGAACATCTGTTATCACCGCATATTTGTTGCTGTTAGGCCAAAATGGTCACATAACACTATCAGGTGGCAATTAACTGGATTTACTCCTTAATGGTCATCTCAATGAAAGTTTTAGTCTATGCAGCATTTTAGGTACTGGGAAGATGACCTTTATTTGTAAGAGGAAAATACAGATTACTCACAGCAATAAACCATTGAAAAATATTTTATCGTCAATATAGGAACGGGTATGAATGTTAAGGCTTCCACTTTTGAGTAGGATCTTACAGCGCGCTATTATAGGAAAAGCTGTCAAAGCCTCGATCCCTACATGTGAATCATGTGTATGGTTTTATGCCTCTTATTAGTGATAGGTGGCATTTCATGTTCAAAAATGAAGAGAGACATTGTGGATCCTCAAAAGAAAAGATAGATTAAGTGTGAGCCATCAACAGCCATGGGCATAAACAGATTTACAATCCGGCATGGAAATGTGACAACATGGAATATCACAGTCCGTTCTCAATGACTGTCACTAGGAGGCAACTTGTGCTGTTTTCACACGGACTGCGTACTGTTTATGAACACTAACTTTTTTGGTTTCTGACTATCAATTTTGTTTATAACATCAAATATGATTGAAAAACAAAAACTCATTTTGGCACCTGAAAAAATATAACTCTTTATAAATGTCACTCTATACATCATGATTTTAAAACTAGTCTCATCTGTTATTAAACCCTGTAAATGTGGAAACTTCATCTTTGTATTTAAAAAAAGAACCACTGTAAGCAGCAACCCAGTTACTGCAAACACAGGTTAACAACAAACATCCTTTTGTAAAAGGAATAAAATATCAACTGAAAAGACTCGATAAGATTAAAACAACAGCAAAATGTGATCAATTCCAGTTATCGAAAATGGACTTGTAACTGGCTGAGTCATTAAAAATCTCAAAAGATCAATCATAAAACAGGTACAAGTAATACATGGGAAGGCTAGAGAAGACATGGCAGTGGCTCAGTGCAGGGTTGTGTCAGGGCAATTAGATCTCTGCCATGCCGTATAGTGCTGCACTGCTGTCGGCCTTAATCTGTGCACTGATGGGCGCCACAAAATCCAAGCAACAGCCCACAGGAAGCACAACCAGTGAACCTATATTGCTTTGACAGTAGCATTCATCTAGAAATAATGCAAAACGCTATTTAGAAGTATACACCATGACCCTGTGCTCTAAAAAGAAAACAATCTAATGAGAGCCTTGAGAATGCACAGAGAAAAATACAAGCGGCTAAAAGAGGGTGATTTCTTCCACTTTTAGAAGTCTTCATGTTTTATTCTGTTGGAGCTCCTTGTCGCGACTGCAGCTGGCTGCTTGGCTTCACTGTTCTGTGTTTCTAATGCTTCTGAGAAAAACTTGAAAATGGAGTGGAAGCTTCTCCATGAAGTTAACTCATGTCGCTCTGTACCTGAAGCAAAAACCAGGAGAAAAAGAAACAATAGAATTAGAGCTGATTATATTTTGCATTTTTAGTATAAACAAATAATCTTCCACAAATGGTCTCATTGTATATTAGGCTGTTTGGGCATTTTTAATAAACAATAATGTCATTTTCTTCATTAATTAATTCAACAAAATCAATGAAAAACAAATAAAAAAAGAAATACACAAATGAATGCAACTTCACTTCAACCTGGCATGAGTGACCTCCAGTTTAGAGGCTGCCGTACTGTAATCCTTCAAGGCCTAACCTGTCAACGTGTTCGTTCTTCTTTTCATTTGAGCAGTTTGTAACGTCCATTTCGAACCTGCTTCTTTACATCATCACAGACTTGAGCTATTTCAGGTTGCTAGTCACCGTGGCCTCACATTCCAACCTATTCCATCTCTCAGTTATGTGGGCCCTCCATTTGTTTGCACTTATAGTAAATGCTGTTAAGGAGCAATTTAACTTCAAACAATTTTGACACATTCTGTTTCTCTTCACAAGAACATATCAACATTGAAGTCATAACCTTAACAAATACTTAGATCTTTAGAAATACAAAAGTGCAGACTCAAATGTCGACAAACTGTATAAGGCGCATAGGGACGCGACAGTGCATAGGCACATCAGGCTGGCAAGCAGACTGCAGCACTCTATCCAGTAAATCAAGACTCTGAACTTTGGTTAATCCCTCCTAGTGGACAGTTAGCTTTATCCCATTGGGAGCACAGCCCATCATTGCTTAACATATTAAAAGACAAAGATTTACTATGGTTATCAATAAGCTGAGTTTACCTGACCTTTTATGTCGTCATTCTTGAGATCCCTGAAGAATTCGTATTCGTGAAAGAAAAATATTCCATTGCATATGCCTAATGGATTTACTTTGCTTCCAGCTTTTCCCCCTTATATTTTGTTCTTGCTTTTCAAAAGCATTTTTCTCTCCTGTACAAGTCATGTCCATAGCTTAAACTCAGAAGTAGCGGTATTACAGCATATGGCAAAATTTCAAGGTTTTTTTTTATTGCAGTCCTTATCACAGTGTAATACTAGGTCATTGCTATAGTTACTTACAGTGATTCAACACTTAATTTCACCGGATAATAGCTCTCTCTCTCTGTAACCATATTTGCTGCCTAGCAACAGATGTGTGCCAATCCTATAACACTTCATAGTTTTCTTTTTCTTTTGCCCTTTTTTTTATAGGTTGGAAATCCAACAAATCGGTTAGGGATCTATTAGTGTCCACGTACCCTAGTTATCAATTGGACATAAGAGGAACATTTGTGAGTGGAACACACTGGAAAAAAAATCCACTACATTTTCCAATTTTATATTACCTTCAAGGACGATAATAGTTGGAATCTTTTACTGCTCTAATAAAATGTGACAGTTCTGTTTTCAGGGCTTAACAGGTAAACATACAGACTTGGAGACAAAGAATGTGCTTCACAAAAATGACTCTCAATGGATTGTACAGATACATCACATTCACTACTTTTTTCTGTAAAGAATTAGGATTGCAACAATGCTCAACCCTGAGGGATACAATTAAAAATACCTTTATGGCTTCACCAATGAGTGTACAGTGATGGTGCAAGTATTGACCTTGTGTTTATTAGATTGACCCCTTGCTGGTCTATATTAATGAACACTGTTGAAGAAAAAGCTTGGTGAATCAGGCCAATTGTTTAGGATTTTATGGACAGAAGTGATCAGTGCCTTGGGTCAAGTTTACCAATCCTGCAATCATCAAGTTAATAACCCTCATACTAACATCCTTTACCTGTGTAATTCTCTAAAGAATGCTCGTTTCGTAGCTTATAGCCTTTAGAGTAGTTATTTATAATTTATATCCAATTTGAAAAGAGAGCTTTTTTCTTTTCTTTCTGCAGGGCAAAACAATCAATGGCAGCTTGTGATTTTTCTCCCAACCCACAGTGAACTGTAACACAATCCATCCACCAGTCTGACTCATGCCAAAAGGTCATGGACTGTGCGAAACAGCTGAAAAGCCAAAAGGATGAGCTTACTCAAGTGATTTACATTTTATAAGCCTGTGATGTACAGTAAAATCATCTGCACTGGCATCATCAGGCTTAATGATTTATTCAGGAGGTGCAGTATGTGCCAAGACTGTCCCCTTTTAGTCACTTAAGATGCCTAAGAACCAAGCTCAACAAATTAATAAAGGCAAAAGTAATGAACAAACAAAATATACAATAAACAAACTTCTCTACATGCTGTAAACTCGGAATTCTGGGTTATATTATAAATTCAATGTTACATACAAAAATCTGCTTTTTCATAGTGAGTCATTTCTTCTACTGAATTTACATTCGTATGAACTAATCTGTTTACAAGTGCAACTCAACATGCATTTAGAGGTGGCACTTACATCTGTCTGCCTCAGACTCCATGTCTGCAGGTCTAATAAAAGCTGTATGACATATTATGATTTTGATTTTTAAATCATCATTGGTTAATTCCTTAGTAATGTGGTGTAGTCTAGGTATACTTTTCTCTGCCCTTTTTTAATACTCTTTATCTTTATGAACATCCTGCAAATTGTCTTAAACAGCTGCTGCTGCACAAATACAAGTGGTAAAAGTTTTATTTCTTCCTTATTTGAGATACAGTATGTTGGTTTGGTGAGATAGAATCCCACTGGAAATGCAATGAAATAAGCAATTTTGGAAATGTATTCATTGTTTTGAACTTTCAAGGGGGAAGAGCACAGTGTATGTGTGGGTTACTGACTGGAATTATTCCATGATAGCTTATTATGTAACTCTAAAGGTGATAATATAATATGAATACAAACACTGTTCACTAAATTTAAGACATGGGCGGTGATGGGTAGAGTTGGAAGGTGTGCGATGTGGACAGAGAGTCAGAAACTGCACAGAAAAGATGATTGTGTCAACTAAGACTTCAGAAGGCAGCCTGTGTTTAGAGCTGCCTATAGTGTACACCTTGTACGTAACATCTTTGTGTGTGTGTGAAGCACACAGACTTTCAAAGAAAACAAATCGAAAACGTGTACACCTAGCCATTCCAATCTCTTTCACCTCAGATACAATCTTAGCCTCTTGCACTTTGTAATCATATTTAATATATACTTACAGTATATAAGGTAAACATTACTACTTAAAGAAGAATACAGTTAGATTCTCTCAGTGTTTGGAGTGGAAGGGAATGCCATTCTGCAACTTCTACATTGTTATTGTAAGTAATCCATCACTTCCCATGCCACCTGTTTACTTCCTAACCTCTGATGGTATGCCAAGTGCTGAACATGCATGTTGTAGCTTTAAGATTAAGGAGGATACACAAGGACAAAAAAAAAACAGTCTTTAGGTATCACACAGCTGTACAGATTGTTAGATTTTGATACTGTGAAAGTCAAAGGAGCGCAGATTTAAGATATGAGAAGTGTTCACGTCATTGTTCACTGTATAGAACCGTACAGTATGTCTGCAAGTGTACTGGGAGCTTCTGCATATGGAAAGAAGATTTTATGGCTGAAAAAAATAAAAGAGGTGGAAGAAACAGAGTCAAGCTGCAATACTACATCAAACCTCTTATGACAACCTCTCTCTGTTCTTCATGGTATGGATGCATAAAAGTCACAACAAAGATGACACTGTCTGAGTAAGGCAGTCACCCTTCTTTAAAAAAACAGTTAAATTGGCTAGTACTTCATAATGATAAATTGGTATGCTTTGAATTTGCTTGGGTCATCTACGGTCCAAGAAATTAGCACTGTCAAATTAGTGGAGTGAGTGTGTGGTCTCTCCTGTAGGCAGCAAACCTCTCTAAGAAAGAAATTATTCAAAAAGAATCAAAAGTGTACAAAAAAGCCTTTAACAGTTCTCCATGAAACGAAACAAGAAAAATGCATTTTACATGAACATGATTATGTTTTGTATGCTTTTTGTGTTCTTTTGACATAACCTCCACAATTGGTTCAGGTTATGTGTAGCAGTTACAGTTTCATTGACTTCTTTTTCTTTTATTTCAAACACTGGTTTATCTACAACAGAAATGGTCAAATTAAGTGACAATACTATGAATCACTTTTTAACATTGAGGTATGTTAATGAAAAATTTGTTTAGAAACATCTTCCTATTCAAGGCTTGTTCCTGCTTTATGTATGGTGCTGCCTGGACTAACTTTAGTTCCATGCAAATCTGAGCTGAAATAAGTGTGGTCACAAACTGTATAGATTTTAACAATCTGTTCAAATATTGAGAATCAGCAGATTTCTTATTATTATCATAAAATGGTTCTGTTGTTTAACAAAACAAAATAAAAAAGTATGAGGTTCCAGTATAAAAACCTGACCTTTGCTATAAGACGAGGTCATTATTTCAAACAAAACCAACATAGCCAATGTGAAATTTGTATGCCAGATCATAGTGTTTTGTTAGTGCCGCCACTAAAATTAAATAGTTGCATGTCTTACCTAAAGTATTAAAACAAACACCAGAGCAATAGTGTTTTCAGAGCAATTACTTGGAAGGTTTTCATGTTTATGAAGAAAAAGAAAGCACTGAATCATTCTTAATTATCAAATAAGGTTTCGTACATAATGTCAGTATGAACTATTAAAAATATTCACATATCTATTTTTTTTTTTTTGCAGATTTGTGAGAAAACATAATACACACACATATATTTATATACATACTTGCACAAATACACATTCATGAGCTATGCTGAGAACATTAATGGATTAGGGATGTGTGGGGACGGGGTGGAAGGCCAAAGAAGATGTAAAGGGAGAAATCAAAATATTAATTGCACATTCAGTGCTATGAGGATATGATAATTAAATTTAAAAATGCCGTTTTTCGTTGAAAGGAGTCTTTGAGTCCTTATATTGCTGAGCTGAGCATGAGGTCTTGAACATTTTCACTTTCTATTCGAAAGCCTAATTAATTCAGCTTGGATTACTTGTGGTTAAGGTGCAATAAAAAGTGAATAATGTCACAGTGAAAAAAGAATTCTTCAGAGTCTTCTGAATTAAACACAACAAGCCATAAGTTTTTCAGCCTCTCACTGTGCTACAACTTCACCTGTTGTAGAGTAACCAGCTGTGTTTAGAAATTGCTTAGAATGAAGTCATCTGTACAATGAATGAAAGTACGACACTGGACTAATACCGCTCTTATAAATATTACACTATGAAGTCAAAAGTAAAACCTAGAACAAGGTAATTTAAAAATCACCAACTATGGAATGGGTATTTAGAGGATTTCTGAGATTCTGATAGTCACACAAAGCATGTGATTACTAAGCATGCAAACACTATAATAAAGAAACAGAAAAAAAGCACGGCATAACTGTGAATTCCGGGTAGAATAAAGTGTCACCCAAAACTATAATGGGAATTAGATGCACTAGATAGAGTGCCCACAAAATGTTCTTTGTTCTCTCTTCATGGGTTATGACATCTTAATACTGACAAATAATGCCTGACTTTGAAGAATTTAAGATTCAATTAATAAGAGTCTGTAATACAACAGCAATAAAACTGTAAAATGAAAGTGCAATTTTGCAAACAAAAAAACATTGTTTTTCTAACAAAGCAACCTTTTGAGCACAATGTACATTATCCAATTACACAGTAAATGAGAACTAATGGCACCGTACTCTACTCCATCAAAAAATTAGTTGTTGTAGCTAGGATTGTGCCACTGATCTTGCTTAACTCAACAAATTAAGAAGTCAATGTTACTTGCATTTATATGACCTTTATAATACTTGACATGGATTTGTGCAGAGTCACACCTCACACCTGAATAGAACCTAAGACCTGTTGTGGTAGGCCTAGCCAGAGAGCAAAAATAACCTGGCAAGGTAATGGAAGATTCCTGTATCTTAAGGAGCCACAGTCACACTTCCTTAATACAACACCAATTTAACAGGTTCATTCCTTAAAATTGATACAATACTACAGTTGTATTATTTATGACTATTTATGATTATTAATGAAGAACACAAAGTATAAAACAACAAAAGCTAGGTTAGTTGTAAATATTACAATTACCAAAAAAAGGTAAAGAAGAAACTCTAAACCATACAGAGGACAGATAAAACAGCATTAATAGTCGCAGCGACCACAAAATGGGACCAAAAAGACCTTTAGCATGTGTTTTATTTCTTATAAGTTTACTTAAACATTTGAATTTAATAAGACTTTTTTTTTGGTATTACATGCCTTATCTTAATGTGGACCCTCACTCACATTAACAAGCTTAATTAAATGGTGCGGATTAATGGAGCTGCGCGTTCAGTGAAGCTTTAGAAATGAAAGTACACACTTGCTGTATGTAGCCCAGTGTCCCCTATGAACTACAGTGTTTTACCAGCTCATTTTTATCCACAATTGATGTGGTTCATAGTAATGGTCCCGGCACACATCCAGGTTTTCCGTTAAGCCTTGGCCAAGTTGTAGTGTGTGGCCAGCCCTGCTTTACAAACCCCATCTTTGGAGCCAACCCTTAATCAGAAATTAGAGATCTGAGTTTCCTTAATTACACTCTTCTGTTAAGCCAGATGTTGAAGACCTGCTGAAGATGTGGGTAAAACAGGCCGGCATAAACAGTAGCCAATTAACCTAACATGTAATGTTATTAACAATAACAACATGGAAAAATATTTAAAGGCACAATCTATGATACATCTGCATTAAGCCACCCATGTTTTAACAGGTCACATAATAAAGTTCCCCTAATGTTGATAATTCCTTATTTTGCCTCGGGAATAATATTACAATATTTTTCATCCTTATTTACAACCACCACGGGATTTCTATAAATGTGGTGCAGTATAATGGTTTATGGTTTGGGAGAATCTATGCATCCTATATTAACTCTCATTACTCTATCCAGTGAACAGAATTAATATTTTCATTCCACTGTAGAACAGGAAAACTTCATGAAAAATGACAGTCAAATGAAACTGCACCATGATGTGCATGACTTTCACTACTTTGTTCACTGAGTTTGGTATCATTTTCAAGTAAAATTAAGGAAATTATATAACATAACACATAACATAAAATTGACTTAATACAGTTCGGGGTATGGGGGCTGCACAGCCTACCCTCATGGCACTGGACACAAGACATTTGGTTCTTGAAGAATGTAAAAGGAATTTTAATGGGAAAATTCTGCGATGATCACTATTGCATTGACCTGGGTTAGCAACTCTGGCCTAGTCGTGTTGGGGCTTTGGTTTCTCAACGTGTGCATTGATTTTTTTGTTATTTTCACTAATCCATTGCCCATCACACAAAGTTATCAGTCATTACCATTATAGCTATAAAACTTATTCACACGGCCCAAGCAGTTGCAGGAAAAGTGCTGCCATGCTGCTATTGCCAACAATAAAAACAGACAAGGCAGATAAGGCGAATTTTCTCATTTTTAGATCTTTATTTGGTATTTTTATAATCACTTTAGATTTTTTTTATCCTTCTTCTACATTGTTGCCTTTTTTAAAAGTTTTTCTTCCTAACACCAGCAGCTGGACAGATACATAGGTATACACATGGTGGATAAGCTGATTGCTGGCCATCAGGCAGTTATTCGCTGTTGGACACATTCAATGTTAATATCTGTAGAACACCATCTATTGGAATGTACTTTGTAATGCATGTATAGTAGTATTAAAATGCACTGCATTTTAAATTCCAACAGATGACACACCACAAACATTAGTACTATTTTTACAAATCCCATACCAAATGGTATATTAAAGACACATAGCAACACTACAGACACAGACACATAAACATTTTATTAAGGCACATTTTAGTTTTTAACAAAGCCCAGACTGGTTAAATTACAATACCCAAACATTGTGGTTAGGTACTATAAGGTTTAGATTGTTTTCCTCCTTACTGTAATAAACACTATATTATCAAATTTTTGTGAACACATGACCATCACACCTACTGTATATTACAAGCTTATTGGACATCACACATCAGCACCCCTTTGAGGCTATAACAGTGTCAACTGTTCTGGGAAGGCTTTCCAAAAGGTTTTGGTGAGTGTCTGTGGGAATTTATTCCCATTCAGATAAAACAGCATTTATGAGGTCAGGTACTAATGTTGGATTTGCAATCGGCATTCCACTTCTTCCCAAAGTTGTTTAATGGGGTTTAGATCAGGGCTCTGCACAGAACGCTCCATGTCTTTAAAGATCTAGCTTTTTGCATAGGGGCACAATCACACGAGGAAAGTGAAGGGCCTTCCCTAAATTATTTCCACAAAGTTGGAAGCATAATTTCACCTAATGACTGGTGGAAAAGTTGGCATCCTCTGACAGTGCCACATTTAACATCAATGAGCTATTCATCATTACCCACTCTATGGACAATGTTTGTCAATGAAGATACTGTAACACCTCAATAAAGTAATTTGTCCACTTATTTTTCACCACACAGTATAATTATGCAAAACCTGAAAAGTCATATGTTTACATGTATATACAATGGTTAATGGAATAAGTCATGAGAGAAAGATCTGCTTCAACCATATCAATGACATTGTGTTCCCTTATAAGCACTTCACACCTCCAAACTCTTGAATCCTGTCTAAAACTAAACATCAAAAGGTATTTTTTCCTGCAATGCCAATTCTTCCTCCTCAGACATGCTGTGTTGTTAAAATGAGTTGAACCACACTATAACAAAGTCATTCCCATTCAGGACTATCTGGTCCTACCAACGGTAAAGGACTTAACACTTCATTGGAATTTTACCCAGGTTTGTTATTACCAGTGCCTTCTTACGCTACTAACTTGTCTGGGGTTATTAAATTTGAAGGCAAACAATGCTTTTTCCCTGAATCTTACAATGTGCTAGATGAATCATCATGTAACTAAGAAGTCTTTTTAATGGTTGTATAGAAGTAGAAAAGTGGTGTCATTTTATGGAAAGGGTTGAAAGTTATACCCACTGACATATTCTAAATTGTGTATTTCAGTGCCGTAACAGAAGTATAATTCCACCTGACCAAGGAGATATTGAATCTTCATCAGTTTTTGTTCAAAGTGCTCTACCAGAAGAGCTGTGGCAATGTAGTCTTGGATGTACCATCACAGCTCCTGGAGGCAACAGCAGCATTCTATGTGACTCCAGTTCACACACTACATTTTAACTTCAGGACGTAATCAGTGGCAGACTTTGCACCTTGACCTACCAGTTCACTAGTTTGATATTTTAGGGGCTAAGAGACACTTCTAGTGAATGAAAATGTCACAAACATTACAAGGAATTATAGGACATGTTGCATCTTTGCATTTCATCTAAGTTAAAGTACAAAGACTAGTGAGCCATGAAACCACATTTCCTGAACCAAAATCACTCTGAAAGTGTGTTGTATTGTGTTCAGGGAAAGTTTTACTCAATCACTGTACTTTTTCTATATACCTACAATACAAGTAGGAAGCAAATACAAATATAAACTATAACTATTATTATATACCAAGGAAAGTAGAAAAAAATAAGTAGGATGAATTTACTCACTGGGTTTTCCGATTAACAGATTAACATATTTAGCAATTATTAACTACAGTAAAATAAAAAAAGAAAATAGTAAACTGCAATATATTGCAAACTGATATTACAATATCTAATATGTTTCAAAAAATATAAAAAATCATAATATTATGGCATCATATATTAAGTATGGTGGTGTCACTAGTGAATTCCCATCCTATACCGAGCTTTGCAGAAGAATTTAGACATCATCCCCATTTCCCCACAGCCAACATGTTTGATGCAATAGGGAAATTCTATTTGTGCATCTCAAATGGAATAAAGTTAATACTCAAGGACATCTGTCCTCCTCATTTTAAGACACTGCTGGGTTGCTCTAGTAATGTGACTCTTTCCCAGGTTTGGTTTTCTGGCACTGTGGTGCAGGTAATTATCTAGAGAAGGCTGCTAGTCCAAACTGCTGAAAAAAATCTCCATAATGGGATGTTATGATGATGGTGTAACCTGGCCGATGAATAATCTTAAAAATGTGTCACATATACTTTTTAGAATGCAGGCCAAAATTTCCACTTTAGTCTTATCAAACCAAAAGACTTTCTTCTTTATACAAGCAATATCCTGTAGAATAATTTTTGACACTCTCATACAGAGGGTCCTGATTGTGAAAAGTACTTTAAAATTGATCAACAATGAGCATCAATTGCAGCAACTGGTTTTCTCTAAAAAGTAATCTACTGGAAACATTACTACTGGAAGAGGTTTTGTATATTTCCCAGGCAATACAATGGACTGCACTTTAACACAAATGAAATGGATGTCTCTTTCTCAGACTTGCATCTTTATATAATCAGATATCTGACTTGCTCTGAATTATCACTGTCTTTAATTTGCGGTCTTCACTTAAAAATCTTTACCATGCTGTGAAACTATATAGATAGAGAAACTAGACTTGGCTTATATGCTGTCTGTTGACCAAATAGCTACACAATAAACTTCGTAATATCTAAGAATAGCCAAAGAATATATGAAACATTTCTGCAGCATCTTAATTAATATATCTAAAATATGTCATCTTTTAATGCAAAACTGTTGATATCAGGCAATATCAGCATTTAAAAATTTGAAAGCCAGAATTCTTAATTGTAGGCACAATGTTAAGATACGGTTCAGCAAACTTCAAATTGCTCTCACCTTGAAAGTTGTACTTCATCAGTTATGATCACAAGAGAAACACAACTTAAGAATATTCATATTTGAAGAGATGGTGTGTATCCAAGGGGCGACCTGCCATTTCTATGACTTGTGGTGGTCATTCTGGTAAAAGCATGCTCTATCTATAATGGCACATGGCCATCAGGTTAAAAAAACTTAAGATCATGAGTTTCAGTAAGGTCTTTTATAAAATTACATTTGTAGAAAATTTTATGTGACGTAACATATAAATTGTTTTACACATATTAATAATAATAAATTGCACCTAATATGGAAGCATTTACAGTGCATTGTACTTATCATCAAATAGTTTGTCAATTTTCTTCTAAGCCATACAGATCCCACATGCCATTTTTATTTTTAGCTGAGATGTAACTGAGTATAATAAAAACACAGTTAAGGGGTGGTCATAGTTGTAAAAGACAGACTACCTTTTAAGAAAAAAATGATAAACCTGCCTAAGCTAGAATTTTTAAAAGATTTTCTACTCGTGCTGGTACCAAAGAAAATCTATAGCAATCACAGACTGAAAATGTATGGTTTGTTGCTGGTTTTTAGGCCTTGAAAGTGCTTTTACACCAATAACTTGAAAGAGATGGGGAATAAGAATTGTCAGTACCACAGTACAAAGTCAGAAACAGGTTTGCATAATATTGTGCTGTGAGTTATTGACTCAGGAACTTAAAATCTCTTCTCTCTTCTCAGCTCCTTCTATAGAGATCCTTGACAGCAGCAGATGGTAGAGAGCTGCACACATCATGCAATCTTTGTATATGCATTAAATATAGTTAATACACTAGATTCAAGAATAATTGGTATCCTTCATTAAAAAATCTAGAATACATTAAAAATATAAGCTATATTTAAGGCTCTTAAATTTGGGAGATCGTTTTTTTTTTAAATATAAAAGTTATATTATTAAAAGTAAGCATTTCAATTATCTTTGTTTAGGATGTGGTACAAGCTCCTCTGATAGGAGAAACTACACAAAGCCTTTCTGTGTAATTTGTAACAATACTGTTGGATAACATAGTGGGACTTGAATCGTTTCTCTATGTAGACTTTTTCCAAATTCTTGAAATCCTCAGGATTTTGCTCAAGCACATCCCTGTTCAGTTAGTGCCAAATGTTATCAATCTGAGAAGTGCACTGTAAGACCTTACACTAGTTTCCAGTCAACTATCTGTTGTTAATTTTGTTGTGCATTTTGGGTGTTTTTAACAAAGCCCCCAGAAAAAGTAAAACAATCCTACAATGTCAATGATCCACCAGTATTTTTTTATACATGAAAATAATGGACCTGGTGTGCAAGGCCAAACAGTGTGATTTGGGCCTCATCTGAAAATTTCTCTCCTGGGTTCCAGCCAAAGTACCAATGGTGCCTGGCATAAATAAGTCACTTCAAATAGCAAATGTAACCTTTACATATACATGAACTGATTTGTGGTGACCAAATTTGTCAGATTTTTATGGTATAACACAAGTTTTTCAAGTGCTTTATTGCTTTTTAAACGTTAATGAAAAAGGAAGCCCAAAAATATTACTTGTGCTTAATTTTGTCTAGACAATTAATATTTTATTGAAGAATTCACTTACTTTATTTACTTAAAATGAATCAATAAAGATATTTTTTTGTTTTTATAAAAATAGTATTATTCATTTGAAAACAACTACTGTAAAAATAGCTTTTGAATAAAAGCCTGTAGTGTTTCCAAATATGTCAGCCTATTCAGGGTATAATTACTCTGTAGCGTGAATTCGACCAATATGTGTATCATTGTTTTGCATTTTGGCATACAAAAGAAAATTCACTGTGAGACCTTAATGGTTAATTTTGACCTATTACAATGATTTCTTTTTAACATAAGCATCTTAATAAAAAGCACTTCATTTAAGTAAGCACCTGAGTGAGTCTGACAATTAAAGAACTGCACCTCTTTAGTACAAGTTGTACTTTGTATGCACCTTTTGTTTGACAGAATTCATTTTTTTAAATAAAAACTTTATAATCGAGACAAAAAGGGCACTTAGCATTTAGTGTTTGTGACACTGTGAGTTAAATACCTTTAATTCAAAAAAGAAAAATACATAATACAATACCTTTTAAAGCTACAAAAAACTAGCAAATGAAAAGTTTAAATTAGGACTAAAGGGCAGGAACCAGCTTATTACTAAACTGTTTTCTGTGCAATCTTATAAGCCTTGTGGCTCTCTAGCATCTAAATTGAGGAATCCAGACATAAATAATAATACAAATAATTATTAAAAAAAGTCTCAGTTATTGTTTATATTAAAACCAGACACTCCAGAGACTGCTCTAAAAAAGCACAGGAAAATACCTTAGGTGTAATTAAGCATTACAAACTTTGTACATTTCCTAAAAAGATTATATTGTTTTATTAGGCACAAATTTGAACATGGCAGAAGGTTGAAATGGTAATGCAAAAATGGTCTTTAATGGAATGGGTTCCTGGCACATGAATACCAATATAAAGTGTTGTAATGCTGAATGTCATCACTATATGACTGTGCCAGTGCAGAAACACAAACTAATTATAAATTAAAAGTTACATATATTTCCTTCCAGGTCACTATGAAAGGACTTTAATCACAAGATATGAAGAAGAGAAGAAAGACGTATCCATGTCAGAGGTCTCATTTTATGTTTATTTCATTCTGTATAATTAAATTTTGACTTGAGTCAAACAGCTATCATATGGGTGTCCACATAATGCAATCAAATAATGAAAGGAGACTCAGTTCATGATTTGGTGCATGCTACCATGTAAATAGTCAGAATAAGAAATAAGTTGTTTTGACAACTTAAGTGTATAGTGCAACTATGTTTAATGTCTATCTATAAATACAGAAAATATCACAATTTCAAGTACTCCTACAGCTGCAATTAATAAAATAATAACATAAAATCAAAGTGCCAGGAAAAAACACCCTTTTCTGTTAAATTTCAGTGTTTGCAATACTATAAAAGCAAAAATAATTTACTATATATCTCCACCTCTTTCAACTGAGTATTTGCCACGAAACCTAAATGATGCTTTTTCACCATCGTTGCATGCTTTCATGCTGTGAACATCATCTGGCCAATATGATGCCAAAATGAAAAATAATCTAAAATTCTATAGATATAATTAAACAAATACAGTATAATTTTGTAATTAGGAAGTACTATTACAAGTACAATTCAACACAGCCCATATAAAACCCATAGACTAAACATTATAAATTATGACCAAAATATGTTTTTCTAACTTGAATATGTTTTTAGTGCCTTGGGTCAGAAATAATGCTTATTTCAATATTTTTCAAATTAATAATTGATAAAGAAACTGTATAGCCTGATGATCATCTTTGTTTCAGGTTATAAAATCTAAAATAGTATTCATTTTAGGCAAAAAGTTGACATTAGTGACTAAGATTAGTGCAGGTTTGCAGCTCTCAGTTTTCCACTCTAAAACAACCTAGTACAAAATGACATACAATACAGGAACCAAAAACTCTGCAATCAATAAGCTAAATCTGCTGTCATTTTTACCAGACCAAAAGACTTTTTTAGTATGTAATATTTTTTTAAGCAGATCAGGAGATGAGACAAGGTCAAAACAAAGCAAAATTCAAAACTGGAAGATTGAAAAACCTGACAACAAAGACAAAAAGAAAATCAAAAATCTTACTAAAAATGACAAGTAATTATCAGAGGCAAAAAAATGCTTGAACACTAATGTAACTTAAGGTTGGTGTAAAGCCACAAACTTGAATGAGAAAGTACAAAAAAGGTGATCTTTTAATCCATCATGCAGTTAGCAACATTTGGAAACTCCACCCCTAGTAAACATGGTTGTGTCTTAACATCTGGTAAACAAAACAGAGACAATCGTAACATAACCAAAATTGTTTCACGAAATAGCTCAAATAAAATTTATAAAGCCAAAACTACAGGTTGTAGCAAAGAATAAATCTAAAAATACTGATTCTTTGGCTCAAAAAAAAAAAAAAGTTTCAATTTAGCCAAATACATAACAGGAAATGAGAAAAAGATACTAATTAGTCCTATGATAACATTAGGGTTTTGAGAATTATTATTGTAGCAACCATAATGGGCGTCTTAACATTATATAAAAAGTTAATTGCTGAAAGTGTGAATGTTTTGACATCAGAATGCCAAACTGATTTAAAAAATTAGGAGCCAAGGTGACAATATGAAGCCATTAATATTATGTTAAGAAAGAAAAGAAGATGAATGTGTGCATTCTCTACATAAAAGTGTCTCAAGTATTCATTCCTCAATGCTTCTAATTTTTCTTTTTGAGTTATCTCATTTTTCATAAATAGCAAAAACATCTATTTACGCTCTGACATGTTCTGGTATGACCAGCTAACCTTTTATCTGATTGACCATCAATCTATAAGAAACAGACGGTCTGTTAAAGTCCACTTTTGTAGGGTCAGATGTAAGTGCTGACCACTCCTGCCATGTATGAGCTGGAGTATTTGATTAAGCAAAGATCAGAAAAGTGGTGCTTCATGATCTGAACATGGATTTTCCTCCTGGATCTTGTCTACTTCTAATTATCTGCTGGTTCCCAGATAGTTACATACCAAACATCAATAGCCAAATTGGATAGCTGATTTCAACTGCCAAGTATCTTGCCACAGTAAGTATTAACAGCAGTTCTTTAGTTTCTTTACATGAACATGACTTCAACTGAAACCAAATGAATGCTCAATCCAAGAAATCCTAACTTTGCCTTATATAGTAGCTGCAGTACCTTTTTTAGAGAGATTCCATATTCACCAATTGTTTGCATATATTTCTTGTGATAACCAAATTAAATGATCTTAAGTGAAACAGAAAGTATAAATACACATAATGTGGGTGTATGTCACTGTATCATGGTTTCTGTCGAATGTTGGTTACCATCTTGCTCTCCTGTTTGCTGCAAAAGGCTTGACCTGAACATCCTTGTATCACATAAAACTGATTCATAGATAAAATGGATGGTGAATAATCACACAGAAATTTGGTCCTTCTAAAATTTCTCTTCATCTGTCAAAATAAGTTCTTAACTGAACAAGCTAAACTCTTCCAAAAGACACTAAAGTTACATTATATGCTGTAGTCTTTATGGCTGATCTATATATATATATATATATATATATATATATATATATATATATATATATATATATATATTTGGAGTTAAAAAGGTAAAACAAAAATACATATATTACCTCAAAATAGCTTATCCATAATATTTGAAAGATTAACTATCTGAAATATTCTGGAAAACTGTGGTGTGGATTTGATACCCCCTCTAAGGATGGCCCTATGGAATGATTATACTAATATAAGTTCCTTCTTCTACTAAGTCTTGGAACATTAGATAGTAATATAGTATGAAGATGGACCAGAACATTTTTAGACATGACGCATGGACATTAGCTCAAATTTCAATGCTACCAATGCTGTCCTTGCCAGGAGAAAATATTGTTTTAAATGGTTGGCTTTGGCAAGATGGATACAAATACAAAATGATGCAATACAGTCAGGCAAGTTCCTTAAAATAAAATGGAATATAGTAGGCATGTAAATTATATTGTAATAGTCAGCAACTACAGAAAAATAAACATTAAGGACAATTTTTATATGTTATTAGTCTCACTATTACTCAACGACTTAGGAAACAAATAATAACAACAAAAAACATAATGTATGTGGTGGTTACTCTAATTCATTTCAGAATTGGTCATTCAAGAAGCTTTTAGCCTACACAAAATCTTAAATTACCACGATACTCAGTCATTGGAGATTTAGTCACAAAAATACAAAAACATTCTATGAGAAAATATTGAAATCTGAAATTTTCTGTCTATCTCTAATTTACTGGTGCATAGAAAGTTCCAAACAAAGCATAAGTAGTTTGGATATTGCCAGCTTGATTTACAACAAAAACAAAAGTTTATTTTAGATATGCTAAAAAATAATTAAGACAGTATTAAAAAATCACCCTAATAAAAATACAAATACTAATATATCCACTTACTTCACCTAGTTCACAGTAATTACTAGTTCATTTTTTTACTGCTTTTACTATTTCAAACTGAATTGTCCATTGTTTTTGAAGTGCAGTATAATATCAAGCCTAATTTTGAAGGTCCCTAAAGTCCTACTACCTACCTCGCTACTTGGTAATATATTCCACATTTTTATAGTTCTCCATGTGAGGAAAAACTTCAACTACTTAATGTTTTCACCGAACCTACCTGTAACAAGTTTCCAACCACTGTCCCAATGTTCTTGATGAATTCATATTTAATGAACAGCCTTGATCGACTATACCAATTAGTTTTATAATATTAAACACTTCAATTATGTCAACTATTTATTTCCTTTTACTTAAACTGAAAATATTCAACACATTTAATCTTTCCTCATAACTCATCATCTGCAGTCCTGGAATCAGCTAGTTGCTTTTTGGACTTTTTGAGCGGTGCTATGTCTTTTATTCTAACCCGGAGACCACAATTGCACATGTTTCAGAAGTAAATAGGGCAATTTTCTCCCAGAGCATAAATACATTACATACTGGTTGTTTTTGAATACAAAATGTAGGGAATCAGGCATTAATGTAAATAAAGCAAGCGTTGGAAGAGTGTGGATACTGTTTGGAAGGTACAGCTCATTCACGAAATAGAATTAGTGAGCATAAACTTTAAAAGGCAAAATCCAACACAAGCAAGTTGGGGACTTATCTTAAGTCAATTTATTTTCATTATTTCTTTCCGCGCTGGACAAGACTACTGTAGTAGGACACTCTATCTATTCTGTGTGGTGGTTACTGTCAAGGGATGAATACCGATACAACATTCCCGTTGCATAATCACACCAATTTGACTGATATCTGGATGCAGACCTTTCACAGGCTTATCAAGTACATATTGACAGATCTAAATTAACCTGGACCAAGATGTGTAGTAACCATTGAAAAGATTGTCCTTTTATAAATAGTTTGCTGACCACAGATATTACAAGCCACTGCAATATTGTATGGATCAAGAACATTGTATATTTAACCAAACATTACTACTTCTGGCAGCCATTCAAAAAACTCCTTAATTGCTAATATGTAATGGGTCACTCTAGTTATTTTTTTATTGACTTTCCTCTGGGCATGCTGACCCAAAGGTGCAGACAGTCATTGCCTCCCTTTGCATTAAGGGGTAGACTTTCTGCTTTGTTCACTGGATGGCATGTGTTCATGAGGAGTACTACTGGGTGGCTGCTATTGATTGTTCAGGTCTAGTTTTTTTTTTAAAAAGATTAAAAAAAGATATAGTATAGATTTGTCTGAAGATTCTGATGTTTGGTAGTATAGCACTTGCTAGTGCATGGTAACAACAAGTTGTAGCACGGCTTTCTGTGACCATGATGGCTAGTGATTAATATAATCACTAATATTTAAGTAAATCTAAAATGTGATTCATCACAAAGTCTTTATCTCTGTTTATGCCCCTCATTCTTGGTGTTCTTTATAGTCGTTTGCTTCTTGTATATCAGCCTTACTGGTCTATACTGTCTATAATGTTGATAACATTATGTCTAAACTCAAGCAATTATTACCATGAAAATCCAGTCTGTTTAGCCAAAATTCTGTTTTGAATTAACCATTGTACTAGATCAAAAAATTGACAGTACATGAGAGATAAATAATCAGACACTTAATAAATATACAGAAAGATATAAATGTAGTCATGCAGTATATGCAAAACCAAATGTATGGTATATTATTTATGTATAAGATTTGATGTTTTCTAAAGCTGATACCAAAAGATACAACATTTATTATGTTGCTACGCTATAAGTTAAGTTTTCAAATATTTACAGGGAAAAACTGATTGCTACATCAAGGATGTGTAAAACTAAGCTTGTAAATTCAATGTGAATACATTTTATGCAGAAACATGGGTAAGATATATATACATGCACACTACACATTTGGCATGTTTCCACTTTGAGTGCAATAAGAACATATGATAGAGGCACCAAAACACAGAGACATAAACATCATTCTCATAATTGTTATGGCCTTATTGATTAACTAAATATTGGAAAAAGCCAAACATTTCCTGAATAACTGTCGTAGACATATTTTGAAATGAAGGCATCATCTGCTCCATGAGTCTGGAGGAATTAAATACATATTATGAAACTAGTCCAAACTCCAACAATAAACATTGGATGTGATATGTTGGCTGGAATATTTTCTCTCAAATCAAGGCAAAAAAAAAGTTTTTATTTTTTTCTGAAGGAGATTCTATGTATTTTGGTCATCCCTGTCAGAAAGATGGATGGATGGACAGACATAAGGACAAACAGACAGAGAGATAGGTAGATAGATATTTTTGCTCAAAAGTCTACAAGAAAGCAAATCATTTTGAATCTTTCAACTTTGATAATCTTTCACAACACTGTCACTGTGGTCGCTAGAGTAACACACACATAAGAAGCTTTGACCCCTTGGAGCCTTTTATCTACATTTGTACTCTCCACAGGCTGAGCAAATAAAGGGCAATTTACACATGAATCAACGTTCTCCACAGAACAGGCACCAGAGACATTTCCTTTCTCTGAAACCCACAGAAATGGCAGTCAGGCCACAAGCTTGTCTCACAAGAAATCATACAAGTGAAAAAGTGATATGCTTGGAAAATGGCAGTTCAGCGAAAAGGGAAAGGTGCTCAATAAAAATGATGAAGAAAGAAAAATGCTTTAGACAAAGACTTTTCAATTCAGGCTGTATAAAAACAATGGAGTGCAAACAACAAGCTTTTATTCAAGGGAATCCGTAAGTCTGAAACAGTTATACACTTCTGATAACTGATTACATAAGATACTTCATGGCCATCTTAAAGGAATTAAAACCTTCCTTTAATGAAGTGTGAGTAAAAAGCCTCTTTATTACTTGCTCCTTTTCTGTTGCATCCAGCTGTGTTATGTTGCTTACATCAAAGCACAAGTAAAGACCACCTTGGTTGCTGAACTGCAGAGGGCTAAAAACACTGACATCATACAAAGGCTTGACAGAGAGATTTTTTTAAAGGCAGTCCCGCTGAGTCTGCCAATAAAGGTGTAAACAGAGAACGCCTACTTCAAGAAAATGAAACACAACTTTAACAGCATTAAATCACAACACGCCTGAATGAACTACAATTACAAGGAAGGTAAAAGGAGGCTGCTCCTTTGTAAATAAGCAGAAATATATTATTAGAAATATAGTTTAATATTATAAAAATAAAAAAGATAAAATATTTGTCATTTTATATTTAAAGAAATATAATCTTTGTTCTGTTTTCTAACCAAGGAACAGTTTAAATAATGTGATTTATGAATTACATTATACGGTACAATTGATATCTTTTACAAATGGACATACGTTTTGTACTCAACTACAAAAAACATTAACTCTCCATAAAAAGACTTTTAATTAACCTTTCATTTAGTTAGTAATCACCTGCTTTTTAATTTGAGGTAGCACTCAGTAACACGTTTGTTGCTGATACAAAACAAAAGTGAGGATATAGATAAGTAGCAAAATACAATTCACTTCTGATAAAATCTGTAAAAATTACTAATTTTAAAGTGAATGCAGCATACTACTCTAATACTAGATTAGCTGCATTAAACTTTATGACCCACCATAGCACTTCAAGTAAGATGCCAAAAGTAATCTTTACTTACACAGCTAATGCTATATCAAAAATATTTATTAAAATATTACAAAGTCATTTAAATACTATTATTATCTTAATGTTTTATTTCACTATGATTAGTAAGATATGAAAATGTATTTAAAGTACAATTCCTTCAACTTAAAATATTTACTGTGTTCATTGATTTTCAATGAACTTCAATATAAATCCAAGTTATATTAAAATAATAAAGCAGCAATTTTCTTAATATCTCGTCAAATACAGCAAGACAATAATATTGCAATGTTACTGCTAAACAAAGCAAACTGAAATGTTCACAAATGAAAATCATTTCATGCAATCTCCAGATGCAAAATTGGCCATCTACAAATTGCACTCTAAATACAAACAGCTGGCTAGTCACACAATTACTGTAAAGTTTACATTATTAAGTTAGGCCATCAGTGTTTCTATAATCTAAACAACTGCATGCTGTGATGAGAAACAAACAATAATAAAGCTGAAGCAGAGTAAAAGAATTTAAATGAAGAATATGCAACAATTAATTATTTTAAACAAAACAGCATAAGCAATAAAAAACGTAAATCTACTGCTTTGGAATAAAAGTTTCACTAAGCTTTGGCACAGCCAAATCTCAGCACTTGCAGTCTAGTTATTTTTGGAGTTACATGCATCTCTCCGTGTATATATGGGTTATGTCCCCGTCAAAACATTTTCTTAATTTATCTAGCATCTCTACATTAAACCTTTGAGTGTGTGTGTGTGTGTGTGTATGGAAGTATGTGTGCCTATGTCCTATGATGGGTTGGTAACAACAGACTAGAAAATCGATGGATGGCTGGATGCAAGCGTGCATTACAATATGTAAAAAATATATGTTGTTTTCTTATAAATTAGTTAACTTTAAAAATATATGAACATGCAAAATTTTCTTTAACATAATTTAACTAAAATGTTTCAAAGAAAAATTAATAAACAAAATAATGTCATAACAAAATGCCCACCTGAACTCCCTGAACCAATTTACTTATTTTAACTCTATTACAAAGTAAATGAGATTTTTCAGAAACATAATTTCTCTCTATTGTAAAAGCAGTCAAGATTCCTAAAATAAATTTGGTAAATTAAAAAAAAAATGACTACTATTCAAAGGCATGTATTTTTTTCCAAACAAACTGAATTTGATATTTAAGGTCAGTAAACCAGCAGGGGTAAATTTAGGCAAAGGAAAACATGCATCTCTTTTGCCTGTTACATATTTCTTGCTGAATGCCACATTTCCAAAACGTTTTACTTCCAATTTAGTTCCTATATTAGACACAGTATGGATGGAGTTTTTATTTTCTTCCTGAGTTTAGAGGTTGATTACTTCCAGGAACCCTGTGCATTGTGTAGGCCTTTTGAGAAACGTAGACTTTTTAAAGGCTACACAGGACTGAGAGACACCTGAATCTACATGGAGATTTAAATCTGGTGTCCCAGTAGCCAAAGCAGGCTGTTGCTGACCCAGAGACTGTTTCAGGCCAGGGCTAGAGAAGAAGAGATGAATCCAGGGCTTGAGGTAGGCCAGTTTGTACCAGCAGAGAGTACTGGCACTTTTTCATTTTTCACTGTAGCACACTAGTAGTAAAAAGTACACAGTGGCAGTAAATGGTTGCGCATTGATAATTTGACCATGTCCAACCCCCACCACCCCACTCTCTGATCAAATGTTCAAATCTACAAATAGAATTGCTCTTGAAGCTAAGAGGGGGAACCCACAAACCCCTGCATAGCTATAGGCATCAAGTTAAACTGAGAGGAGAACAAAGAATCTGATAAAAACAAAGAGTACTGGAAATTATTTGCTTCCACTTCAGACACTGGTTGTATCAATGGCCCAATGGTAGAAGGCATGTCAGGGTTAAGAGAAAGAGCAAAGCAGAGTACCTCAGAATGGCTTAGAAGGCAGGCAAGTGGGCATACAGACCAAGGGCAAACATCTGTAAATGTAAGTCCTGAGGGAGAGGTAGGGTTTATATTTTTCTTTTCCTTTGTCACTCTAAGCTCTCCTTTTTTTGTTCTCTTTTGAGTGTTTTATCAATGGAAAAATAAACACGCCTTTTTGATACATCTACTGTCCTTGATATTATTTTGTCAGTGGAGAAAAACCAGAAGGGTACTTTCTTTCACAACATTCACAGTGACAGTGCATACAAACACTAAGTACTGAAAATATAGTTTAAAATATTAAAGAATTTCAGTTGTGCAATAGTTTGTGAAGCATATGAATTAGTAACATACAAAGAAAATAAACTAGAAACTTTAAAAACACTAAATGCTTAACAAGATTCAAAGGTATGTCTTTTTAAAGAAATAAATCAATTGTAAAAAAATGGCATTTCAAAACACAAAAAACAGGCTGAAATATGATAATTTGAAAGTACAAATAGTATTATTTATTATTACAGGGTCATTATAGTTTCAACAGAATTTCACTAATTAGAACTAAAATGTCTAAGCTATAGACAAAATTCACCAATTTATCAGTAATATACAGTAGCCACTGACCTTCCCAACGCCATCTTGACACAAAAAGTACAGTTTTGCACACAGTGCTTTGCTATTTCCTTTACAAAACTAATTATTGTCATGCTAAAAAACATTTTCTAAATTTGAGAAATTTTTAAATATTCTTTTTTCTTTAAGGGATTATACTTTGAATCCCTATCTATTAGTGAACTGACTGCAGTGAAGTATAAACTGCTATGTTAAATTTCAACCTTTAGGTGAATTAATAGTACATCTGCTTATAGTGGTATGACTATGTACCTTAGAAGTTCTGGGTACTGTCAGCTAATGTATAACACGACATGGGATGTTCCCGGAATTTTCAACATTCAACATTGTCAAAGCCCTGAGAAGATTAATGTCAGGACCTATACCATAACTGAGGTTATTTTAAACTGAATTTTAAACTAAAATCATTATTATACTTCTATAGCTTTCAGAATATTCAGAACCAGACCAAAGAGCAGTGGACTAGTAAGTTAATTAATATAAATTATTAGTATGATCAAAAGATTGCTAGAACTCGAACTGTCCAGTTCTTAACAGATAACACTATACAATTAACGGTTGAAGTCTTAGTGAAATAAGTAAAAGTCAAATCATTATTTAAATTATAATGCACTTAAAATATTGTGCACAAAAAGACAACATCTTGGTGTGTAGCATGATATACCCTTGTCATTAATAAAAAAAAAGAACTAATACTGGTTTATACGTGAAGGGATTTAAAAAGGCACACATGACATAAAAATATGAACACTCAGGATCATCTTATTGAATACAAAATGAATGTCAATCCAGTTCAAATAACACATTTAACTAATGTCTTCTTCCTTCATTTCTTTTATAATAAATTTGTTTAAATTTTTCTCAATGATAAAGGCACATTGTTGTACATTTGAATAAGCTTTGACATTTTTACCTTCATTATATTAATCTTTTTATAAGTTTCTAAACCCATGGAGACCTTCCCCTAGCAGTAAGGCAGGATCCAACCCAAAAAGGTAAACTTGTTCACCACAGAAACACTCAAACCCATTCCCTCATATGAGAAAAATGAACAGCTGCAAATAAATATGTCTAGGACACAAACAAGCAGTGTTAGGGTGAAACCCCACAACCAAGTGCAGACAGCATGACACCTTCACAAGGGAAAGTTAAAAAGACAATAACTGGACTGAGACTTAAAATAAGATTTCTAAAAGCTGTGAGGCAGTAACGCATTAGGTTACCCTGCCATTCTTTAATTGCCTCAGTGAAAACAAGTGACAAGTCAAAACAAAACGATAGTAAGAAAAAAATTAAAAGAATAAGATAGTTTTAAAATTCCTGAAATAGCTATAAAAATACAAAGCATGTGTACGATGCACTATATACAGCATAATGTTGATATTTTAGCAGTAAAATGTTATCAGACTGATGTGCATAAAAATGTAAACTTTTTATCTCTGTTATCCAAAATTCACTACAGCAATTTTTAATTTAGGTCCTTGTACATTCATCATTCTGAAAGGGGTCATTTATTCATCATGAATACCAAAAATGCGCAAATGCATTGAAAACAAATTCCATCACAGTACTTTTCCTATACATCTGCTTACAGTAATCCTAAAATGTATCATGTCAACTTTAACCAATTTGTAATTATTTAAAATGTACAAAATCAGAAAAGAATGTTAACACAAAATGTGTTTTTTCTTTGACTTCAACAAATAATTTGTAAAAAATGCTCCCCTATTTTTAAAGTCTCTTTTAGATTAACAATATAGAAAGCTAGGATAGCATTGAAAATGTATGTAATACAGTCTCCTTTCTGCAAAACACAAAAAAATAAAAGTAGAAAAAGCAAATATGATTGACTGCTTTTTTTGGGTCTCATCACAGCATTTTTGGCACGTTTCCATCTTATTTGCACTAGCTTATTTTATCAGACATTCATAAATGTATATATATATATATATATATATATTTATAAAAATCATAGGACCAGTAAGTGCCATTGCTAGCCATTGTTACTGTTGTCTTAGGTGTCTCCTGCAGATAGCATCAGTCACAGCCCTGATTGAAAAACACCATCTGTACATAAGGAAAAATGCATCATCTTACTACATTAAAAGTTTGTTATAATGATATCTTTGATCCAGTTGCTTGTTTTTGAACATCACGGGGAGAACATTTAATTTATTTTTTATGTTAATTATTTTGTAAAGCAACAAAAACAAATTATTTTTATATTTCATTGTTTATTTTATTACATGGCCCAAAGCACCAAATTAATGTGGTAATATTTGCTATGATTTTTGCGACATTAATTATATATACTGTAAAAGTGAGATTTTCTTCCCCATGATCCTGACCTGGGTAGGTGGGTTATGAAACTGGTTGTGAGAATAAAATAATTTTGGTATTATTGTATTAATAATAAAATTCTCCTGTTAAAATATAACTAATTTGTTTTTTATTGTTAATTCCTTACCTCCCTACCTATTGCAATGACTAGAACACTACCACAGAAACAAAGATATTTATTAGATTCTCAAAGTAGGTTGGTCACATTTTTTTTAAAGAGCATATAAATATGGTAGACAGAAGTGTGATGAAATTTTTATACTGGCAGCTGCCTCTTTTTTTAGTTCAGATAACTTGTAATTTTGTTTGAGCTCTGCAAAGATGTCTAAAGTTTTCACATGTTTTTCCACAATCCGGAATTGGATAACTAGAAGAGCATTACAGGAAATGCATTGATAGATGCAAAACGACTCGAGTACACAATAAATGATCTGTAAAATGTTTAATACAATTATTAGAAACCAGCAGTGTTCCCATTTAAATATACAGGCTGCATAAATCAAGGTACGGTACTTCTACACATTCCTATGACACCAGGAGTTTAACAGATCTATGTAGAGTCACACAAAAAGTTGTTGGTAATGGGTAGTGAACCAGAAATACTGACGTTTACTGCTCATTGCCTTAGGTTGCAAGTTTGAGTCCTTATAAACAAATCAGCAATGTAACTAAAGTACCTTCTATTTTCACTACCAAATTATTCCTGTTTAGGACAAAGAACTTTACATAATATATTGATTTTTTAATTATTCCCATGTCTAAAACCAAGCCTTGGAACTGCACTGGAGACGAAGTCATATAAGCCAAAACAAAAAGTAAATAGAACTTGAAATAAACTGCAAAAAGTATATAGTATATAATATATATATATATATATATATATATATATATATATATATACACACACGAGGTACGTCTATTAAATAATGAGACTGATTAAATAACTTACCTTTATTTACATGTATTACAAATTTAATGCTTGTCCCCTTAAATATACTCCCCATTTGCACTAATACATTGCTGCAGTCTTGTTTTCCACTGGCTGAAGGCATGGAGCAAATCAATTTCTGTCAGCTGTTTTAACACATCCGCCGTTTTCTTCTTTACAGCATCAACTGACTCAAAACGTGTTCCTTTAAGCACTGATTTAACTTTTGGGAAAAGATAAAAGTCACACGGTGATAAATCGGGTGAATACGGCGGATGTTCAAGTGCAGTAATGTGCTTGTTGGTCAAAAACTGCTTTACAGAAAGTGCTATGTGAGCAAGTACATTGTCCTGGTGAAGAATGAAACCATTTTCCCACAGTTACCGCCAATTTTTTCTGACTTTTTCTCTCAGCTTTATCAAAACTTCCTTATAATAATGCTGATTAACTGTTGTGCCTTCCGGAACCTATTCTTCCAACAGTACACCTTTGATATCAAAACATTCTGTTGGTGTTTTGTGCAATTTTACAAAAAATTTGAAATTGACTTGTTGTTCAACTTATAAACATAGCATTTTTTTCGGCACACTACAGAAAACACAATCAAACTAAATGCCGACTCACAATCAACTGAACATCATAAAGTGTTGCTGCTTGTCATGCAGGTTCAGGCATGTTCAATGTCACCAGGCATGCAGTTATAACCGGTTCTGACTGCTTTGTTTACTAGGTGAAATCACAGTCTCGGTATTTAATAGACATACCTCATGTATATATATACAGTAATCCCTCGCTATATCGCGCTTCGACTTTCGCGGTTTCACTCTATCGCGGATTTTAAATGTAAGCACATCTAAATATATATCACAGATTTTTCGCTGGTTCGCGGATTTCTGCAGACAGTGGGTCTTTTAATGTATGCTACACGCTTTCTCAGTTTGCTTGCCTAGTTGATTTCATACAAGAGACGCTATTGGTGTATGGCTTAGAAGCTACCCAATCAGAGCATGTATTACATATTAACTAAAACTCCTCAATGCTATAAGATATGCATCCCGCGCGCAGCTTGATTGTTTGCTTGTCTCTGCCTCTCTCTCACCCTCTCTGACATTCTCTGCGCCTGACGGAGGGGCTGTTTGCACAGAGTCTGTTTGCTTCAAAGATACTGACGCTCCTCTAAAAAAATGCCGCTTTATTGCGGTTCTTGGCATATTTAAAAGCACAAAAGCACACATATTGATTTTTTGATTGTTGCTCTCTGACGTTCTCTGCACCTGACGGAGGAGATGTGAGCAGTGGGGCAGTTTGCACAGAGGCTGTTTGCTTAGAAGATACTGACGCTCCTCTAAAAAATGCCGCGGCAAACTTAAAAGCACAAGTATTGATTGTTTGCTTTTCTTTGCGAGCGCTCTCTCCCTCTCCCTCTGAAATTCTCTGCTCCTGAAGAGAAGAAGATCTATTTGCATTCTTTTAATTGTGAGAAAGAACTGTCATCTCTGTCTTGTCATGGAGGACAGTTTAACTTTTGACTAAAGGGTGTTATTTCATGTCTAGAGGGCTCTAATAATGTTAACAGTGTGGGAGAGTTTATAAGGGCTTAAAATATATAAAAATAACTACTCAAACATATGGTTTCTACTTCGCAGATTTTCGTCTATCGCGGGGGGTTCTGGAAGCAACCCCGATCGAGGAGGATTATATATATATATATATATATATATATATATATATATATATATTGAGGCAGGTGTCTAGCGTCTATGCCCAGCCGGGATGCCCCTGCACACTATATTCAGGAGGAGCAGCCCTGGACACTGCAATATATCCCTCTGGACACTAGATGGCTGCCCCCCTGGGGCGGAGCAGTGCCTCGGTTTCCCACAGGGCTCCCTGGGAATTGGAGTTGGGCGCAGCCCTGTTGGGTCCTGCAGGCACCACCAGGGGGTGCTGTGTTTGGGACCCCTGAGCCCAGGTGTGCAGCTTATACATCACACCCGGAAGTGTAGCCAGAACTCGGTGATCAAACACCTGGAGCACTTCTGGGTGAACTATAAACACAGCCAGCAACCACCACTCAGGTGACAGAGTCGGGTAAGGAGGAGGAGGAGGACAAGATTGCCTGGGAGGATCGGTGGTGCCAGAAAGAGAAGAAGAGTGCTGTGCTTAAGTGCTTGGGACTGTGTTGTGTCTGTGGGTACGGGGAAGGCGTAGAAAAATAAAAGTTTGTTTATTTTACACGTGCCTCCCGTGTCGGGTGCTATACAGCGTCCATTCTTACTACATATATATATATATATATATATATATATATATATATATATATATATATATATATATATATATATATAACACATATACAGACATCTTTTACATCACTGCAACATGATTTCCATCCCCAAACAATCTGGAGAATTGTGAAACAGGATAACCCAATATGAAGTGGGCCCTTACAAATACTGAGGCCTCAAAAAGACTGACAGAGGATCAGCAATCCAGTATGCTAACATAAGTAAATCATTCATAAATTCTTGAAAATTCTATAAAAGCTTTACACAAATACACATATGGAAATAGTTTTTATACCTTTAACTAGGTCCTCCTTTTTCCACTTGTGTTACAGTGGATAGACTTGGATTCATTCAAATTGAAAAAATTTGGACAATGACCAAGACATGCAGTATAAGATATCACAAAAGATTTTTCATTATTCAATATCATGTCATGAGGTAGTAAACCAGGTACTGCTTTAAGACTCTTAAAAGTTAGTGAGTTTCCAACACTCTATGACAGGTAAGCTAAGAATGTTTCCCAGAGTATGGCACAATCCCAAAATATATGACTGTGCAAGGCAGATACCTGATGATATTGCTGTCAATTAGGGTTTTGATCTGGTTACACTTTAGATAACTTAAGCTAAGATAAATTACATAGTGTACAATTTATAATTGATTAACACAATGCTTTGCACAAACTGATGAGGAGAGTATCTTTTATCCAAAATTTTTAATGAAATATCCTGAAGGTGATCGTTTTTGAAAAACATTGATATCGTTTAAAAATATAGCCTATTAATTCTTTAATTGCAAAATTGTCCAATATCTACAGTAGAATATACTATACTATACTAAGATTAGGAAAATTGGGCAAGAGTTAAAAATTCTAACTTGCATAAAATCAGAAAAAGGTAGTTAAAGTTGAGCTGAAAATATTTGAAGGATACAAACATATTGCCGATATTAAAATTTCTTAAGTACCCAATGAAAACGTCCATCCAAGTTTTAAAATATAATTATACAATTACAGATATTAGACAGTCAATAGATAACAATGTAAATTATAATTAAGAGAAGCGCAGAATGTTTTTTTTCTTTGGGGAGGCACAACAGTTAGAAACGCTAAATCTTCAATTTTTTCACTTAATAAAAAACACTATTACACAATTAAACAATTTTTCATTAAAGGCAGTTAGACCTATTTTATTATATATTTTCACTTGAGTGCTCTTCATGAAAAATCACATTCTCTTTTTAACATGAAACACATTTGGATGGATGGGTGGATGTTTATCTATACTAATAAAAGGTAAAGCCCTCACTGACTCACTCACTCACTCATCACTAATTCTCCAACTTCCCGTGTAGGTGGAAGGCTGAACTTTGGCAGGCTCATTCCTTACAGCTTAAAGTTGGGCAGGTTTCATTTCGAAATTCTATGCGTAATGGTCATAACTGGAACCTATTTTTCTCCATATACTGTAATGGAGTTGAGTTTGATGGCCGTGTGGGGCTGAGTTTCGTGTGACATCATCACGTCTCCCACGTAATCACGTGAACTGATTGTCAACGCAGTACATAGAAAACAAGGAACAGCTCCAAAAAGCGGTGAAGAAAACATGCATTATACAATTGAGAAGGCAGCAAAACAATAAGAAGCAAGCGAGTGACACATACAAGCATATTCATGACTGCAGCTACTTTGGAAACAAAGCACGGTATAACCTAAAGTTTAAATTAAGTTCATAGACAGGCTGCCGTTGGCGTTTGTCATGCCCACGGCTAATGCGGGATAGAAGAGGACGCAGGATATAAATGACAGTTTTGATCACTTTGTAAATAAGTTAAAATTGCTGGTGAAGGGCTGTGCTTATGCAAATTCCGAGAGACTGTGTTTGTGGGGGATTGACAGTTAAGGCGGGTGGGGGAGTCACGTCATCATCTCCCCTCCCATTCACCTCATTTCGCTCTGAGCTGAGCTCCGTAGCTAACGCAGTCTTGCGGAAGCAACTTTGCGACGCTGCCACCAAATACTCACAGAAAAATCCACAGGTTAATACACACGCTGTCTCTAGAGTTTCTCTACACTCTGAATCCTCCAAGCACTACTTACAAAAGGTTACATTGACAATCGTGTTACGTTATTTTTAAAATGTTTCCTTTTCTTAGCACAAGCACAGCTGAGAAGCTCCGATGCATGTGCTCCATAACGCGTTAAAAAA
Organism: Polypterus senegalus; assembly: GCF_016835505.1. Taxonomy (NCBI): domain Eukaryota; kingdom Metazoa; phylum Chordata; class Cladistia; order Polypteriformes; family Polypteridae; genus Polypterus; species Polypterus senegalus. Next base: position 141,676,502 of record NC_053160.1, read on the forward strand.
TAACGCATTTAATCACACTTTGCATTCCAAGCAAAGGGGAACTTCTGTCAATGCATGATTTCCTGGTACACTGATTACATTGATGCACACATCAGAGCTACAAAAATGTAAGAGTCGGAAGAAAGCGTGTTGCTAGGACTGATTTGAGGAAAATTTCATTTCAAAAGACTACCCTACGGAAGCCTTGATAAAAGCGTGGTTTTATGCAAACTGTGCAAAAAGGAGTTTGCATACCACCCAAGCACTTCAACCTTACGGTACCATCTAAATGCAAGACATGTTACAGCGAACACAGAAACTGTGTATGCTGTTAGCACTAGCAGTACGAGTTTGAGTACCAACAAAAGGTGTCGGCAGCCCAAAACTGATGAAATGACTGGCTTCAGGACCAAAATTAGTAAGTCAACATCGGTCAAACACATACAAGCATATTCATGAGTGCAGCTACTTCGAAAACAAAGCACGGTTTAAACCTAAAGTTTAAATTAAATTCATAGACAGGCTGCTGCTGCCGTTTGTCATGCCCAAGGCTAATGCGGGATACAAGTTTAATGAGAGGACGCAGGGTATAAATGAGAGTTTTGATCACTTTGTAACTAAGTTAAAATTACCGCGATGCTCATATCGTCAGCGAAGACCTCTCTCTACACTATATTAAAGAAAATGGCAAGTTTCCTTTCTTTACACCTTTTTTCCTTTTATCCCCAACCAAACCCTTTCTCTCTTAACACTGCAGAGGACACAAAAATGATTTTCTTTTCAACTACCAAGAGATGATCCATATACATTTTAGCTGCTGTTAGTACTACTTACCTTTTATGTTATACCGGCTTTAAAATGTAGTTTACCCGAAACCACTCCACTGGTGCTCAGTGTATCTTTACTTCTTAAAACATTAATGTTTTACTGTTTAATAGCTTATAGACTACATTTTATTTTTTTCCCTTGCACTCAGTGAGCGAGGCCAATATATATATATATATAGGAATGACCTCCAAGCGCGGAGACTTTTGATCACGTGAACGTGTCTGCAAAAAGTGGCGTCTCCTGCCCAGCAAAACTTGAGCAGCCGGCACACGTGCATAGCTGTGCCGGCCTTTGAGACGCTGACTGTGCTTCTGCCTTAAGTCAAAGTGAGCAGTTTTAATTTTTTTCCTCCTCCCCCTGAGCTATAGCCCAGACAAGTGCAAACACGGGATCCCTTTTCTACACCGCGGCAAACTAATATTAAGGCGCTTCGCACTTTCTTTTGCACGTATACGATTATGAGATCGTCAGCTCGGATTATGAAGACACGCACAGGAGTGGAGGACCAACAGTGCCATCACAGCCGATTAATGGCAGGGATGTCTCACCAGTCTACATAAGACCCACCGCGACGGTCCCCAAAAGGCGCTCATATTGTCAGCAAAGACATCTCTCTACATTATATAAAAGAAAAAGGCAACTTTCCTTTCTTTACACCTTTTTTCCTTTTATCCCAAACCAAAGCCTTTCTCTCTTAACACTGCAGAGGGCACAAAACTAATTTTCTTTAATTGCTGGTAATGCTGGTAAGGCACATTACACGTTCACATAGAAAATGTAATTTCTATACCACAGCCGTCGTGTAGCGCCTTACAAAACGGATCTACTACCGAGAGATCATCCATATACATTTTAGCTGCTGTTAGAATTAGAATTAATTAGAATTAGAACAATCTAAACGAGAACAGGCCATTCAGCCCAACAAAGCTCGCCAGTCCTATCCACTTGTTTCCTCCAAGAAAACATCAAGTCGAGTTTTGAAAGTCCATAACGTCTTACTGTCTACCACACTACTTGGTAGCTTATTCCAAGTGTCTATCGTTCTTTGTGTAAAGAAAAACTTCCTAATGTTTGTGCGAAATTTACCCTTAACAAGTTTCCAAACTGTGTCCCCTTAGTACTACTTACCTGTTGTGTTACACCGTCTTTAAAATGCAGTTTACCCGAAACCACTCCAGTAATGCTCAATGTAGCTTTACTTCTTAAAACATTAATGTTTTACTGTTTAATAACTTATAGACTACATTTTATTATTTTTCCCTTGCACTCAGTGACCAAAGCTATACACACACATACATATACCTGTGTGTATGTATGTATGTAGGTATGTATGTGTGTATATATATATATATACATATACACACCTATCTAAATTATATATACACACACATACATATATACACACACATATATATAATTTGTGTGTGTATATATGATGTAGATAGGTATGTATATATGAAGATATGTATATGAAGATATGTATATATATATATATATATATATATATATATATATATATATATATATATATATATATATATATGTATGTATGTAGACTCAAACCGATTATAACAGCAGCAATCCAAGCTGTGAGAAAACACTAAAAAGGAGGCGTGTCAGACGTCGTGGTACATTTTCTGATGCAGCTACGAAAACAACTTCGTGACGCTGCCGCCAAATACACAAAACAATTACTTTGACCATCATGTTACGTTATTTTCAAAATGTTTCCTTTTCTTTTTCTTTACTTCTTTAACACACTATTTCTCTGCTGCGAAGCGCGGGTATTTTGCTAGTAATACAATAACATTGATTTGCAAGTTTTCCTTAAATGTATATGAAACACTTTAAAAAAGTTGTTTCAGACTAGAAAGATAAGGCCTTTGACTTCATACTGTTTTAAGTGGTCACACTTATTTATTTGAATAAAAAGGTTTTTTTTATTGTTTTCAAAAAAAAATGCTACAGTGTCAGAAGGTTTAAAATTTTCTGAATGAGGCATTGCTTTAGCTGAAAATTCCTTGAAGAATAAGGCTTACATTATCACCTAACAAGATATCAATAAGCACAAAGTGGAAACCACCCATAGAGCATTGGCAGTACATTACTGGGATTGCTCGCGCACATGCATCCACACTCAAATGATGCCAATTTAAAGTCAGGAATTACCCTTACATGCACATCTTTGGAATGTGAGGTGAAATGGAGTACTCTGCCTAAAGTTTATGAAGATGGAGAACACGTACAATTGTCACACTGAGGTCGGATTTACTCCAAAGCCGTTGGAAGTATGAGACAACCAGTACTGACACCAACCAGTGCCTCATCTAGCAGCCTAAATATGTTTCTTTAAATAGTTAGAATAACCATTAAATGTTGGAAAACATAATAAAGACCCTACAAGAAAAAAAAACCTTTGATAACAGACAAAAGAATTGCATTCTCTTATTTATATGTTTGATGTAACAGGTTTAAATTAATACTACCAGGTAGATAGTGGGGAAGTAGGATCATTTTCCCATCATACAGTATATTAGATTCAAGTAATACAAATCTGAAAAGATTCCCTATTGTTTCATCAAAAAACTAATAATTATATATTACCGATTATTTATTTTCATAGGAATTAATACATAAAAAGTTTAGAAAAATCTGTTTCTAGACTGGCTTTTCTTTTCCTACTATTCCCTTTGCACTTTGTAGACTTTGCTTTTCTTGTTAATGCATTGTACTTTGTAAGATATTTTAAATATGCCTGAAGGGACACTACAACAGAAAAATATTCATATCCAGACACACAGAGAGTCAGTTTCTCATTTTTCATTAGCTTTACAAAGTGCTAAATGTGATACTAAGAAGCAAACAAAATACATTTATATATATATGTGTGTGTGTGTGTGATGGAATATTAACGTAGATGAAATAATTACAGTTCTGTACTTACATTAAGCACCATAGCTATTCCCTCTATTAATGGAATAAACATTTCAGCTCAAGAAAATTACATTTTTCCACCTCCCACACATTGAAAGAATTCACATTCATTAAATTCACAATAACAGATTTTCTATATACAACAATATATTACTGCCTTTGGCCACACAGAATTGTCTTTCAACAGGAAAAATTGCCAGTGTGTAAAAATACAAAACAAATCATATGACAATCATAAAAAGGCAAACTTACAATTATGGTGAACTACAACTAGTATGTTTAAAGTGTATTTATAGGTGGAAAATACCTGACAAACGAAGGTATTTAGCAATGATTTGATTGAGCTTAATAATTCATTCAACTAACAAAAATGTAAACAATTTTACTAATGGTATTTCTCTATCTAATAATGACTTAGTAAATTTAAACAAGCTACATTTTAATAATTTTTTTTATTACTATCTGGAATGCAATAAATGTATTTTTAGTAAAATCAAATGTTTAATGTGCTCATTCATAGCAGATTGAAGGCTGAATTTGCATATTATAAACTAACTAATTACATAGTCATACTTTAAGAAATTTGGGGTGTAAATGATGTTTTAGCTTATGTTATACAGTGGTGTCTTTCACTACAACTATATTTAAACGAAACCAAAAAAATACTTTTTCATAAATAATACTGTAAGTAAATTTAATGTAACAGTCATATGGTATCAATCAGTATAAAGGCATGCAGATGAAGTGCAATGTCTTCCTCCAACCTTTTCACATTTGAACTTTGGCTAGAGGGGATGTCATGGTTGGTGAAGGTGATGCTGCATTGCAATAGCTCACATAAGGGGAGCGGAGTGTAATTAATGAGAAAGACACGATAAGAGGGGCCCAGCACTATCTGGGAATGTGCTAATGGGGTCAGGCATTCACACACAAAGTAACGGATAACCTGTTGGCAGCTAAAAGGGTAAACTTGTAAGTGAGTGGGTGAGGATGACACAAAGCGTTACCCTAAGGTAAAAATATCATACGGCTTGTTAGTTTCCATATGAGTACATTATGGTAAAAAATAAATACTTGCTTAAGTGTGTAGCTGAATTAATTGCAATTAGAAATAAGACCAAACCAAAGCACTGTTCATTTTAAGAAGAAGAAAAAAAAAACTATACGAGAGTGTAAGGTTATTTCTGCTATGTAAAACATTTGTACAATGGAAAATAAAAATGTTTCCACTACTTTGTGCAAACTTTGTACACAACAGATTTGTAAACTTTTTTTTCTCAAAGGAGCAAAAAAAAAGCTATTTTACAGTACCCCAGGAAGTCACAAATAACTTTTAGTCAATCAATCTACATATTTAAGGCAGTGGTGTTCATTTTCTCCTTCAGCCAAAAGTCTCTACTGGAATATGGTTACGTGTTCCTTCAAAACATCAGATTTCAGGAAGATTCAAAGATACCTCAAGGTAAATCTTATCTGTGTCAAAGAGACATGTTGCAAAATTCAGTGAGCTCACTGGAAGAATATGAAGTTCTATATTGCAGTTCTGCCATAAATTATAAATGTCTGAAACTGCTTCTACCAAAAGTATGGATATAGATATGAAATATAAAAATAATATCAAAATAACCATATCAGAGTATTGTATTCAGTTTAAAACCTCTGGAAAAAAAATCTGTAAAATTTATAGATGTGTTATGTGTTTTGTACTTGTATTACTATTTTTATATAAGTAATTTAATAGCAATTAATCTTAAACCTTCCAAAAGTAAAGAAAGGATACATCAAAAACTATATGCATGTTAATCTGAAACAAGTTATACTAAAGCAAATAATTTCAATATTTTCCATTAGATAACTGATTATGTATTGTATTTCAGAGTGCCCTGACATATAGGCATCATCACAGACATGCGTTTTCTGAATAGATAGTTCATGGAATTTGTTTTATCCAGTTTTCGCCTTACTTTTTACTTGACGACTACAAATACTGTATGTACCTCAAATATGGTTTTCCATGGTCTCATTCTTGACCTCCTTTGTTCTAACCTTCCTCCAAGTACTTTCCTCACTAACAATTTTACTCTTGGAATGCATCCAACAGCCTTAGAAATTGTTAGTTCTTTAAGACTAGAATGGTTATTGAAATTCTCTGTTTCCAGATCATTTACACAAAATAATTTGTCATACAAGCCTGCCTCTTGGCTTAATATGATTAGACAAGTTTTCCTTCACTTGAACAATGAGCAAATTCCAATTCCGAAGAAAAGGTAAATGCTAACCTCTGCTAAATTGCAGTAAGTAATCAACTTTGTATTTATTACATTATTTCAGGACCACAGACCATGAGAAGTCCCTGATTAGTCCATAATACCAGTGACGTGCACAGACCTTGGGTTGGGCAGTGGCTCACTAGGAACACTTCATGTGAGTTCTACGGCTGAATGGCACCTTTTAAAGAAATAATCACTAGACTCACGTCTTCAGCTGATGACCTGGCTAGAGTGGTTCCGTGTGCGATGTGGGAGAGGATGGCCCTGCACTTAGTGCACATGTGCAAGATCACCCATGACCATAATTGGTGCCAGAAGCTGCTGATTGCTGCAGCTGTGCCACATCCTCACTATAAAAGTGTGAATGCAGGAAACTGCCACTACCAAAATTATGGATATAGATATGAAATATAAAAATAATATCAAAATAACCATATCAGAGTAATTTTAAGGACAGTTTTATCCTCATTTTAATAGATTATTTTTGTGATGGATTTTTAACCTCCACATCCCAGCTGTTTTTATAGTATTATTAATTTATTGCATTTTTGAGCACTGCATTTTTGGACATTTGTTTTGATTTGTTTTAATAAAAGCACCCTAACACTTTTCATCATCCCCTTCCTTGGTGTGTTTACCTAAATCTGCTAAGCTCATTCTGGTCATGACTATCAACTGTGTCAGGTTCAAGTGGATCCCAAAATGGAAGAAGGGAGCATGGAGCTGACCCGCACCATCACACTCCTTTCCTGTGGTGTTTGTGGGTAGATTCACTGGTGCCAGAAGCCAGTTTCTGAGAGGAGTATTTATGATCACATCAAAGAAAGATAATACAAATTACTGCTTGATAAAATGAAAGAATCATGAGTTGAGCCAGGTCACCTTGCGATAGCATCATGTAGGTGCATTTGAGCATCACATATTAGATGGAGATTAATAGAATGAAAGAGCTTACATTAAAAAAAAAACTCAGCAACTGATGCAAAATGCCTTATGACCCTGGCTTACCCCCCCGACTATAAGGAAATTGGATGTATCTGGATAGAATCTCAATTATATCGTTCCATAAAAATGGCACGATGTGGTTCAGTGATGACTGTGAGACACCTGACACTCCAATGATTCCTAGGATAAACTAAACAACTGTAGAGTCTTCAGCTGCAGAACCCAAAATTTGGGTTTTAATAATAATTAGTATCTGTCTTTCTATTTTAATTGTGGCGATTATCATGACCAGTTTTACAATACCTTTCGCATTCTCTATCTCTCTTCTCTTTTTCTTGTGGTGTTTACTGTCATTGTTATGTCAACCACATAACTCCTCTTGGAATTGGAATGGGACTCATATTTCATAGAAGCAATGGTTCACTAAGGACAGCAAAATGCTGAGTGTTTACACAATAATCAAAACCAAAGACTGGTGCTGTAGTATGACTCTCGAGGGATCTGACAGCATGTTGAACTAGGTCAGTCAGCCTTATTAGACTGTTGCTACTCCTTAGTACTAATAGCCAAAACAGGCTTATTTTATTGAGAAGCTGGATAAACTAGAGCTTTGTTTCCCTATGTTAATCAATTTCACAAGAATGAACAATATACACTGCAACACTGGTATAGATAGTGTTTCATTAATACCATAAAATTTTACAAGAAACTAACAAAAGCATTTCATTATATTCATGTATGCGATAAAGGTATCTTGACTTGCAAACAGCTTTTGATAAGGTACCTGATGAAAGGCTGGTAATTATACAACAAAAAGTGGAAATGGAAGGGTGTATATTGGTGGAAAATTGGCATAAGCCCTAAACAGGTTATTATGCATATAGCTTTTTTCAAATGATATTAAACATATGCTAGTAATTGCTTAAAATTATATAAATGATTTAGTGAAAATGTAACTTTCAAGCTGGTTAAATATGGTAAGTACAGTAAACTAGGAAGAGTAGCAGAGAGCCTAGAGTTAACCAAAATCATTAAAGATGGACTTGAACAGTGTTAAGAGTTGGATAGGTATGTGACGGATCTCTCTATAGTAATAAAAAAATCTTGGGAAAAGACGTCACTTTTTGAAGAGACTTTTTGGAAGGAAGTCCCGCAAGATGGGAGACTTTTACCATGAGATTCTTTCAAGTCACACCATACTTACAATCTTTGGAAGCAAGTTACGCGAGACGGAGACTTTTGCCATAAGATTCTTTCAAGTCATGACCTACTTACAACTATTTTTAAACAAGACCACAGTCACCAGGTGCATTCTGGCACTTAACATGAACAGAGACAGCAATCCATCCATACACACACACACACACTTATGAAGATCTAGTTTAGAATCACCCATTCATCTAAATGTGGCAACGAGAAATGATGAAGTAGAACGAGTTAACGATCAATGAAAACTGTCGATTGGTTACACAGCAAATTGATTAAATCTATATCAATAGACTATGCTAAAGCAGTTGGTGGTGATTGTGCGGAAGATGAAAACATCAATTTACAATATCCCATAGAATATCTACAAGCGTTCACACCATCTGGTCTTCCACCAGCCGAATTACTGTTGAAAGAAAGATGTATCATAATGTTATTGTGTAATTTATGTACGAGTGATGGACTATGCAATGGAACAAGATTAGTTGTATTCAAAATTGGTAGAACAATTGTAACATTAAAAATTTTAACAGGTGACAAGAAAGGTAATGTAATAAATATTCCGTAAATAATATTAGACACAAAAGGAGATCTTGATATGATATTTGTATTAAAACATTTACAGTTTCCCATTAGAATAGCTTTTGCTATGACAATTAACAAATCACAGGGACAAAATTTTGAAAAAGTCGGTTTATTTATTAGAGAGAAAGAAATGAAATTCACTCAAGGGCAGTTATATGTTGCATTATTACAATATAAATCCAAACATGGAATCAAAATTCAATGCAATTTTGAAGAAAACTTAATTTCAAATGTTGTTATAACTGAAGTTTTAAAGTAAAAGTGAAAATAATGCACATGTAACAATTCCCATGAAAATAACAATCTCTTTAAATTGTATATCCGGTTAACCAAACCCGGAGGTTGGAGAGCCCCCTAGTTATAGTTAAATAAAAAATACAAAATTACGTTTTTGCATATAGGAAGTAAAAATATTACATACTATTAGAGAATGGGAAAGCATGAAACTCAAAAGTATATATACTGTACAAAGAAGGAACTGAGAGTTACCAAGTATTGTCACTGCTCACAGTAATACAGTGGACTGATGTGATTCAGAATGCTAAAAGAATGACATTCTGGAAAAGGTCCAAGTAAAGAAAAGACGTTCTAAGACTATATAATATATATATATAGCTTGTTTACTTCAAAAATTACATAATAATAAAGATAGAGGAAAAAATATACCGAACCACTAAAAACATCACAGGACTTTGGGGAACAAACTAAGAACTATTAACTAACTGATGTGTTTCACTTTATTAAAACACACTTTAAGAGGTGATGTGAAAAATGCATATAATATTATGAAGGGTTTTGTATAGCTGAAACTTCTAAATGAATTATTTGACATAGTTATTTGATTCAACTTGTGTTCAAGTATGCCTTATATGTATGTACAGGTTTATTTTGGAGCTATGTGAAGTCGCTGTCAGCACCATAGAGCAAGCCTCAAGTATTTAAATGGATGGTGTGTTGCTTCCAGAGATCAGAGTAAGGTGGTTTATATAATTAACACTTTTTTGTGTTCCTCTATTCTGTATAGTTAACTCACTTCTCAGACTTCTGTCTAAACAGTGCATGTGCTAGGGGAAGAGTGTAGCTGCTCACTCACAAAATCGGCATCTTTCTCCAAATTCAACATAAATTCGAGAAAAGTACTTAGATAAACAATAATTACACTAAAATGCTTATTCAAAAGATATTAGTGCATTTTTATTTTATTAATCTGTATAATTATGCACAAGTCCATAATGCCTAACAACATGGATTTAAAAGATCTGTGTGGAGATTTCAGTATTCTAATTACTGAGCTGCTTAACTGGGACATGTAAGTTCTATTATAACTGGTTTAGCATTAGCCCATGAAACAGAGCTAAATAATCCAACTTGAATTTAATACTGTAAGCACAGTACTCTGGTTTCTTAAGGGAAAAAAAAAGTTGTTTTTTTTTTGGAAGAACTGTTGCTTTAAGAAGCTGGAAATATACAGTATAAAACCTACTCTAAGTTTCAAAACTTTTTCATGAAAAACGTGATTATATGAATAAAGTGATTTATTATAACAAAATCAATCACTAGTTTATCTTACAATGGTACACCGAAATATTGAGCTACATTTAAGATCTAGGATTAAAGTTTATGTTTGAGTGAACCTGATGTTATTGCCAGAGTTTAAAAGAAATGTTCTTGTATAAACATAAAACACAGAGCATATTTCAGGATCAATCATGGAAAACAGAAAAAAAAAGCAAATTCCCTTCAGGCACCATATAAATCGAACAAGATTCAAGGTGCCTATTAATATTGTAGCACGCATTTGAGCCATGTTTCTACCAAGCTCTTTTTATTCAGCCTCTGTTAAAATCATTGAGCAGTGGTTGAAATGTTAAATTTAGCAACTGAATTTGTTTTAGTAATATGCATAGACCCTCTAGCTTAACATTATACTGTATAGGCATATTACATTTGTCTTTCAGCCTCAACAAATGGAAGTGGTTGAATTTTTAATGATATACACATCCTTTTTCCATTAAACGAGAAAGCCTCCTATAGTGTTGCTAAAAATATGTCACTATTCACATTTATTTTATTTTAAAAAAAGTAAATCATAATTTTTAGTACACTCAAAGTACCTAAATGGCAAATTTATACAGATAAATTATAGTTCTTGCAGATACAGAGAATTTCACTTGATGGCATCAAAAAAAAAAAAGTTACTTATGGCAAATCAGATTTACAAACAAAAATACAGGTTTAGTGACTGTGAAATTCTGTGTTAACAGCACAAGTTAAAACACACTAATAAATAATCCCTGGAACAGCAAGAAGTATCATGTTCCATTAGTTATCCCAAGCACATCATTATCAGATGCTTACTTCAGATATCCTTTGAATAGTTTCTCGGCCCCTCCTTTCCTTCCCCTGCTTGGACAAGCAGATGTTCCTACTTCCAACCATCATTTTGTACAGAATTTGTTTTCTTTCCTGAAGACCTATTAATCATATGGAGCTACTTTATTTAATGTGGCTTAAAGTTTATCAGAATGTCCTCCTATGACTTCTGTCCAACAATCTGTATTTACCTGTTCAGGAAGCATTTTCATTAAACGGTGCACTTTTACATATTTTGGGAAAAAACCCAACAACATATAGCGACTCCACTCTATTAATTAAAATGATATAATCCACAGAAATATAAAAAATAATTTAATACTCTTGTCTCTGTGTAAATAAACATGTTGGAAGTATTAACCATTAAGAAATCAGCTCTGACATACAGCTGAATGCTTTTTTTTTTTTATATAAAATGGTTGTCAGGAAGAGAATACTTTAAGTCCTGAACTGAGATGTTATTATCCTTATGAACAACACAGAAGCTAACAGTTTAATGTCTTAAAATAAAAAGCGTCACTAATTCACACAAGTGCCAGCCCATATGGCAAGGTCAGCACTTTCACTAAACAAACAGCACGGTCACCTCTAGAGGAGCTGTTATCTTTTTTAACAAGACGGGACATTTGGCACAGCCGTAAGCTGGGGCATGAACCTTGGCTAAGCTTAAAACATTTATCTGACAGTATCAGCTGACACTCCACAAACACATTTGCTCATGGTGACCCTGAAGCATTTTGTGATTAATCAAAAATGTATCTTGATTCTAAAGCATAAGGTACAAGAAGTGCAACAAAAAGAAAAATTGAAGGGGAAAAAATTAAAAGCCAAAAAAAGATATACCCATGATCTGTCTTTATTGACTGAAGAGGCATATACTAAAGTTCAGAATGAGAAACAGAATAAAATGATCAATATGTTCCCACTTGTTATACAGGGGTTTTGAAAAAAAAGGAAACTATTTGCCTGCGGCAGCAAACATTGATTATTTAATGTTTTAATGTTAGACTCAAAAGTATCTGTATGTTTATTGCACATTTAAAATGTAGGTCTAGGATATGGGAACGTGTGGATGAATGAAATGGAAAACTTGCAATCAAATAAATAATCACCCAACCTAGCTGTAGCATAACAAGAACTAGTGCTCTTGCTATGTAAAGTCTGAAGAATGGAGCAGCATATACAATTCAGAACAAATCTTCCATTACCACCTAGTACAAAGCTGCTGTGTCAAATAAACTTAATAAGACATTATCAAAAGGGTATTTAAAAGTTTTACCAGGGCACATAACATGCTGCACCATTAAAAAAAGAAAAAGACCCTATCATAATTTAATTGAGTGCTTGGTTATAGCATATCTCACAGCACACTGTTTACAATATATAATTTATGTCTCCCACTTCAAACATCTCTCTATGCACTTGGCTGCTAAGTGATATTATTATACTTTACAGCATGCAAGCCTTAGTTTTCTCCAGGACTGCCTATCAGTATCACTCACTCAGGCTTCTGAAATGACTTTAGACCAACATGTTTGTAGACCAGACAAGACCATTTATCAACTACACATAATTATATACGAGGGTTATAGTAAAGAATTACAACTATTAAAATATTAATGACAGAGAAGCCACTGATGCTTTCACTTATAAGCCATTTCTTTGTGGACTGCCTCCCTTTAAAAGGGCATTTACAAAAATTTGAGAGTATGGCACCCTAAAAACACATTTACAATTAATAGTTGCTGTGAGACCGAAAAGGAGGTGCATTTACACCAAGTGGAATCACTGAGCTCAGCCTTGAACCATTGGTCTTCTGCAATGTTTACATGTTCATCGACTGTTTTAAACAATGATACTATCAATAAAGGTTATCACACTCTTAACATTTTTTTTATCCTTGCAGGTTTATAGGGTCATTATTGTCTTGTTAACAGAGAACAGCAAATTTCTTACATGCTAACCAGCAAGCAACACATCGCCAGTCCCCAGTGATGGGATTAGTGAATGTAACTCACTTCACTTTCCTTATCTCAATAAACTCAGAATGAATTAACAGATAATATGCAGCATGACTACAATATATAACTGAGACTGTAGTCAACAATTATGATCACACCATTAGTTCATTTTGAGTCTACACTCAAGGGGCACTTTATTAGGTACACCTTGCTAGTACTGGGCTGCCTTCAGAACTGCACTTTTCTTTGTGGCATACATTCAACAAGGTGCAGGAAACATTCCTAAGGGATTTTGGTCCATATTGACATGATAGCATCATGCAGTTGCGGCAGATTTGTCAGCTGCACATCCATGATGCGAATCTCACGTTCCACCACATTTCAAAGGCACTCTATTGGTTTTAGATCTGGTGACTGTGCAATTTGAGTACAGTGAACTCATTGTTATGTTCAAGAAACCAGCTGAAGATGATCTGAGCTTTGTGACATGGCACATTATCCTGCTGGAAGTAGCCATTACAAAATGGGCACACTGCAGTCATAAACAGATGGTCATGATCAGCAACAATACTCAGGTAGGCTGTGGCATTTACTGTAAACAATGCTCAATTGGTACTAAGGAGCCCAAAGTGTGCCAAGAAAATATCTCCCACACCATTACCAGCCTGAACTGCTGATACATGGCAGGAAGGATCCATGCTTTCATGTTGTTGATGCCAAAATTCTGACCCTACTCTCTGAATGTTGCAGCAGAAATCAAGACTCATCAGACCAGGCAATGTTTTTCTAGTCTTCTATTGTCACATTTTGGTGAGCCTGTACGAACCTTAGCTTCCTGTTCTTAGCTGGCAGAAGTGGCACCTGGTGTAGATTCCTGCTGCTGTAGACCATCTGCTTCAAGGTCAGACGTGTTGGGCTTTCACAGATACTCTTCAGCTTACCTCAGATATAACAACCAGTTATTTGAGTTAAAGTCACCCTTCTATCAGCTTGAACCACTCTGGCCATTTTCGCAAAGAGAATTGCCAATCACTGGATATTTTCTCTTTTTTGGACCATTCTCAGTAAACCCTAATAATGGTTGTGTGTGAAATCGCAGTAGATAAGCAGTTCTGAAATATTCACATCAGCCCGTCTAGCACCAACAAACACGCCACATTCTGATATTCAGTTTGAACTTCGGCAGGTCGTCTTGACAAGTCTACAGGCCTAAATGCACTGAGTTGCTGCCATGAGATTGGCTGATTAGATATTACTGTTAACAAGCACTTAAACAGGTATACCTAATAAAGTGGTCAGTGTGTATGTATGTATATATAAGATTGAACATAAAACAAAGTCTGACAAGTTCAGCAAAAGACAAAGTAACTGGTTGCAACAAATATCACATTAATGTGAAGACTGCTTACTAATTATAAACTTGTTTTATTGGACATAAAGTACATCTGTCTTTAAGAACAGAAGGTTTGATGGAAATTGTAAGTCAAATTATTTGTTTAATAAGAATTTATTTTTGAACATCATCTCAGCTATTCATTCAATTTCCAATAAACATTTCCTTAATAGTTACTTATTCATTTAGCTGTCTGAGGACACCAACAGTGATATCTTTATCCACTGACACACATGCTGAACTTAAATAAGTCACAAAATGCAACAAGCGATTAGAGGTAATCTTGAACAGTGCATTCTGTTACTGTTTTATATAATCGTTCATATTCTATTGTCATTTGCGTAACTGTATTGAATAGAATGCTCAGCGTGATTACAATTACAACATACGATGTTTTAAAAAAAACAGTTGATATTTCTATCCAACAAACATAAAACAAGCTTTTACTTCACTCACTGATGACACTATTATCCTCTTTAATAAAAGCCCTGTGTGCGTCCAAGTGTCTGTGTGTGTGTGTCTTCTGGTGAAGTGCGCATGCACGGGGCCGCAACGCACATTGCACCGTGCCCTGCCCATGAGCACAGCACTTTGGACGCACACACACTCGAAGCTGGGCACACAGTGAATGGCCTTGCCGCGGCACCGCATGATAAGCAAATAAAAGACATCATTGCTGGGGAGAGTTCTGATTAGGTAGTCGCGGCCGCGCACATAAAATCCATTGCTGGGGAGACGTCACACATAAAATAATCAGTTACACGCCTGCACAGATTAAAATACTTGCTGGGGTACTGCACAGTACTTGCTGGGAAAACGACACAGTCACGATTATCAACTGCACGCCACGCATTACATCAGTTGCTGGGGACACTCTGCTGATTGCCCACTGTTGTGACAGAAAATTAAAGTCATAGGCCTATTACGGATATCAAAGCCAGTATTACTGTCAGAGAAAATTAGAGGCATTTTATGGAAATACAAACCAGTATTACTGCGAGAGAAATTTAAAGGCACACAATACACTGACGCATATTACAGCCACATACAAGCCAGTATTACTGTAAGAGAAAATATTACGGACATATCTACTAGCAACATCTTCTTCAGATATTGTGTATTACAGATTAATACAAAGTTTTACACTAAGGCAATATTAATTATACTTACTGTATTGTCATATACGTTTCTATTTTATTTTTAATATTATTTTACTTTAGGCTTCTTGCAAAAATATTTTTGACAAAAAAAATTAAGACAAGAAACAGAATGAGGTCAAGGTCCCTTGCCATTTAATATAGACTGCTCCTACTAATGTTTATGCACTACTGTTCTAGCGCCCGTTACTGTAACGGGCTTAATGTCTAGTCATAATATAATTGAATTAATAAATTGCAGATTGGGGCTGAGTAACTAGAAGATTCAGACAGGAAAATTCAAAACTGTGGTTTAAATGTTAAAATGTAAGTCACACCAAGTTGAAGCACTGCAATTCTCATAGCAAATGTAATCCACAGTGAGGTAAGCCAAGCTTCACATTATTTTGGAATGAGAAAAGAGGAACAAAAAGTGTAACTATTGTAAAGAAAACTGATGTAATGTGTATTTGTACAAATGGGCCAAAACTGAAGCCCATTATCTCTAATAAAGCATTCTAAAAGATATTCTGGTGATGATACTCATAGCGCTTTTTAAATAAATGTAATTATATTCTTGAAGACGCTGGTGAGTTCAATTTTCTTTTCATCTATTACTTTCATAATTGGCTCAACCCACAATTTACAAACATGAAATTTAATGTAAGTAAATATAATGGGAGGTCCGAGTCTTCGAGGTACCCCTTATGAGAAGGACATAGGAGTCATAGTGGACTTGTCACTGTCTTAATCTACATAAAACACAAAAGCTATGTGTAGAGTAGCAGTAAAATGAGATTAGGCTTAAGGTATATGACACACTATTGAGGCTTCACCTGGAGTATTTTATGTAGTATTGGTCTCTAGTCTTTAAAAAAGAATGTAGATGTAGCAGTGATAGAAACAGTCCAGACTAGAGGAACTAGGCTGATTCCACAACTATAAGATTTCAGTGATGAAAACAGATTAGAGAAATAAAGCCTTTACTGCTTAAGCACATGGAGTTGAAAAGGTGACATGATTAAAGTGTTTAAAAGTATGAAACAAATTAGTAAAGTGAATAAAGGCTTTTACTTTAAAATGTGTTCTTCAACAAAAACATAGGGACAGGATGGAAAATTGTTAAGGGTAAATGCTGCACAAATGTTTGAAATCAGTTTTTCTTTATTCAGAGAACTATAGACACATGAAATAAACTGCCAAGCAGTGTGGTAGAGAGTAGTACTTTAAAGTTTTTTTACACTAGATTTGATGTTATTTTGGAAGAAATTAAGTAAGTAGGACTGCTGATCTTTGTTGAGCAAACTGGCCTGTCCTTGTCAAAACTTTAAGGTTCTAATCTTCTGATATCCTTTTCTGTTACTCTTCTATAAATATTAAACTGCATCGTTCTTTTAACTGTTACACTGTACATTGCTTTGTTTTTTATAGCTCCTTTTGATGCATGTTTGGAAAGTGATGGGTATAATTCCTAATGTCTACTGATATTGGTCAGTGCTGGATTTTTTCTATTTGGTATGGTTTTTATTTTAGAGCTCAGCTTGTATATTTGGTACTGTATCTCTGCCTGCTTTGATGGTGACTGAGGGTCATTACAAAAAATTGCTATATTCATATGCATTTATTTGGTTATTCCTATAGCCATACTGGATGATGTCTTTGTTAACATTATACTGTATTGGAATTTTACTCTGTTTGTAAGTAAGTGCAACCTTCTTGGCTTGTAATTAGAAATGTGCTATATAAAAACACATATTATTGACATTAATAAAAAAAAAACTAGATATATACTGTACATGCTTGGTGTCACCTTTGAATTTTTGGAAGGAAAATGTATATAGCTTCATGCTTATAGGGCATGTTTTTAGTTTATTTAATCAAATTTATACCAAGAAAAGAGAATGATTACTTTCAAATGTTTTACAGGAATGGAACATATACTGCCCATTTGTTCTTAATCTGTGAAAATGACATGTTCTGAAGACATGGGAACTGAACAGATAAAGCCACCACCAATGCTATGTCACAACAAAATGGAGCTTACCTCACTGTTACCACTGGGTCTGTAAGTTTTAAGGAGGCATTCTTTAACAGCAGTGAATGATTTTCCTATGAGAATAACTCCTGATGTTTTGCATTTTACATTTCCTTAATGTGTATATTTAATTGGTGTTCAGTGTAATTATCTGCCAAGAGATTCAATTTCAGGTTAATATGTAAGCATTTTAAGTTAAGTTCACAGAGTTGGGTCCTTTTAAACATACATTGTAATCCATCACCAGTCTCAATTCTCTTGTCATAAATTATATTTTTTGTTCTACACAAAATTCATGTTTAAAATCAGGTAGCACATATGTAGCTATATAATCACTTGATAAGAAGAAGAAGTCTGTTGTGAACAGACAGAAGAAGTTAAGTATTTGGCTTGTTGGGGTTCTATTTGACAATTCTTTGGCATCAGGTCAGTTTGACTTACTTGAACTCACATAAAATATATACAGTGAGTCTTTTTTAAAGTGTCAAATGGTTACAGTATATCATATTTGAACATCTAATGAGAAACAAAGAAATGAACCTATTATTATGATAACATTTTAAATTTTTTGTAACCTATTCTGTCTAGGAAACTATAACATGTTCAGAATTATAATATTGAGCTTCTCTCTTTTTTAATACCATAAGCAAATCTTATATATAAACGTCTACACGTGGAAGTGTGTGTGTCTGTCTGAGACTACAGCATGAAACTCAAAGAGCCGGGAGCGGCTCCAAGTTAACAAAATGGAGACAAACTTGCTTAGCTGCTAATACACAAGCGAGACAAGCACATCGGCAAAATGAAACCTCCAAGGAGAGTGAAACTCGCTTACCCGCTGATAGACAAGGGGGGCGAGCACGTGCGCAAAACAAAACCAGCAACTCTGAATTTCAATTTCTTTTCTGACGCTTTCAATAGTTTCTAGGAGCCCGGCTTTTTACAGCACAGGCTTACACAGCTAGTAAACTAATAAAAATGAAAAACCTGATTCTCTTTTCTCCTTTTTTTCTTTTCTAACACAAGAATACTCTATTTTCCATTGCTTGATTAGTTCTCAGGCACTTGTCTCCTTTACAAAAGTACCTCAGTCTCATTTTCTCTTTCATATTTACTATTATTATGTAAAACGTAACCCATACAGTATTCCTGACATCATACTCAAACAACCTCTATGTATACAGTTTTAATGTTCTGATGTTTTCATATGCAGTATTGTAGTTTTTATCATCTACTATAAACAGTGCAAATTTTACATTTGAGGTAAAAACGTTATGTTTTCTTCTAAAGGCATATGTTTATATCAAAGTTTGTCTTAAAGTTACACATAACTTTTTTTAATTAAGACAATAGCTGGACTGAACATACAAAATGAAACTATAAATAAATCTGACACGTCTTATTGCTCAGCAGCTGATTTATGCCTTAACTCCTTCCTTCCTTCACGAAATCTATACTAATAAAAGGCAAAGCCCTCACTGACTCACTCACTCACTCACTGACTCATCACTAATTCTCCAACTTCCTGTGTAGGTAGAAGGCTGAAAATTGGCAGGCTCATTACTTACAGCTTACTTACAAAAGTTGGGCAGGTTTCATTTCGAAATTCTACACGTAATGGTCATAACTGGAACCTATTTTTTCGTCCATATACTATAATAGACTTCTGCTCGATGCCCGTGGGAGGCGGAGTTACGCCTCCCACGTAATTTAGTGCCTGCCCATATAAGGCCGTCCGTCAGCGGCAATCCAATAGAAACACTGCTGCTAAATATTCACGGGTGAAGGACTGTGCTTATGCAGAGGAAGATGAGATGGTCAGGGTGGTGTTTGGCACAAACTCGGCGAAACTGCGAGAGAAACTATTAAGTGCCGGGTCTTAGCTAACACTAAATACAGCCGTGGACATCGCACGAGATGGCACCAGCACAGCTGGAAACCTTCGATGCATGTACACCGAGCGGCTCACGTGAAATGACGCAGTGCACAGACAAAAAGCAACGGTTTCAAAGAGTGCTGAACAAAAACCGAATTACACAATTGTGTGATACATACAAGCATATTCATAAGTGCAACTACTGCGGAAACAAAGCACACGGTGGAAAAAGTCAATGTCCCACTAAAGGAACACAGTGTAAAAAAAAAAAAACCCGTGCATGCAGTGTGTCATGTCTCAGATAAAGAGGAAGACGAGCTGTTTATTGATGCAGTAAGAAACGAATCGCTGAATGAAACCTGTTATCTTTACAACGATTGACAAACACGGAATGTAACTTGAACACATTGAAAGAAATAATGATAATCAAATCCTTGATGACAGCAACACTCCTAACACTCACAAAATAATTACTGTATATTGATACTCATGTTACGTTATTTTTAAAATGTTCCCTTTTCTTTTTCATAACTTTTTAACACACTACTTCTCGCTGAAGCACGGGTATATATATATATATATATATATATATATATATATATATATATATATATATATATCCTGATCTACATACGCTCAAATAGAAAAACCACACGCTGTGGCGCAATGGTAGAACCTTCGCCTCTAGCGCCCGGCGACGAGGTTCGATTCCGAGAGGGTGCACTGAGTTGTATGCGCGCTTCCGATTCATTTTACCTTCGCATCCCCTTGGTTTGAGACGTATGAAAAATATGCGGTTAACAGAAAGACAGATCACCAATTGAAGCTTTATAAATAATGGATACTTTATTCGCCATCAATGATTGTTTTGGTAAAGCCATACTCAGTGTATTCATTAGATGAATGGTAAATAAGTAAGAGCGAGGGGAAGGTGACTTATTGAGGCATGCAGGCAAAACCACAATAGCATGCGGGCTCGATGTACTGTACTGTAGTGCGCGTCAACTCGATCTGAATTGCGCGATTACATTCAAAAAAATATATCTTTTCAAGTTCTATTTAGTCCATATGTGTCAAACTCAAGGCCCGCGGGCCACATCCGGCCCGGTGTGTAATTATATCCGGCCCACGAGATCATTTTATATACTGTATTATTGTTATTAATGGCCCGGGGATATGAAGCGCTGGTAACACAATAAACTACAGATCCCATAATGCAGCGCTTCAGCTGCCTTGCAACACTTACGCGTTAATCAAGTCTAGCTTATGATGCTGCAAGTTATTGCGAAGCTAGCCCACATGATGCCGAAGAGAAAAGTTGATTCTGAAAATAGAGCCATTAAAAACCGATGTGAGGCTGAGTATATGTTTACTGACATTGCCGGTAAACCCGTGTGTCTCATTTGTGGAGCTAATGTGGCTGTAATTACAGAATTTAATCTAAGACGGCACTATGAGACAAAACATCAGGATAACCTGAAAGACCTGAATGCAATGCACAAGATACAGAAAGCAGAAGAGTTAAAGAAGAATCTGACACTTCAGCAGACGTTTTTACCCGTGTGATTTCAAGTGAAGCTGCTTTTATGGGAGACACAAATGCACAAGTGCAACCATTGCCCCATTTTCCCTGTTGAAAAGTAATGTTGAACCAACTCGGCACAACGGTGTACGCACTTTGCTGATAAACTGAGTGCACTGCACACTGAGTTCGTACGGCGCTTTGGTGACTTTGAAGAACAAAAAAAGAATTTTGAGTTGTTTCGCAACCCATTTGCCGTCGATGTGGAAACTGCACCTGTGCAGATTCAGATGGAGGTGATTGAGCTGCAGTGTAATGGCACACTGAAGGCAAAGTACGATACTGCACGGCCCGCACAGTTTATTCACTCCATTCCCGCAGAAATGCTCCAGCTCCGTCTACATGCGGCTCAAACCTTGTGCATGTTTGGTACCATATATCTGTGTGAGAAGCTTTTCTCAGTGATGAAGACTAAGAAAACAGCACACAGGAGTCACCTCACTGATGAGCACCTGCAGTCCATCCTGAGAATCTCCACAACACAGAACCTCACACCAAACATGAACTTGTTGCCAAAAAAAGACGCCAGGCATCCAGCTCTCATAAAATGACATAAGAGCAAAGACAACTGAATGATTTGATTTGTTATTGCTGAAAAGAACAAATTTTATTTATATTTCCAGGTTTTGTTATGCAGCATGTTCATATTTGAATTTGTATAATTTTGACAGGATATATTTTTATGGAGAGAAAAATCTTTTGGGATATTTAAAATTTAAGTTTATTTTTTTATATACATAAGAGTAAAGAAATTTGAATGTTTGTTCTTTTAACGTTTACTTTATTTCTAACTTGTATAATTTAGACAGGATATATTTTTATGGAGAGCAAAATATTATAAGTTATTTAAGGTTTGAGTTGATTTATTCTGGAATAATATTCCTGTCTGTTTTTATTCATATTTATGTTCAAAAAAGTTAAGTTTTAAAAGTTTTAAAGTTTTAAAAGTTTAGTTTTAGTGTGTTCAATAAATGTTTATCCTGTTCGGCCCGCGACATAAAGTGTGTTTTGGATTTTGGCCCCTTGTGAAATTGAGTTTGACATCCCTGATTTAGTCGACACAAATATCTTTGGTTGGAATGTAAGGCGAATTTACTCTTTACATTTGTATGGTGAAGAAAAATTTATGCAATGATGCCTACATTTAACTTCCATTCCTACCAAAGATATTTCTGTCGACTAAATAAAAATTCCTTCTATTTAAAATTTAAATAGAACTTGAACAGATACGATAGTTCATAATATCCACGCAGACTTGCACGTAAGAGCGGAGTCATACGTTTTAACAAACAGCGTATTGCACTGATACAAAATAGCCTGCCCATTTAATTATTTAGGAATGGATAAATAAATTAAGATTTTGTACAAATAATGTTTTTCATTTTTCTTCCTTGATGGATTCTGCCACCCCCAGCAACAGTTATTCACACCCCAAAGAGTGTATGTATATATATATATATATATATATATATATATATATATATATTTTACTGCTCACAAAAATTAAAGGAACACTTTTTTTATTTTGCCTGGCATGAAATCAATTAAACCTGTCTGATAATTTTCTGGTTGGTTAAGCAGCTGAGGTCATTGTTAATCACTTTCAGCTGTATTGGTGTTCATGGACTTAACGACAGGTGCACTAAAGTGGCAACAATTAGAAAACCCTCAAAACAGGACTGGTTTTACATGTGGAGGTCATTTCAAGTTTCTCCCTCTTGATCTTTTTTGGCTGGTTTTCCACTTGTGCTAGTTTTGGCTTGAGTAATCATCTCTACTGGCAGTATGAGGCGATTCCTTAAACCTACAGAATTTGCACAGGTTGTCCAACTTCTCCAGGATGGCACATCCACACGTGCAGCAGCAAGAAGGTTTAATGTGTCTCCCAGCACAATCTCCAGAACATGGAGGAGATTTCAGGAGACTGGCTGTTATTCTCAGAGAGCTGGACAGGGCCGTAGAAGGTCCTCAACCCATCAGCAGGACCGATACCTGCTCCTTTGTGCAAGGCGGAACAGGCTGAGCACTGCTCGTGCCCTACAGAATGACCTCCAGAGGGCCACTGGTGTGAATGTCTCTACCCAAACAATCAGGAACAGACTTCATGAAGATGGCTTGAGGGTCCGACGTCCTGTAGTGGGCCCTGTGCTCACTGCCCAGCACCGTGGAGCTCGACTGGCATTTGCTCAGGAACACCAGTATTGGCAAGTCCGCCACTGGGGCCCTGTACTTTTTACAGACGAGAGCAGGTTCACCCTGAGCAGCTGTGATAGGCGTGAAAGAGTCTGGAGAAGACAAGGAGAACGATATGCTGCCTGCAACGTCGTTCAACATGACAGGTTTGGTGGTGGGTCAGTGATGGTCTGGGGAGGCATATCCATGGAGGGACGCACAGACATCTACTGCGTAGGAAATGGTGTTCTGACTGCCATAAGGTATCGAGATGAAATCCTTGAACCCATTGTCAGACCCTACGCTGGTGCAGTAGGTCCTGGTTTCCTCCTAATGCACGACAATGCCCGGCCTCATGTGGCAAGAGTATGCAGGCAGTACCTGGAGGATAAAGGAATTGAAACAATTGAATGGCCTTTACGATCCCCTGACTTAAACCCAATAGAACATCTGTGGGACATTATGTTTCGGTCCATTAGGCGCCAGGTTGCTCCTCAGACTGTACAACAGCTCAGGGATGCCCTCATACAGATCTGGGAGGAAATGCCACAAGACACCATCCGTCGTCTCATTAGGAGCATGCCCGACGTTGTCAAGCATGCATACAAGCTCGTGGGGGCCACACAAGATGCTGAAAAGCATTTTGAGTAGCAGAAATTAAGTTTTTGAAAAATGGACTAGCCTGCCACATCTTCATTTCACTCTGATTTTAGGGTGTCTACACAATTGAGCCCTCTGTAGGCAGAAAACTTTTATTTCCATTAAAAGACTTGGCATCCTTTTGTTCCTAAGACATTGCCCTGTCGTTATTTGTATAGATATCCAACTTCATATTGAGATCTGATGTATCTAATGTGTTTCTTTAAAGTGTTCCTTTAATTTTTGTGAGCAGTATATATATATGTGTGTGTGTTTGTGTATATGTAAATATGTAGATATGTATGTATATGTATATATATGTTTATATATGTGTGTGTATGTATATATATGTGGATATATATATATATATATATATATATATATGTATATATATATATGTATATATATGTGTGTGTGTATATATGTGTATATGTCTATATGTATATATGTATGGATATGTATATATATATGTTTATATGTGTGTGTGTGTGTGTATATATATATATATATATATATGCCAGCAACACTCATGACAATGACAAAACAATTACATTGACAATCATGTTACGTTATTTTCAAAATGTTTCCTTTTCTTTTTCATTACTTCTTTAACACACTACTTCTCCGCTGCGAAGCGCGGATATTTTGCTAGTATTAAATAAACCAAATACTGAATTATTTGTGCTTAAGTGCTTTAAATGTTAAGGCAAAATAAAAAGTCAACTGAGGAATAAAATTTATTTAGGGTTATAAATAACTGCACTATGATCATAAGTTTTTGACATTTCACATTTTCAAACAATGCTACTAAATTTTGCTTAACATTTTATATTGTCAAAGATGGTGAAACATTTAGCAGCACACAAGGTTTACTACAGCTGAAAAAAAACTGTCGATCATAATTAAGGTAATTATATAAAAATATACAAAAATAAAGAAACATTTGTAAATACTGGCATTTACTACAACGATGTATACATTTATAGATTCCAAATGCTTTCTGATCTGTAATACTGTATATCTCATGCTTTACATGCATTAATATGTTATCTCTGGAATTGCAGGTAAAACAAATAATTTACAAAAACTGCAAATCTAAGCCGTTTCTGGAAGTACCTAGATATTTTTCTGTATGAGTAAATATCCAAGAGGACATTTGACAAGAGTTACTTCAAATTTAAAACATGTGCCCAGTTACCAAAAAACCATTATATGTAATCAGTACAGTATAAACAGTATGTTATTTGTAAAAAAGGTACTTTATTAGTTATTGACATTCTCTTTATAAAACACTGCGTATTCAATGTTGCTATAGGGAAATAAAGCATGCATTATTAAGTATGATTCTTTTAAAATCAGTACAAAGTTATTCAGAACAGTATTCAGCGGAACTTAATTCCAGTAATTGCTAGTTATGTGAACCCAACTTAGTCTTATTCATACTAAATGTCACTTTACATTTCACTCTATCAGCTATAATGTTAGACATTTTGAAAAATATATTTTTTTCCTAAAATGTTCCTAGTAAAGTATAAATGCTACTACAAACAATTTCATTTAAACTTCAGTGCTTTTTCACATGACTGTACAAGACTCAAGAGGAAGGACATTTTTCCAACTTTTGATTTTTAATGAATTGACTTAACTTTTATTAAGAACAAGGTTCACATCTCAGGTGCTCTCTGCATGAAGTTTTCATGTACTCTCCATGTCTGTCTGCATGTTAGACTTGCATGTTAGGTGGACTGGCCCTAGTGTGAGTTTGTTTGTGATTGTGTTCACACTGCAATGGACTGGCACTACATCTAGGAATTGTACCTGCCCCATGCACAATGTTTGCTGGGACATGCTCCAGATTCCCCAAGACTCTGCTCTGGATAAATGGGTCCACAGGATGGATGGATTTATAGAGGGATGAAAATTGCTACATACAGTAAAGAGTAAATAAAATAAGACTAACAAGATCAAATTGTTTTAATTTTGTCACTTAAAACTGCTTTATGTTTATAATGAATGTATACCCTAAATGTTTTTTAACCATTTGCTATTTTTATTCTGAATTACTGTCTCAAATTACAATAAGCTTCAAAGATCGTAAGTTTTATGCTCAAAACCTGTGTAATTGTATAGTGTACCTCTGTTACAAAAAATAGGCTGTTCAAATATATATTTAAGCTACAGGACTGTAAGTTGTTTTGACTAAGATAATAAATAAAGTATGACATCTGATTAGTTCCAGAAAAATTATATGAAGTCAATAGTTTTTTGTTAAGCAAACAATTTGTTAAATTATTGAAATTATCACAAGAATGAATGCACATTGCTTTCTCACTCAAACAGTTAACAATTATATTCCCAGTTAATTATTAAATAATATATCCTAACACAAATGCTTACTTTTCATATTTTCATATGATTTAGGTGTTTTTGGCTTCAAACCCCTTATATTTGTAATTTTCCAATTGATGTGTAGGCCATTCAGGGAGGACAGAGTGTCATCTTTAAATATTAAGACACTAACAACAGGGCAGATATTATTACCATATTTTTTAAACATTGATATAAATATCTTCAGTATTAAAGATGAATATCTACGCCAGAATAATATGAAATGTCACACTATTCAATATGTTCCAATTATTATTTAAACAAATCTGAATTGTGAATTCACTAAAATAAAAAAAAATATGGTTAGAAAGAATTTGTTAAAATCAATCAATTAATCAATCCATCCATCCACCTACTATGGGATTAAAGTGGGTTCTCCAAAAAGAGAGTCTCCTGAGATATCAGATTTAGTGTGAGTCCACGGAGAACTGGTAGAAATCCATTTGGACTTCCATAGTCTGACAATTGAAAGTAAACTATAAAGGAGGTGGACCAACTGCCAAAAACAGAGGTCAGGTTATCCCAAATTACTTATGAACTCATGTTTCTTTATGCATTCCTTTTTATGCCAAACGTACGCCTTTTTGTGGGATGCCAGTTGGGCAAGTTACCCAAGTGACTGTGGTAAGAGCAGAGATGGTAGTAGAAAATGAGAGGTGTGTTGAAGAATGAAAATTGGGGTTATGGATGAGGTCAGTGACCATGGCTAGTATCTGTGTTTAGCTTGGTCCAGTGAAGCTGCAAGTTTCAGCTTTCTTTCTGTTTCTGTGATCAATCATCACTCTTTTGTTTAATTATAAACATTCAATATAAAACCAATGTAAAAAGCGTCTGAAAAATGAAACCTAGAAATATAATTAGCTTTATAGACTGAAATCTTCAAAATGCTATGTTATTGTCACATTTAAGTGGAAAATACAAAGAAAAAAAACCCTGAACAACTGAATATTTTGTAACTGCAGTTTTTTTGCAGAGACAAAAGTTTGCTGGAGGGCACTGTATGAAAATTCTATAGACAAGGCCAGACGATTCCCAGACGGTGAAGTACTTCTGTGATTACAAACAAGGCGAAGCCACGAGAAAGAGTGTGTTTTACATTTATTAGTTTAACATGAGTTGATGGAATACCACTCACAAATTACCCAATAGTACACAGCTGGGAGGCCACCCCATATCTTCAAAAACTATTTTCTTGTTTTCATTATATATGCAGTCAAAATTGAGCAAGTTCTTCCCTAGCTCTTAAAAAATGCTCTTAGGCACCTGTATCACCCAAGTAATGAGCACAGTATCTATTAACTTTAACATTGAAAGCACACCGATTACATTAAGTAAACAAGGGTCTGGCTCTAATGTGCTTTTACACTAAACTTCAAATGCACAATTAGCAATGAAACACGTGTATGCCATGTTCTGCTGGTGATATATTTCACATATTCAAGGACAGTTAGTGTAAGTAAGCATTATATAAAATCAAGTATTACATACAAAAAAGTTTATTATAAGGACCTGCCACTATCTTACAGCATCCATTTAAAAAGAAACCTTAGTCCTTTCACTCTATTATTAAACAGGGGTAGAATTTAATCTTCTTCATCTGGATACAAACCTGTAACACCATAAGGCTTTTTAAGTTAGTAAGTTTTCAAGTACGTAAAGTCCTACAAAGTTTGCCAGGAAATCGATTACAAAAATTAACATTAAAGGTCATTTAGCAATGTGAGACACAAGCAGAGCATTTCACGTAACAGATTAGTGAAAGTGATAGCAAGTCAGAAATAAACATTTATTACTGTCCTTTCAAAACTTTAATTAAAAACACCACACTGCATTTCAAAATGGTACTAAAATTAATATTAGTGGTGTGATACTGAATTATTAAGTGGAAAACCAAGATTTAACTGTGTCCATAGATAACTATTATAGAGCTTTAAGGCTGAAAGCCGGAATATACTGTACTAAACAGGAAGCAAAAAGAGTAAGAAGAATGCATGAAATTTTGAAAAGGAGCCATGCAAGTGGGCAAAGATTAATAAATCCCCCCAAGCACAATTAAAAAAGATATATTACCATATTATTCTTTTTATTGATTTTATTTAAAGAAAAAAAACATTCCATACAATAAAATCAAACTTAACAAACCCAAATTTAACCCCCACTTAAGAGAAAAACAGAGGCAACAGGATGAACAAATCTTTAAATCTTGTATTCTAAGATTTGATTAATTAGATCTTGGCATATCCTCCAAGTAAGAATTATTTTTTTTTCCAATTTCAAATAGAGCATCAGTTACCCATTGACTTTTTACAGGTTCGCTGAGATTCTTCCAGTTGAGCAGGATAAGTCTATGTGCTAGAAGTGTGGAAAGGGAAATTACAATAAATTTGTCCTTCTCCACTTTAAGCCCATGTGGGAGTACATCGAACGCAGCTGTTAATGGGTTATGAGTGATTGTGACACCAAGGCTGTTTGATATGCAACTCAAACATTTTTATCCAGAATGATGTTAATTTGATGCATGCCCAAAACTTGTGGGGTTGGAGGTAGTTTGCAACATTCATATTTAGAATCTTGTCCTGTGTATAATTTGGACAATTTTAAATGAGATAAATGTGCTCAATAAAAGATTTTATGTTGAGGGACTGAATACGCTGTGCATTTGGAGCTGGAGTATATTCTATTCATGGCTTCCTTTCACTCCTTTTCAGAAATGTTAAGTGAAAAATCCTTTCCCCATTCTACCCTGGGATCTTTGAAAAGAAAAGAATTTAAAATGTTTTTATATATTATTGAGATGCTGTCTGAGTCTTCAAGACTGACCGGTATTTCCCCTGGAATAGAAATGGGTGGGAGGTGAAGAAAATCGGGCAGGTTCCTATAAGCACTATTTCTGATTTGAAAGTAGTAGAAAAATTGTGTTAATGGGAAGTCAAATTTGAAGCGTAGTTGCTCATAACATGCAAAGACATTATCTATATAAAGATCTCCAAGAGTTCAGATCCTGGACATTTTCCAAACATTGAATACTATGTAGGTTTCAAAGGGTAGAAAAATTTGCATATTTTTCAAAGTTCATTTCTCAATAGATATTGTTTAATACAAATCATCCCTTACTTTTACTAGGGTTTTCATTAATTCCTGACATTAATTTTATTTTTCAATTTTGTTTGTGATTTTCAGCCTGTAGAATTCTCTTACAATCATGCAAATTATTGTAATTAGTCTTAAATGAAACCCCTGCAGTTACTGGTATTTTTCATTTAGGTCCTCTAAAACCTAGGTCTTTTAATTTTAAATATTTGATCTTATTTCAGCATTCATACCAAAATTAAACAGCACAAGGCATCTCCATGTGTTTTTGAAGCAACCTTTCTGAACTGGTGTGAAGATGATTTTGACTGGATGGGTGGGATGTTCAGTCTGTACTGCTGCCAGTTTTTGTTCATGAAGAAGTAAGAACAAGCAATAATGGCTTCATCAATTACAAAAATGTATTCATATGAAACAAGTAATTCATAAACATTTACTACATTTGCTGGTTTATGTGGGCAGACAGAGCTAAAAAATCATCTGTATATGGCTGTGATTATGTTGATTAGAACAAGACTGATAAACGTTACCATGCATGTATGGATTGGGTTTTACTCCTTTGGCAAGTCAAGGATACAAGTATACAGCGAATTCCCATTATCTTTGTTTTCATTTCCAATCGCCTGCCCTGAAATAGCATAATAGCATAGTAGTTAGTGCTTCCGCTTGATGAGTCCAATATCCTGGGTCAAAATTCCTGAGTGCAGATTGAATGTTCTCCTTGTGTCTATGTTGGTTTTTCAGCAGTTCCTTTGGTTTTTATTCCATATTTCTAAAGATGTGCATGTTCAGTTCAGCATTCACTTGAAACTGGCTTCCAATTGAGTGTGGTTTTTTTTACCCTTACTCTTTTTGCCATATCTTATTTCTCAAATTTTCACTCAAATTTGCCTTTCCAAATCAGTCTTGCTCTCCGAAACAAGTATAAGATTTCTGAGATGGGCTGCCATCTTGCTGTATCCACTCAAAGTTTGGTTTCTGTACTGTAAAAGTCACATGCATTAAGTCATATTCAGACAACAACCTGCTTGAAGCAAACATTTAGTTAGTGCATGCCTCGTGATGCAAGAATTGCCAGTCAGAGACATTCTTTTCATAACTCTTTCATTTTAAAATTCTTACACCAATTTAGAAAGGGTATCATGTTACCTGGCTAAATTGCTCCAAGTCAAGTCAAGTTGGAGAGCATGCACTGGTACAATGCATTGCTGCACCCACTACACAACGAAACAGATGCACGGTCCAGTCCCACTCTCAGGAAATGACCCTCTATCTGCCACAGCCAGGTGTTACGTGGGCGACCCCTTGGCCTGGTCCAGCCACTCGGGTCCCCAACAATGAGGATATTACAAGCTGGATCACCCCCAGGGAAACACGCCATATGGCTGTAGTGCCATAACTGACGCTCCCTCACAATGCAGGTAATGTGCCTCATTCAGGACTCCATGAGCAACCGCTCATTTGACATGAAGTTAAACCAACGGTAACCAAGGATTTTCCTAAGAGACACAGTACCAAAGGAATCCAGTCTTCGTCTCAGGTCACTGGAGAGCGTCCATGTGTTGCAACCATATAGCAAGACAGGAAGCACCAGGACTCTAAAGACTTGGACCTTCTTCCTTTTGCATAGATATCGGGAGCGCCACACACCCCTTTCCAGTGACCTCATGACCCCCCATGCTCTCCCAATCTGTCTACTGACTTCATAGGAAGAGTCACCAGAGACATGAATGTCACTGCCAAGGTAAGTAAACCTCTCAACAAGGTCAACACTCTCTCTCCGCAAACAGACACACTGCTGATGGTTATGCCAAAGAGGTAATTAAAGGCCTGAATCTTGGTTTTTATCCAGGACACTCGCAAGCCCAGACACTCAAGACTCCTCACACAGTCTCTTGAGCGCCACGATCGGAGCCTCCATTGACTCCATGAAGATCACAGCATCTTCAGCAAATTCAAGATCTGTGAATCTTTCTTCACCAACAGATGTCCCACAGCCACTGGACCCCATGACCTTGCCCAACACCCAGTCCATACAAGCATTGAACAGAGTAGGAGCAAGAACACACTCCTGACGAACCCCAGAATCAACTGGGAAGAACGCAGAGGTCCTGCCTCCACTCCGCACAGCACTCACAGTACCAGTGTACAGGCCTGCCATGATATCCAGCAACCTCGAGGGGATCCCACGAACCCTCAGAATGTCCCACAGGGCAACATGATTAACTGAGTTGAACGCTTTGCGAAAATCGACAAAGGCTGCAAAGAAACTCTGCCGATGTTCACATTTGCACTACATTAGAACCCTCAGTGCCAGGATATGGTCGATGGTAGACTTCTTAGGCGTAAAACTAGACTATTCCGGTCGCTGGTAAGAGGACGACCCTAGCAAGGACCTTACCCGGCACCGAGAGCAGTGTTATTCCCCTGTAGTTGCTGCAATCCAGGCGATCACACTTCCCTTTCCAGATAGGGACGACAAGTCCTGTTTTCCAGTCAGTTGGGATGATGCCAGTCTCCCAAATGGAAGCAAAGATTGCTTGCAATTGCCAGGAGGACAGCCTTAACACCAGCCTGGAGAAGTTCACCCCGGATACCACAGATCCCTGCAGCCTTTCTGCCTCTCAGCTGGTTCACCACCTGTGCAATCTCAGTGAGACTGGATGGTTCACAGCTAATCAGAGGATCAGATTCGGATGTGCGTAATGCTTCGATTCCTCTGTAAGCAGGAAGTGGTTCGCTAGACCACAGATGGTGTGTCACTTGATTGCAGATTCCTCTAACAACTACCTCTTTATCTGCCCTCAGAGCACTCGCAGCCGTCCTTCTCAGTTCCCGGTACAGACCAGAGTTGCAATTCAGCCGTGTGCTGCAACTCCTCTCGATGATATCCAGAGTGCCCTGCTAGATGAAAAACCTCCCACTGGGAACACCGGTAAAACAAACAAAAGCCTCAGCAACCTTCAGGGTCTTGTCACAGAAGGTCTCCCTCATCACATTAGGATCGGCAGTCGTATCCAAATCTGAAAGTTCCTCACACAAACTGTGTGCAAATTCATTAGAAACAGCCTGGTCTTGGAGTCTGGCCAAGTCTAAGCTCATTTTCCTATTAGGTGGTAACCTACTGGACTTAAGCTGGATCCTAAGAGTAGCAACAACAAGTCTGTAGTCAGAATTCACAAACTGAGCACTTCTGTAGACCCTGCAGTTTTGCAAGAGCCTCCAGCGTCTGCCCATGAGGATGTGATCGATCTCCTTCGGCGCACCACCAGTTTTGGAGTACCAGTCCAATGATGTGGTTCAGGGTGCTGGAACCAGGATCCAGCGATTCGCAGCCCCTGACCTTTTGCAAAGTCAAGGAACATGAAGCCACTTTCACCATGGTCAACAGACCCATGGAGACCAAGACAATCCCATTGCCAGCCCTGTCAGTGCCAATGGTTGCACTGAAGTCACCCATGACCAGAGGAGTGTCACTTTGTGGGCACCCATCAACCACCGAGCGAAACTGCGAATAAAATGTCTCCCTTGACGAGACATCACTGACTGCGGTCGGAGCATACACTGAGACAATAGACAAGGCACCCAGGGAGTGCCGTAATCTGAGTCCCATAATACGCTCGTTGAAAGGAGTGACATCGGACATCATCGGAAGAAGCCAATCCACTACAGCAACCACTACTCCCTGAGTATATCAGCCATCAGACCGACCAGGCCAATAAAAGGTGTATCCACCTACAGAGATCTGGCCAGTCCCCGTTTACGCACCTCAGAGAGTGCCGCCACCGAAATGCAGAGTTTACGCAGCTCCTCCGACAGCAGAGGAAGAGGATCATCTTGCCGGAGAGACAAGACGTTCCATGCGCCCACCCGTATGGGCCACCTCAGCACCACACCAGTTCCGATCCCCAACAGACCCAACACTATTGGCTCTGCAACGGTTTTGACTCTTCTGGGGATGGGTTCCTGAGGGCTTTCCCCATCCCCTTCATGATGCAAGCAGCCGTTCAAACAGCAGAGCTACTCCCGCAGACAGCAAAAAGGAGTCCTTTCAGCAGTCTCGGAGCTTTGTGAAGTTTTTATTACGGTGGCTGGAGTGCCAATCCTGCCACCAACCCCCATGATTTCCCTGCAAGTTGGAGGACCGCTTGCAGAGCTGGATGCAGTTTAACATCATACCCAGGACAATTGCTCCGGAGAAACATAACTTAGATGCCAGCTATGCCATATGGTCAATAGGAATTATTCATACATCAGACCAGAATCTATTACAAGCAAATAAAGAACAATGTTTAAGTTTAAAAGAAACAATGAGACACACATCTAAGTTTTTAACCAATAAACAAATTGTGGAATGAAATAAGGATACAAAACAAACGTCAGAGCATTTCTAGTGCAAACTTATCTTAAAAATATATTAGTAGGAAAAGTACAGTATTGCATTTGATTTCATATTACAGCACGTCTGCGTGCTACAGTGTATCTGGAAAGTATTCACACTTTTTCCACATTTTGTTATGTTACAGCCTTATTCCAAAATTAATTAAATTCATTTTTTACACAGAATTCTACACACAACACCCCATAATGACAATGTGAAAAAAGTTTACTTGAGGTTTTTGCAAATTTATTAAAAATTAAAAAACTGAGAAATCACATGTACATAAGTATTCACAGCCTTTGCTCAATACTTTGCCGATGCACCTTTGGCAGCAATTACAGCCTCAAGTCTTTTTGAATATGATGCCACAAGCTTGGCACACCTATCCTTGGCCAGTTTCGCCCATTCTTCTTTGCAGCACCTCTCAAGCTCCATCAGGTTGGATGGGAAGTGTTGGTGCACAGCCATTTTAAGATCTCACCAGAGATGTTCAATCGGATTAAAGTCTGGGCTCTGGCTGGGCCACTCAAGGACATTCACAGAGTTGTCCTGAAGCCACTCCTTTGATATCATGACTGTGTGCTTAGGGTCATTGTCCTGCTGAAAGATGAACCGCCGCCCCAATCTGAGGTCAAGAGCGCTCTGGAGGAGGTTTTCATCCAGGATGTCTCTGTACATTGCTGCAGTCATCTTTCCCTTTATCCTGATTAGTCTCCCAATTCCTGCCGCTGAAAAACATCCCCACAGCATGGTGCTGCCACCACCATGCTTCACTGTAGGGATGGTATTGGCCTGGTGATGAGCGGTGCCTGGTTTCCTCCAAACGTGACGCCTGGCATTCACATCAAAGAGTTCAATCTTTGTCTCATCAGACCAGAGCATTTTGTTTCTCATGGTCGGAGAGTCCTTCAGGTGCCTTTTGGCAAACTCCAGATGGGCTATCATGTGCCGTTCACTAAGGAGTGGCTTCTGTCTGGCCACTCTACCATACAGGCCTGATTAGTGGATTGCTGCAGAGACGGTTGTTCTTCTGGAAGGTTCTCCTCTCTCCACAGAGGACCACTGGAGCTCTTGGTTCTTGGTCACATCCCTGACTAAGGCTCTTCTCCCCCGATCGCTCAGTTTAGATGGCCAGCCAGCTCTAGGAAGAGACCTGGTGGTTTCAAACTTCTTCCACTTATCGATGGAGGCCACTGTGCTCATTGGGACCTTCAAAGCAGCAGAAATTTTTCTGTAACCTTCCCCAGATTTGTGCCTCCAGAGAATCCTGTCTCAGAGGTCTACAGACAATTCCTTTGACTTCATGCTTGGTTTGTGCTCTGACATCAACTGTCAACTGTGGGACCTTATATAGACAGGTTTGTGCCTTTCCAAATCATGTCCAATCAACTGAATTTACCACAGGTGGACTCCAATTAAGCTGCAGAAACATCTCAAGGATGATCAGGGGAAACAGGATGCACCTGAGCTCAATTTTGAGCTTCATGGCAAAGGCTGTGAATATTTATGTACATGTGCTTTCTCATTTTTTTATTTTTAATACATTTGAAAAAATCTCAAGTAAACTTTACTTTTTTCACGTTGTCATTATGGGGTGTTGTGTGTAGAATTCTGAGGAAAAAATTGGAATAAGGCTGTAACATAAAATGTGGAAAAAGTGATACGCTGTGAATACTTTCCGGATGCACTGTATAATACTAGGAGCAGTTATTTTGATGCTTTCAGCAGGACTAATGACTAATATAAATATCAGCCTCAAAATTCTTATAATGCAAATATTAAGCTAATTATTTGTTATTCAGAATATTGCAAAATAAGTTTGAAGTCAACAGGCACTCACTCTCATTGTGGTTATATGCTTTGAAAGAGTAGTACACTAGAGAGTTTGGACCACCTCCAGTTTGCTTATCACCTGTGGCGTACAGCCAGGACACTTGCCCGGCCGGGACATCTCCACGCCGGAAGGCCTCAGACTCACGCAGGGCTCCATGGGAGCTGGAGTTTGAAGCAGCCCTGTTGGGTTCTTTGGACGCCTGCAGGGGGTGCTGCAGCTACGGCTGAACCCTGGAGTGCAGCTCTTCCGCCACACCCGGAAGTGCTGCTGGAAATATGTCAACGGGTATCTGGAACACTTCTGGGTGCCTTGTAAAAGGAGCCAGCAGGCACTACTCAGGGAGCCTGAGTCAGGAAGAGGTGGACAAAGCTTGCCCGGAGGAGTGGAGGGAAGAAAAGAGAGAGAGGAAGAAGACAATATTGTGTTGTGCTGTGGATGTGAACTGTGCTGTGCTTGTGGGAAATGGGGGAAGGTGTTTCCCACGAGGGAAAAAGAAAAAAAAAGAAAAATGTGTGCTTATACATGTGCCTTTGTGTGTGTCTGTGTCGGGTTTGGGTGGTGGTGTGCCTGCCTGGTGGTCCACACACCACAGCCAGTCCACAGATGATACAATAAGATGCATAATAAAAACGTCTATGCCAGAGTATAATTTATAGACTGTCAAGACTAATTAACAAACACCTATACTTGGGACTTAATGCAAATGAATTTAGAATTTCTTAACTAGACTACCTCTGCATATGTGGATTGCTAAAATCACTTCCTTTTTACTGACCTTTAATTTTGGCTTCTCACACTCCACAAACTAGTGTGCTGAGCCCCCTTCTGTACTCCATGTTCATCTGTGACTGTGTGGCCTGGCACAACTGAGCTCTCAGAATATAATTCATTTTCCTGATGAAACTGTTACCATAAATGTAATCTAACAGTAAAGAAACAACTCATACAAAAGAGTCTTGTCTTTTGACACAGTGATATCAGGAGAAGCGTATGTCAATTAATATCAACAAGATCAATCAGCTAGTGACAGACTTCAGGAAGCAGAGCACACTGTCAGTAATATTCCATTAGGAATAGCACCGTTTGGAAGGTACTACATAAATGTAGGATTCACTACAAATCACTCTCATACTATGCTTCTTCCTGTAAGACAATATTCTTTCTTCCAGTGTAATCTGGAACATCATATGAAGCAGCAATTCACAATTTACAGAATTCTTGCTTAACAATTTCTTAAATCTATAGTAAGATTTTTTTGCTAAAGTTTTCCACAAATTCATAATGCCAGATTGAGAATAGCCTTTGCTGCAGGCTAATAAAGAATACTATAATGAATTTAAAAGTTACAGAATTTGGTTGGCTATTTTAAGACACAGGCAACATACATAATGTGAAGTAAAAACCCTGGGAAAGAGTTAGTCACAGCATTTATAGCCAGCAGACAAAATTACTTTTAACATTGTATAACTCAGATTCAGTACTCAATAAAAAAAAGCATTTCACTGGTCAACATTCAAAAATATAATAATAATAATTTAGTTTATTTATGATAATACTATGATCCTAATTTCCATTATCTAATACCACACCTCCGTCTTTCAAAGAAGAAAAAAAGTGTACATACTACTGAAAAAACAAATAAATTTTAATTTGAACACTAATATTTGGATAAAGTAAGGAATAAAGAAGGTACAAATAACCAAAAAAGATAAATATATTTTTTTTAAACCTAAGAATGTGTTTTCTTGGCATTTGGTTTAAAGGAAAGGCAATCAAAGAAACCACAACATCTGTAAAAGCTGCAAGGCCATCTAAAAAGAGCCCATTGATTGGGATGGGGAAATAAGTCCTTTATATTTATATTAATCAGGAAAAGTCCTACTGTTAAATTTTATGGCTCCTCCTTCTTTCTTTTATCTTACTGTAATACTTCCTTTTACCATTCCTCATAGCTATTAGATAACATTCACACTTTCACAATATCTATTTACTTCAGCAGTCAACATTGAGGTATCATCCTATATTATCCATCAATCCATCTTGTAAACCCACTTTTCCAGAGAAGGATGGCGAGGAAGCTGGAGCCTATCCAGTGATATTTCAGTTTTGGTATTAACTGTAGTTTTAGTTTTTATTTTATTTTATAAAATTAATTTTTATTTTTAGTTCATTCTAGTTTTCAGTGGAGTCAACAATTTTTATTTTTATTTAGGTCTGTGTTTAAAATTTTAGTTTTTATTTTATTTATTTCTGGCTTTTTTACATAATACTAATGCAATTTTACTTTTTTTTATTTTTGTTGCAAGACCCCAAATGCTGGCTGTCATATATTTCAATGCAAGTTATGTTTCGGGCAACAAAATACACTTGCAGTTCATAATGCCGTTAAACACAGCTTGCTATCAATGATGAAACAGATTAAGTGGCCTAATGAGTGTCGTCAGCAATGTTTCAACCAAAGAAACCAGTCTGTGCAATCCCGTTGCTTTAAATGCTTTAAACAAGTACGCATTTTGAGAGTTTTTTTCATGTTGCAACAACATCCACTGCGCAGATAGCCACACAGTGAAAATATTTGCTGGACGAGTGCCTGTAATGCAGGTGCACAGATGAGGTCCTAGGCCACTGGTGCCAGCAGACTGTATGTTGATGATTTCTGCTGCCAGTACTGAAGCAGTGATGAGCGGTGAGTTTCATAGCTGCTGAGGCACTGGCTCCTTCAGAGACAGAATTTCAAATATATGAACCCCAAAGAGTAGCTTATTCACTATTCATTTGGCAGCATGCACATTGACTGCTGGTTATGTTTCATATCTCATCATCATTCTTTACACACACATATGTAAGGTACATATTTGGCTAAGAAAGAACGTTACATTTATAGAAACAAGGGAGAGCAGAGAGAGCACATTTGCTCCTCACCCTCCATGTGTACTAAATTTGCCATTACAATTTCACAATTCAAACTCATTCAATTCAAATGAAAGTACACAGTGGTGTACAAAAAAACGGATTTCAATTTTGGCCTTAATTGAAATATTTAGTTGTTTTTAAAAGCTTTTAATCCTGATGATTTAATCAATTTTAATAGACTGTTCAACAAAAGGATAACAAGGAAAACAAAATAATATTTTATTTAAAGTTAAAATTTACTTTTTAAATATTTTTTTTTTCTTAGCCTGATCCCATTTTTTATAAAACTGAAAACCAGTTATGGTCTTACCTTTATTTGTAAATGAAGTCCACGCGCCTATCCTTCTCCATGAAAATCTCCGTCATTTTCTTGTGAAAGTCCTCATTTTCCATTAGTTTTAAAATCTTAATCTTCCATTTTGGCAGTCGGTCGAAATAACAAATAAAAATAAACAGATCGCTGCAGTGCACTTGACTTTCTGATATCGCTAACTTATTGGCACCAAGAGCCTCTGCATAGAACAGCAGAAACAAGCACATGTTGGGCTTCACTGCAGCTTGGTACTGCCTGCCTCAACTCGTGACTTTTCACTGCGGATTTATGTCCAATCAGTAAGACTAAATATGTCACACACATTCATTAAAAATATTAGCCAGACTGTGGAAAGTCAGGTTGTATAATAAACGCGCGTGCAAACATAATTAAATTGGCCAAATACAGAGAGACAGCAACAGACACACAACAATTGCATGCATCATCCCAGTGTGTGAGGGATAGCACTGTCCGAGATGAGGCTCGTCTTGTCTAGTTGCTGCCGTACCTTGCGTTTCTCCCCTATATTTGATCAGGAAATGCATAAATTCAGTGATTTTGACAATAAAAATTATCAAAATTATTACGATCATACAGAAAACAAATTTATTGCACAGACCACCGGACAAATGTATTTTATGTTATTATTAATTTTTTTACTTTTCATAAAGACAGATGAGACTGCATGTTACTGTATGAAGTGCAGTCATGGTGCCAGAGAAGTGCTAGACTTCCACTAAGAACAGATCCATCTGGCCCTGGAATGAAACTCCGAGACTCTTGTTCTTCTTGCATGCTACATTTGCTTTTAATGTCATCTGTAATTAAAGTATTTCCAAACGTTACTTCCTCGCTTTCTATCCGCAAACATCTATGCAAAAGTCGCCATCATCAACCATACTTGCTTACTGCTTCAACACACCGAGCCAAATGTGTGCAACATACAAACAATGGTCCTTTATGGAAGTTGTGCCACGTGACTATAGTAAGCCCAAGTTATGAGATCAGAGCATAGTGAACAATATAATAGCAATACC
Source organism: Polypterus senegalus (assembly GCF_016835505.1). NCBI lineage: Eukaryota > Metazoa > Chordata > Cladistia > Polypteriformes > Polypteridae > Polypterus > Polypterus senegalus. The sequence continues at coordinate 141,716,372 of NC_053160.1, forward strand.
GCAATGTAACTTAACGCTCATGGCGACCTATAAACAACCACTTTGCACAACTGAACCAGACTGAACGAAAATGCTATTGCTGTTTTTTCCGTTTATACTCACTTTTCGTTCTCATTTTAGTTTGTTCATATATCACTAATTTTCGTTTTTATTTAGTTTTAGTTTCTCTGTTCGCCTTAATTTCAGTTCTCGTTCTTGTAAAACAAAAAACAATATTTTTAGTTCTAGGTCTCATTTTCATTATGAAAATATCACTGATACCAGCAAGCATCGGGCACAAGATAGAACAATCCCTGGACAGGGTTCCAGTCCATTACAGGATGAACACATACACCCATACAAACACACACTACACTGATAAATAACACCTCTTGTGCCATTGTTATACAACAATAGTTACTTATGCTGTGTTTTTGCTTTTACAAGAAAATGGAAACCTATTTATGCAAATACATTTTGTGTTTCAGCAACGTAAAGGCTTGGATAAGAAATGCCTTATACAAATCTGACAAAATAAAACATGAAAATTATGAGAAATGTTAAAAAGAATTTCAAAAACTGAAAGATGTAAACAGCAAAGCAATAGAAGCATTGATTTAAGTATATACTGTATATGCTGACTTGAGCAAGAGCAAAATCAAATTGCATTTTCCTGCAAATTTTAAAACAGAGCTTGACATTCAACACAACTTTCATTTAAGTGAGTCTAAGCATTTCAAAGAAAATTTGAGAAAATGTTCACAAAATGACCAAAAAGTTTGAAAATATTATTGTAGCCTCCTCAGTTTTATGTTTATCCTGGAAAAATGAGCCAATAAAACTGATTTTCTTTTTTAACAAGAACTGTTATAATGTGTAACAGACACATGTAAACACTAAAATGTCGGTATTGTACTGATGCAGTTTTAGCACATGTCCTTTGTATGATATGTTTTCAGACAAGTCACAAACGCACATTTTAGACAGACAGATAGAAGATAGATAGATAGATAGATAGATAGATAGATAGATAGATAGATACGTTATTAATCCCCAAAGGGAAATTCACATTTTTTTTTTTTTTAAGATAATGATTTAGATTTTTTTAGATTTTGAAACTGCAACTGGGACAGTAAAAGCATTGTTTCTTTGGGCATTTTTCTTATAATATTTATTCTGTTGCTTGTGCATTCCTGGATACAATGTCACTATCTGATCTGCAAGAGTGACAGACCTCTTGTGTTATTGTAGGGTACCACTGCACAATGCTTAGAGGCTTCCACGTTTCCACTGACACTAACATTGACAGTTGCTGCATTATGAACAGTGCTTAGGGGGCTAACGCTGATATTGTCCTTCAACTTGATCACAATCATTTTTTTCTTTTGTGCCACAAAGCCACTTGCATCATGGTGAAAGTTCACAGGACTACATTCACAAGGCATATCATAACAGTTCAATTATATAGTGCTGTATACATCAGTTTTATTATATGTGTCCACATCTGTTGACAAATTCAATCATTACTATTCTCTGATTACAGTAATGGTTCAGTTTCAGCTTGTTCTAAAACTGGATTTACAGCTTTTCATTTACATGCCATTGTGTTTTGATTGAAGGCTCCACCCCACCCATTGATATTTATGAGTTACCATGGAGTGACAGAATGAATGAAACAATTCATGATTCTTTTTTTTAAAGCATTATGACACTTCATGTACAAGATGGCAGCAGAACACTGCCCAGAACGTAATTTGGGCTTAATGCTCCATATGTCATTAAAACTGTTAACATATAAACTTCTTATGACAGTGACAAAGCCAACATATCAGAACTGGATATCCACCTGTACGTCCATAGATGATACACACAATTGACTAAAACTAGAAACAATAATTTTAACAATTAATTATAAACAATAAAAAACTACAGAAAATAATGAAGGAATAAAGAACAAAATTATATTCTTATCCAAATGTAACACACATAGTGCAAATAAATGACACAGATTAAAGGATGATAGCTTCAGATTTAAGTTACGAAGAGACTGATCTTTAAATGGGACTTCATTGTTGAATGTTTGGAATATAACTTGACAGACAAGTTCTTTGTTTTTTTTAATAGTTTCACACCCTTCTGAACTCTTATTGACCACGTCATGTCTAAAGTTATGATTGAAAAATGTATTCATTTGCAGCTCTCTGTTCATTGTCAAAACATTTTTCTGTGTATACTTGTATCTCTGAGGCCTTTTATGCTGTTGCTTCTTCAGATGAAGTACTCCTGGAAGAATGTTTTACTCATTGTCTTACCTTCTACTGCAATTTTTTAAAAAGTATTTTCTCTTACCTTTAAAAATATATGTTTGATCCTTACTTACAGTGTCTGCTATTTTCTCTTAGTTGTTTTTTTCATACTTTCTTCATTTTTTAACATTGACCATTTTTTTTACTTCACTTTCACTCAACCTGCTTTGGAATTAAGAATACGATTTCTTGTTTATCCTATTTTTATCTTCTGTTTGTTTCTTCATTCCTGTCTAATATGCTTTTCACAAATTACTTGCTTATTCATTGGTATTTATTTGTGTATTTCAAAGGCAATTTTAGGTTATATCATAATGAGATCATTTTAGCGTGTCTACTGTTAAAATAACTCTTCCCTAGCACTGGTCTTACTATGGAATCCCATTTATTGAAGAGATTCAACATATAGAAGCCTTTTACAATTTTAATAAAGTCAGGCAACATTTTTGTATGTTATCTAATGTGAAACACTTTATGCTGAGCAACACTTAGTATGTCTTACTCTTGTAAAATATGCCAAGGCCACTGAACAAGCATAAATCTATTGGACAAAATATTTTCAATACAAGTTACTGAGCTTTCCAAACATCACTAGCATTCTTTCTGCTATGAACTTTATTGGAATGCTAGATATTAATTAGTTTATAACAGAGATATGACAACATACAACAGGAAAGGAGGACATTCTGGTACTTGGGAATGAAATGTCAAGTTAAAAAGTTACAATTGTTATTTTTACAAAGTTATTCTAATAAAGTAGTTAGACATTCAGGAATACGTGACCTTGATGATTTAACCAAGCTTTAAGGGATGAAAACTGCAAATTGCATTGTTTAAAAACCACATTTGATAATGTGTGATAATGGCTGGAAGGCAAGAAAGGATTGTTGAGATGCAAAGAGTTAAGTACACCACTTCAGCAAAAATCATGCCAGGTCATGGTTGGCTTCAGTCAAAAAAGGCAGATCAAAACAAAAAAGGAGAAAGAGAAAGATTATCACAGTATGTGCATTCAGATTCTGCAAATGTCAAAATATTAGGGATATAAAACAATAAGACAATGTAAAGTCATGCATTATGTTTACATTAAAACTCAGGCAATTAGCAAGCCTAAGATATGACCAAGAGTGTTAGTGAACATGAAACACTAACATAAGAATGGAAAATACATTCATGAATGTAAGAATTGTGCTGTTCCAGGCTATTTATCATCTGTCCTTTTTCTGTATTGGTTTTCACCATAACACTGCATGAGTGTAAATAAGTGGCTATCGCAGCAAAACTGGACACAGTATATGATCCAGTGTCGGGGAGGAGCATGTCAGTCCATTATAAGATACACTTGTATGCATACACACAGAGCCAATTTACAGTGATCACATAGTTACAGCATATACAGTTGACTTTTAATTGAGCAAGAAATCATACATCATCACCAACAAAAATTAAAACGAGCCTAGTAATTATTTTGAACAAGGAATGCCCAAGTGTTAAACATCAACTGAAATGTCTCAGCTAGTAGATTTCAAATGATGCCTTTAATAGTTGCTTCAAATGAACACACAGCTAACATGGGTCAAAATGGCTATTATATAGCTGTGAGTTTGATGTTTTCAATGATATATAACAAACCCATGTTTGAAAAAAGCATACTGCAAAGAAAAGAGAAATAAATTAAAATGTGACTTTTTTGGGGGGTGTTTGTACATATACGATAAATATATCTGTGTGTGTATATATGGGAGCAGTTATATTTTATGTAAATATTCTATATTATTTAATATAAATTTTATACTACTTATATTTTGGATATTCCTGTTGGGAAAGGAGATGGGATGGGTGGCCGTGGTGCCAAATGCTGCAACTATCTATTTCTTTGTGTTATCACCATGAAACTTTTCACAGGAACAGTTGCCATGTCTGGGAACAACTCAGAAGTAAAAAACTGACCTGGCATTGCTTAAACTTGAAATATATATTTTATAACAAATATTTTGAAAATTCACAATATACAGTGGTGTGAAAAACTATTTGCCCCCTTCCTGATTTCTTATTCTTTTGCATGTTTGTCACACAAAATGTTTCTGATCATCAAACACATTTAACCATTAGTCAAATATAGCACAAGTAAACACAAAATGCAGTTTTGAAATGATGGTTTTTATTATTTAGGGAGAAAAAAAAATCCAAACCTACATGGCCCTGTGTGAAAAAGTAATTGCCCCTGAACCTAATAACTGGTTGGGCCACCCTTAGCAGCAATAACTGCAATCAAGCATTTGCGATAACTTGCAATGAGTCTTTTACAGCTCTGGAGGAATTTTGGCCCACTCATCTTTGCAGAATTGTTGTAATTCAGCTTTATTTGAGGGTTTTCTAGCATGAACCGCCTTTTTAAGGTCATGCCATAGCATCTCAATTGGATTCAGGTCAGGACTTTGACTAGGCCACTCCAAAGTCTTCATTTTGTTTTCTTCAGCCATTCAGAGGTGGATTTGCTGGCGTGTTTTGGGTCATTGTCCTGTTGCAGCACCCAAGATTGCTTCAGCTTGAGTTGACGAACAGATGGCCGGACATTCTCCTTCAGGATTTTTTGGTAGACAGTAGAATTCATGGTTCCATCTATCACAGCAAGCCTTCCAGGTCCTGAAGCAGCAAAACAACCCCAGACCATCACACTACCACCACCATATTTTACTGTTGGTATGATGTTCTTTTTCTGAAATGCTGTGTTCCTTTTACGCCAGATGTAACGGGACATTTGCCTTCCAAAAGTTCAACTTTTGTCTCATCAGTCCACAAGGTATTTTCCCAAAAGTCTTGGCAATCATTGAGATGTTTCTTAGCAAAATTGAGACGAGCCCTAATGTTCTTTTTGCTTAACAGTGGTTTGCGTCTTGGAAATCTGCCATGCAGGCCGTTTTTGCCCAGTCTCTTTCTTATAGTGGAGTCGTGAACACTGACCTTAATTGAGACCAGTGAGGCCTGCAGTTCTTTAGACGTTGTTCTGGGGTCTTTTGTGACCTCTCGGATGAGTCATCTCTGCGCTCTTGGGGTAATTTTGGTCTGCCGGCCACTCCTGGGAAGGTTCACCACTGTTCCATGTTTTTGCCATTTGTGGATAATGGCTCTCACTGTGGTTCGCTGGAGTCCCAAAGCTTTAGAAATGGCTTTATAACCTTTACCAGACTGATAGATCTCAATTACTTCTGTTCTCATTTGTTCCTGAATTTCTTTGGATCTTGGCATGATGTCTAGCTTTTGAGGTGCTTTTGGTCTACTTCTGTGTGTCAGGCAGCTCCTATTTAAGTGATTTCTTGATTGAAACAGGTGTGGCAGTAATCAGGCCTGGGGTGGCTACGAAATTGAACTCAGGTGTGATACACCACAGTTAGGTTATTTTTTAACAAGGGGCAATTACTTTTTCACACAGGGCCATGTTGGTTTGGATTTTTTTTCTCCCTAAATAATAAAAACCATCATTTAAAAACTGCATTTTGTGTTTACTTGTGTTATATTTGACTAATGGTTAAATGTGTTTGATGATCAGAAACATTTTGTGTGACAAACATGCAAAAGAATAAGAAATCAGGAAGGGGCAAATAGTTTTTCACACCACTGTATATAAGTTTTTCTTCTATTTTCATCAGTTTTTGAGTAAAGAAATGCTTAAATTTGACACAAACACAACTTATATCACATTTATATGTCAAATTTTTGTGAAAAAATAACTGTCTTTCCCTTATTTATTGCATAATAAGGCTTTATTATGGTGTTCTCTGCTCAGGTGGAAATTGCTAAAAACAAAATGCCCTCAGGGTGTAAGAAGTGGATACATGGAAACACGGATACAGACCTGTTATTGTGCTATGTTTATTATCCCATTTTGATGGATATTTTCTGAAATGGAGGGGTAAAAACTGCAGCAACCAAAATACTGAAAGTTTAACAGGTAGCTCAATGTCAAGAAAATGTACTTACGCCATACTTTTTGTATACATGGTATTCCTACCTGCTAAATGTGTTTTGGAGTTAGGCAAAAATATGGAATATTCTGCAACATCAAGTATGCAATGAGCAATTTCTCTGGAGAGCATTCAGTATTTGCTGCTAAATCAGAAATTGTTAAAACATTGTTTAGAAATGACAACAGAAGTATTACACTCAACTATAAACTACTGCAAGTAGCACAAGTAAAAATGTAAACATTTTAGCACGATTTTCCTCTTGGTTAATAGTGTTGCCATAAGAGCTGATATCATAGAATGTTCAGATAAAATACTTTGAAGGCAGAAGAATTTCTTTCGCTTACAATGTTTATACAACTTCACTGATTACAGCCCTTTGTTGATGCCAGTCTCAGTAACACACGGATTTCGAACGCCAGGCCTGGAGGGCTGCAGGTTTTCATTCTAACCATATTCCTAATCAGTGACCAGGTTTCAATGCTAATTAACTCCTTTTCCCTTCAGTTAACAACCCTGTTTTTTTCAGGATTCGGTTCTCTGAACTGATTCTTTTCACCATTAAATGGTAGCGAAACAGAAATTAGACATGAAATGAACTAACAAATGACCAGCTAAATTGGGGCTTCAAACTTCAACCAGTTTCACTCCAACCTGTTTCTTAATGAGAAGCCAATTCTTGCTGTTAATTGACCTTGTTATTGAATTCCACAGCTTGTTGCTGCTATCATTCTGCCACAGCAGACATTTCCAAATCTGCTGATTTCCTGTTTTTTCTAAAAACATCGGCAAAATGTTTTGGTGACCTCAGAGATCAACCTTACTGAGACAATCACCCTTCTTTATTTCAACATATTGTGTGATGGGCACAGGTTAGCTGGTCATGTGGCAGTTCGTTTTGTGTCTCATTATTGTCTGGCTGCTAATTATGGAAATAGAAACAACTAAGGGTCCTGAGTCAAGTTAATTAAAACTAAGGCAAAAGAAGTTAATTAGCAGCTAAAACTGGTCACTAATTAAGATGATGGTTAGAATGAAAACCTGCAGCCACTGCGGCCCTCCAGGACCATAGTTCGACACTTCTGCAGTAAGAGATTTGTTATTTTTTTTCATAGGAACAGAAGTATTGTGATATAATTACTTGATACAAGACAGATTTTTATGGGCCACAAAAACTAATAAAAGGAAATAAACCGAGAACAAAGTAGACTATAACAGATCCCATACCTTATCAAGTGAAACTGACATAATTAGATATGTGACAGACTTGCAGAAAAATCTCCCAGGCTTTTTTGCTGTTGTCCAAGTCTCAGGTGTTGATTACTTTTAATGCTATGTGAATTACGTCTTTTGATAAAGATAGTGTCTCATTTAAAAACTTACAGTAGTTTTGCTTTCAAATAACAATGAAATGGACTGATTGAAGCATACCTTCAGACTTGATCATGGTGTTAAAGCCCTTGCAATTCTATCTAGAAAGCCTAGAAAAAAATGCATATAGCTTTGTCTGACAGCAGACAAAAGACAACATTGTTTTGGCATATATTTTTCTGTCAACAGCCTTTATTAAATACTCTTTACTCATTCATATTGGCAGTCCTTCAAATACAAAAGGCTCCCTGACATTCCTTTAGAATGTTCCATTTTTTGACAAATGTACTTATAGCATTAATAGCAACAAATGTACTTATAGCATTAATAGCAACAAGAGAAGAATGAATTTTCAACTGGTTTTAGTATATGGCATGCACCTATTATGTCAACAGAAACGTGCCAAACTCAACATAAAAAGCTGCAAAGCAGGAAAGCAGCATTTCATAAATGAGGTAGACACAAAACTGCCTGTTTCAGAAATATTCATTTTTTTTAAACTTAAACTGAAAAGATAAATTCCATAAATGGATCTAAAGTTCCTGAGGTTCTAACATGTGTCCAGTATATTTTCCTTTTCTGTTCTTTGTCAAATTAATGGAAACACATAAACCCAGATATTCTGAAAGCCATTTTCTGTGCTTCTCAGAATTACAGGTTTTGCCTCTGTTATTAAATGAACACTTCACAGTCAATGTCACATCAATGTTTACTTTATTGTGCTCAATAAATAATGATACTTGCTTTGATCTGGTAGTTCTAAACTTGTATGCATGCAATCCACATTGAACAGATGAGACTCCATTTTGGAGAGTATGTCATTCAAATGGAATGCAAGCAGAGTGTAATTAAAATTAAACAAACATGTTTTAAAGGGGCTGAATTAATCAGTTTTAAAAATGTAATTACCTATAAAAAACAATAAAATAATTATATTTGTTAAAGGAATCCATCTGTAAAATAATGAGGATAAAACGTCTTGGGTATTACGTACAACATCACAACAAACAACACAATGGCAAGAGAAATTCTCTTGTGCATGCCTATACTGGGCTCCGAAATAAGCTAACAGGACAATAAACAAAAATTCAGAATCTCCATTAATTTTTCAGCTATTACTTAATTGTTAAAGTCTGGAAAATTAAGTAAATTTATATACATCTCAAGTCTGTTACACTGAAGTCAATAAATGCTCACTATTAAAAGTATTTGTACATAATGTAAATTTCAGTACATACTTTCATACATTATGTAAATTACATAATTACATAATGACTCCTGTCAATCATGAATAATCCACTGCATCCACTTAACAGTGTCATCTCCAGGCAGAGGAGTAGCTTCAGTAGCTTCAGTGACAGACTTTTGTCACTGTCCTGCTCCACTGACAGACTGAGGAGATCGTTCCTCCCCCACACTATGCGACTCTTCAATTCCACCCGGGGGAGTAAATGCGAACATTAATTTTATTTTAATTTTTTTCATTTTATTACTATTTAATTTAATATTGTTTCTTTGTATCAGTATACTGCTGCTGGATTATGTGAATTTCCCCTTGGGATTAATAAAGTATCTATCTATCTATCTATCTATCTATCTACATACATTCAGTACATACTTTGGTTCACTACTGAGTGTATACAGTTTCAGTATATTGCTTATGAGGGAAAATTTCAGCATATAATGTATGTACTGCAAAGAATGAAGTCCTAAATGGCCCCATAAAACATGTTCATGTATACGTAACAGTGTTTTTTTGGGACCAGACTGTCTTGCTATTCACATGAGCACAGTCACTACACTTTATTCACAATTATGAATGGCAGAAAAGCTTCTTGTTCAGAACACTTTATTATAAACATTTAACTGTGACCGTGTCTGTTACTAACACTACTAATACTACAATGTCCATGTAAATTAAATGTTTCAGGATGTGAGCTGTTTCACTGCTACATAAAAGCTAAGACATCCTATTGCAATTTCTAGTCAGGTCAATGCTGAGCATCTGGTTGTACTTCTAATTTCAGTTATAGTTTTAAACCTGCTTTAAGATTTTTCTAAAGAATATTACCCAAAACTGAGCAGCTAGGCTGGAGGATAAACATACCATAGTGTGATCTACAATGACTGTTTCTTCATTGCTTCCTCTAATAAAGTTTTCTGATTTTACACTAGCTGTACTTCCAGTGAATTTTTACTTCAGGTTGTTCTTTCATCTTTTTCCAGCTACAGAGACTGAGCCAACGGGAACTGCTAGGAGCACTAGTGGAAGACTTGGGAGTAGCAAATGTATTATCCCTCAAGGTATACTGCATGAAAAATGAAGAAGAAATAAACAAACAGGAAAAATAAACCACCCTAAAGCCTACTATAAACAGAAAAAGGGTTTGTTCACTAGGGAAGACACAGACACACATTTTCAGTACCGCTTACAAGCCTTGTTGAATACTGCTGCATCAGAAAAGACAATCAGATAAATATACATATCTGGTCAAATTCATGTAAATGGGACAAAAGTACACAAGAAATGACCTTCCTAGGTAATGCAGAACTAAGATATTTAAAAAACATAAAAAGTATTAACAAAGTATATTAATTTCCTTTCAACTTGAGGTAAAGTATAAATAGTTCTTTCTTAACCAAATAAATTCAATACAGAACTTAATTATTCTCTCATACAAGAGATACAAGTTAAGGTCTCTTTATATTCCTGTACTCAGTCTTGCCTAGATAGGGCCCAGCCACATTATCCAACCCCAAATCGGATAAGCAAATTTGAGGCTGTTAGTGTACTTAGTAAATAATTTTTACATGTTCCACTTACATACCACTTTTTATGACTACAAAAAAAATCAAAAATGTGACATAAGGTTTCTGAATTCAGCACAAGCAGGGATGGGCAATTCACAAGAATGTGCACTACTAAGATCACTAGCCCATCAAAAGAACATACAATCTCTGCCACAGATTCTGATGGAAAATGAATCATTACGGTATCATGTCAATCTTTGTTCACACCTAAACATGAGGCTCAAGTGCTTTGAGACGACAAAGTGCTGCAAAAATAAAAAACAAAAAAAAAGAAGAAATCAATTGTAATTTTTAATAACCTCTGGCATTTTCATAAGGCTTGAAGTTAAAAGTAATTAAAGTGGTATCACATGAGATTTTAAAATTGTCTTTTGTATCCACATTATGGGTTCTGTTTCACTGATACAGTTTATTATTTTCCACTCTGACTACTGACCCTACATTACTTGTCTCCATATGCACTACAAAGATTCCTTATTCTCATTTCTTACTGACATGTTTTGAATTGAACTTCCTCTGTGATCAATGTATTCTGAAGACCAACATTGCCCACAACTCCTTTGGACTACTTAAGCAACTTGCTTTTTAACCCAATCTTGTCTTCTTTCAATTTACTTTGGTCTTGTTAATTTGATAAAATAGGTAAAGACAATTTCCTCATTGTCAAAATAAAATGAACCATACAAACAAAACACTTTGGCTGTTGAACCTTCCCCCAATATTTGCAGTAACTGTAGTACTATATTTTTCACAATCTAGTATTTTGCCCATTCATACATCCAATTTCAAACCTTGGTAGTTAGAGGGTCATGAAGGACTATAGCTTAACCCTGCAACACTGGGTATAAGGTAGGAAGCAACTTTATTACAGGGTAGGATTCATTCAGACACACACACCCTGTATCGTATCATGCCAGTTTATCAGAGTTTACTTAACCTAACAATCATGTTATGATCAGAGAAAAGAAGCACCACAGAAAATTCAATGCAGGGAGCTTGTGTCATGGGTTTGAATCCCGAGCCTAATTGTTGACCATGTTTTCTGATATATGTGTGGTTTTTCACTAGGGACTCCGTGGACAGCAGAGAGATTCTCAATATAAAGCCAGTGATGTGCATCATGGTTCCCCTGGGCTATACAAACACTAAAAAAGTGGTACTCTACATTCAAATGTTGCCTTGGTAGCCCAGTCTTCTTTAAAATGGATTTGTAAAGTTTATTCTTCTTTATTGCTATGGCATCAAACTATAAATGCAAGTTGCATTTTCATTGTATTCTATATACTGTATGTGACAAAACTGACACTATTTCTACTACTACATCTCTAAAGAGGTGCATGTTAGGTTAACCAGTTTTTTCCAGATTTGTCCTGTATGTAGTATGTAGTTTGAGTGTGTGCGTGAGTGGGTCCTGTGATGGACTGGTGCCCTATCTAAGGATGTTTACTGTGTGGCTATGTGCTGTCGGGATTGACACCAGCCCCCTACCTTTATTAACAAATAATAGCAATAATAGTAACAATGATAAAAAATAACAATAACACTGGTAATTGATGACAAGTACAGTAGTGTTGATTGGAAATTTTCTGTGTGCCTGGCTTAGTCAAACTTTTGAATTGAAACTTTTGATTGAATACTTTTGCACACTATTATATAATGTTGGTCCTTGTGAATACTTTTAAACACAAAATTTGCACATATATGGAAACTAGAAATGTGTTGGTGTATTTGGATTTTAAAGACAAAAGTCGTTTTGTATGGATTTGAATGTGACCTGTGTATAATAAATACATAGCCTGCCCTTTTTATAGTATTGTCCAGAGTGATATACAGTTGAAGCAAACAGGAAGGAGTGAAGAATCCATATGCTTTTTATAGCACCGATTTGTTAGCAGTGGTAGTGAATAAGCAAAAGCGTCAGGGAAAGAAAAAAAAAAACAGTAGTTTTCGGTTTGACAGAAGTGAGTGCCTGCTATCGAGTCTGTGAGGTGTAACCATTAGTGAATTTATACATTCTGTCTGCCAGAAATATTATTGGTTTGATATTTAATTCTATTAATTTCATCTCAGAGAGACACTGAGGCACAGTGGTTAACACTGTTACCTCTCAAGCCAGGTCACATCTTTTGCCACAATAATTGGTCCAGCACAGTTTTGCAGACATTTCAGAAGCAGTCAGGGACAAGTAAAAGACCACTGCACCAATATAATCCATTCAAAATTACTTTACATTCTCCTTTTTTCATTGACATCAATGCATTCTGCTGAGTTCAGCAAAGTTCTCAGACATTTCCACAATTTTTCTAAACTTGAGGCCAAGCTATGCAGCAGAGCTCGCTCATCACTAGTGACAAGGACAAATTCTTTAGACACAAGCCTGACAAAAATTTGGTAAGGTAAGTACTTTCCAAATTGGTTGCAATGATTGCTTCCAAAAATGTGCCTTTTAATAAAATTTGCAGACAAAGGTAAAAAATCTCCATATCTACAGTGCATCCAGAAAGTATTCACAGGGCATCACTTTTTCCACATTTTGTTATGTTACAGCCTTATTCCAAAATGGATTAAATTCATTTTTTCGTCAGAATTCTACACACAACACCCCATAATGACAACGTGAAAAAAGTTTACTTGAGATTTTCGCAAATTTATTAAAAATAAAAAAATTGAGAAAGCACATGTACATAAGTATTCACAGTCTTTGCCATGAAGCCCCTGATAATCCTTGAGATGTTTCGTAGTTTAATTGGAGTCCACCTGTGGTAAATTCAGTTAATTGGACATGATTTGGAAAGGCACACACCTGTCTGTATAAGGTTCCACAGTTGACAGTTCATGTCAGAGCAAAAACCAAACATGAAGTCAAAGGAACTATCTGTAGACCTCTGAGACAGGATTCCACCAATCAGGCCTGTATGGCAGAGTGGCCAGACAAAAGCCCTCCTTAGTAAAAGGCACATGGCAGCCCGCCTGGAGTTTGCCAAAAGGCACCTGAAAGACTCTCAGACCATGAGAAACAAAATTCTCTGGTCTGATGAGACAAAGATTGAACTCTTTGGTGTGAATGCCAGGCGTCACGTTTGGAGTAAACCAGGCACCGCTCATCACCAGGCCAATACCATCCCTACAATGAAGCATGGTGGTGGCAGCATCATGCTGTGGGGATGTTTTTCAGCGGCAGGAACTGGGAGACTAGTCAGGATAAAGGGAAAGATGACTGCAGCAATGTACCGAGACATTCTGGATGAAAACCTCCTCCAGAGCGCTCTTGACCTCAGACTAGGGTGACGGTTCATCTTTCAGCAGGACAACGACCCTAAGCACACAGCCAAGATATCAAAGGAGTGGCTTCAGGACAACTCTGTGAATGTCCTTGAGTGGCCCAGCCAGAGCCCAGACTTTAATCCGATTGAACATCTCTGGAGAGATCTTAAAATGGCTGTGCACCAACGCTTCCCATCCAACCTGATGGAGCTTGAGAGGTGCTGCAAAGAGGAATGGGCAAAACTGGCCAAGGATAGGTGTGCCAAGCTTGTGGCATCATATTCAAAAAGTCTTGAGGCTGTAATTGCTGCCAAAGGTGCATCAACAAAGTATTGAGCAAAGGCTGTGAATACTTATGTACATGTGATTTCTCAGTTTTTTTATTTTTAATAAATTTGCAAAAATCTCAAGTACATTTTTTTAAAATGTCATTATAGGGTGTTGTGTGTAGAATTCTGAGGGAAAAAATGAATTCAATCCATTTTGGATTAAGGCTGTAACATAAAAAAATGTGGAAAAAGTGATGCGCTTTCTGGATGCACTGTATAAACGTGATGAATCAATTGATTGCATACTTAAAAAGCACCATGTCCCCATGCACTCCGAAGCCAAGTCATAGGGTATAACCCACAATTGAAGAAAAAAAATAAAACGATATTTAAATATTCAAGCTAAACAATTAAATGTGACACTGTTTCCAGGTAAAAGAGAAACAAAATATTTTTCTTCTTTTACTATCCTACACATTCTTAAACATGATATGATTATGGAACGGGGGTCAAGAAGATTACAAAAATGCACATAGTATTCAGAAAGAGTATTTATTCAGGAATAGTCATTTACAGTGAAGCACAGCCCATAATCTTACTAGAACCAAAATAATAGACCATTTAATTCAGCAAGTGATTGGGTTAAGAATGCTAATGAGTGCTGCGGTGGGCTGGTGCCCTGCCCGGGGTTTGTTTCCTGCCTTGTGCCCTGTGTTGGCTGGGTTTGGCTCCAGCAGATCCCCGTGACCCTGTAGTTAGGATGTTGTGGGTTGGGTAATGGGTGGGTGGATGGATGCTAATGAGTAGCAGCACTTTTATGAGCATCTTCTGTGCCTAAAATTGGTAAAAAAAACATATTGGTTTATTAAAAAAAGGCCTCAACCTGTGCATCTGTATGTGACCCTTCTTGTATATGTGTATACTTGTATACATGTATAGAGATGCAGTATATAAAAGCAAAGCTCAAGACATGTAAATCATGAATACATTTGTTATTATTTCCTTTCTAGTTCTTATATGAAATGTGGAAATGAATTACAATATTAAAGCTGTTATGTAGTCTTCATCTCTTTTATACTGTTTAAGATATGATTACAATACATGGTATATTCAGTTTTGCTTTAGTGAAAAAATAGTGATATGCTTAAATGACAAATCTGTGACATTTATTCTGTTAAGATTTCTGACAGTTGGCAGGGATAAATGGAAGCAAAAGTGGCAGCATTCTGTAACTCATTTTTTCTCTAAAGCCAATATTAAATTAGAATGACATCACTCAAACACTAAGGAATTAGGTTGAGATAATGAGCATTTTCTAAAAGCACTCAACAAAAATTCTTGCTTTAATTCAGTACTTTTAATATATAATTAATATTAATATATAAAAACTGTACATTAATATTTTATACCTAAATTAAATATATTACATATTTCCATAAACACACAAACACATAAGAATGAACTGCTGTTGTTCCAGGTAAAAAAAGGGCAAAACATTATTCTCTTAATTAGAGAAAGTATCTTGTCTTATTTAGATCAATGAACAAGGCAAACCTTATCGTGTTGTTGTGGGTGATGGGGACAACAACCCTTCATATTACATGCTTATCTGAAAAATCTTGATACATTAATTTTGATAAAATACATTCTAAAGGGAAGTACTTCTGAATCAGGGTCTTTTTAATTAAATAAAATTAGTATCATATATAGATGCAATGGTGTTCACAGGTGTGAAAGAATTGCTCATTCATGCCTTGGCTTGTGCCAGATGATGTTTTTATCTTACAGGCTTGTTGTGTTAGATGAAATTTTCAAGCTTAACTTTATTGCCATATGTCACAATTTTACTGGAAATCTTGTATTCAACAAAATGAGGATGATAATTATCAAAAATCAGGACGTGCCAGAAGGGCAGAAATATCCATTCAAATCTAAATTCTCATCATTTGGATTAGGGTATTTTGCAGTGGTAATCAAATGTTAAGAGGAATGAAACAGTCACTGATTTAGCAAATGAACATTACATATATATCAGCAACTAATATATTAATTACAAATACACACAAAATTTAAGAAAGGTAAAGATGGCAAAGAGTAGAAAGAGGGACTCACCAAGTGCCATTTGGTCATTCTATTTTTAGACAAACAGTTAAAAATGAGAAAGAACTATTTTTCATCATATTTAAAAGAAAACATATAATTAGTTGACACCCTTCTACTGCTACTGTTTTAACTACAATAACTATTCTTAGAGATCCAGCTTTCTAACTTAGTGTTGAAAGTTGTAATTGCTCTGTATGGCACTAGGTCTGTTTTGACAACCATGGTGAAAATAAGCAGAAAATCTAACTGTTCCATATCAAGGAGTATTTTTACTACTGCTAATGTGACTTAAATACCTTGTTCTACACATGAGTAGCCTGGCACCTGCTGCATGAGAACTAGCCAATTACTGTTCAGTGTCTCTAATTTTCTGATTCAATTAGCATGCTTCAGAGCTTTCCAGTTTAATTGCAAACTACTTCACAGTTAGCTCTCTGATTAATCATTGCCCATCTGCAAGCTATCGGAAAACTTGGTGGAACAAATTTGTGTATTTTAGAATGCTGGGAGCTTAGCAAATCAAACCTGTTTTGCAATATAAAGCCTTAATTCTGTTTGCCCTTTTCAGCTGCACTTCTAAAAAGCCCAGTGTTGATTAAAAAGGAAGTCTAACAATAATATACTACATTATGCATATAATCAGGGCAACTATGGTTGAAACCGGGAAAGATGAAAATTCATTTTAACTGCTGTTTGTTTGTTTATTTGTTTTTTAGGGGGTGTGCCCAAGTTAATACATGTGGAATTAATTAAGTTAAACTGGAGTGGTACAACACAAATTGTTAAAGTAATCATTTCATATGACATCATACCAGCTGTATGGCTGTTACAGACGTTTTAAATCTAGTCAGGAGTTTAATGAGATGCAGAAGCTAATTTAATGATTATGAGATTAATATGAACAGATGATAAGAATAATGTTTAATCATTAATTTTTCTAGCAAGTGCAGGGAAATGAAAAAACTGAAGGCCAGGTGGTTACAAGTTTGAAATGTATTTAAGTACCACTTTCACGGTAAAAGTGAAATTAGTGTTAATGTACTAGAGTAATAGAAGTAAAATTCACAAAACCAAACATAACACTTGGGATAACACTGGAGAACAGATGACCTATATGAAACTAGAGTATAATCACTTGCAGAGATTTGGTTTAATTCCTTATGCTCACTCTAGATAAATCAATGCCTATTAGCAATCTTACTTAAATCATGTTTTTGTGTCTTATGGAAAGGCAGGAGTATAAAAGGAATAAAAAGACATGCTTAGGATACAAGAATGAGTATAAACTGATATGGTATATGCCTCAAGCAAAAAATTTAATAAACTTGATTGTAGCTTTCAGCATAATTTTATTAAACACTGTATAATAACTTTAAAATGCTCTTCAATGAAAAAACACTGTCAAGGTGCACTTTGTAATGCTCTAAAGACTAGTGGAAGTCAAGCATCAATGAGTAAGAGTTTTCTGATAGAATATATTCTTATTGCTATAGCTGTTTTTTGTGTTACCTAAAGATAAAACAATGCACAGTCAACACTGTTTACATTATAAAAAAAATAAAAAGGTTTATGTAGCAGGCAAGTCCTGTGGACTTTGAAAGGACTTAGTTGAAGATCTCCATTCATGAATGTCCAAGCTTGCTCACTGGAATGGTCACTCCAGTGCCACTAAAAGTACAGCGAATATAGTATGTGAGACAGCAGAATTCAGTAAATAGCCCACAGTGAATGAAGACATAGGTGCTATAAATTGTTTCCAATTTTGTGAATTTTAAAACAAGCAGACTGTATAACCTACATACATCAGGGAAAGATCAACAAAACAAAAAACATTCTTTCATCTTAAGTTTAGTAAATTGGAATGTCACAGCCTTTCATTCTGACATTTTGTATGATCTTCATCTGGTTAGGAACACTAGGAAGAATGTTATTTCAACCTCAAACTAAAAAGGTTGAACACTCAACACTGTTACTTCAGAGTAATAGAACTAATAATAGTAGTATTGTCATATTAGTTCAACTAATGGCTCTGAACACATTCACTCACTATTCCTTTAAGCTTTTTTTTGGTGCCAATCATTGCAAAACTGAACTCCTCTGCAGAGCTTAAGAGCAATGATTTAAAAATATGAATTCCTATTTTACAACCACATTTTCCTTTATCAAATAAAACCATAAGGTGTCTTTAATGCACCTAAGGTGTCATCACTGACACCAGCTTGAATATTTCTGAATGTTGCATTTGCCACCTGCAACTACCACTGTTCAAACTCTAATCTGATCCCTCTCTCACCATTAGCAAGTTGCATTTATAGCCTAGGCTAGTCCATCAATTCAGGCATAATGGCTGCAACTTGAATACACACTAAGAATAAAGCATTCCCTGACTTGTACAAAAACATGCAAACGTGTAAAGCAAGCCTTTAATGTCTGTCATTCAGGCAATACTGAAGAGAGACTGGATTATTATCACAATGCATTCTGCTGAACCAGAGCCTGTAATTGAGACCAATTGACTATATGTACAGTCTCTTCCTAATTCCATGTAAGCCTGCTACCTCACCTCTGGCAATGATATCAAAACAGACTAGATATGGCGTTTTTCACCTGATTACTTCAAGACGTACGCAGACCTATGGTAAACCGCATAAATCCCATTATTCAAGTATTATAATAATACATTGTGACAGATAGAGGGCGCTATTGTCCTCTTGAACCCCCAGACTTTAAGCCAGACACCAGGTAAAAGTCCAAATATCATTTATTTTTGAACTACACAGTGCACAAAGCACCCTCCTCTCCACAATACTCCTAAATACAATACTCAATAATCACAATAACCAATCCTCCACTCCCAGACACGTTGCCACCCTTCCACCCAGCCCAGCTCAGCCCTGGGATCTCCCACAGTCCTTTAAATAGTCCTTGACCCAGAAGTGCTTCTGACCCCTCAGTCCATGTGACTATCCAGCACTTCTGGGTCAGGTGAAAACTCCTTTTCTTCATCAGCCCGTAAGCACTTTATTTCTTCCAACCAGGTGACTGGGATGTACTTCCGGGCTGTGTGGAAAATAAACGTCTCTGAGCCTCCCTACAGCGTCCCCAGGCAGCCCCGACGTTATCCAGCAGGGCCGTGTATTAAAACTCCAAAGTCCATGATGCCCTGCTGGAATTCGGGGCATCTCCACGTTGCAGGGAGGGCTCCATCTGGTGGCTTGGGGGTCTTGGCCAGTTGTCCACAACATTTATTTATATATTGCCTTTCCCATGGTCAAGGCACTTACACAGTTTAAGAAAAAACGGCGGGGTATACAGTATATAGCATTGCACAAACCAAATAAATAAGATTAAGACAATAAATTCAGAAAAAAAACCTAACAAACAACATAATTGATGGTCTAGCACACACAGGTTACATAAGCATCTTGACATAGAGGTAAACTGAAAGAAGGGTAAAAAAGTCAGGTAGAGCTAAAATCCTTCCTGAACAGATGAGTTTTGAGCTGCTTTTTAAAAGAATTCATGGAGTCAGCTGATCTGATTAATTTCTGTAGGTCATTCCAGAATCTGGGTGATATACAGCTGAAGGCCCTGCCACCCATGGAGTGTAGATTAGTGTGGGCACAACAAGATTGCCAAATTAAGAGGACCTTAGTGGTCAGACAGGCACATAGTGATAGAGAAGGTCACTGAAGTAGTTTGGTGCAAGGTCGTTTAAGGCTTTGTAGCTTATTAGTAGGATTTTATATTTGACTAGCCAACCCGCATAATCAGGCCGGTTTTTAAATAATTTTTAAGCACAGGGAGAAAACTTAAAATTTGCAAAATGGGTAGTGTAATAAATCAGCAAGAAAAGCAACATTGTAACAATGCACGGAACGAACCAACACACAATCGTCCGTGCGGCGTAGCGAGGTGGGAGGGGGGTGTGTACAAAGTGCAGGAGCATCTAAGAAGACGCATGTTTGTCGCGGATGCGAATTGCTGTATGTAGCGTGTACAACACTTTGCTACGCTGCACGCGATCGTGCGTCATAACCGAAAACTCGTTTTTTAAAGACTGCTCACTTCATTGTGTTTTAACCTCAGTTGTAAAGGAATGTTTTAATGATCCCATGGGATACCCCTCGCAAACAGTTTTACACGCTGCATATGGCGATTCACCTCCGAGAAACATGCCTCTATTAACAGTCAACGTGTGGGAGGGGGGTGTGTACAAAGGGTAGGGACAAAAACAGTGGGAGCGTATGAGTCACACTTAGTGGCAATTCCACAGTTTGCAGCCCGAATGGGGTTCAACGGCTTACCCACGCCCAGACACACGATCAATCTCATGCATAATTATTTATTGAATGCTAAACACTTGTGGAAAGACAGGGTTCTCTAAAACAGGTTAGTGTGAGAATACAACAGTAAGTGAATGAAAAGATGGAACTCTGGAGAGAGCAAAATACAACACAATAGTAAACCCGCGGCATAACAAATGTCGCATAATTATTTAGTGATGGTTGAACACTTCTGGAAAGACACAGGGGCACCCCTCGCAAACTGTTCTACATGCCGCATACAGCGGTTCACATCTGCGACAAACAAACTGTTTTACACACTGCATACAGTGAATCACATCCGTGACATGATTTTTCCTAGATGGTCCTGTCGCGTCCACCCTCGCACTCAAAGCATACACACTGCCTGCTCATGTGCCCGGTCGCAAGCCGCGTCCAGCCTCGTTCTCGAAGCATACACACCGCCTGGTCATGTGTCCGCTCGCAAGAGAAACTCACGGAGAGCCGCCCACCAGCTGCCTGTGTGTGTGCCTCTGTCTGTCTCTGGCGGCTTTCTCTTGCGCTGCCTCTGTGTGAACCGGTCAGGCACAGAGAAGGTCAGCTGCTGACAGAGCGTCTCGACTGTTGCAGGGCCTGCATTGGTGAAGCAGGTGAGACGGTAATGAAACAGAAGCACAGGGCTTATTGGTTTTTAAAGACTGATCACTTCATTGTGCTTTAACCTCAGTTTTAAAGGATTGTTTTAAGGATCCCATGGGATACCCCTCGCAAACCGTTTCACACGCTGCATATGGCGATTCACCTCCGAGAAACATGCCTCTATGAACAGTCAACGTAGCTCGGAGGTACATGACATTAACCTGACCTGCACTGCATGTGGCCTCTACGACAGGCGAACATAAATGACACCATTTTTTCTGTGTTGTCGCGTCCGAGTTGGTGGGCGTGGCCCTGCGAGTTGTCGTCGTATCCAATGGTCTTGGAGTTGGTGGGCGTGGCTCTTTCCTGTGTGCGCCATAGGTGTCTCACTTGTCGGCGGCTTAGTGAATCCACGCCCCTTCCGGCGTGCTTTTCATGGTTGTCTTGCCTTAGTGAATTATATATATATAGATTCTGTAAGACACAGGGAGCCAGTGAAGGCGAAGCAGGATGGGTGTGATGTGCTCACTGTTGCTGGTTCAAGTAAGGACTCTTGCAGCTGAGTTTTGAATAAGCTGGACCTATGATATAAGATTAGAAGGGGCGCCTGCCAGTAGGGAATTACAATAATCAATGCGGGATGTGATAAATGCATGGACGAGCTTCTCAGCATTAGAAAAGGAGAGAAATGAGCAAACACAGGATATGTTACAGAGGTGAAAGTAAGAAAGTTTATGTGATTTATGTGGACGGAATAAGAAAGGGAGGAATCAAAAATGACACCAAGATTCTTTGCAGTAGAGGCAGGTCTGATGAGATCACCGCCAAGATGGACTGGGAAGGAGCTCATTTTATTAGGTTGTACTTTAGACCCAATTTTAAAGAGGCAGGTAGTGAGCTGAGAATGCTCTGATGAAGTTCCACTTTTAACATTGAAGTAGAGAGGAGTATCATCTACATAAAAATGTTAACCCAGTCCATAGCTACGACTAATATGGCTATGGGGAGCATACGAATACAGAAGAGAAGAGGGCCGAGGACAGAGCCCTGAGGAACTCCTTGTTTTACTGGTGCTGACCTGGATCTGCTGTTGCCAAGACTAACAAACTCTTACCTATCAGTCAGATAGGACTTGAACCACTGGAGGGCAGTGCCAGAGATACCCAGCATGTTCTCCATTCTGGACAGTAGAATGTCATGTCCGGCAGTGTCAAATGCTGCACTGAGGTCTAATAGAATTAATATCATGGCCACTTTCTATTATTCTGCCATAATGGGTGTTCTTGGCAGCAGTTAGTGCTTCTCTGTAAGCTCTTTGGTGGTCAGAGAAAGCCTGGATGTGTACGGTGAGGCCAGTCTTACGTGACATTCTCTCAAAGCATCGGCCAGCTGCTTTCATAGATCGCAATTCTGAATTATTTATACCAAGGAGCTGAATGCTTAAAGGAAACCTCCTTATGTTTTAAAGGAGCTGTTTTATTTAATGCTGAATGAAGGGCTGAGTAATAGTGGTCAACAAGACTATCTAGTGTTGATGGAATAGGTGCAGACAGTAAAAGATCAGAAATGGATCCAGAAAGGATAGAGGGACAGATATTTTTACGGTTTCTGTAAGAAATTTGTCGTTTACAGGTAAGAGGAGGGAGAGGCAATGAGACAGTGAAAAGTACTGTTTTATGGTCAGAGAGTCCCAAATCAGTGCTGTAAATTTTGGCAACAGATAGTCCAGAAGTACAGATCAGATCCAATACAGTGCATCTGGAAAGTATTCACAGCACATCACTTTCTCCACATTTTGATATGTTACAGCCTTATTCCAAAATGGACTAAATTCATTTTTTTCCTCAGAATTCTACAAACAACACCCCATAATGACAATGTGAAAAAAGTTTACTTGAAGCTTTTGCAAATTTATTAAAAATCAAAAAATTGAGACAGCACATGTACATAAGTATTCACAGCCTTTGCCATGAAGCTCAAAATCGAGCTCAGGTGCATCCTGTTTCCTCTGATCATCCTTGAGATGTTTCTGCAGCTTAATTGGAGTCCACCTGTGGTAAATTCAGTTGATTGGACATAATTTGGAAAGGCACACACCTGTCTATATAAGGTCCCATAGTTGACAGTTCATGTCAGGGCACAAACCAAGCATGAAGTCAAAAGAATTGTCTGTAGACCTCCAAGACAGGATTGTCTCGAGGCACAAATCTGGGGAAGGTTAAAGAAAAATTTCTGCTGCTTTGAAGGTCCCAATGAGCACAGTGGCCTCCATCATCTGCAAGTGGAAGAAGTTCAAAACCACCAGGACTCTTCCTAGAGCTGGCCGGCCATCTAAACTGAGCGATCGGGGGAGAAGGGCCTTAGTCAGGGAGGTGACCAAGAACCCAATGGTCACTCTGTCAGAGCTCCAGAGGTCCTCCATCTCTGCAGCAATCCACCAATCAGGCCTGTATGGTAGAGTGGCCAGACGGAAGCCACTCCCTTAATAAAAGGCACATGGCAGCCCGTCTGGAGTTTGCCAAAAGCCACCTGAAGGACTCTAAGACCATGAGAAACTAAATTCTCTGGTCTGATGAGACAAAGATTGAACTCTGACAATTACAACAAGTCCACAGCCTTGTCTTGAGCTGTGAGGTTCTGTGTGGAAAGTGAATCCAGGTGGTGCTGCCTCCGCGAGAGTGTTAATTTCGTTCGATTTTTGCCAAGTCTCCGTTAAACACAGTATATCGAGTTTGGCATCAGTGATGAATTCTGACAGCACCAATGCTTTGCCATTAAGAGATCTCAAATTAAACAATGCAATATTAGTTGATGAGACTTCTTTTTGCACAGACCCGGGACCGGAGTTTATTTTCACATACTGTAAATATGGCACACTGACACTTTTGAGACAATGCCGCCGGTGGTCTTTTCATTCGCAGCCCGGCGGTGGCGGCAACCTGACTCGCGATGTACATATTTCGGGCGCCGTAAAATCAGGGCGTCTTTTAGGATGTTCCAGGCAGACCATTTGCTCTGGACAAACTGTTTAATAAGAAGGAGTTTGCCATGAGAGTATTTTAGCATGATACTGAGCAATACATCTGATAGCAGTGGAGAAGCAGCACAGCACAGAAGAGCCGGTAGGACAGGCGGATGTTGTAGCGTAGATGAGCGGCGATAGCAAAGAAGCAGAAAGCATAGCAGGAGGAGTTAGAAGGATTTGAAGGTTCCAACATACAGCCATAAACAGTAACGCTGGGTATTTACAGGCGTGATCACCCCGGAGCCACCAACCAGATTGGTATGAACATCAGATCAGTTCTTAGTCGTACAGTACTGTAAAATGAATCAGGTGCAGACCAGGATAGCAAATATAATCAAGGAGATTATCCTGAGGTCCTAGATCGCATGGTATAAAAAAATGTTCGTAGGTCTTGTCCCGTGATCCACAGATACAGTTGTTCCAAGTCAAAGTAGAGTCCATAAAATCTGTAAATATTAAACCAATCCATACAATTCTAGTCAGTTGCATCCACGAACTATACGTACAATAAAGGAAATAAAACAAGCATAAGAAAGTGTAGAATTAAGGCGAATTTTGTGAAAAGTGTTGTTAACAGGGAGGAGCAGCAACAGCATGCGTGCACCAGCGTCCCCTCCCTGATAGTTACCTGTCAGGAGCTAAAAAGGAGAAGGGCTTCAAATTATATGTTTCAATCTACATCCTCAAAAAATGTGTGTCAATCCAAGTTACAATTTTCCTAACAGCTTTGTCAAATTCAGTTTAAACAAGGAATCAGAGAATGGAGAGCTTACCATTAGGGCTCAGTGCTACAGATTAATGAGGAAAAGCTAAAAGCCTCATAGTTTGTGTGTAAATTATCCTGCATGTTCAATGTAGGCTCATTTATGAGACAGGTTCCTTTACGTCAAATCAAGTTTCTGAAAATCACATGATCTAATGGCCTGCACTAGGCTTATATATATTTCGTATGATATCCCTTAAATCACATTGAGTAAAAATATGTGAAGCTAATGGGATTCACAGAAACTAGATTGAGTTCTGACACTTTATTTTCACACATTTTTTGATCCTTGATGTATTAAGGACACTTGGACACCACTTGGACAAAGGCAGTGGTGCTGTAAGAATTATGTTTTTGGACTTCTCTAGAGCCTTCACAACCATCCAACCTCTGCTCCTTAGGGACAAGCTGACAGAGATGGGAGTAGATTCACACCTGGTGGCATGGTTCGTGGACTATCTTACAGACAGACCTCAGTATTTGCGCCTCGGGAACTGCAAGTCTGACATTGTGGTCAGCAACACAGGAGCACTGCAAGGGACTGTACTTTCTCTGGTCCTGTTCAGCCTGTATACATCAGACTCCCAATACGACTCAGAGTCCTGCCACGTGCAAAAGTTCGCTGATGACACAGCTATTGTTGGCTGCATTAGGAGTGGGCAGGAGGAGGAGTATAGGAAGCTAATCAAAGACTTTGTTAAATTGTGTGACTCAAACCACTTACACCTAAACACCAGCAAGACCAAGGAACTGGTAGTGGATTTTAGGAGGCCCAGGTCCCTCATGGACCCCATGATCATCAGAAGAGACTGTGTGCAGAGGGTGCAAACCTATAAATATTTGGGAGTGCAGCTGGATGATAAATTGGACTGGACTGCCAATACTGATGCTCTGTGTGAGAAAGGTCAGAGCCGACTATACTTCCTTAGAAGGTTGCAGTTCTTCAACATCTGCAATAAGATGCTGCTGATGTTCTACCAGACGGTTGTGGTGAGTGCCCTCTGCTACGTGGTGGTACGTGAAGGACACCTCACACCTGGACAAACTTGTTAGGAAGGCTGGCTCTATTGTAGGAATGAAGCTGAACAGTTTAACATCTGTGGCAGAGCGACAGGCGATAAGCAAGCTCCTGTCAATCATGGACAATCCACTGAACAGTGTCATCTCTAGGCAGAGGAGCAGCTTCAGTGACAGACTGCTGTCACTGTCCTGCTCCACTGACAGACTAAGGAGATCGTTCCTCCCCCACACTATGCGACTCTTCAGTTCCACCCGGGGGGAAAACGTTAACATTATTCAAAGTTATTGCCTGTTTTTACATGCATTTTTATTACTCTTTAATTTAATATTGTTTTTTAGTATAAGTATACTGCTGCTGGATTATGTGCATTTCCCCTTGGGATTAATAAAGTATGTATGTATGTATGTATCTATATATCTATCTATTAAATAAGTAAAGTGAGATTAATGATGTTTTGATACAATTTTGGTGTTTAATCATTAAATTTTATTCAAGGACATGTGTATGTATATAAGCTTAATATGTAATAACATGAGTCTGCTGGACATCTTACCTTGTAAAAAAGTGAATGTCTCTGCTTGAGCCAGCAAAACGGTGAATGCAAACCACTATTTCATTGTCAGAGTCACAATTTGTTTTTCGTCAGCTGGAAGATCTCCTCTCTGAGACACATGTTTTCATCAAGCACTAGGTTGGCATACAGAGCCGAAGCATAGGTGTGGTCCTAGAGGATTTTATTATACTCCTCGTCCAGTGTGTCATCCTCTGTCAGTTTCTTCCTCCTCTCCCAAATACCCAGCCTTAAAAGTGGAACACAGAGGTTGTTCGACTCAAACAATGCAGGAACCACTCCCTTTTTCAACAGTCGCTGTCCTGTCTTGGATCGTGGCAAGCAAAAATCCTCTTTTTAAAATGCCATCTACAAACACGGGTATGATGACCAACTGTAAAGGTCTCTCTCTGTATAGTAATGATCCATTTAGATTGGGTTTCTGCATCGAAAGGAAATGGATGAAAACTAAGTACTTTGTTGTACTTGCTGGAAGTTGAACATAAAGATACACAACAATGTTAGGCTGTAGAGCTCTCTGAACGCTGAAATTTCAATTTCTTTTTCGCTGACATTCTTGCCACTGAGCAAAAATCACAACTGCAGTTTGGAGAAAGGAAGTAACTGAGCGTGCTGAGATTTAACCAAAGTATGTCAGCACTACCCTGTGCATTTAGCCCATTGGACAGGTACAAGAAAGTATTTTCAGAAAACACAAGCAGAATACTCAGGAGAGCTTGTAGCAATGATGAAAGCACTGTCACTGTACCAACAGAATATGGAAATGTTCACTGAATGTACAATGGAATAAAAATGGAATTATCAAAAATATGCTTTTAGTGTACATAACTGCAGATCTAATCAGCCAACCTATTATGGAAGGACATGACAAACAACCTACTGCAAATCTTTCAATTCCTTTGCTAGCGCTCTAGAAAATAAATGTCACTACATCTGAAATCAACATTGGTGGCAAGTAGGGAAAATGACAAAAGATATGGATGGCACCAACAAAGTCACACTTTATAAGGTCACTAACATCAGAACAAGCCTTTGTAAATTTCTCTAGAGGAAAGGATGTCTCGAAAGACTTCAGGAAGATTATGTTCTTCCATAAAGAAATTCATAATATCTAATAAGGGTTAATATCTGAACCCTTTCTAGTCAACAGATGAGTAAAACAGAGTTATGAACTTGTCCCAATGCTTTTTCCCATTTTCCATCTCTTTATATCTTCACACTAGAGGTAAAGGAAAGAAGTTTAAGTTTGCACAGCTAAGACCCAAGATCAAGGGAGATCCATTTGCATATCAGGTTGTTCTGGCCATCCATCCTGAGAAGGCCCTTAGTGAATCATGGACCACTTCGCTTGCACATATACTGTACAATTAGCTTGGTGTTACAGTTTAAGGTAGACAAATATTATGAACCATTATGTCACCCTCTATTTTAGTTAACATATCCATTCGCTATACCCTCTCCTGCATCTTGTCCAATAATTATGAACTAAAGAAAAACATCAGAATGGCAGCAACAATTACAAGTGCAGAGGAGTCTCAGAGAACTCCATGCTCTCTATCAACATTAGGATGAAGGGAGTATAAGGCCTGTGCATGTAGCACAATCCTGCAAGGCAGCAGGTGATATAAACTGCACACCCAAGAAGAGTGTTTCCTCAAACCTTTCCACCTCCACTGAACTCTAAAGGAACAAATGGTGGGACTCTATACTAAATGATGATATCCTCATAAAAATGAAGCATTTCACATGTGTTTGAACTTTTATCTCATTAATGTGTGCTTTAGTTTGTTCATTTCAGCAGAAAGAAATAAGTAGGAAACCACTAAAGATGTAGTGTGCAGGGAGGACAGGCCAAGAAGCCTGCTAAATAGCCTACCCTGTGCTAAAAATATGACTGCAAACATGACAGGAATTCTTGAAACCTTAACTTAGAAGCCATATCAGCAGTCAAAATGAACATTGGTAGGCAAAGAAGAAGACTTCAGAAGTGCAAGCAGAAGAGGTACAAAACATGGGAGTAATAAAGAAAGACGGTAAACGTTAGGAAATGTCAACACCTTACAACACCACCTTTACTTATAACAACTGAACAAAACATGTTGTACAAGAATTGAACTGTTAATCACATTAGGAGCTACAGAGTCACAATAGACTGATACAGATGGAGATCTTCATTGTCTCTCAAGACAGATGAATGTTAAGGATAGGAATATAAAAATGCAATTTTTTAGACTGGATACATCCTGAATTAAAAACATTTGAATTATATGTACAATATAGGAAAATAGTCCGAATGTTTTACTGTTAGGTGCTAAACACACAAAAAGAAAACCAGGTCTGAGTCTAGGCTAAGGTGCCTTAGTGTTCCTCCTCTGTTCTGTTCTCATCTCTCACATAGTCCAAAGACATGCCACTTTTCACATCACAGAGTAATTTCATAGCCTCCTGGTTCAAATTACAATATGGCATGTTTTATGTGTGCTCACTGAAGGACAGCTAGCTAACTATACTTTCACATTTACTATATGGTATGATAAAATTTTCTAAAAAATAAAGGATGATTGGTAAGGGAATAATTTGATGGACAGATATGTTTTATTTCCAACTTGATGACTGTAAACAGTACATTCAAAGGTTGCATTATTAGTCAAAAACATCTATGGAAACAAATAAGTATAAAACCAGGGTTATGTCAGAATGATTATAGTGTAAAATGTTGAGCATTATTCATTATACACAGCAGATTGTCTTCCTAAGGAAAGTATGTAAAAACAGAACTACTTTAAAATTATTATACTACTTATCATCAAAATGATTGTAATATTATTATTATTACTACCACCACCACCCTGGCCACTTTCTTCTTTCTGACCTCAGAATAATTAGTTCTCAGCAAAATTACTTTCCCAAAGGGAATAATTTATCTTTTGACCTTTGCAAAACAGGGCCTGAGTAAATTAAACATTAAAGAAAAAATGTAAACTGCAATAAATAATATAAAAATAAATATATTGCTATTTGTTGGTGAAAAAAGCAATGTTAACCATAAAAAGACTAAAGCATTAATAAATGCAACTATTGCCGAGTTCTGTTCATTGTCCTGAAATTAAGAATAACACATTTTTGCACTTGATGTTTTAACAAAAATAATCCAAATGAATTTTAATAAAAAATGAAGTTATTAGATATTTCCTTAAAAGTCAAAAATTAATATTCAAAGTTCTCTTCAACAATAATAGGAGTTTAAAATTCCAATTGTCTTAGTCCATCCATCTGTCCTTTAACTCTTTCAGGGCTAGTGTCGACTTCTGTCAAAAGGGGGAGTTGAAGAACTATAAACGGTGACAAAACCAACCGTTATCTTTTAGTTGGACTCTTGTTGCTAGAAGGAAAGTTAGCTTCATTGGTTTGACCGAGATTTCCTGCATTCGCATGAGTAGCACGGCGCAAACAACGGCAAAAATGGGACTGACATCTAGCGAGAGATCAAAGTGAATGCGTAAAGCAAAATACTCTGTGGTTTTGCCTATTATCTCTGAACTGGACTATGACTTGCCGGACTCCGATTTTGATACAAGGAATCGAAAATGAATGTGAGGTTCCAGCTTCAGCTGACTGGTCCCCAGCTATTCGTGGTGCTGAACAGGTTCAAGTAGCTGACACGCGTCAACGGCACTTGTTCGCCAGGTGGACTGCCACTTAATAATGATAAGAAGTAGAAACCAGATTGCAATGCACTGCGACCATGACTCCTGCTCCTGCTGCCCCAGCCTGGCAGCAAGACTGCCACGCATTCTTGGCAAACTGGCAGCCGCAGCATGCATCAACAGATGTTTTATGTTGCTTTCTGTTTGAAACCATTGCTTTTCAGAAAACTATGTTTTTTGGAAATAATATTCAGCCCTCAAAGAGTTAACCTGCTAATCCATTTCATGGTCAGGTTGCTATCTTCTGCAACACTGACAAAAAATGGCAGAACATTTTTCTAAATGTAACTAAACAAAATGTAAAATAAAGGCAAAGAAAAAATATTTAAAAACACTGCACTCAGTAAAATGAAACCAAATTAAGGTCACTGTGCAGTAAAATGTGACTAAAGGACACTAATGTTCTCTTGCCTTACAAATTTCTGCTCCAAAAC
The DNA here is from genome assembly GCF_016835505.1 of Polypterus senegalus. NCBI lineage: Eukaryota > Metazoa > Chordata > Cladistia > Polypteriformes > Polypteridae > Polypterus > Polypterus senegalus. Next base: position 141,746,886 of record NC_053160.1, read on the forward strand.
CACTATGATGATTTGCAAAGTTGAGAATTACAATACATGGGCAGGGCACAGACTACAGTTCCCCATCGGTGCCCCCAACTGCCAATGTCAAAAAGAATGTTGGGAGACCTGGCTAAACTACTGGAGTAAGAGTATGAAGGAGAGAGTATAAGGACCAACTGGAAGCAAGAAGGCAAAATCATGTGACATGAATAAGGCACCGACTAGAAGGAAAATAATTTTTGGTACATACGACAGAAATGATGGAAATGTAAAGATGTATGAAAGTTTATTGGAAAGCTTAACGAGAATAAGCATATGAGAAAGTTTTTTTCTGGCAAAAGAGCAGTGAAGAAAAGGCTGGATTTAATGTACTTGTGTCAGGAAACACAGGCAGATAAAATGGTGGACGTGAAGAGAGTGAATTATAATTAAGATGACTGCTTGTAAACAATGGATAAATACAGTCTAGCAGTATATGCCCCAGAAGATGGCATAAGCAATGAAGAGAGGGATGACTTTGGGTGAGATTCAGCTATGTGTCTCAGTGGAAGTGAACTATAATGGGAGGTGTACTGAGTGGGTATGCTAGAGCCACTTATGGTTATGAAGGAGCCCATGTGGGTTTTAGTATCAGTACCAGGAATGTTGAGTGTGAGAGGATTTTAGGGACTGATGTTGAAATAGAAATGGTTGTGTGCATCACCAAGTTTAAGGAGGAGGAAAACAAGTTTGTGACATTAATCTGGTGTTGTAAAGATCATGATAGACTATTTATGGTTAGGAAAGTTGACTGACATCAGTATTATGACTAGAATATTATTCAGGAATAGGCATTTGGATATGAAGAAGTTGAAGGAGGAGAGTGTGAGAAGTAAATCTGCTGAAATGCTCATACGAACAAATGAGGTTTCAGGACACGTCACGTCAGGTCAGGTTGGGAAGGATGCTTCGTCGGCAAAGTCAAGATGAGTGAATCTTTCGTCGCCAACAGATACCCCACATGTTATTCGCAACTATGCTCTGTACCGATGGGTGCCCACAAGTTGACACTCCTCTGGTCATGGGGGACTTCAATGCAGCCACTGGCACAGACAGGGCTGACTATGAGCATTGTCTTGGTCTCCATGGGTATGTTGACGATGGTAAAGGTGGCTCCATGTTCCTTGACATTGCAAAAAATCAGGGGCTGTGAATCGCTGGATCCTGGTTACAGTGCCCTGAGCCACATCAATGGACTTGGTACTCCAATAGTGATGGTGCGGTGAAGGAGGTCAATCACACCCTTGTGGGCAGACGATGGAGACTCTTACAAAACTATAGGGTCTACAGAAGTGCCCAGTTTGTGAATTTTGACCACAGACTTGTTGTTGCTACTCTGAAGATCCAGCTTAGGTCCAGTAGGTTACCACCTACTAGGAAAATGAGGCTGGACCTGGCCAGACTTCAAGATCAAGCTGTTTCTGATGAGTCCGTATGCAGTTTGTGTGAGGAACTTACAGATTTGGATGCGACTGCCGATCCTAATGTAATCTGGGAGACCTTCCGTGACAAGACCCTGAAGGTTGCTGAGGGTTGTGTTGGTGTTATCAGTGTTCCCAGAAGGAGGTGTTTCACTTCACAGGGCACTCTGGATATAATCGAGTGGAGTCGCAGCACACAGCTTGATAGCAACTCCGGTCTGTATCGGGAACTGAGAAGGATGGCTGCAAGGGCTCTGAGGGCAGATAAGGATTTGTTTGTTAGAAGAATTTGTGAGGAAGTTACACACCATCTATTGTCTAGTGACCCATGTCCTGCTTACAGAGGAACCAAAGCATTACGCGCATCCGAATCTGTTCCTCATTGAGTTGCAGTCAGGGCAGCTGATGGAATGGTCCTTATGGATGACACTGCAGTTGTGATCCACTGGCCTGGCTACATTGAGCAGCTGTTAAAAAGCTGATCCTCTGGCTAGGAATATCTCTGGGTCCACGGTTCTTGAGGCTGATCCTCCAATTAGCTGTGAACCCCCCAATCTCACAGAGATTGCAGAGGTAGTGAACTAGCTGATGGTAGGGAAGGCTATGGGAATCTGTGTTATCCAGGGTGAATTTCTCCAGGTTGGTGGTAAGGCTGCCCTCTTGGCATTGCAAGCAATCTTCGCTTTTATTTGGGAGACTGGTATCATCCCAACTGACTGGAAAATGGGACTTGCCGTCCCTATCTGGAAAGGGAAGTATTCTTACACCCTGTCTAGCAAAGTATTCTACAACAACAGCCATGAGAGTTTAATCTCACATAATTGGGTTTATATTGTTTTTAGAATGTCATCAGAGTTGTTCCCAGGCAGTCATTCACCTTCAACCAATGAGGTGTGAACTCAGCCTCTGCCATTATGATGTATTATGCTTGAAGTCATGTGCTTCACAATTCCAAGCAAACAAACTTAAAAAAATGAACAAAAAAAGATATCTTAGAAATATAAATTCTAAAAAAATGTATATGCACGTGTCTGAGAACAAAACTGTATTTTGTCTTAAGTCAAAGAAGATTTTGCATGGTGTTTGGTGCTTATGAAGTTTTGGGATCAGAGGTTGAGTATAAAGCGGATTGGTTGAAGTGGAATGTCAATCCTGATGATGTTACAGGAACAGTAGAAACTTGAAGGTATCAGATCATCTGTTACAAGAAAGCATAATATTAATCATAATGACCTAAGATACAACACCACAAGCAAAACATGCAAATAAAGTGAATGAGACTGAGTGCCAGTGCAGCTCCTGGGGTAAGTATGTTATGACATTAGAGCTGTTTTTTAATCTAGTTTACTCTACTCTCCAGAAATATACTAATTGCTACATTCTGCTGTTTTTTTCTAATGAATCTGGTCTAACTGCCCCAAATGAACACATAATATAGTTAATTTCAAATATGTCAACAGATAATTTCTACTTTAACGAAAACAAAATAACAAAAACAAAAAAACTGCCATAATAGGCAGGCTTGTCAGTGAAGTACTAAGTACACCGCACAAAACCTTTATTGGCTACAAAAGAGAAGAATGTCTTCACACACAACTGCAATACAAGTTAGTTATTTTTTCTTGTTTAATTCTAATAGGTAGCCCATTATGCTTCTCAATGTTAAAACAATTTGGATTTGGCAGGGAACATTAAACACAGCTCACATAAATCTAAAATCAGTAAAAACCTTCATTAAATGACTGCCTTGCCCATTTTTTTTACTGTGCTACTCTGGCCCATTCTAATTGTATATTTACCTGCTCCAATTTCTGAATATGCTTTGAATAGCTGCTGCTTTGAAATGACTTTATAAAACTGAGGCATTTCAGCTAGATTTATAATATGTAATTCAGAGAGATTTTTTGCAACATAATGGTTATTATTCATATTCAAAGCAATAATATTTTGTATTAGAGTTTTATTGAATATTATTGCTAACTTATCATCCTGCACTGCTTAATGATGGCTCCCAAGTACTTCCCACATGACAGTAGAAAGGTCCTGTACACACAACCTTTACATTAAATCTCATTGGATCCCAGTGTGTGTGTATGTATATATATATATATATATATATATATATATATATATATATATATATATATATATATATATATATATATATATATATATATATATATATATATATAAAAACACACACACATATAAGATGCAAAAGTTGACAGAGTCACTCATTCACTCATCAAAAAAAAAACACAAAACACTATTTTCCATTTAGGCTAAAAAGCAGAAACTGGCAGGATATTATATCTCATGGCAATATGTATCCACTAAGAAAGGACAACTTTTTTTTCAAAATTCAGAGCCAAAAAACACAATAGAAAATAAATACTACAAACTGGTGACTTTGTAGAAAATTAGCAGATAAGTGTTTTTTTTAATCTTGATATTTCTTGGTAATACTCTAGTGATTGGGAGATAATCAAATGTACTGAATCCCCCATTTCGACACAGCACTGATAGCAATCGCACAGAGAAACGGGATGCGTTGGTTTGTTAATGAAGGCCATCTGCAGAAGTGAAGTGAAAGGAATGAAGTTTGGTGAAGCAGCATTTATCATAGTGCAGTGTTTCTCATTTAGGAGTTAAGCCATGATTCCACAGAATGAAATGTCTCTTTTTTCTGTAGCTGATGGAGATGCTTTTTTCAGAATGTGATAAAAAGAGAACAGGACATTGCTTATCAATGAGTGAAAGTAATCAGTAACTTGACATTTTTTTTGTTGATAGCCATTTATTCAAAAACACTGTATAGTGGGGCAATACTAATTTTAGATTTTGATTCTAACAAAGATGAAGGATCAAGATTTTTAGCAGCTTATAGCTTTGAATGAATCAACTATAATCACCTTTGTAACTCTACTAAATACTGCTACTGGTGATGTGCTTTAATACAGACACTACTAAGGACTGTATGTATAATGACAACAGTAAGCAGCTCAATTGAACTAATATGATTAGCATCAATAAAAAAAGTAATATTGCATACAGAAAAGTACTTGTTAATAACATTATACTTTTGATACAGCAGATTAACCCATGGCAGCATAATTGTTGCCCACTGATTTCCCGAATGATGCTGGGCAACAAAGCTATTATCTTTCTATTATAAAAGCAACCATTTTCAACCATGCCCAAGATCCTCTCACCTCTCATTTGTGTGAATGCTTTTGTCAGGCACAGTTCCTGCACTTTCAGCCCTTATAAATTTTTACGTTTTCCTCACTTTAAGTTCTCAATAAAAGAAGACTTATCATGTTCAAATCTTATTGAAGAATTTAATCCCGAAGGGTTATCAACAGAAGAAATGAATACACGGGCAATCCTAGCACCGAGAAACGATGAAGTCAAATGAATTAATGCAAAAACTGTTGCTCGGTTACACGATGTGAACCTGGCCCGGACACAGACAGGCGGACATGTTGTTCTTCAACCACCACATGTTTATTTACACTATATACAATATAAATTATGGTCACAAAGACCCCAGTTCATTGGTCACACAGACCCAGTCACGTGCACAAACCCCAATTCACAGTCCTGGCCTCACAATGCCTTGTCTTCGGGCCGCCTCCACTTGCCTCGTCCTCCTTCCACCCGATTCTAGCCTCGAATGAATGGAGACGGCCCCTTTTATATGGTACCCGGATGAGCACCAGGTGTTCCCTCCCGGCTGCTCTCCGGCTGCTCTCCGGGCGCTGTCATAAATCTTCCCCCCAGCACTTCCTGGTGTGGCGGAAGTGCTGGGGTAACAGGTCCCCAAGGCATTGGGGCGACTCCTGGCAGTGACCACGGGCCCCTACAGGGTAGGGCTTCCATGCCCTGTACCCGTGGCCCCCAAAGCAACCCGGAAGGCAACCCCCACGTGATCCAGGGTGGGTGCAGACCCACATCCAGTCCTTCCTGTCGTCCCGGTCGGGTCATGGCCCCTGGCATCCCTGACAATGGCAAATCGGTTAAATGCGTATCAATAGATTATGTTAAAACAGTGGGTGATGATGGTGCGGAAGATGAAAACATCAACTTACAACCTACAACCGTTAACACCATCTGGTCTTCCACTGGCCAAACTACTGTTAAAAGAACGATGTATCGTAATGTTATTGCGTAATTTATGTCTATATTCAAAACTGGTCAAACAACTCTGATATGTACAATTTTAACAGGTGAGAAGAAAGGTAATGTAGTACATTTTCCATGGATAATATTAGACACCAAAGGAGATCTTGATATGCCATTTGTATTAAAACGTTTACAGTTTTCTGTTAGAATAGCTTTTGCTATGACAATTAACAAATCACAGTGACAAACATTCGAAAAAGTTGGTTTATTTATTAGAGAGAAAGAAACAATATTCACTCATGGGCAGTTATACGTTGCTTTGTCACAATGTAAGTCCAAACACGGAATCAAAATTCAATGCGATATTGACTGCAAATTTTCAGTAAAAGTGTAAGTTTAAAAAGTATTTGCGTGTTAATTTCAAAGCCAAACAGAACAAAAATGTATAACACAACAAATATCTCTAACGCAAAATGAAGCAAAATTTTCTTTCAATTTATTACGTTTTACAATTTTTTACTATGGTTAATTACTTGCTGTAATGTAAAATAGTTCTATTATGCATATGTAAGAATACCCATGAAAATAACAATCTGTTTAAATTGTATATCCGCTTCCCCATACGCGAGTGGCAGATCTGCAAGGTGGCTAGCGCGTAGCAGGGAGCAGAACCCCTTAGTATTAATAATTACCAAAATCACTAAAGAGTACTTAATACTAATGTCTTCTATAAAAGATAAAATTAAAAACGTAGCATTAAAGTCACACTTTCTAATCTTCCAAGAGTTGCTAAGTTTTTACAAGTACTCTATATCTGCATATTGATAGTGCCAGAAGTCATCACTCCTTTAATAACTACTAAAAAAAAAAATAAAACTCAGTGCAAAGTAAAATTCTCAAATAACATACATATTTTGTGCTCAAAAATGTGTGAATCACCACTACTCTATGGATCATTCCATTCAGTTTCAACTAAGTGTGCTGTACAATTTGTAAATAATCTGAAACTTTCTCATTTATTTATATTGTTGATTGACAGACAAAAACAATTTTTTACATTTTTTCCCCTACCCTGCTCCCCACTAACCCCTTTCAAAGACGGCGGCTAACACCAGTTTTAGCATTCGTAAGCCTTTGCATAAATGTCAAATATCTCCTGAACCAATAAAGATATATAAATAATTCAAAAAAGGTTTTTAGCAGCATAAACTGAAGATTTTTTGCACTAACCATATGCTCTGAAATCAGTCATATTCTTTTCTTTATGGCCCATTAAAAATTGATGACCAAATATTGATTTTCACTATCTTTGTGATTTTTTTTTCTAAGCAGCACAGAAAAGGTACACAAACTTGTTATTCATCCTGTAGAGACCTTGTTACTTGAAAACCATAAAAGGATTTTGTTTTCTGCTGGGACAGTAATAATGCAGTGTTTCTCACCTATTCCTGTCAACTGTCCTGAAGTTATCATAAGGTTTATCAAGAGTTTTCTCCAAGGCAAGGCCTCACAACCCTCAACAAAGCTGAAATATTTCCAGAGTAATACTCATAAACAGTGTGAACTGTAAGAATGATGAAAGAACTAATTTTTTGCAGCAACGTTTACCGTAGGAGGCATTTAATAGTACTACCTATTCCATCACATGATCTCTTGCAGTGGCAAAGAAATGCAATTCTGCCTCAAGTCCATACTCTGCATTGTACTAGAAAAGACTGCAGGCGTTTCAATCACTTTATACACAGGCTGCACCATCAGAAAAATGATACACTTTGTTAACGTGAAAGCTAATGAGCTCTTTTACTTGTGGCAGCAGCTTCTTCTGGAAAGTGAGCACAGTGATTTTGTTGAGAGATAAATGGACAATTTGGGCAGTATACAAAATAGAAGTAAATTCTAATAAGTTTTGACTTCTCTTCGCTCAGCAGTCCAAGCACTTAGACTTTTAATTGATGAATGACATTGTGGGCTACCGGGGTATGTACAGCCACCCTATCCCAGACACAGACAGGCAGGACACGAGTTCCAGTCCAACACACATGTTTATTTACAGCTGGGGAACACTTTTCTCTACTCCCCACAGCACAGTACATAAAGCACAGATCTCTTCTTTTTCGTCCTTATTTTGTGCTTCTCTCCACTTTTCCCACACAAGCTTTGTCCATCTCCTCCCGACCCAGGTTCTCTAAATGTAGTGAGGTGGCACCTTCTATTCAGCTCCTGGGAGTGCTCCAGGTGGCTCATCAGCATTACCTGGAATCACTCCCAGGTGTGGTGGAAGTCCACTATAGGGCTCTGCAGCTCCAACTGGTGGCCCCCACTGAAACCAAAAGGGCTGTACCAAACTCCAAGTCCCAGCAAGCCTTGAGGGAATCCGTGGTGCCACAGGGACCCAAAAAAAGCTGCCTCCTAGCATCCCATGGGAGGTAGTGTCTCACAGATGCTCTCTCTCTCTGTCCTTCCATCAGCTGGCATCCCGGCCGGGTAATAGCCGAGGCCGCCCGCAACAACATGTAAAAAGAGTATAATTGTATTTTTTAAACCAAGATTGGTCATTTTTTAACTTGTGATAAATATAATGAAAATCTAACTTATTATTACCATTTAAAAGAGTGTAATGTATATACCAATATTTTCTCCAACATATGAGGCCCGATATCTCAAAAATTAGGCTGAACACAATAATCATATTTGGCTAATGCATTACTACCACAAAGATGATGCTGCACAAAATAAAAAAAAAAAAATCTGCTTTTTGCATCTTGCCCCATCAGTGATACAATATAAAACATTTAACTTTTTTTCAACTTTGAAGGGGTAACCATTTTTAGTTTTTACATTTTTACATTATTTTTTCAGGTAAATATTTCTCTACAGTATGGATAAAAACTGTAGCTTTTATAAAACTGTACCTTTTATGTGTTTTTATTTTTACAGGGCTACAAAGAAAAGAATATGACTTATTTCATGGCATATGGTAAATGAAAAAGAATCCTCCAATCATGCCTAGAAAAAACATTTTTGAATTATTTACATATCTTTATTGGTTCAGGAGATATTTGACATCTTGCGAAGGCTTCCAAATGCTAAAAATGATTGTGTATGCCATCTTTGAAGGGGGATAGCATGAAGCAGGATAGGGAGGAAAAAAATATTTTTGTCCTTAAACAACCACATGGATAAAAGGGCAAAGTTTCACGTTTTTTGAAAACTATGCAGCAACAACTTTTTTTCAAATTTGTGTGAATCTTGATGGAATCGCTCTTATGCCATGCACCTTAAAATAGTATTAATCTTTAATATACAGTGATTATGTTTGCTTTTCACTATTTTGAGAACAAATACCAAGTTCCTTCTATATTTAAGGCTTTTAGCTTTTGGTAGCTTTGTCATGTTTTGATAAATTCCATATTTGCATAAATTCTGCCTAATACTACATTTTGGAACATGAACACAAAACATTTTAACTGAATAAATTCTCTACATACAGTATGTGTTTCAAACATCCAAATTAATTACATTTAGTTTTTTTAACAGTTTGACTGTAGATGAGAATCAACTGATAAAATACACATAATATTTACAATAATACCAATAATGATGTACTGCCTAAGGTTGGGAAAAATAATTCCAATATGTCAAAACCTTGATTTGGCCACAATTTACATTGCTATAATAGGATATTGACTTGTCTAAGGGTTCAGGATGGCCATGGCACATGCCTGCAATGAATGCCTGGTACAAGTTTATTGTGAGTGCCCAAGGTTCACTAACCCCTAGGAATTTCATCAATAACCAATCTTTACAGTTATATCTTCTTTGAAATTCTAAACCAACAATATTTTACTTTAATTATTTCAGTATCATAAAAACATTTCCCATGGAAATCAATAATGGTGCTAACCATTAGCCAAAAATCTGCAGCTCTGCAACACAAATATATTAAAAATATTGATTCACTAAGCTACTGAAGTTTTGATTGACTTTAATGTAAGTAAGCTGGAAAACAGAATTCTAATGACTAAAACAAACTTTTAATTAAATTTATGGATTTACAGAAAAAAAATCCTATTTTCTGATTACTCAAAATGCTCACTGCTGTTAAAGATGATGAAATAACACAAAAACAAGAGAATGTGTTCATAAACTTGACTAATAGAGGGATTAATTAACATCCTCTTACATAAAGTACATTTAATACACAATGGTTAAGAGTGCCGCTAATAATCTTTCTAATTAGAAGGTACTAAGATGTGTTAAAAACATGATATGCTAAAATTCTACAGCAAATTTAAACGTCATGAAAGTATTCCAATGTTAGGAAATTATTAGATAGATAGAAAATGACTAACAAATTACCTATACACATATGATAAATGTCCAAGTAGGTCTCACTCATTCAATTGTGTTCTCTTCTACTTTTAGGACAAGTGTGCAAATGTGACAATGTTCTAGGTCTCATTTATGAAGGAATATATACTGTACCGTCTTATGATCCTCATAAAATGGGATGCAAGTTACGTTTTTAAAAAATTCAAAGAAAATTACAAACCTGCTATGGACTGGCAACCTGTGCAGGGTTTGTTCCTGCCTTGCGCCCTTTGCTAGCTGGTATAGGCTCCAGCCTGCCTCCACCCCCCCAATACCCCCACCAGCCAATCCTAGTTAACCTCGTCTGGATTAAGCAGGTTAGAAAATGACATGACATTTACAAAGCAAAGCCATCAGCACTCTTCTAGGAAAATAATGACACACAATTATACCGTAAAGCAAAGTAACAATTTATTAAGAAATAACCAAGTGAAGAAAAAAATGAGAATACACAGTATGTAACTTTATTAGTTCCAAGCCATAAGTGTAATTTTAAATGCCTAAAACAATACCACATCCTTAATACACATCTAACCATTAAATAATATACATAACTATTTTTGACCTTATAAACAATGAAGAGGAAAAAAACAAAACTGTTGTGGCATATTTGGTTAAAATTGTGCTACAATTAAAATTTGCAAATGCTTTGACAATAATATATGAAGAAGAACATGATTAAAACTCTCAGGAAATCCTTTCATAGTTATAAGGAACTGAATACCCAGTGTTGTTAGGGGTATAATACAGGATGATCTTGGCATGTCAAATAATAGGTACTGTGAATGATTTGTTCTTAACATTATTTGGGGGGAAATCAAATTGGTGGCGGTGGGGGTCAGTTATGTACGTCACTCTCCACATTTAATGCCAATATTGTTAAAGTGAAAAATTGCTGAAAGTTTTAACAGACTATGATGTACCACCTAGTAAGCAAATTGGTGTTTTCTGTTTAATGAATACCACTCTGTATTTTACTACATTTTTGTTTATCACAGAGTCTAAACAGTAGTGACCTGTCACATATGGGTCAGACATGAAATTAAGAATGTTGTTGTATACCATACATGTGACGTTACTATCACTACTACTATACCAGGACAATTCAAATGTAAATAATTATAGAACATGTTTTTACTTATACAATTCTGTCTAGATCTTAATATGGCAAACATGGCAGAAACATATAGTAATTTACTTCATGGGTATGCTAGAAGAGGCCTTACATTATTAATGTAAAATAAACCACGTAATTGTATTTCTATGCTGCATATGGTTTCATTTTATTTGCAAACAGCATATCTTGTCTGACATGAAAGTCAAAAAATAAACATTCTTTTTAAATTTATGTGAAATGCAGCTGTAGTGCAAGTGGTATGACCCTTACAAAAAAAAAAAAAAAACACACATAATCTTGTTATCTTTATTCAGTACATTTACTGCTTTACCTTTGCCCTCTACTTAACTTTAAAGAGTAATACAATTAGCCAGTTGTAGGCAGTGTTATTTTTAGTTCTCAAAACATTAAGGAACAGATTATGGCTAAATTTAGTTTTGCTTCAGGCTCTGGAAATTCAGCATAATCATATTAGTAGGTTAGAATTTACTTTAAACCACACCATAAATAACAGGTGTGCACTGTACCTGTTACCAAAGCATGTACAGTATTAACTATAAGAGTATGCTTAGATGCTCAGGTGCAAGAAACAGTATATACAATATACAAAGAAAAATACATACTGTATATCATGGGATATGTAATGTGATTAGGCTTCAGAGTTGGTGAGGTTCTGCTTTACATGATACAACCAGTGTCATTGTATGTTTACAACTGTAAATACAATAACAAAACCACATAATTTGGCTTTTACCATTTTATCATTATTCATCCTTCTTAGCTAATATAACGTGACACTATCAAACCCTGGGACAATGGAGGCTGGAAACTTTATTGGTAGCACTGAGGACAAGGCAGGAGGCAACCCTGGACAAGGTGCCAGTATATCACAGGGCACATTCATGCACACGCCAACCTGAGGACAACTTGGAATGACCAATGCGCCCAGCATGCAAGTATTAAGAACGTGGACAGAAAAGTATAGTATCAGGAAGGAAAACACATAGTGAACGACACTAAAAAACTCAGAATACCGGATCTGTGCAGCAGTGGGCCTCATTACTGTATCACTGTTTCTGTTTATGTCAGCAACCATGATCAAATAAAGGTCATAAACAATTAAACAACATTAAAACAATGTATATATTATTGGGAATGAAATACCAGTGTTTTAGGAAAATCTCATAAATTTCATGTCAGTGCTACTAGGATCTCATGCAGAAAGTAATGCTGGACTCTATTGTGTAACAGTAGAACTTAGTGAGAACAGACAAAAATATCTGAGCTTTCCCTAGATGTATGAGGAAGTACAAGCATTGAAAAACATTCTTGACAAGAGGTGAAATGATCTGTGTCCATTTCAATTTATCATAGACTAGCACAATACCCGCGCTTCGCAGCAGAGAAGTAGTGTGTTAAAGAAGTTATGAAAAAGAAAAGGAAACATTTTAAAAATAACGTAACATTATTGTCAATGTAATTGTTTTGTGACTGTTATGAGTGTTGCTGTCATCAAGGATTTGATTATTATTATTTGTTTCAATCAGGTTCATATTTGGAGGATGTGTTGTGTTCAAGTTACATTCCGTGTTTGTCTAGTCTATATCCCTGACCATCTTATCTTCGTTGTCAACCGTTATAAAGATAACAGGTTTCATTCATCGAAGTGATCACTACCCAAATTGGTACTCGTGAATCTAAGATGTTTAACAGGCATTCCCGGTATTAAGTTGTGGATTTGCCTGCGAATATTTAGAGGCAACGTGTCTATGAACGTAATTAAAACTTAAGCTTTACACCTTGCTTTCCTATTGATATGTCTACAAAGGCTTGTTCAGCTTCAGAGGGTTGCTCCTTTCTTACTGCATCAATAAACAGCTCGTATTCCTCTTTATCTGAGACATCACACACTGCGCGCATGGGTTTACCTTTCCCAGTCCTGCAAACTTTAAGAAAATGGTGCAATTTACTACATTTTTTACACTGTCTTCCTTTAGCTGGACACTGACTTTTTCCAACATGTGTTTTGTTTCCGCAGTAGCTGCACTTATGAATATGCTTGTATGCGTCACTCGCTTCATATTCTTTTGCTGCCTTCTCAATTGTGTAATGCATTTTTGTTCAGCGCTCTTTGGAGCTCTTGCTTGTTCGCTGCATACTGCGTTCACAGTCAGTTCACTTGAGCCACTCAGACTACATGCATTGAAGGTTCTCAGCTGTGCTTGTGCTATCTCGTGCGATCTTGTGATGTCCACGGCTTTATTTAATGTTAGCTAAGACCCGGCACATAAAAGTTTCTCTCGCACTTTCGCTGAGTTTGTGCCAAACACTAGTCTATCCCTGACCATCTCATCTTCATTTGCATAAGCACAGTCCTTCACCCGTGAATATTTAGTGTCAGCGTGTCTATTGGATTGCTGCTGACGGATGGCCTTATATGGGCAATCCCTCAATTACGTGGGAGGCGTGATGATGGAGGACACAACTCCGCCTCACAAGGCGACCAAGCTGCAGGCTATGGCCGTATATATGTACATAAGTTATGCCCATTATGCGTAGAATTTTGAAATGGAACCTGCTTAACTTTTGTAAGTAAGCTGTAAGGAATGAGCCTGCCAAATTTCAGCCTTCTACCTACACGGGAAGTTGGAGAATTAGTGATGAGTGAGTGAGTGAGTCAGTCAGTCGGTGAGAGCTTTGCCTTTTATTAGTATAGATGATGACTCCAAGAAATTTGAAGCTGCTCAACCTCTCAACAGCAGCCCCACTGATATAGATGGAAACATAGTCTGCTTTCTGAAGTCTATAAAAAATTTCTTTGGTTCCCTGTTATTAAGGGTGAGATTTTTGTCCCAGAACCACTTTGTCAACAGGTAGGCCTATTCTCTGTAAGCTGTCTCATCATTGTTGGTGATCAGGCCTATGATGCTGGTGTTATCAGCAAATTTTATTGTGGAGTTGGAGCTTTGCCTGGATGTACAACTGTAGGTAAACAAGTAAACCAGGAGATGGCTTAGCCCAGTTTTAAACAATTGGTGAATGTTTTCTGGTTGGCAAAGGATGATAATTTAATGGACATTCCTGCTGAAGCTCAGCAACATTATATTAGCTGTATAAACAATAACATAAATATGCATTTTATTTCTCAACCTAACATAATGCACCACAAACATAAGTGATGCCAATTTAAAAAGAAAACACACTCTTAAAGCTTATTAGTGATTCAGAACAGGACTTCTAAGAAACAAATGAATCACAATTGCATAAAAACAACATGCCAATGCACTATTCTCATATAGGGCAGATGCTTATGTGGCAACAATGGCAACGAACAGCAGACTTCATTATTATGTCCAATTTTATTGTATATCCAAAGAATCATAGAATAATTTCTGTAAGTTTATGTGAGGATGCTATGTAGACTTAGAATGAATACTAACTACTGCAAGCCACATTTAGACCATTTGGGAAATGTACAGTTGTCCACCTTGAATAATCCAGCTATGGCTAAATGTTACAAACATCTAAACATGTATGTCCTAAGACTTTGCACTTAAGTATAATTTCTTCTACAAGAAACCTAAATGCTAAGCTTAGGAATGACAGGAAGAAATAAAGCTGAAATTGCTGACAATAGAGACAGGGAGACACTAAATATCTTTACCCAAAATCCTGGAATGAACAGACTTAAACTCATTTGCAAATGATCTTCCAGTAAAACAGTCTGTTGCACTATGCATCTTTAAAGCACCTATGTGTTTTTTTTTTGTACTTTGTTAAGCCCATGTAGAAGGAAAGGTACTTTATGGATAGGAGAGTGCTATTTTACATATAACCGAAATTACATTTACAGGGACAATCAAAAATCTAATCAGTTCTTGTGCTGCTGGCAAGTTCCTAATTAGTTTAAAAATGAAAAATAAAGTCTAAATTGGCTACTGGAAGATCGCTTCTGGACACCCTTCAGCAATGTCCAAGCTTGCTGCCTGCCTCAATGAAAATGATATAAAATTGTAATGAAAAAGGGATCCATTCAACAATTCAGCTTAACACCTTGAATTGAGAATGTACCGTGTAGAGTGCACTGAATTACACTGCCAAATTAAGGATCGCCTTTGAAAAAATAACTGCAAGTAATTTCTAGATTTGAACAAAAAATTCATTTTAATCATCAATAACATTACACATTCAAATTTACTTTATATCAAAAATAGTATCTGTTTACTGTTACTTTCTGAATCAGTTGAAAAAAACTTCTCCATAATATGTAAGAAAATTTTCATATGTGATGACTCCACTATTTTATCCTTAAACAATCCTTAAAACATTTACTAACTAAAATATTGAAAGGTGGGTTTCACTTAGAAATGTGATTTATTTGGAGTAGGTGAGGTGAACTGTGGTTTATTATCATCTCCTATCATTTTTTTTATATTTCTTTACTTTTTTATTAAAAAAGCTAATGATTGTGTACTGTACTGAAAAGAAAAAGCAGAAGGCCTTCTATCTGTACTAATATTTTGTGCAGTACAAATGAATGACAGCAGTGGACTGGCACACTCACTGTTCAGTGATGGTTCCTTCCTTGGGTCCTACACCTACTGGTGTAAACAAGTTTAGAAATGTTACATTATGGCATAAATGAATGAGTGAAAAAAGAACAACCAAAAATTGTATAAAAACATAGTTCCATAGATGTTTTACTCCTTCATATACTAACTATTGCTTCTTTATACCGGATGCTAGAATAAATTATCAGTAATTGAGAAGGTTTTCAGGTCAGTGGCATGTAAATTTAAAATAAGGATAAGACAGACAACTTCTAGATGTAAGTTTAAAATCAAAGTTTTCAATGTTCTGGTTTTCTTTGTTGCCATAATAATCAGAAACATATTTAAAGCTGAGTGAAAATAAGTTTATTTAGAAAACAAAGTAACTATTTGAGCCCACTCACTGCACGTTAAATAACACCTCCATACTGTATCTATACTAATAAAAGGCAAAGCCCTCACTGACTCACTCACTCATCACTAATTCTCCAACTTCCCGTGTAGGTAGAAGGCTGAAATTTGGCAGGCTCATTCCTTACAGCTTACTTACAAAAGTTGGGCAGGTTTCATTTCGAAATTCTACACATAATGGTCATAACTGGAACGTATTTTTGTCCATATACTGTAATAGAATGCAGCTCGATAGCCGTGGGAGGCAGAGTTTCGTATTAAAATATTTAACCAATAACATTTCAGCCGTCATTTGTGTCCAGGCAGAGAGAATAGACTGCAGCTCGATAGCTGTGGGAGGCGGAGTTTTGTATTAAAGCATTTAACCAATCACATTTCAGCCATCATTTGTTGCCAGGCAGAGAGGCTTTCACAATCTGTTGTGGAGGCACTCTAACACAGAATAAATATCGATTAACCTGTTGCTTCAACCAATCAGATTTTGAGTTGGTGTCTGTAGAGCCCTCTAGCAGGCGTATGGCAACGTCACCATATTCAGACCCATTGATTGGATAGAAGCCGATATGAGGAACTCTCCGAGGCCACTGAACACACCGCAAACGCTTCGAGCGAAAGACCGTCGCGTGCACTAAGGCCAACTCCATGGCAGAATTCTGGACAATATTATTTGCCAGACACAAACCAGATTTCAAGACCATGAATACCTGATGTTTGTCATGCTCCTCGATCCCCAGAAGTTTCGGGAATACAAGAAAAATTTCACTCATGCAGCCTTCTCCACTTTAACACAAGAGCCACGGAGCGCTTTTTGATCTGTCTCGGCTAAAAACAGAACTGACTGTAATGTATGCCATGGCTGATTTTGCAGGAAAATCTCCCACTGATCTCCTTGACTTCATTCATCAGAAAAATCTGAATGAGAACATGGGGCAGCTGTTCACATTGGTATATTTGGCAGTGAGCATCCTTGTGTACACTGCTTCTGTAGAGCGGACATTTTCAGCCCTAAAGCAAATTGAAACTTATGTCAGAAATACCATAGGGTGGGTTTGCCTTTCACCATTAGCTTTGATGGTGATAGAAAATGAGGTTTTGATGGAACTGAAGCGCACGGATAATCCGTACAACAGAGTAATTGAACTGTTTTTGAGGAAAGAGAGGACGATGGATTTTATTTACAAATAATCCGAATTTATGGTGAGTAAAATGTTGCGATTTTCCTAAATAATATTGCAACTTTATGAGTTATTATTGATGGTTTTTATGTGTATCGTGACTGTGGCTGCAGTAGAAAGGAACTTGTTCATCCCTGGTTTGTCTATATATATACCATATATATATATATATATATATTAGTCGAGGATTCCAGGGGCCACAACCCGGCCGGAACGCCTTGAAGGACCGGAAGTGGGCGTGTGCCCATCTGGGATCACGTGGGGGCCGCCATCCTGGTTGCTTTGGGGGCCACGGGTTCAGGGCATGGAAGTCCCACCCTGTAGGGGCCCATGGTCACCGCCAGGAGGCGCCCCAATGGCTTGGGGACTTGTGACCTCAGCACTTCCGCCATACCAGGAAATGCTGAGGGGAAGAATTAGACGGACACCCGGAGAGCTGCCGGGAGAACAGCCGGCACTTCCGCCACGCTGGGGCGTGGCCAAGACGGGAATTCCGGGAACCACCTGGAGCTCGTCCGGGAGTGTATAAAAGGGGCCGCCTCCCTTCATTCAAGGCTGGAGTCGGGTGGAAGAAGGACAAGGCACGTGAGGAGAGAGGAGGCGGCCCGAAGAGAGGCAATTTGTGGCCAGGGCTGTGTGTTTGGGGTTTGTGCACTAATTGAACTGGGTCTGAGTGACCAATTATTGTATATATTGTATATAATAAATACGTGTTGTGGTGAAGAACAACATGTCCGCCTGTCTGTGTCCGGGTCGGCTCCACAATATATATATTCTCATTTGTTCTCATTTGTTCCTGAATTTCTTTGGATCTTGGCATGATGTCTAGCTTTTGAGGTGCTTTTGGTCTACTTCTCTGTCAGGCAGCTCCTATATAAGTGATTTCTTGATTGAAACAGGTGTGGCAGTAATCAGGCCTGGGGGTGGCTATGGAAATTGAACTCGGGTGTGATACACCACAGTCAGGTTATTTTTTAACAAGGGGGCAATTACTTTTTCACACAGGGCCATGTAGGTTTGGATTTTTTTCTCCCTAAATAATAAAACCATCATTTAAAAACTGCATTTTGTGTTTACTTGTGTTATATTTGACTAATGGTTAAATGTGTTTGATGATCAGAAACATTTTGTGTGACAAACATGCAAAAGAATAAGAAATCAGGAAGGGGGCAAATAGTTTTTCACACCACTGTATATATCAGCGCTTCCCGATTCATTTTACCCTTGCACCCCCTTGGTTTGAGAAGAAGTATGAAAAAATATGAAGTTAACGCAGAAAAACAGATCACCAATTGAAGCTTTATGAATAATGGATACTTTATTCGCCATCAATAATTGTTTTGGTAAAGCCATACTCAGTGTAATCCTCCTTCCATTTTATAATTTTTCCGTGACTAGCCATGATTAAATGAACGGTAAAAAAGTAAGAGCGAAGCAAGGGTGACTTATTCAGGCAGACATGCGACAGCTCAATAGCTTGAATTTGGATATAAGTAGGTTCTATTTAGTCGCGAGAAATATCTTTGGTAGGAATGGAAGTTGAATTTAGTCTTTAAATTTCTATGGTGAAGAAAAATTTATGCAATGATGACTAAATTTAACTTACATTCCTACTAAACATATTTCTGTCGACTAAATAAAAATTACTGATATTTAAAATTTAAATAGAACTTGAACAGATATGATAGTTCATAATACCCATGCAGCACTAAGTGCATGTAAGAGCAGGAGTCATCCGTTTTAACAAGCAGCGTATTGCACTGATACGAAATAGCCTGCCCATTTAATTATTTAGGAATGGATAGATAAATTAAGATTTTGTACAAATAATGTTTTTAATTTTTCTTCCTCATTGGATTCTGGCACCCTCAGCAACAGCTGCTCGCACCCCAAAGGAGATATACATACATATATATATATATATATATATATATATATATATATATATATATGTGTAGATAGATAGATAGATATAGATATATAGATTATATGGATGGATAGATAGAGATAGAGATATATATATATGTGTGTGTGTATATATGTAGATATGTATGTATATATGTATGTATGTGTGTGTGTATATATATATATGTATATATGTATACAGTATATATATATATAGAGAGAGAGAGAGAGAGAGAGATGTGTGTGTGTGTGTATATATATATACAATGTATATATATATATATATACACACTGTGTGCACAATTATTAGGCAAGTGAGTATTTTGACCATATCATCATTTTTATGCGTATATTCCAACTCCAAGCTGTATTAACTTGAATGCTTATTGGATTTAAGCACGCCAGGTGATGTGTATTTGTGTAATGAGGGAGGGTGTGGCCTAAGGAGATCAACACCCTATATCAAGGTGTGCAGAATTATTAGGCAGCTAGTTTTCCTCGGGCAAAACGGGCCAAAAAAGAGATTTAACTGACTCTGAAAAGTCAAAAATTGTAAAAAGTCTTTCAGAGGGATGCAGCACTTTGGAATTGCTAAGATATTGGTGTGTGATCACAGAACCATCAAACATTTTGTTGCAAATAGTCAACAGGGTCGCAAGAAACGTGTTGAGAACAAAAGATGCAAATTAGCTGCCAAAGATTTGAGAAGAATCAAACGTGAAGCTACCAGGAACCCATTATCCTCCAGTACTTTCATATTCCAGAGCTGCAACCTACCTGGAGTGCCCAGAAGTACAAGGTGTTCAGTGCTCAAAGACATGGCCAAGGTAAGGAGGCTGAAACCCAACCACCACTGAACAAGAAACATAAGTTGAAACGTCAAAACTGGGCCAAGAAATATCTGAAGACAGATTTTTTTTCAAAGGTTTTATGGACCGATGAGATGAGAGTGACTCTTGATGGACCAGATGGATGGACCTGTGGATCAGTAATGGCACAGAGCTCCACTCCAACGTGGAGGTGGGGTACTGGTATGAGCTGGTATTTTTAAAGATGAGCTAGTTGGACCTTTTGCATTGAAGATGAACTCAAAATCAACTCCCAAACCTACTGCCAGTTTTTCAAGACACTTTCTTCAAACAGTGATACAGGAAAAAGACCATGATTTTTATGCAGGCCAATGCTCCATCACTTGCATCGAAGTTCTCCACTGCGTGGCCAGCCAGTAAAGGCCTTAAAGATGAAGGAATAATGACATGGCCCCCCTTCCTCATCTGACCTAAACCCTATCGAGAACTTGTGGGCACTTCTTAAACGCTAGATTTACGGGGGAGAAAAACAATACACCTCTCTGAAGAGTGTCTGGGAGGCTGTAGTCACTGCTCCACAAAAAGCTGATCGTCAACAGATCAAGAAACTGACAGACTACATGAATGGAAAGGCTTATGACTGTTATTGGAAAGAAGGGTGGCTATATTGGTCATTGATTGATTGATTTATTTTTTTTGAAATGTCAGAGATGTTTATTTGTAAATTTTGAGGTGTTTGTTTATTATTCTCACTATAACAGATGAAAATAAACAAGTGAGATGGGAAAATTTTCATTTTTCCTTTAGTTGCATAATAAATCTGCACACTAATAGTTGCCTAATAATTGTGCGCACATATGTATTCCCCTGATGATGTTCACACTCACATTTCCGTTGTGAAACATTCAGGTTTCAGGTTTATTAACATTTTGGATTGACTGATAGCACTGTGTTTGTTCCATATTAAAATTAATCCTCAAAAATACAACTTGCCTAATAATTGTGCACACAGTGTATACTGTATATGACAGCAACACTCATAACAGTGACAAAGCAATTACATTGATTACATTGTCAATCATGTTACGTTATTATTAAAATGTTTCCTTTTCTTTTTCATTACTTCTTTAACACACTACTTCTCCGCTGCAAAGCGCAGGTATTTTGCTATATATGTATATGTGTAAATGTATATAAACTGCTCAAAAAAATTAAAGGAACACTTTGAAAACACATCAGATCTCAATGGGAAAAAGAAATCCTCCTGGATATCTATACTGATATAGACTGGGTAATGTGTTAGGAACGAAAGGATGCCACATCGTTTGATGGAAATGAAAATGATCAACCTACAGAGCCCTGAATTCAAAGACGCCCCAAAAATCAAAGTGAAAAAATTATGTGGCAGGCTAGTCCATTTTGCCAAAATTTAATTGCAGCAACTCAAAATTGTACGCAGCACTTTGTATGGCCCCTGTGTTCTTGTATACATGCCTGACAACATCGGTGCATGCTTCTAATGAGATGACAGATGGTGTTGTGGGAGATCTCCTCCCAGATCTGGACCAGGGCATCACTGAGCTCCTGGACAGTCTGAGGTGCAACCTGGTGGCATTGGATGGACCAAAACATAATGTCCCAAAGGTGTTCTATTGGATTTAGGTCAGGAAAGTGTGGAGGCCAGTCAATGGTATCAATTCCTTCATCCTCCAGGAACTGCCTGCATACTCTCACCACATGAGGCCAGGAATTGTCGTGCACCAGGAGCCACTGCACCAGCATAGGGTCTGACAATGGGTCCAAGGATTTCATCCTGATACCTAATGGCAGCCAAGGTGCCTTTGTCAAGCCTGTAGCGGTCTGTGTGACCCTCCATGGATATGCCTCCTCAGACAATCATTAACCCACCACCAAAGTGCTCATGCTGAATGATGTTACAGGCAGCATAATGTTCTCCATGGCTTCTCCAGACCCTTTCACTTCTGTCACGTGCTCAGGGTGAACCTTCTCTCATCTGTAAAAAGCACAGGGCACCAGTGGTGCATCTGCCAATTCTGGTATTCTATGGCGAATGCCAATCGAGCTGCATGATGCTGGGCAGTGAGCTCAGGGCCCATTAGAGGACATGGGGCCCTTGGGTCACCCTCATGAAGTCTTTCTGGTTGTTTGGTCAGAGACATTCACACCAGTGGCCTGTTGGAGGTCATTTTGTAGGGCTCTGGCAGTGCTCATCCTGTTCCTCCTTGCCCAAAGGAGCAGATACTGGTCCTGCTAATGGGTTAAGAACCTTCTATGGCCCTGTCTAGCTCTTCTACAGTAACTGCTTGTCTCCTGGAATCTCCTCCATGCCCTTGAGACTGTCCAGAGACACAGCAAACCTTCTGGCAATGGTACATATTGATGTGCCATTCTGGAGAAGTTGGACTACCTGTGCAACCTCTGTAGGGTCCAGGTATCACCTCATGGTACCAGTAGTGACACTGACTGTAGCCAAATGCAAAACTAGTGAAGAAACAGTCAGAAAAGATGAGGAGGGAAAAATGTCAGTGGCCTCCACCTGTTAAACCATTCCTGTTTTGGGGGTCATCTCATTGTTGCCCCTCTACTGCATCTGTTGTTAATTTCATTAACACCAAAGCAGCTGAAACTGATTAACAACCTCCTCTGCTACTTAACTGACCAGATCAGTATCCCAGAAATTTAATTGACTTGATGCTCTACTCTCATTAAAAAGTGTTCCTTTAATTTTTTTGAGCAGTATATATATATATTGTGGACTGTGCCGGGTAGTTTATCCCGGCCAAGTCCCCCAAGCCGCCAGATGGAGCCCTCCCTGCAGTATTGAGGTGCCCCTAAGACCAGCAGGGAGTCATGGACTATGTAGTTTTTATTCTCAGCCCTGCTGGATACCACAGGGGCCGCAAGAGGGAGCTGCAGGGAGGACCAAAGACTTATTTGTACACTATGACCCGGAAGTTCGTCATAGGAAGAGCGACGGACTTCCGGGATGAAGAAAAGTACTTTTACCTGACCGGAAGTGATACAAGATCACATGGACTGGGGACTGGGAACACTTCCGGTCAGGGAATATAAAAGGACTGAGGGAACTCCCAGACGGCGAGCTGAGCTGGGTGGTAGGAGGGCAACGCGTCTGGGAGTGGAGGATTGTGATTATTATTGATTTATTATTGTTATTGTGGTTTATGAATAGTGTGGAGTGGACGGTGCTTAGTGCACATTATTATAATAAATATAACCTTTGTGGCAATTTTACCAGGTGTTTGGCGTGGTACCTGAGGGTTCAAGGG
The DNA here is from genome assembly GCF_016835505.1 of Polypterus senegalus. Taxonomy (NCBI): domain Eukaryota; kingdom Metazoa; phylum Chordata; class Cladistia; order Polypteriformes; family Polypteridae; genus Polypterus; species Polypterus senegalus. The sequence continues at coordinate 141,770,099 of NC_053160.1, forward strand.
AGCACTACTGCCCCCTACTGCGACAATATACATACATATATATGTGTGTGTGTATGTATATATATATATATATATTATATATATATATATATATATTATATATATATATATGCTAGCAACACTCATGACAATGACAAAACAATTACATTTTCAATCATGTTACATTATTATTAAAATGTTTTCTTTTCTTTTTCATTACTTCTTTAACACACTACTTCTCCGCTGCGAAGCGCGGGTATTTTGCTAGTGTATAATAAAAGTGAGCACCCTTTGTCTGGTTTGAAAAGGGTTATAGCACAGCCTTCAACACTGATTCTAATTCTCCAAAAACCTAAGACATAGTTTAGTTACAGAGATATAAAACTCAGAAAAAAAATAGACTTCAACTTGAGGCTAAACAAATATAAATGCTTTAATATATTCAATATACTGTGATTTGCTTAAGGAGAAGACCTATTGGTTCCTTATAGCAATTACCAGAGCTATACTAATAACCTAAATTATTGTAAATATTTCTTTTTTTCTTTAATTTTATTGCCAAAACCGGAAAATTACAATAGCATTGAACAGATCAAACATATTAAAATAACATACCAGACACAGCTATTAACTTCAAACTGATTACAATGAAAGCATAGGACAAATAAAAATAAAAAATAAAAACCAAAAGATGACAGAAAGACAAAAAATAACCAACTTCCACCCATAAGAAAGAGAAAAAGAGGAGAAACTTGCCATAATTTAAAAAAAGCTGTGGACATATTCTCTAAGAGTAGTTTGATTTTTTTCTAATGTGAGATAATCTAGAACATTGCTTGCCCACTGAGTTATAGATAGTAGGATTCTTACAGCTAAGCAAGATAAGTCTGTGTGCTAATAATGTGGTGTTGACTATTACAAACAATTTATCTCTATACATTTTAATGCCATCAGGTAGTACATCAAATATTGATGCTAATGGTTTTGGAGTGATTGTAACATCAAGGCTCTTTGAGAAGTATGCAAAGAATTTGGTTAAAAATTATGTTAATTTAGTGCATTCTCAAAACATCTGGTCTACTGATGCTGGACCTAGATGGTAGTGCTTGCAGGTTAGATTTTGCCCTGGGTGAATTTGGATATATGGAGATAAATGGGATCGATGAACAATCTTTAGTTGAGTTATGGAATGCTTGGCTTTTATGTATGGTTGAGTTCCACTCCTTTCCTCAGATCTCCCACCTTTTCCCTAGGATCTTTGAAAGGACGATTCTTTACATTTTTTTCATATATTATTGTGATACTGTCTGAGTCTTCAAAAAGACTGTTCAAAATAGTATCTGGGATTGATATAGATGTGAGCTGTGGAAATTTGCGAAGGTTTCTTTTAACACAATTTCTGATTTGCAAATACTGTATATACTCACATATAAGTCAGGTCTTGAAACCCAAAAAATTGATCATAACAACAGACCCTGACTTGTATACCTGTTCAAAAATGCGACACTTAATTTTTTTTTTAACATCTTTTTGCCTCCTCCAATATTGCATCAGTTTCTCAAACGCATCAAATTTTGTTGCAGTAGCACAGTTATCAATTTCTTTCACCACTTCAATGACGCTTAATTTAAAACCAACTCATATTTTCTTCTGATCGAACTCTCCATTGTAGATAAGAGAAGCTCTTACGATAAAGGTGTATGAGGGTGTGAGATATAAAAAAAAAAACACACAAAACAGTGCAAACGTCACTTCGGAATAGTTTGGGTATTACTGTGTGATGACACAGGCACAATAAAGAGAGAGAGGTTAGGAGCATGTGCTGATAAAGCGCATTTCTGCACCCACATAGAAAAAAAGGGCAATGTGCTCTGTGGTTACTATAAAATACCAGAAATTAAACAATGAAATCAAGTCCCAACTTATCTGCGAGCAAACTTATCCGTGAGTATATACAGTGGTACAAAAAATGTGTAGAAGGGAGGCAGACTTTGGAGCATAAATGTTCATAAAATGCAAATATGTTGTCTATATAAAGATCTCTAAGTGTCTTAATCCATAATGGTTTTCATTTGTTAAATACTGAGTACATCTGAGAAGTATAATCCAAATTATTTATACATTTGCTCTCCATATATTGACTTTTATTTCAAGAAAAGCGCTTTTTGGATTCCACCTTGGATGTTGAAGTAATACAGTTGTTAATCTCTGCTATATATGATTCAGCACACAAAACAATTATTTTGATTTTACTGTGTTAACAGGTTGTTGGGTTCATATGTTGAATTGAATTAACTTGCTGTCATTATAATGTGTAACTCTTAAAATCCATGGACTAAACATACTCCATTATATTTATTTAGATTTCAGTCATGATCATTCAAAAATGTATTAATGCATAAAGCTAATATGGAAAGGAAATAATCTGATATTAATATCATTATTGGAATCAATAAAAATATTTGGTTGGTTTATCAGAAATCATTTTCATTTTGTGCTATAAATAATATACAATTTAAAATTTGTCTTTTGGTAACAAAGTGACTTTCACAAATAACAATCGTCTACGACAAAATAAACAACATTTTGCCCGCAACAATATGTGAGAAGCCCAGTAGGTTCATACAGTGTGATTGATTGTGCTCTTAGCAAGTTTATTTTAGTGTATGGTCTACTGGATAAACTGAGACATGTTTTACCATTCTGATCAGGAGGTGACTTTGTGTTAATGTGTCTCACTTCGTGACATTTTCTCCAAAAACAAGTAGAGAAATAAATAACACATGTCCTCAAACCTCTTTTTAAATGAACTGTTTAAAAGAGAACCTTCATATGATAATTCAAGGTGGAATGAATGATGTCTCGTTTACTGGATGAAATGCACCCTGCATTTGCAATTTTCCTATGTTCCACTTCTACTCTTCTTCCATTAAGTGGACACTTCTAAATGTTTATTACTAAGTTACTCAATGTACAGACAGTAAGCAAGAGTGTTGTTTAAAATGTGGCCACAGTTAATTTCTGGTATTTACAAGATAAAGTCTCTACAACATGAAGTTCCTTTAAATTGAATCAGTTGACAGACTGTATTTTTTAATTTATACCTTCTATGCATTCACAAATAAAATTTAATAATCAAGTGCTTTGCATTTTTAAAGTTTCTGGTCTTGAGCTGCTGGCATGTTTCATCAATACATTTGCACAATCACATTTTTAGTATTTCTATTGCACAAAGAATTAGTAATTAGCCTGTTTCAGCCAATGTACATAAAATCTTCACTGGGGCCTGGTGAAGTATCCAGGGTGGATGCAAACTCTGTGTCCATTTCTGTCTATGATGTTATACTAAAAAAGGTGGGTTAGGAAAATTAATCAATAGATTGTATGCAAATATTGATTTGCAAATTAATCTTTATTGAAACATTCAGGAAAACATGTAAATGATACAAATAGTTATTTAGTGAAACATATCCAAATAGGGATGCCTGGACAAACTGATGAGGAAGGCAGGCACTATTGTAGGCACGGCACTGGACAGTTTGACTTCTGTGGTGTGACGGGTGCTGAGCAGGCTCCTGTCAATCATGGAGAATCCACTGCATCCACTGAACAGTATCATCTCCAGACAGAGGAGCAACTTCAGCGACACACTGCTGTCACTGTCCTGTTCCACTGACAGACTGAGGAGATCTATCCTCCCCCACACTATGCAACTCTTCAATTCTACCAGAGGGGGTAAATGTTAACACTATACAATGTTATTGACTGTTATACCTGCCTTGCACTCTCCACTTTGCATTTTTTTTAACTTGCACTGCATTTTTATCACTCTTTAATTAATATTGTTTTTATCAGTATGCTGCTGCTGGAGTATGTTAATTAACCCTTGGGGATTAATAAAGTATCTATCTATCTATCTATCTATCTATCTATCTATCTATCTATCTATCTATCTATCTATCTATCTATCTATCTATCTATCTATCTATCTATCTATCTATCTATCTATCTATCTATCTATCTATCTATCTATCTATCTATCTATCTATCTATCTATCAAATGTTACAATGTATACACAGTATTTATTTAAAAGCTTAAGCTTTAAGTCCCTGATATACAGTGCATATGTCTTACTGTATGACATAATCTTCTTGGGCTCTCTTAATCCAGTTTAAGGCTGAATTGGGCGGTATTCTGGGTACAGACTATTCAGAGAGCAACAAGCACAAGGCAGGAGACAACCTACTGTTGATTGCAGGAGCCATTCACACACAATTTAGAGCTTTTAATCACCCTAACATGCATCTCTTTGATACAAAAGGAAAATCAGAATACTTATGGAAAAACTTACACAGTTATAAAAAAGACAGGTAACATGTATCTACTCTAAAATAAAAATCTGCTCTGATAGTAATATAAGATTTGAAAGAATGAGGGAAGTTTTATAGCCATATTATACAATAGACACTTCATTTACCAGTTCAAGTGCTTATTGCCAATAATATGAACTCATAACGTTTTTTATTTTCTGAGAGGCTTTTTATAATATGAAGTTAATTTATTCTTAGTTTTCTGTATTTAATTTTAGCATAAATTCTCTTTAAATCACAAATGAAACATATGAATCAGTTATATAAAACTCCTTCTTTTTGAATTGTTCAAAATTTTATTTTTCTTTCTTTCAAAAAATACAAACTTGGTATTATTTAGTGCTATGCAATAATGAAAATATTAGTATTTCAAGGTATGTTTTTGTGTAGAATCATAATGCAACTATTTGCATGTATTTACTTACAACTTTCACAGTTCAATTACAGAAAAGTTAAGTAAGTTGATCAAGGTCACACGCTGTCTTGAAGGGAAAGGCCTGAACCTTGTGGTTTACAAAGGAATAGCTTAGCCACTGTGATACTATGCTTACTTAAGAGATTTCTTATATATATAACAATATAAAATGTAAAACATGACACATGGATAGTAAAAAACACTAGTATACTTCAAAAAAACATGCATAACAGATTACCATAAGAAAAAGAAATAAGCTATCTATCTGCTGAATAAATATTTGGCATAACTGTATTAATTTTGTCTCACAAATCTACCATCCTGGGTTTGAGTTGTGTCTGTTGCTGTCTCTGTGGAGTTTTAATGTTCTCCTCACCACATTTACCACTTAACACATAACAGGGTCTAACTGAAGACAATTAGAGTACATCAGTCAAAGTAACTGGCATATTTTAATGCAACTTTGTTACAGTAATAATTACTTAATGCTAATTTTGTTTCTTTTTTTCACCACCCTTTCTAATAGACAATTACCAGCTCCCATTTTTAAGTTTCAAATAATAGTAGAATAATTAAAGTGTTCAGATTCCATAATAGATTGGATAAACTGCATACTTCACAGCTTAGGACAGCTTTCCATTGGAAGGCTTACTTCTTAATTACAAAATATTTCTATTTTATATTCTATGTGAATGATAAATATAGACTAAGATTACTATAATTGGAATGACATTTTTATCAAGCATGACACTTATTATTCTTTGCGTTGTGCTTTAAGAGAGCAATGTAGTTCTGCAGAGATACAGTTGTAAAGTACAAGAAAGGATGGTACTTTTGCAAAAAAGTAAAGAAATAAAAATTAAAACAAATTAATTTAGAGAAAAGGTAACTAAGGTTATGACTATGTACAAATCTTTCCTCTTTCATATTACAGTTTTTCCAAAGATGCCTCAGAATGAAAGTCATTACTAAATGCATTGCTTTTCGGCAGCACATAGTTGATAAATATATGTACATGTTTCTTTTCCTTCCATGTAATATATAAAAAAGTGCATATGCATCACAGAAACAGACACATTGCAAGAAAAAATGACACGTTGAAGCATGAAATTCTCTCTTTAGATTTTTTTTCCATAGGGGAAGCTCTACAATGGGCACAGGTTAAAGAGATCAGTGCCAATTTAATAGAATATTGTGAGGGGTCTAATTGCAAATGAGATAGAAAACCATTGCCTTAGAGCATTAACATTTACTTTAATTGGGACAGAAAACATCAGTGCTTTCAAAAATCCTTTCAAGTGAGTCTTACTGTTTTTTAATTTCCCTGTGAAAACAGTTATGGCAATGAAGAAACGTGATATTTATAATATGTTTAAAAGTTGTTGCTGCCTATACCACAATCGGTTTCTTTAACAAAATCCAACATTCTTGATACACAAAACAAGCCTGTCAAAACTTTAATACAGTTCAAGAAAACATTGTCATATTTTCAAAGAGATGTTAAATTTGTAATAATTTCGGCTATCAGAAAAATGATTATCTGTACACACATGTACATTAACTCCCTGCCAAAGCTGACACTCACAATGCCCGGCACACATCTAAGACAAGCAGTAATAATGAACCTGGCATGTGACCAGGAGCAACACCTCAGGGACAAAGGTCGTTAAAGATTTCAGCAAATCTCTCTAGACAAGGCATTAGATTAAGGAAGAAGAGAGATTGCCCTCCAACCCTAACCTGATAAGACCCTTGAAGTCTTTTGTTGACCTAGACTTGACTCTTTCATCTGAGATGTTAGCTATCCTAATTACTAGCTGGTAGTGGTCTGGTGCCAGACAGCATTCATTTAGGTATTCCATGGAACAGGCTAAGCAGCTGGTGCCAATCTTATTTAGGACATACAGTGCATATGAAACTATTACCAGTTTCATTAACAAGTCTTTTTTCAATAACATAAAAAATAAAATACATACTTTCTAATTATATAATGAGGAAAATTAAATTAATTTTGTTTTAATTATTGCACTATGCACTAGTATTTACATATAAAACTTCAGTAAGGATTTTTCAAGAATACATTTTATTTTTTTCCTAATACTTTGTATTTCTAGAATTGATCAAAGAGATAAACAATATTTTTAGTGGACTTAACAAGTCTTTTTTTCAATAACATAAAAAATAAAATACATACTTTCTAATTATATAATGAGGAAAATTAAATTAATTTTGTTTTAATTATTGCACTATGCACTAGTATTTACCCTATCTGAATTTGTACATATAAAACTTCAGTAAGGATTTTTCAAGAATACATTTTATTTTTTTCCTAATACTTTGTATTTCTAGAATTGATCAAAAAGATAAACATATATTTTTGGTGGACTTATACTGTCTATTTATATTCATCAAAAAATATTTTAAATAAATTAATGATCATATATGTATTTGGATTTTAATGTCCATGGATTTTTAATGTGCATGTGCCTGGCACTGCTGTATTGCAGATCCATGGCTTAGAAAGAATGGCTATTTAAATAAATAATCAACTGGCTGGCTTATTCTCCGTGGCCACACTCACACAGCTGTGGGGAGATGGTGGGGCGAGACACACCTGCATGTGAAAGTGTGGTCTTTCTCAATTGCTTCATTGTCTTCCTGCAGTGCGTGATTGAGATACTGTACCCACAGAGCCTTGGAAGAACAAGCTGGCATGAGAGAAAGAAGGAAAAACTAATAAAAGAAAAGGAAGAGGGCACGGAGGTTAACGAATGGAAGAAGAGAGGCAGAAGCATAAACGAGTGTGAGCGGGTGTAATGAGAGGAAGAAGGAGGACAGGTGTGGAGCTCCAGGAATGAGTGTGTGACCGGCACAAAAGGAGTCGCTCCTGTTAAACATCCTAGTAGTATGGGGCCTATGACAATGCGGGTCAGCTCCATGCTCTCTCTTCATTTTGGGAGCTTCTTGAACCCTACACCAATAGTCATGACTGGGATGAGCTGAGTAGATGAGGTCAAACACAACAAACAAGGGGATGGTGAAAAGTGCAAATGCTTTTATATATTTATATATATATATATAAATTCACAAAACAAGGTGCCCCAAACTGTCAATAAATAAATAATACATAAAGTGCATGTTGGAGGTTAAAATATTCCAATAAGTAAATATAGGAAAATGATGAGGTTAAAAGCCAGAGACAGACTATAAAAACAGTGAGCTCCAATGCCTCCCTTTAAAAATTGGCATAGTATAAGGAGATGCCGGCCCTTCCTTCGGTTTCTGCAGTGCAATCCGATGAGCCCCACATGTCTCTCCCGTTGCTCACCTCTGGCCCTTGCAGGAAGACACCATCAGTCAGGCCGCTCCTACTCCTAAGAAAATGTTCAGTAGGAACACCCCTATCACAGCCTCCGGTTCCCATGGCCCTGAGGCTCACTCTCAACCACCTGCCTCACTCCATAAGCTTGGGCGCTTTCTCTCTTCATCTTTGCCACCCTGTCTTCCATTTCCCTTTCAATCTTCTTCTCTGGGTCACTGGCCAGTCTATTTTTCTCTGATCTGCCCTTTTTCATTCCTTTCGCACTTCAACTTTTAAAGCAGGGATGTCTGCTCTCACATTGCGCACGGGAACTGGTGTTACCCAGAAACGTGGGTGTAGCGATTAAGTATTTAAAAGATGTCAATCGGCCATGGACCTCACTTTAACACAGAGTCTTTGTCGTATATGTGAAATTTAACTTTTATAACTGCATCTAGAAACTAGGAAGGGTTATATAAATGCAAAAAGAAACACAATGTATAAGACAATAACACTTTAAGAACTAAATTAATATCTATTGCATTTGAGAAACTCAGTCATTTTACAGTCAATCTGGTCAATATGGCATGGAACTGCCTAGCTTCATTGTTTTAAGTTGTGGCTCCAGGAGTAGCCAGAATGTCTTTTTTATTTTCTATGTATCTTTGTAAATGCTTTGCACTTTTTTCTTCCAAGGTCGCGATAAACATTAATTACAATAAACACTTCGTCAAACTCAAAATTAGCATTCTGCACATTAAGTCCAACACACTGAAATGTAGCAAGTTACATTCAGTTTTAAAAGACATATACTTGGCGGCATCAAAAACAGGAAAACAAAACTCCAGTATTACAGAATTTAAGAAGAAAAGAAATCTTTACAGACAAAGCTCAATTAACATAAAACGTGTTATCATATCTTAGTGATCTAGAATGTCTATAGACAAGTTATCAGTTTACTCAGAAAATCTCCTGGTAGCGTTCAAGAATGCAATATTGGCATACATATCACAAGGAGTCTTTGCAGTCATGTAAATAACAATTTTTGAAAACTTAAAAAGTAAGTGACCCACGGACCATAAGAAAAGCTGTTATATTTACGATTTGAGTGAAATTTAATTTCTGAAATGTGTTGCCTTTTGTATTAGAAAACCATTACTTGCTTGATTTGTGTGGCTATCAGCTTTATTTATAGCAATCTAGAGTAAAAAGTAGATCTTTGTTGCTTTGAACATAGAATTGCATTCTCCTCAACTGAAATTTTATAAAATGAATTAGATTAAACTCTTGTAATTTCAAATCTAGGCATTTTTTTTACTACTATGTATTGTTATTACTATTTTATAATCAATACAGAATTGAAATCTACAATATAACATATCTGTAGTTGAAAATGTAATTGGCAGTTTCACACCACTCAAATGGGATTTCATTTAAGACAATTACAATTCTAAAAAAATGAATACATAAATAAGAAGAAAATCTATTTTTTAGCAAAGGAGGACCTTTTTGATAGCTAGCCAAATTAATTGCATGTTTTCTTCCATTATTAACATTATACATAACATGATTAGTAGAAATATGACTTCCCATAAAGTAAAAGCGTCACTGTTTTTGCCATTCTTCTCTTTGTTAACTTTTTGTTCTATCGAAGTGCTCCAACCTGATTAATTTGTGTGAACTGCCGAAGAACCATGTGCAGTAGCAGGCATTTTGCAGATATCCGGCACCGCCGAGAGTGGCAGCCATTCCAGCAGCTCCGTGTATGACTTTATCTTTTTACCTTTTTTCTCTATTTCACTGATCACTTCTACCACTTTCTTTAAATATTGTTTTTTTGTATCAGTTGCTGCTGGATTATGTGAATTTCCCCTTGGGATTAATAAAGTATCTATCTATCTATCTATCTATCTATCTATCTATCTATCTATCTATCTATCTATCTATCTATCTATCTATCTATCTATCTATCTATCTATCTATCTATCTATCTATCTATCTATCTATCTATCTATCTATCTATCTATCATCTGTAGCAAAACAACACACAACACAGCAAAACTGAAAGCCACTTATGGTCTGGGTATGGACTCATTGCTTTGGTGTTACACTGGAGTAATGTTACTTTTTTTTCCATTCTTTCATGGTTTCTCTTCTGCAAGGTCTAAAACACCAAGTTCCTTATTCCCCATTATGCATTATATGAATTGTACTACCAGATGAGCATTCATTAGTTGTCCAGTCTCCTGCACACAAAGCCCATCCATATGAAAGCATGCAAACTCCAGGCAGGGAACACCAGGGATGTGACTCTCTGCATGGCAGTAGCGCTACCGCTCTACCACCACACTGCCCCCACATGTGTAATTATTAACAGTATTAATTATTTAAATTAAATTACCGATTTATCTGTAAAATGTCACATACATGCTTTTTAACACATTTTATCATGAAAGTGACAAAGTAAAAATCTAAGGATTCTAAATGTGCAGAGCTAGAATATCATATATTTAATGTGTTCTGTGTGGCAATCAATGCCTGGTGCTGCTGTCAGTACAAGAAGACGCCAATGAAGCATGTAGCAATTAACAGCTGGGTCAGATTTAAAATGGTGTTTATGACGTTCTGCTTTAATGACAAAATAAACTACGAAATTAAAGTCGAAATTTCCATTTTAATATGAAATAAACCCTTTTTTCTTCACTGTGCCCCTATTTTTTTTTCTTTTTATTGAGGGACAGAAGATGGTATGTGAGACCTTTAAAATGTATCATGTCATTACTATGGGGAATATGTAATGCATGTATTGCCTGTGCGAGAAATAGATGAAAGAAAGCACCACAAATACATCTGTATGTCAGCATTTAAGTCTGAACATTTGCTTCACCACATCAAATCATTCATCAAACATTGAAGCACACACATGGATTCTGTAGGATCTGCAAATGGCTTGCTGTCTCATGTTGATAGTAAACAAACACTCTAATGTCATGTTCCAACTTGGAACACACTGCACCCCCCAATTTTTTGCTGGTACTGCAACTCACACACACGTTGCCTTAATTTCTCAGGCTGTGTTCAAAGGATGTGCAAATGAACGCTGGGAACGTGTGGCAACCATGATGTGAGTATACACCGGCCCTTACAGTGAGTCACTGGCGATGTCACATTATGCGAGTGGCACCATCAACTGGTTCTAGCTTGCTAACATTATATAAATGAGGGTACAACTGAAAATCACTGGAAAAGCTATGTAATGTAACGTGGCAAACTGATATCACTTTATCAGTGCATTTACCATAATTTTTTTTTTTTTTTGCATTTGTTATATGCCTACAATATTTATGTGGAAATTTGTATCTGTTTAATAAAAGCAACATACAGTAAATTCTCAAAAAGTACATGTCTGGGTGAATTTAATTGTGCAACTGCCTTTTGGGGTAACACAAAAAATATTATGGTTAAATTTGCCAACCTTAGGACCATTATTTCATTCTTACAATGTTGCCACTTAAGGAAATACTAAACACATAGCTAAAAATTTAAGTTTAACAGAACTCTGTTAAAACTGTGGAAAAGTTTGATTTTATTCAGTTTTAAATATTACCATTGGTTATACAATAGAATTTCTCTTCAAGTGCGACTAACAGGAGAAAATGGCAATTCATAGCTGCAATTATTTTGCATATACTGTGCAACCTTCAGTTTGATATTCTGAAATCAATGCCATGCTTTAAATCAAACATACAGTATGTCTCTTTTCTGATTTAATGGGGTGCTGGTTCATATAAAGTCGTAATTACAGTATATCTTACTGTAAGTCTTTCATATTTCAACAACTTACTTATCTATACTGTAAATATTTATAGTAAATTACTAAAATCTTCCTTGACAACAGTGACACAGAAATTAAGATAATCCATAGTAGTATTCATTTCATAAAAATATCATGAGGTGCTTGGAAAAAAATGTTTTCCCAAGCTGGCAGCAAGGCAAATTTCCAGAAGAATGTCCAGCGAATAAGATTACTGGGAAACACATATTTACTGCAAAAAAATGCAGATTAACACTGGAATTCAATAAGTACATACAATTAAAATTCCCTAAAAATAATCCCAAATGAATCATTTAAAATTTAATAAATTGTTAAGATAGATTTATGTATAAATAATCTGGAACCCAACATCTGAAAAGTTATTATTATATAAACAGCGAGACACTTCATTCAATGAAAAAAAAATATGTTAAGATGCTGGGAAAAAAACTTCTAAGAGCACAAAAAGCACCAGTACCACTGACAAAAAAAACCAGAAAAATAACCACAAAAACAGTACAGTTATGCTTAGGTTATAAAAATATTATTCACCTAGAGTGTGGATGTCAAAACCAACAGTCAGGTGTAAGTATAATAAATCCATAATTAAATTATACACGTATCCAAAAACTGTTCTTACTATGAAGTACAACTGGCATAATAATTATAACCCATTTTAAAAATCCTTTACTTCTTTATGCTGATGAACTAATAAGAAATTATTCTCATATTATCCAGTTTATCTTAAGGAAATATTTAACTTGCCAGCTTAATTGTTAAACGCAAGTTTTTTTAATTACATTCAAATATAAAACTATTTTAATAATTGTGAATACTATAACAACTCTGCTGTTCACTAGTGTTAACTCAAGATTAATTACATTTGTTGTTCTGCAAATATATACTGACCAGCATCTGCGTACTGCACAATAACTTGACTTGAGCATTCCTAGTTTTCATCCTCTTTCTCTTTACTTTTAGCATTCGTTTGCTCTGAGGTTGATGCGCTTGCTGCTTCCTAAGCAGCTCTTCTTTTCTCCACCCTAACGGCCCGCTGCTTCTCTTCTCTTCTTTTGTTGGCATCTTTTCGCGTTAAAACTGATTAAGTTAGTGTTTGTGTTGCAATTACTTTGTACGTTCTTCTTAAATTTTCACTTAGGCTGGTACATAAGTCTTCAATCTGCCTCAAGAATGATTAAAGATATGAAGAGGTAGGGGAAGTGACCGCAAAGGTGATAGGGAATGAGAACGATGCACGTATGCATGCGCCGCATGGCCTCCCTGTTGCGCACTGCCAAGAGTTGATTCTACAATAAAATAAAATAAAAATAAAAAGAGTAATAAAAATCATCACCCCGAAAGTGGATAGTAGACGTCACATTGTACATGTGTACCAAATATCATGTCAACAGGTGAGCTACAGGTGATTTAAAATCCAATACAGACAAACGAACAGCCATGGTAGTGTATTATATTAGAAGATTGTAAGTACGGAATAAAAAACTTGGTTTCTCATTTGGCTCCCTATTATAACTGGAGAATTCTTTAATCATCCATGAAATGTGTATTCTGTACATCCCTATTATGTATACTGCCATTACTGTGCCTGTAAATTTCTTAACATTTTACTGAATGGAAAATTCAACTATTAAAAAAATCTTTAAATAAATTAATTATGAAATATGAAAAATCCAAGGCATAAATCATCTTGTCCAAACATCCATAATGTAGTCTCATGAAATTAAGTGCCAACAAAACAATAATATCCTACATAATTAACTGTGTTAAAATAAGTTTATTTTCATACACTCTGCCAGCATCTTACTATATTTTTGTTTCTAACATTTGAGATGCCTGAACATTTTCTTTGTTTCAATAATGGATTGGGTCTGGAATAAACTTATATCGTCAAAGACTCGAACAATAAAATATTTATAACCATTTTCCTAATCGTGTTCATAATTTATTTAAAAATTAATTTTATTTTTAAGCAGTAATTTTTTGTTTAAAAATTCAATTTTTTTGCATGATGTATTCCACATTGTTCATAAAATTCTCAATACATTTTTATTATTACAATATAAATAACGGAAACAACTTTGCTCCAAATTTGAATGGCCCTCTCTAATTGGATATGACTGTCTGACTAAAACCATCTAATTACCCACAACCCCCTAAAAAAAGGACATGATAGATGTACAAACCTTATTAAAAAATGCAAAGTGCAGGAGAATCTTACCCATTTATATAAGAATGAAACTGGACTCATTTTTAAAACACAGAAAAAATGAACTGTATTAATTTCATCACATAACCTGAGGGAAAGTTCTCCAATCTGTGGCTCCTTTATTAGCCGACTTCTTCTGCATCTAATTGATACTTTTTTTTTCCTAATTAGGGAAACTATTAACAACTAGAATATAGCAGTTTGAATTCATACCTTTTAGCTAGTATCACACAAATCACTTATAATTTGTTTGGTGCAATGAAAGCTGTGAACAACCTGTTCCCTTGTCTTAACCACAAAATAAATGTTTGATGAAGGTATAAATAAGTAAAGGCAGGCACTAGAGGTCTGCTGGTCTATTGGCTAAGGAGTGTGAATTGAAATGATAATGTTGTTTGGCCTAATTCCATTTTCTTCTTGTTGTTTACCATGTCAGTAAACCAGCTTTAGTTCAGATTATACAAATATGCATCTGAATATAAACATTATTTGACATAAATCTAAAGAGTTTGCATAGAGTCCAACAATTGCAGATTATACAATTACAAAAATGGTATAATGATGCACTGCTGAAAAGTTAAGCACATACTGAAGCATGTTAATTTTATAAATAACTAGCAAAATACCCGCGTTTCACAGTGGCGAAGTACTGCCTTAAAATTTTTATTAAGAAGAAAATTAAACCTTTTTAAACTGAGGGAAAATATACTAATAATTATTTGTTAAGGATCTCTTTGTATACCACATTGTGAGTTTGGCCCTCCGGTTGTAATATGACCAAGCTGTGCGCTGAGTTTACTCTTGAGCATGCAACATACAGTTGGCAATGTGAAAAGTAATCTTGTTTCAAATCTCACAGCTTGGATTGCTGCTGTCATAATCGGTTTGAGTTTCATGGTTTGTTTCAAATACGACAGTATTTGCAGGACTTGTGTTGAAGTGACATTCGGCATCTGTTAAGCGTTGTAAGCATACAACTGGTTTCATCGATAACTTCACATCCAGCTTTTGAGAGTTTAAACATTCATAAACATCAAAGTGTCCACTACTGAAATCGTCACCTGTGAATCTAAAATGTTTAAGAGGCATTGGCGGTTGTCCAAAGGTGTAAAATATTTGGCTATTTCGGTACACTTGAAAGCGACAACCGAACAATTCAGCGGCAGCCATCAACTCACATGCAGAACCATAGGTGAAGGGCTTAAGCATTTCACTCTTATAGTGCTCCTGTGTGGTATAATTATCTCCTGTACCGTCATCAGTCCAAACCTTGAACCTGTCCCAGTCATTCAATACATAAGACACAATGTTCCTCCGGATATCAAGAGTGAGCCTGATATGGCCGAGTAATATGTAACAAAGAGAATGGAAAAGGGAGGTGCCATCTCCGGGCATGGAAACCACTCGGTAAGTGACAGTTCTTTGATCGATGGTGATCACCTCGACAGACATGTTAATAGGGGTACGGTTGGAACGATAAAGGAAATGGGTACCTGAACAGTGTAAAGTAAGTCTAAAATACCTGCACAATAACTATAATTGTAATAAATGAACAATAAAACAGCGGAGAAGCTGTGGATTAAATAAAAAGGCTTTAGTTATCAGCAGGGAGACGTGAATCCCGTGGCGAAGCAAGGAAGGGAAAGTAGAGACCGGAGTGACGGATGGCCTTATATAGGCAGGCAGCCAATAACGTGGGAGGCGTGGGGATGGGGGACCCAACGCCGCCTCACACGGTGACCGAGCTGCAGGCTATGGACGTATATATGTACATAAGTAGGATTCAATTAGCGTTGGGAACCCGCGTACCAAATTTCTTGAAGATGGGCCCATAAGTACAAAGACCGTTGGAAAGTTCAATATGGCGGCCGACAGTGGCGTCATACTACTGAAATAAGTACGTACATTGGTTTTGGTTAGCACAGGGAAGCCGCCTACCAAAATTTGTGAAGATGGGGCTATAAATAAGAAAGTTCAACATGGCGGACGTTGTCGACCGTTATGGTCGTTAGGCGCAGAATTTCGAAATGAAACCTGCTCAACTTTTGTAAGTAAGCTGTAAGGAATAAGCCTGCCAAATTTCAGCCTTCTACATACACCGAACGTTGGAGAATTAGTGACTTTGGAAAGTTCAATATGGGGGCTGACAGTGGCGTCATACCACCGAAATAAGTACGTACATCGGTTTCGGTTAGTGCAGGGAAGCCTTCTACCAAATTTCGTGAAGATAGGCCAAAAATAAAAAGGTTCAAAATGGCGGACGTTGTCAACCGTTATGACCGTTACGCGTAGAATTTCGAAATGAAGCCTAACTTTTGTAAGTAAGCTGTAAGGAATGGGCCTGCCAAATTTCAGCCTTCTACCTACACGGGAAGTTGGAGAATTAGTGATGAGTGAGTCAGTGAATGAGTTAGTGAGTGAGTGAGTCAGTGAGGGCTTTGGCTTTTATTAGTTTAGATAATAAATTCTGAAAATGGATAATAATCGATTATAAATGATGGACTGGTTAGTGATCAACATGAACAAATTACATAGAGACATCTTGTTAAAGCCTTTCATAAGTGGTATTAGTTGTGAATAGTTCAGACACAGAAATCAATTGATTTTTTGTTTAATAATAGTACAGTAAATGTAATAATAAAATCGGTAAAACAGCTGATGTAATTCAGTTCAGACAATTGATACACATGATTAATGAGTCACCTATCATACTGGAATTCCACAACCTTCTATGCAAATACACCCAAAGAGGGCAATGCTGAGGGAAATTAAATATAAAATATAATTAAATATTGATAAGTGCGCCCCAGTAAATACAAATTATTGTCAATATACTAATAATCCAATTGTCCATTAATCACTCAAAATATGGAAGCAATGCAGGAAGCACTAAGACTGAGAAGCTTTTATCTGTTGCACTTCTACATGATAATCACATTTTTCTGCCCTCTCAAACCTACACAGTATTTAATGCTTGAAAAATGTCTGGGATTGAAACACTAAAAATTTATATAGATCATGTCCTCACATCTTATAAACAGTTAAACTTCAAATTTAACTTTCCGATCAGCACAATTTTTCCACTACTTTCGAATAAGATACTTTGGTACAAGAGGCCTGCCCAATTTTCATCACCTTCCTCCCATTTCTATTCCAGGAGCAATAATCATAATCAGCCTTGAAGGCTCAGATGGCATCTCAATAATATATAAAACATTTTAAAGTCTCTTCCTTTCAAAGATCCCACGGTATAACAGAGAATGGATCTTTCACTTAACATTTTATGAAAGCTGTAGAAGGTAGCCATGCATAGACAACACTTCAGCTCCATTTGAAAAAAGCTCTCGATCACTTAATTTAAAATCTTTTATCAAGCACATCTATCTCATATAAAATTGTCCAAAACGTATCCAGGGTAAGACTTAACCTGTGAACACTGCAGTCTAGTTACAGCCTCACTGGGTGACATGTTTTGGGTGTGCACCAAATTAATATCATTCTGGACAAATATTTTTGAATGCCAATCAGACAGCCTTGCTGTCACAATCACTCCTAACCCATTAACAGCTACGTCTGGTATACTCCCGGATGGGCTTAAGGTGGAGAAGGACAAATTGACTGTAACTGCCTTT
The DNA here is from genome assembly GCF_016835505.1 of Polypterus senegalus. Lineage (NCBI taxonomy): Eukaryota > Metazoa > Chordata > Cladistia > Polypteriformes > Polypteridae > Polypterus > Polypterus senegalus. Next base: position 141,787,838 of record NC_053160.1, read on the forward strand.
ACCTCACTACTAGTACATAGACTTATCCTGCTCAACAGGAAGAATCCCATCCCACCTGTAGTACGTCAGTGGAAAACTGATGTTCTTATACAATTTGAAGCAGGAACAAATTAAATTCTCACTTAGAAGATCTGTTCAAAACGTCTTTTAAAATATGCCAAGATCTAATGAAATTTTAGAATTAAGAATTTATTTTGGAAGAAAAGGTAATTCTCCTTTCTTTTTAAAGAATTGCTGCTGCTGTTGGCTCTCCTGTCTTACTCTCTGGCGGGAGCAGAATTTTGGGTTGTTAAGTATGACTTGATTATATGGAATGTAATTTTTTTCTTCAAATAAAAAATCAATAAAATAAAAATAAAAAAAATAAAAAGTACATATAGCATTTCAGGCACAAATTCACTACATTTAATAAAATATCAGTTTATTTTACAACATGCACAGGTGCACAATAAAAAAATTCCTTTTCTCTTTTAATGTATTTGTAATTGCTTCTTGTAGTAAAACCATTGTGGTGAAGTTTGATTTCAGCTACAGCTTAGAGAATACTCAGTATTATGGGACACATGTCTGTTCAAGTACTATAAGCAGATTCAAGTGTGGAGTCCACAAAATACACCAAAACTTTGACTTTAACAATGTGTTTGTGTTACACTGAAGAACTGAAGGATGCCATTCTGAAATTCACCTAATCATAATTAAAAAAAATTACATACTGCAGCTGCTTTACCAGTGTGCATAAAGAGTGAACATATATACATAATGTTTAGTTTCAACAAAAGTAAACTTCATTCAGTATTCAGTAGTTACTGCGTTTCAACTTCCAAATAAAAAATACATCAAGTATTGCACAACAACATTCAAAGCTCATTTAAATTATTCAGTGAATAGAGCATGATTGCATATGATAAATGAATCAACTGAACTAACAATTATAATTAAACTAGTTACTAATCTTCCAATGAATATATTTTTATACATTTTAATGAAAATAAAAGAGAAATGCAGTACAGTATTAAAGAAACAAACAAATTAAAAACAACAGATGTCATCTGTTAATTTCCATTGGATTAAAATAAAGCCATTCAACTTTTTACATCTTTCTTATAGCTGTCTATTGCATTTTGATGCAGAATAAATGCCTTGATTATTATGATTATTGCACTTCCAGGTTTTATAGTAGGCAGGTGTAAGACTAACAAGGCTAAACAGCCACCTCTCCTGTTCTTGTTATTTTTCAGTATATATATATATATATATATATATATATATATATATATATATATATTTATTTATTAGTAATCAAGCATAGTGAATCAAAGACCACTGAACATACTTTAGTTTATTTATCAAATGGACACATTTTGAAATTTGCAAATAATTAAGGACCGAAGGAGCAGTGAAGTAGCAAGCTAACTAAAGTGTCATCGTGCCATCTTGCCAAGGTAACTTGTTCCATGTATATGTTCATTTGGCTGTGTGAACATCCACATCTAATTGTGTTATCTCTTTGCAATATGGAGAGTAAAATTGCATGTGGCCTTATATGAGAAACTAGCAGAATATCCGCGCTTCGCAGCGGAGAAGTAGTGTGTTAAAGAAGGTATGAAAAGAAAAGGAAAAATTTAAAAATAACGTAACATGATTGTTAATGTAATTGTTTTGTCATTGATATGAGTGTTGTTCTCATATCTATATATATATATATATATATATATATATGTATATATAGCAAAATACCCGCACTTGGCAGCGGAGAAGTAGTGTGTTAAAGAAGAAAAGAGAAACAAAAGGAAACATTTTGAAAATAACGTAACATGATTGTCAATGTAATTGTTTTGTCACTGTTATGAGTGTCACTGTGATATATATATATAGCAAAATACCCGCGCTTCGCAGCGATGTCGTGTGTTAAAGAAGTTATGAAAAAGAAAAGGAAACATTTTAAAAATAATGTAACATGATTGTCAAAGTAATTGTTTTGTATATTTGGCGGCAGCGTCACAAAGTTATTTTCGTCTAGCTGCATCAGAAAATGTAGCACGATGTCTAACACGTCTCCTTTTCACTGTTTTCTCACAGCTTGGATTGCTGCTTTCATAATGGGTTTGAGTCTATATATATATATTTATATACATATAAATATATATATATATATACTGTATATATATACTGTACACACACATACATATATATACATACATATCTATATACATATCTACATATAGACATATATATATATATACTGTACATACCTATCTACATCATACACTCATCATACATCATACATATACACACACATACATACACACACACACAAATTATATATATATGTGTGTGTGTGTGTATATATATATATATATATATATATATATATATATATATATATATATATATATATACACATACATACAAACATACACACAGGTATATATATGTGTATATATACAGTGGTGTGAAAAACTATTTGCCCCCTTCCTGATTTCTTATTCTTTTGCATGTTTGTCACACAAAATGTTTCTGATCATCAAACACATTTAACCATTAGTCAAATATAACACAAGTAAACACAAAATGCAGTTTTAAATGATGGTTTTATTATTTAGGGAGAAAAAAATCCAAACCTACATGGCCCTGTGTGAAAAAGTAATTGCCCCCTTGTTAAAAAATAACCTAACTGTGGTGTATCACACACAAGTTCAATTTCTGTAGCCACCCCCAGGCCTGATTACTGCCACACCTGTTTCAATCAAGAAATCACTTAAATAGGAGCTGCCTGACACTGAGAAGTAGACCAAAAGCACCTCAAAAGCTAGACATCATGCCAAGATCCAAAGAAATTCAGGAACAAATGAGAACAGAAGTAATTGAGATCTATCAGTCTGGTAAAGGTTATAAAGCCATTTCTAAAGTTTTGGGACTCCAGCGAACCACAGTAAGAGCCATTATCCACAAATGGCAAAAACATGGAACAGTGGCGAACCTTCCCAGGAGTGGCCGGCCGACCAAAATTACCCAAAGAGCGCAGAGACGACTCATCCGAGAGGTCACAAAAGACCCCAGGACAACGTCTAAAGAACTGCAGGCCTCACTTGCCTCAATTAAGGTCAGTGTTCACGACTCCACCATAAGAAAGAGACTGGGCAAAAACGGCCTGCTTCCAAGATGCAAACCACTGTTAAGCAAAAAGAACATTAGGGCTTGTCTCAATTTTGCTAAGAAACCTCTCAATGATTGCCAAGACTTTTGGGAAAATACCTTGTGGACTGATGAGACAAAAGTTGAACTTTTTGGAAGACAAATGTCCCATTATATCTGGCGTAAAAGGAACACAGCATTTTAGAAAAAGAACACCATACCAACAGTAAAATATGGTGGTGGTAGTGTGATGGTCTGGGGTTGTTTTGCTGCTTCAGGACCTGGAAGGCTTGCTGTGATAGATGGAACCATGAATTCTACTGTCTACCAAAAAATCCTGAAGGAGAATGTCCGGCCATCTCTTCGTCAACTCAAGCTGAAGCGATCTTGGGTGTTGCAACAGGACAATGACCCAAAACACACCAGCAAAAACACCTCTGAATGGCTGAAGAAAAACAAAATGAAGACTTTGGAGTGGCCTAGTCAAAGTCCTGACCTGAATCCAATTGAGATGCTATGGCATGACCTTAAAAAGGCGGTTCATGCTAGTAAACCCTCAAATAAAGCTGAATTACAACAATTCTGCAAAGATGAGTGGGCCAAAATTCCTCCAGAGCGCTGTTAAAGACTCATTGCAAGTTATCGCAAACGCTTGATTGCAGTTATTGCTGCTAAGGGTGGCCCAACCAGTTATTAGGTTCAGGGGGCAGTTACTTTTTCACACAGGGCCATGTAGGTTTGGATTTTTTTTTTCTCCCTAAATAATAAAAACCATCATTTAAAAACTGCATTTTGTGTTTACTTGTGTTATATTTGACTAATGGTTAAATGTGTTTGATGATCAGAAACATTTTGTGTGACAAACATGCAAAAGAATAAGAAATCAGGAAGGGGGCAAATAGTTTTTCACACCACTGTATGTATGTGTCTATATGTGTGTGTATAGCTTTGGTCACTGAGTGCAAGGGAAAAATAATAAAATATAGTCTATAAGTTATTAAACAGTAAAACATTAACGTTTTAAGAAGAACAGGTACATTGAGCACTACTGGAGTGGTTGCGGGTAAACTACATTTTAAAGACTGTGTAACACAACAGGTAAGTAGTACTAACAGCAGCTAAAATGTATATGGATCATCTCGGTAGTAGATCCCTTTTGAAAGGCGCTACACGACGGCTGTGGTATAGAAATTACATTTTCTATGTGAACGTTCAAATTTCTGTCTCTGGTAATGTGCCTTACCGGCATTACCAGCAATTAAAGAAAATTAGTTCTGTGTCCTCTGCAGTGTTAAGAGAGAAAGGCTTTGGTTTGGGATAAAAGGTGTAAAGAAAGGAAAGTTGCCTTTTTCTTTTATATAGTACTAGCAGAATACCCGCGCTTCGCAGCGGAGAAGTAGTGTGTTAAAGAAGTTATGAAAAAGAAAAGCAAACATTTTAAAAATAACGTAAGATGATTGTTAATGTAATTGTTTTGTCATTGATATGAGTGTTGTTGTCATATCTATCTATTTATATATATCTGTATATATATATATATATATATATATATATATATATATATATATATATATATATATATATATATCTGTATATATATATATATAGCAAAATACCTGCGATTGGCAGTGGAGAAGTAAAAAGAAAGGAAACATTTTAATAATAACGTAACATGATTGACAATGTAATTGTTTTGTCATTGTCATGAGTGTTGCTGGTATATATATATATATATATATATATATATATATATACACAGTTATATATATATATACATATACACACATACATATATATATACATATACATATATATACACATACTGTATATATACACACACACACACATATATACATACTGTATATCAAGGTTATTATAGTTTTGCCTTTTTATATTAGTTTTTATTTCTATATTTTTTCTGACCTTACTTGGAAATTCAGTTTAGTTTTAGTTTTCCTTCATCATGTATTTTTAGTTTTAGTTTAGTTTTTATTTCACAAAGACATTTCTATTTTATATTTATATATATTAGTTTCAGTTTTAGTTTTAGTAATTAACATGGAGCACCTACAAAGTTAGCTTTGTGTCACAATCAGACAGAACTATACACTTAACAGATTTGGATATGAGTTTAATGTTAGTGGAAGCTTAGTACACTGCCTGATTTACTATCTGGTTTTGGTTTTCTCTGATAAAAACAAGCATAATTAAAACTAGATACTGAATATGAACAATTTCACACAATTTTATAATTTTAAAAAAATTTCTCATGAAAATCACAGGGGCTTAGGAAGAACAGGGCTCTTAGACTTGAATCAGTGTGCAGACCCCACCTAGCTGTATTGAGGGAAACAAAGAACAACAAGCATGTAGTGTCAAGGTTAGGGGCAGTGAGACTTGAATAGCCCACCATAAGAACAGGAAACCCATAATGAGCAGGGCAAGAGCAGGTAATAAGAGTATGGACATGCATAAAACAACAGAGACAGCATCTGAGATTAAGAACAAAATATACATTATCTAAACCTGTTTATCCAGAGTAGGTTTGCAGAAAACCTGGAGCCTACCGCAGCAGGTTTGGATGTAAGGCAGGAAAAATACCTGGTATGCAATATATGTGATAAGGCTGATGTTAAGAACAAAAAGAATATGATATTTCAACTATATTTTGAGAGAGAGAGAAAAACATTGAAAAAAGGGAGACAAATATTTTAAAATATAATTCTGCTAATGGATTACTTTCACAATATCAGGTATTTTGAGTTGTGAATATGAACTAAAAAAGATAAATTAATAAATATGGAATAAATACAAAAACCCATTAGTATGTTTAGTTTTTTATCACTTGGCAGACTCTCTACCTTTGTTTGTATCGCTTCGTTGTTAAAAGATGTTTTTAAAGAAAAAGTGATTGGTCAGCAACAATATGCTGATCTTATATGATTACCTAGTCAGTCTCTCGATCAGTGCTGTTTTATTTTCTAAAACTGGGAGTGGTCTCCCCTCGACTTTTTTGTATACTCAGATATGGGGATGGATATTTAAAGGAGTAAACCGCAAGACAATGATTATATTTTTATATTATGTACATTAAGGAACCATCAACAACAAATCAAATTAATAATATATTGAACAATTATTATAAAAGTAAAGTTGAATAAATCGGACTCTGCAGCTGCATAAAAAAAAAAAAATCGAGTATGTGTTTAGGTAAAGTACCACTTCCAGGTGATGAATTTGGCCCAAAAGTTAATACAGAACTACAATTGTGGTGTAAAAACCACATGTCAAAATCCATCCATCTATCTAGTTGTATCATGTTTATACACACACACGCACGCGCACACACAAAATTCCAAAAAACAGTATTGTTGGACTCTGGGAGGTCTATAACGTCAAGATTCATCAAAATATCAAGGTCGAATTTTTTCATGATTACTATACTTTCTCTATACTTCGTATACGATTTCTTCTGTGCGAAGTGGCAGGTGAATTGCTATCAACAAAAAGCAAACACCTAAGAAATAAACTGAAACGTTACTCATTCGTGATTTTTCTGTTGACCAGCACATTCTGATTTCAGCCATTTAAATTACATCTTGATATACAACAAGCACGCAAATCACTTTCTATTTCTCACGCTTTACGCACCCGCACTCAGTTTGCTCTGTCACTGCAAATGCTGTGTGAACAGCCACCCTCCGTCACAAGCCGCTGTTCACTGGATAAATATGTGCGGATGGCTCATGGTAGATGACTTTCGGTTTTAAAAACGTACAAGGGTTAAAGACTAACGGCAAGAATATTCATTCAAAAACGAAAACTAAAAATATTTTAGTAAATTATTATTTTATTTCAGTTAGTCTTTCCAGCTACTTTAATAGTTTCGTTTAGTTTTAGTTTTTCATTTCGGTTTTGTTAATTATTTTATTTCAGTTTACGAAAATGTTTTTTTAATAATAGTTTTAGTTTTGATTTTAGTTTTCGTTAACTATAATAACCTTGCTGTATATACACATATACATATCTACATATATACTGTATATACACATATATATATACAAATCTACATATATATATCTACATATATATATATTAGGGGTGGGACTCGATTAAAAAAATTAATCCAATTAATTAGAGGCTGTGTAAGAATTAATCTTGATTAATCGTATGTAATCGTACACGTAAATTTGCCCCAAATCGCAAATGTTTTTTTTTTTTTAATTTAAAAGGGTTTTAGTGGGCGACAGAATCAAATAATAGACATGGACATGAATATTGTAAACTGAAGCTGTTTTAATTTCTGAAAAAAGCTTTAAACTGCATTTGAATTCAAAACAGAAACAAAAATATCATCCCTGGTTAAAATTGGGCAGACTTAAAAATAAAGTGGTAGTTTAAGTACTTTAAGTACATTTTCAGAATAGTATTGTCTTTAAATAATAATAACCAAAATTTCAACATAAAGTGCAGTTTTTCTTCTTAAAAAAATAAGTCAGAAACATAAAAGGTAATTTGACCAGCTTACTCTTTAAACTCTGAGTAACATTAGCCAAAATTATTTTGTACATTAGGCTAAAACAGTGTGATCATTGAACATTTTGTAATTAGATGTAATTAGAATTACTAACGGTCACGGAAGTCCAATGATCCCCAGTAAGAGCCACAAAGTCCGCTTTCTGTAATGCATCTAATTTTGCTTGCTTTTCAGTGTGCACAAAACCATGCTTTTATCAAGGCTTCGCTCGGGTAGTCGAAATGATCAGTCGTAGGAACGCGCTTTATTCCGACTCTAACATTTTTGTAGCTGTGATGTGTGCATCAGTGTAATGGATGTACCAGGAAATCATGCATTGACAAAAGTTCCCGCTTTGCTTGGAATTGAAAGTGTGATTAAATCGTTATTTTTAGCGCGTTATGGAGTACATGCATCGAAGCTTCTCAGCTGTGCTTGTGCTAAGAAAGGGAAAATTTTAAAAATAGCGTAACATGATTCTGCGTTAACCTAATATTTTTCATACGTCCCAAACCAAGGAGATGTGAAGGTAAAATGAATCGGTAGCGCGTACATACTCAGTACATCCTCTCGAATCGAACCTCAATGTCGGCGTTAGAGGCGAAGACTCTACAATTAGCCACAGCGTGTGGCTTGTCTATGAGTATGTATTGTAGATCGGGTATATATATACATTTATATATATACCCGTATCGCAGTGGAGAAGTAGAAGTTATGAAAAGAAAAGGGAACATTTTAAAAATAACGCAACATGATTGTCAATATACAGTAATTGTTTTGTGAGTGTTATTGAATGTTGCTGTCATCAAGGATTTGATTATCATTATTTCTTTCAATCAGGCTCGTATTTGTAGGATGTGATGTGTTCAAGTTACATTCCGTGTTTGTCAATCGTTGTAAAGATAAGAGGTTTCATTCATCGATTAGTTTCTTACTGCATCAATAAACAGCTCGTCTTCCTCTTTATCTGAGATGTGACAAACTGCATGCACGGGTTTTTTTACACTGTCTTCCTTTAGCAGGACATTCACTTTTTCCACCGTGTGCTTTGTTTCCGCAGTAGCTGCACTTATGAATATGATTGTATGTATCAGACGCTTCATATTTTTTGCTGCCTTCTCAATTGTGTAATTGGTTTTGTTCAGCACTCTTTGGAACTGTTGCTTTTGTCTGTGCACTGCGTCAGTTCCGTGAGCCGCTTGGTGTTCTTGCATCGAAGGTTCCCAGCTGTGCTGGTGCCATCTCGTGTAATGTCAGCTAAGACCCGGCACTTAAAAGTTTCTCTCGCAGTTTCAATGAGTTTGTGCCAAACACCACCCTGACCATCTCATCTTCCTCTGCATAAGCACAGTCCTTCACCCGTGAATATTAACGGGCAGTGTTTGTATTGGATTGCCGCTGATGGACGGCCTTATATGGGCAGGCACTAAATTACAAACGCTAGTGGCAGCCTGTCTATGAACTTAATTTAATATAAACTTACGGTTCACGCCGTGCTTTGTTTCCGCAGTAGCTGTACTTATGAATATGCTTGTATGCATCATTTGCTTCATAATGTTTTTCTGCCTTCTCAATTGTGAAATGGCGCTTTGTGCTCATCGCTGTTTGGAGTTCTTCCTTGTTCTCTACGCATACTTACGTAGGAGGTGATGATGTCACACGAAACTCCCCCCACGCCATCTCCAACTCAACTCCATTACATTATATGGAAAAATAGCTTCCAGTTATGACCCTTACGCGTAGAATTTCGAAATGAAACCTGCCCAACTTTTGTAAGTAAGCTGTAAGGAATAAGCCTGCCAAATTTCAGCCTTCTACCTACACGGGAAGTTGGAGAATTAGTGATGAGTCAGTGAGTGAGTGAGTGAGTGAGTGAGTGAGGGCTTTGCCTTTTATTAGTATAGATAGAGAGATGTGTTCGTTGACGTTATGATCGCCTTTTGGGGACAGTCGCGGTGGGTCTTGTGTAGACTGGTGAGGCGTCCCTGCCATTAATCGGCTGTGATGGCACTGTCAGTCCTCTACTCATGTGCGTGTCTTCAAAATCCAAGCTGACGACCTCATAATCATATACATTGAAAAGAAAGTGCGAATCGCCTTAATATTAGTTTGCAGCGGTGTAGAAAAGGGGTCCCGTGTTTGCACTTGTCTGGGCTATAGCTCAGGGGGAGGGTGAAAAAAATTAAAAGTGCTCACTTTGACTTAAGGCAGAAGCGCAGTCAGCATCTCAAAGGCCGGCACAGATAAGCGCGTGCGCCGGCTGCTCAACTTTCGCTGGGCAGGAGACCCCAGTTTTTGCAGACACGTTCACGATATCAAAAGTCTCAGCGGTCTTTGGAGGTCGCTCATATATATATATATATATATATATATATAGAAAAATACCCGCGCCTCGCAGCGGAGAAGTAGTGTGTTAAAGAAGTAATGAAACAGAAAAGGAAACATTTTAATAATAACGTAACATGATTGACATTGTCATGAGTGTTGCTGTCATATATATGCCTGCCTAAATAAGTCACCCTCTCGCTCTTACTTTTTACCGTTCATTTAATCATGGCTAGTGGCGGAAAAATTATAAAATGGAAGGAGGATTACACTGAGTATGGCTTTACCAAAACAATTATTGATGGCGAATCGATTATTCATAAAGCTTGAATTGGTGATCTGTTTTTCTGTGTTAACCTTATATTTTTTCATACTTCTTCTCAAACCAAGGTGGTGCGAGGGTAAAATGAATAGGGATGCGCTGATCAAAGTAAATCATGCATTGACAAAAGTTCCCTTTTGCTTGTAATGCAAAGTGTGATTAAATGCATTATTTTTTAACGCGTTATGGAGCACATGCATCGAAGCTTCTCAGCTGTGCTTGTGCTAAGAAAAGGAAAGATTTTAAAAATAACGTAACACGATTGGCAATGTAACCTTTTGTAAGTAGTGCCTGGAGGATTCAGTGTGGAGAAACTCTAGAGACAGCGTGTGTATTAACTGTGAGTATTTTTTCTGTGAGTATTTGGTGGCAATGTGACGAAGTTGCTTCGAAAGACGGCGTTAGCAGCGGAGCTCAGCTCAGAGCGAAATTAGGTAAATGGGAGGGGAGATGATGACGTGACTCTCCCACCCGCCTTAACTGTCAATCCCCCACAAACACAGTCTCTCGGAATTTGCATAAGCACACCCCTTCACCTGCAATTTTAACTTAGTTACAAAGTGATCAAAACTCTCGTTTATATCCTGCGTCCTCTCATTAAACTTGTATCCCGCATTACCCGTGGGCATGAGAAACGCCAGCGGCAGCCTGTCTATGAATTTAATTTAAAGTTTAGGTTTACACCTTGCTTTCTTTCCGAAGTAGCAGCACTCATGAATATGGTAGTATATGTCACTCGCTCGCTTCTTATTGTTTCGCTGCCTTCTCAATTATATAATGCATGTTTTCTTTAGTGCTTTTTGGAGGTCTTCCTGGTTTTCTACGCAATGCTTTGACAGTCAGTTTCGTCTGATTACGTGGGAGGCATGATGATGTCACACGAAACTCCGCCCCCCACGGCTTTCGAGCTCAACTCCATTACAGTAAATGGAGAAAAATACCTTCCAGTTATGACCATTACACATAGAATTTCGAAATGAAACCTGCCCAACTTTTGTAAGTAAGCTGTAAGGAATGAGCCTGCCAAATTTCAGCCTTCTACCCACACGGGAACTTGGAGAATTAGTGATGAGTCAGTGAGTCAGTCAGTGAGTCAGTCAGTCAGTGAGGGCTTTGCCTTTTATTAGTATAGATACATAGATAAGTCTATCTAGATATACAGTAAACACTTGTTTATCACGGTTAATCCATTCCAGACTGTACAGCGATAAATTAATTTCCGAGAAGTAGGATTCTTTATTTATAAATCTAATATTTTTGCAGTTAGAGCATAGAAAACCTGTTTACGACCTTCTAACTATATTTTTTTAACATTATTAGAGCCCTCTAGACATGAAATAACACCCTTTAGTCAAAAGTTTAAACTGTGCTCCATGACAAGACAGAGATGGCAGTTCTTTCTCACAATTAAAAGAATGCAAACATATCTTCCTCTTCAAAGAAGTGTGCGTCAGGAGCAGAGAATGTCTGAGAGAGAGAGAAAAGTAAACAATCAAAAATCAATAGGGCTGTTAGTCTTTTAGGTGGAAGCACCATGATAATGTGGCTGCAAGAAAGAAATCAATGTGAAGGTAGCCTTTCAGCATTTTTTAGAGGAGTGTCCATATCTTCTAAGCAAACAGCCTCTGTGCAAACAGCCCCTCTGCTCACACCCCCTTCGTCAGGAGCAGAGAATGTCAGAGAGAGTGAGAGAGGCAGAGAAAAGCAAACAATCAAAAATCAATACGTGCTGTTAGAGCTTTTAAGTGTGATGAAGCACCGCAAGTGAAGCATATCGTATATCATTGAGGAGTTTTATTTAATACATACTCTGATTGGGTAGCTTCTCAGCCATCCGCCAATAGCATCCCTTGTATGAAATCAACTGGGCAAACAAACTGAGGAAGCATGTACCATAAATTAAAAGACCCATTGTCCACAGAAATCCGTGAATCAGCGAAAAATTGATGATATATATTTAGATATGCTTACATTTAAAATCCGCGATGGAGTGAAACCGCGAAAGTCGAAGCACGATATAGCGAGGGATCATTGTATACTGCACACAGTGCAATATATAACCAATATTAGACTGCTTAAATTTGGAATATGTGATCCGTAAGATGTTTTGAACAAAAAGAGGGTTAGTACATTAACAATGTTAATATAATCAGCTGTTATCTCAAACATAGCAAAATGAGTGTGAGGCCTTGAAAATGCAGACACAAAGCAGGTTAGAAAGTGCTCAGGCCAGCCCAAAATAGGCTTACTCAGCCCTGCTTACTCAGAACAACTACTTGCTGATTTCCAGGCTAGCAGGTCTCAAATATGGGGAACTTGCAAAATAATAAAAAATGTCTCAAAATATCTGCCTCAGATAAAGTTAAATTCATAATCTTTTCTTGGTAAATAAAATGAGCAGCACTTGAAGAAAAGAACACCTTGCCAACTGTTAATTATGGAAGTGAATCCATTACACTTTGGGGTGATGTGGCAGCTTTGGATACTAGAAATATTACTTGACTACATGGAAGAACTGATTCCATCCATCCATCGTCCAACCCGTTGAATCCGAATACAGGGTCACGGGGGTCTGCTGGAGCCAACCCCAGCCAACACAGGGCGCAAGGCAGGAACCATTCCCGGGCAAGGCGCCAACCTACCACAGAGAACCGATTCCAATAAATAAAATAAAATTAAAAATATAAAAATAAATAAATCCTCAAGGAGATTGTCAAACAGTCTGTCTAGAAACTGAAGCTGAAAAAAGGATGGCTTTTATAACGACAGTTCAAAACACAACTTGAAATTTACTATGAAATACCTAAAGAAACCTAGGTGAAGGTTTTGAAATGGTCCCCAGACTTGAAAATCATTGAAAATCTGTGGGCAAATCTTAAATGTGCTGTGAAGGCACGACAGCCCAAGAATATCTCATAGCTGGAAGCAATCTGCAGGGAGTATTATGGAAAAATACGAGAATTGAGAGACTTGTAGCTGGTTATATAAAATATGTGCAAGCTGTGATTTTTGCCAAAGGGATTGTTACTAAGTACTGACTTAGTAGGTGCTCAAACTTTTCTAAATGGAACATTTACTCTTTTATTTATTTTACATTTTTTAGTTTATCAAATAGATTGTAACTTTAAATTCACATTTGTTATAAAAATGCCATTGCTGAAGTTGTATTTACTATTGTTTATTTCAAGTGTCAAAAAAAAACAAAAAACAGGCAACTTGGCCAGGGGTGTGCAAATATTTTCATGTAGCTATACATTCTCATCAGGTAGTCATCTGTGGATAACTGAAAAAAGGAAGATCAGGAGACAGGCAGTCTACATTATAACTGAGAACATTCTAAAAATCAATAGAGCAGTCAAAGGCAAAGGACTGTTACTTGTAATAAAATATACAGATTTAGCATTATCTTTAAGTAAAATAGATCTTGTAATGATTTACAGGCTCACCTATCAGGAAAAATGAGCATTTTCTAGAAGTTAATCTGACAGACACTACAACAGGCATTCATAAGGCAGACTTTGTTAAATCTAAAACCAGTTCAATTAAGTTTTTATAGTAATAAGAAAATAAAATAACTAATCTAAAACATAAAAACCTAAAATTTCAGATGGGACTGGCTGGTATATATTCCAAGGTTGTATGGTAACTGCAAGTTAAAATCTTTTAAAACAGAATTTACAGAACTAAACTTTGCTTTTTCTACAAGTTTTTAACTTCCTGTATTCTCAAATAGTTAAAATATGTACATAATAACAGCAAGTGATATAGTGACTCAAAGTCACAAAACTCATGTATTGTACACTTGCTGGAGTAAACCATACATCATTTTTGAACATATTAGCCCTGCCTCAATAACTTAACAGCACTGTAAACACAGAAAAAATAAAACTTTATGTAATACACTTACGTGAAACTGCAGACATAGTTACTATTTAGTAGGTACAACTGGATTCAGTGTAAAACTACACTGTGATTAAGGCAAGATTTCACAGCATACTTCTTATACAGTACTTAAAACAACAGTGCAAATAGTAAATGAAGATAATTAGTGTCTGCTGTGTTATGATTTAAATGCAGATCTTTGCAATGTAAGTTGCATGGGAAAGACACTACTGTTATGTTGAGAAGTCAGGCTGAAGATAGATCTGAGCCATCTATCTCAGTGAAGGCATTCAAACAGGGCACATGTAGGGTCCTAGACAATGCTGTCAGCTGGACTGAGAAGCTATCTGCAGTGACATGTAGCCTTATTATTCCTTAAACTTTTACATAAAAATACATTTTGGGAATTGCAACATTAAGACTGAAATTAACCTTATAATCTACTTTGTGGGATTCATGTTGAAATTAAGGTAAGGCATCTAGAAACACAAAAATCACCTCAATGTGCTGGGCATATATCACCAATTTTTCCTGCTGTATCAGGAGAACCTAATATTTACTGGGTATCCAGTCCTACTGCAAGCAGGTGCTACCAGTCCTGTGTGGCTGACATTATCTCTATCAATTTCAATGTACAACTGACTAGAAAAGCAGGTTGTCACACAAGGCAAATACAGCAGAAGTGGATAGGGGATGCACTACAAAAACTTCCTCATGACCATAATCGCATGTAATAAGACCATTGCGTTCCTATTAGTTAACTTTAATCCAGAACTATACTAAGCCTCAACTAATAACACCTTTAAAAGTAACACAATTTTCATTAACCATGATTATTAAGAAATAATCACATTCAAAAAGTTGATGTCAAAAACTGTTGGCCCCGAAAGATGTCTCTGTACATATGGCAACATTTATGCAGAATTCTCAACATACATCTCTCTATTATAATAAAAAAAATCCTGGGACGAGACGAGACGAGACTTTTTAGCGTGGGACGAGATGTGACTTTTTCAGAGACATACTTTCACATCCCGCGAAACAAGACTTTGTGCCAAGAGATTTAACTATGCCTCAGGTCGGAAATAAAAGACAAAGAGTAGATGACAAAGTAGAACGTCGTAAAGAATTCAAAAACATTGGCATGATACACATGCAGAGCAGGTTAGAGATAATGAATGTAATAAAATACGAAGGTCTCAAAAAATGATCATAATAATAATACATTTTATTTATATAGCGCCTTTCCCATGCTCAAAGCGTTTCAGAGTGTCTTAGAAAGAAAAAAAAAAGCAGGGTTTATGTAACATTGGATACAAATGCTTTCCTGAATAGAACAATGAAACAGATAACAAAGCATTAAATAGAATAAAGGACAATAAACCAGAGTAAAATACTAAATTCAATACTAAAAGAAAAACCTAACAAATAACCTAATTTGTGATATAACAGACACACAAATTATCCTGAGCATCTGGACAGAGAGGTAAACTGAAAGAAAGGGCAGAATGTTAAATTAAAAGCCTTCCTAAATAGATGAGTTTTAAGTTGTTTTTTAAAAGAATGGAGTCAGCTGATCTAATTAATTTCGGGACGTCATTCCAAAGTCTGGGTGCTATGGAGCTGAAGGCCCTGTCACCCATAAAGTACAGGTTAGTGTGAGGCACAACAAGATTACCAGAATCAGAGAACCTTAGTAGGCAAACAGGAGCATAATGATTTATAAAGTCACTGATGTAGTCCGGTGAAAGACCATTTAAAGCTTTGTGGGCTCTTAATAGAATTTTAAATTCAATCCTGTAAGACACAGGGAGCCAGTGAAGGCAAAGCAGAATGGGTGTGATCTGCTCATTGTTGCTGGTTCAAGTAAGGATTCTTGCAGCAGAGTTTTGAATCAACTGAAGCTGTGAAATAAGATTAGAAGGGGCACCTGCCAGCAGCAAGTTACAATAATCAATGCGGGATATGATAAAAGCATGGACGTTTCTCAGCATTAGAAAAAGAGAGGAATGAGCGAACATGGGATATATTATGGAGGTGAAAGTAAGAAAGTTTCTTAATGTGGTTTATGTCGGGGGAATAAGAAAGGGAGGAATCAAAAATGACACCAAGATCCCTTGCATCAGAAGAAGGTCTGATAAGATCACTGTCAAGAGTGACTAAACAGGAGACAATTTTCTTAAGTAGTGCTTTAGTGCCAATTTGAAGGAGTTCAGTTTTGTTGCAATTTAATTTTAAGGAGTTCTGCTACATTTAGGTTTTAATTTCACTGAGGCAAGTTGTGAGCCAAGAAAACTCTGAGGAAGTTGAACTTTTGACATTGAAATAGAGTTGAGTGTCATCTGCATAAAAATGATAACCCAGTCCATAGCTACGAATAATATGGCCAAGGGGAAGCATATAAATACAGAAGAGAAGAGGGCCAAGGACAGAGCCCTGAGGAACTCCTTGTGTGACTGGTGCTGAGCTGGATTTGCTGTTGCCAAGACTAACAAACTCTTGCCTATCAGTTAAATAGGACTTGAACCACTGGAGGGCAGTCACAGAGATACCCAGTATGTTCTCCATTCTGGACAGCAGAATATCATGTCTGACAGTGTCAAATGTTGCACTGAGGTCTAACAGATAATTAATATGCTGGTTTGTCCAGAGTCTGCTGCCAAAAGCAAATCATTGGTTACCCAAAGAAGAGCAGTTTCACAGCTGTGCTGCGACCTGAAACAAGACTGAAAGGGTTCCATCAAATTATTAGAGGTTAAGTAATTGGTGAGCTGGGAGGCTACAACATGCTCAAGAACTTTTGACAGAAAAGGTAAGTGGGAAATAGGCCGAAAATTGTTAAGATCATCACCATCAAGACCAGACGTTTTGAACATGGGGGTTACAGAAGCAATTTTAAAAGTGGCTGGCACAAATCCAGTGTCGAAGGATACATTGATTATTGTCGTAACAGTCGTGATTATGGAATGAAGGCAGGATTTAAGAATTGTGGTGGGGATGGGGTCCATTACACAAGTAGCTGGCCTCATCTTACAAAGCAGGTCATTAACAAATACTGATGTGATTGGTGAAAATTTAGAAAAAGAGCTGGATGGAGTGGGAAGACAGGGAAGGATATAAGTGAATGATGGATGTATGTAATTTTTCACAGACTTCAGTAGAGGAGGTAATTGGGCCAGATGCAGGTTGGAGTAATTTATTAACTACAGAAAATACAACCCTTGGGTTATCATGGCCACTTTTTATTATTCTGCCATAATGTGTGTTCTTGGCTGCAGTTGGTGCATCTCTATAAGCTCTTTGATGGTCAAAGAAAGCCTGGATGTGAACAGTGAGGCAAGTCTTATGTGACATTCTCTCAAGACGTCGGCCAGTTGCTTTCATAGATGGTAGCTCTTAATTATACCATGCAGCTGATTGCTTAAAGGAAACTTCCTAATGTTTTAGAGGAGCTGTTTTATCAAGTGCTGTATGAAGGGCTGAGTTATAGTGGTCAACAAGACTATCTAGTATTGATGGAATAGGTGAAGACAGAAAAAGATCAGAAATGGATACAGCAAGAACAGAGGGACAGATATTTTTAACGTTTCGGAAAGAAATTTGACGTTTACAGGTAAGAGGAGGGAGAGATAATGAGACAGTGAAAAGCACTGCTTTATTGTGAGAGAGTCCCAAATCACTGCTACAAGTGTTGCCAACAGATAAGCCAGATGTGCAGATCAAGTCCAGTATATGACCACCAGAGTGGGTTGGAAAATCAACATGCTGCACCAAGTCAAAACAGTCCAGTAAGGACAGGAATTCATTTCTCAGTTTAAATGTAGTAATGTCAATATGGATGTTGAAATCGCCAAGAAGAATGACTCTCTGGGAAAGTGAACTTAAGTGGGTTATTAATTCAGTCAGATTAGATAAAAAAAGACTCATTGTATTTCGGGGGACGATAGACAACAATAAGTGAGACAGGACTAGATTTTGTTATTAGCTTAAGAGCCAGAAACTCTAAAGACAATGGATCATAAATGGGGATTCTGTTGATGTTTAACTTTGATCTAGCAATTACTGCTACTCCTCCACCTTGTCTTGAGCTGTAAGGATCCGTGAAGTGAATGAATCTGGACGGGGTCACCTTCGTAACAGATGTAAAAGCATTTGGTTTTTGCAAAGTTTCTGTTAAGCATAACAAGTCAAGGTTTGAATCTGTAATGAATTCTGATAGCACCAGCACTTTGCCATTAAGAGATCTTGAGTTAAACAGTGCAATATTAGCCGATGTGGGTTCGTTGTGCGCAGATCCATGACTATGAGTTTATTTTAACATATTGCAGATTTGGCACACTGACACTCCAGTTTCCAAAGCCATGAGTAGGACGGCATATTCCTGAGCAAATGCTCCTGGTGAACTTTTAATTCGCAGCTCGGCTGTGGCGGCTACCTAACCCGCGATATAAAAAGTAAAGATCGCATTAGCCCCAGCAAATGTAAATTATTATTCGGTGAAACAACGGAACAGCGAAAAGAGATTGAATATATTGTTAAGATTTAAACTTTAAGTTGAAGACTTGTAGATCGTCTAATTCATGTTGCTATCTGGGAAAAGTAGTGTTTCTTCCCAATGAAGAGGCATATCAGTGACAATTAAAAGATTTGTTCTTTGGTGAAATTGAATTTGAAATCCACATACACAAACAGCAGACACACGAAGCGGCTGGCATGTGGGGGGGTGGGGGGGGTTTGGCGAGCGAAGGCCCCTAGTTTTGCATAAAAATGTGAATGATTTTAATAACACTTCTTCAAATGTCTACTTTCCTTTTACATTTTAAATATGAATTTAACATATTAACAACTGACGACCTTTATTACGGCACAGAGACAATAAGACCACTTTATTTATGGTAATGATTTACATAATACACGGCAGACTATGGTATTGTACATGGTTTGTTTTTGCATGGTAAGTCAAGGTAGATCAAAGGTTAACATTTATATAAAATATAAAATAATAATTTATTATTAAATCTTAGAGTTTACACAATCCTTCAGCAAAAATATTTCACTTACCTGCAGAGACACGTGGACAGTCTGGCAACATAGTCTCAATTGGTGTATCTAATGCCTCAGTACTTGATACCCAGTTGCAGCAATGCTGAAAAACAGATTTAAGATCTTAAGGAACTACATATTATTACATTTTACAATTAAAAAGTAAAACTCTAACCTAGAGAGTGCAATTAGGCCATCAAATATGTTTTAAGACTTTAAAATAGCAAGAACTTATTCTTAACATGAATGAAGTATAATTTAACTTTTAGGTCCTTTAAGATTAAACACATTTTAAAACTAGACAGTTGGGGAACATGCATCATTGGAAAACAAATAATTTACTCTATTAATTAAAACAGCTCAAAGAGTGACAAGGTTTTCAATTAAGAAGAAAAAAGTTAAGCAAGAAATCATCATTCAATACTTAAAAAATTATTCTGACATGGAAGTACGTTATAAAATGTCCTATTTTGCTGTAAAAATATAATCTCATTATGGAAGCACTTCCATTCTGTTGTCCCTCTAAATGGTTTTCTGAAGTATTTAGTAATAAAAGAATAAGTGTAAAAGAAACTGTTCAAAATTTAAAAGCGCAGATTGAAGGTATACTGAATTTTCATTTTTTGTAAGAACAGCAGCACTGAAAATCTCTACAAAATAATTTGAAATAATGTTTGATTTATTGATTCAGCACATGTTGGGAGAGAGTTCACAAAGTTCATAAATTCAAATTCATTTATAAAAACTATCATTTAAGTCAGTCCTGTATATGTATTTAGGCATCCATGCTCTGCAAGTGTGTTCATATATAATTGTGGAATTGATGCTTAATGTTATTTGATTATAGAAAAGTCTCAGATTTGTTGCTGAATTAATGCATATATGACTCACAATAGACAGTGAAAAGAAAAATGAAAATGACCATGTAAGTCAAAAGTCAAAGAACAGATCAAAATTCAAAACTGGGAGACAAGTAGATGTTTCTCGTCAAAGCCAAAACTCCATCAACAATTCAGAGTCAAAAAACAACAGAAGAAATAAAAAAAAAAACAAAAAAAAACAAAGTAATAAATAATGATCTTTTTTTGATGGAACAAAACAAAATTTATCCACCATGCTAAGACACTGCAGAAACGCCTGGAGTGCTTTATATTGTTGTTAAAATGATGTCACAAATAAGCATAAAACTGGGCATTCTGTGAAAGATCTCCATAAAAATGACAGAAACAATTACCTAAAATGGAGTCACCTAAATGTTAAATTTCATTAAATACTGAACTTTTTTAAAACAGATTCTAGAGAAGATTAAACCCCAAAATTGGATTCCTTAAGTCACAAAACCTTATAATCAATATATTGATTGTTAGGATCTGCACAGGAATTTTTACAATTTATAAGAGTAGGAGATCATAACACATACAGTGCTATGATGCTGTCAATTTACATACAGTGCTATGATGCTGTCAATTTAACAAAGTAATTTTTTAGCACACCATTGCTGGAGAGTGGACATTACCTCGGAGAAGTCAATCATAACTTTTGTCTTACTTTTTAAGTCAAGGTGCTCATTGTCATCGTGATTACTAGGAAATAGACCCTTGCCATTAACACTATTTTTGTGAATGAATTATTGCCAAAGTAGCTGTGCAACCCAAGTCATTATCCTAACTACAGGGTCACAGGGGTCTGCTGGAGCCGATCCCAGCCAACACAGGGCACAAGGCAGGAAACAAACCCCGGGCAGGGCGCCAGCGCACCGGAAGGCGTGCACACACACACAGCCACACACCAAGCACACACTAGGGACAATTTAGAATCGCCAATGCACCTAACCTGCATGTCTTTGGACTGTGGGAGGAAACTGGCTACCACTGCACCACCGTGTGGCCCCAACCCAAATTATATGAGTTAAAAATCTAAATAATAAACACAGAGCTCAGCATTAACATTTGCAGTGCACCATCTAAAGGAATGCATTTTGTAACGCATGTAGTAGTACAATGAATTGCATTTGTCATTCCCACATTTTATAAAATGCATTACTTCAAATGTTTGTAATGTGCCATCTGTTTGAATGACAAATGAAATGCATATGCCTCAGTTATTTGCCATTTAGTATAGGATTTAAAAAAAAATAAATTAAAAAACGAATGTTTACAAAAGGATGATGGGTCAATATAGAAGTGAAAAAAAGGCATAACTCAATGAAAAGTTTATGAATGGGTAGAAAGCAGGAAGTATAAAGCGGCAAGAACAAGTAACCACTTAAACTCAATCTGGTCAGCCATCAACATCGTACACACAATCCTACATAAACATGGTAAATGCCTTCATCAGAGAAGATTGACAGATTATATTGGCTGCTGTTGCTGCACATTTGGATATCTATGGATGTACACATGCCACAGTACATGATGACTTGGGGTACTGTAAAGTGCACAGGATGGATACACAAATAGTTTTCTGATGTACACAAGCAAACATCCTTTGGTGAATTTCAGTAGGTTTTAGTCCCTCCACCCAAAGAACTCTCACTACAGCACATTGTTCAACAAAGGTGCAATCCTGCAGTGGAGTGTCCACATTAATTTCACCTTGTCCTGAACTAGACTAACAACATATCTCGTACTCCCTTGTAACTTTGAGTGCCATGATAAAATAACATTAGATTGAAGAATATTTAAGAGGGGAAACTTCAGGCACCTCAATATAATAAAATTTGAGTGAAGATCTTTTCCTAGTAAATCATCAGCTGCTACGAGTATAGTGTACCAGTCCTCATCAATACACTAAGAACAGGTGCTGGTACTCTACCTCAAAATTGAAAGAAGTGCTTACCACAGAGTAATAGCCCACTTCGAGCACTTATTTTATACTTAATTTAAAAAGTAATACTTGAGCAAAGTAAGCAGCTTTTGGTGTTAACAAAAATATCTGCAGCACCAAATTCTGTTCTTTGATAATTACTGGTAATTTTTTATCCCTAAAAATGCATACTTATTTTTATGTTATGGGTAAGAAACTCAGGCATTAGAAAAACCAATTTATTTAATGAAAAACATAAGATATTTTAGAGATGGCCTATTAGTTTTGCATGCTTAAAAACACAGGTAGTGCAAGTGCACCAAACTTGCTTTTGTTATTAAACAGTGGCAAAACAGAGGTTCTCCTCATTGGCTCAAAATCATCATTATCCAAAGCCGATAATCTTTCTCTTGTTATTGATAACTCCATTGTTTCCCCATCACCTCAGGTCAAGAGTCTGGGTGTCATCCTCGACAGTGCTCTATCTTTCCAATCTCACATTAATAACATCACTCGGTATGCTTACTTCCAAGTCTTACTATCAAATCATTTTCAACCTTCAAATATACAGTAATCCCTCCTTGATCGCGGGGGTTGCGTTCCAGAACCGCCCGCGATAGGTGAAAATCCACGAAGTAGAAACCATATGTTTGTATGGTTATTTTTATATATTTTAAGCCCTTAGAAACTCTCCCCCACTGTTTATAAATATTCTCCGCACAGTTATACAGTAAACCCTCGTTTATCAAGGTTAATCCGCTCCAGACAGATAAATGAATTATCATGAAGTAGGATTCTCTATTTATAAATCTAATATTTTCGCAGTTTTAGCACTGAAAACCTGTTTACGACCTTCTAAATATGTTTTTTAACATTATTAGAGCCCTCTAGACATGAAATAACACCCTTTAGTCAAAAGTTTAAACTGTGCTCCATGACAAGAAAGATGACAGTTCTTTCTCACAATTAAAAGAATGCAAACATATCTTACTCTTCAAAGGAGTGCGCGTAGCAGAGAATGTCAAAGAGAGAGAGAAAAGTAAACAATCAAAAATCAATAGGGCTGTTGCGCTTTTAAGTATGCAAGCACCGCAATAAAGCGGCTGCAATGAAGAGATCAATGTGAAGGTAGTATTAGTCTTTCAGCATTTTTTACAGGAGCGTCCATATCTTCTAAGCAAACAGCAACTGTGCAAACAGCCCCTCTGCTCACGCTCCCTCCGTCAGGAGCAGAGAATGCCAGAGAGGGTGAGAAAGGCAGAGAAAAGCAAACAATCAAAAATCAATACGGGCTGTTAGAGCTTTGAAGTGTGCGAAGCACCACGCGGGAAGCATATCGTATATCATTGAGGAGTTTTATTTAATACGTAATATGTGCTCTGATTGGTAGCTTCTCAGCAATCTGCCAATAGCGTCCCTTGTATGAAATCAACTAGGCAAACAAACTGAGGAAGCATGTACCATAAATTAAAAGACACATTGTCTGCAGAAATCCGCGAACCAGCGAAAAATCCGTGATATATATTTAGATATGCTTACATTTAAAATCCGCGATGGAGCGAACCCGCAAAAGTCGAAGCGCGATATAGCGAGGGATCACTGTAAACCTAAAATGCATCTGTTTAAAATGGCTTTTTCCTTATGATTACAGTGGCTTTGTTTGGTTTTAATTTTTATATCTTCTGTATTTTCTAATGTTTTAAGTTGTTTATAATGTGTTTTTATTTATTTATTCTTTGTTCGGTGTCCCTGAGTTCTCAGAAACGCGCCTTGTATAAATAAAATGTATTATTATTATTAATATTACTGTAAATGTAGGTTCAAAAACTAACATCTTTGTGTACACCAAAGCAGAAGTGCAAAAAGGGAAATGTTATATCCTGTTCTCATATTCTCGTGGAACACCAAGGGAACTTAAAGCAATAGCAGTTGAGAACCACTTCTCTATAGCTACAATTTCAAAATGTTTAATGTTTCAGTGATAACTGCTTAGTTGCCATAGTTAAATATACCATATTTGAATTTAACTGAATTTAACTGGTGTCTCAGTTACCCACATGGGAAAAATTAAAGTAGTTTTAATGTTTTTTTTAAAAAGCATGTTATAGTGACCCCTGAATTTCACCATGCAATAATTTGATTAAATATTTTATTGTTACACACACTGTAATAGCACAGTGAAATTTGTGTGCCACAGTTGTTTTGGGATATTGAGGGATGCAGGGAAGTGCATACAGTCAATAAGACAATAAGAATATATATAAAAAAAAATAAGCACAGAAAATAGGAGTAGCGGAAGAATGGCATAATGCACAACATAAAATTCAAACAGAACTGTACAGAAATATTAATTGCAAATTTTGAAGTAGAAGAAAAAGGCAGATGGCAGTACACATGTAACATACAGCACAATTACATACTATATAATCCAGCAGGAGAGTACACTACAAGGAATGTAAGATCAGGTTACTGAGAGTTCAGTGTTTTTATGGCCTGGGCTAAGAAGCTGGCAACAGTGAAAACTGGGGATGAGCTGGACAGATGGCTGGCATCAGAGATGATGAATTAGGCCCTACCCTACTCAGATATTGAGTGGAGAAGATGGTATGAAAATGTGAAAGGTCAGCCCAGTGAAGTACTATGGACAGTATTTTAGAGGAGCTTATGATCCTGGCAAACCAGGTGTTCAAACCACACCATAATGCTTCTGGTCAGGATACTTTCAATAGCAAAGCAGGAGAAGCTCAACAGGATTTTGGTTCCCAAACAAAAGCTTTTTAGGAAAAAGTCTTTGCTGAGCCTTTTTCAGGATGTAGATAGTATTGACAGACCAAGAAAGGCACTCCGTGGTGTGGAAACCCAGGACCTTGAAGTTGCTAACTGTCTAGATGGGGCAGCTGTTTATGTGGAGTGGAGTGTGACTGTCTTTGTTCCTTCTGAAGTGAATAATAACCTCCATACTTTTGTTGAAACTTAGACAAAGGTTGTTGTCACAGTACCATACAGTTAGGTCTCTTTCCTCTCTCTTGTAGGCGGCCTCATCATCATCGCTGATGAGGCCAATCATGGTGGTGTTGTCTGCAAACTTGATGATGCTGTTGCCCTCATACATTTGTAAAAATCATACTTTAAAATTATTATTATTATTATATTATTATATAGCAGTGGGTTGAACCAGCAGCTTTGAAGAACACTGATATTGGTGAATAGTGTGGAGGAGGTCTTGTTGCCAGTTCTGACTGACTAGGGCCTATTTGTCAGGAAGTCACTAGTCAGATGGAACTGCTGAAACCTAGTCCCTGTGCTTCTCAATGGTATTAAAGTCAAAGCTATAGTTGGTGAATAGTAAAATGACATACACTTTGATAATGACATGCTTATAACAGATTACCACATAACAGATGATTCACATTCATTTAATAACTTTTGAATGTTACCTGCTTGTTTTAATGTATGATTTAGCACCATACTAGATTGAAAGGAACCTCTTAAAAGTTTGCTCCAAATCTCAATTTATTTAAGACTGCATCAGGGCAGAATTGTAATTCAGTGTCCATCTAGTCATTTATAGATCAATTTATTTCAAAGTAAAAGCTCTGGGGCCTACGCACAAAAATGTTGCATAAGGGCATTTCCAGGTTCAAATCGTGATGTATAAACCCTAAACTTGGCGTAAAGCTATGCACATTTTCCACAGTAGCTCATACCCTGTCGTACACAAGTTCTGCGTTCAGTTTTGCAGACTGTGGCACCCAGCGTCAAAGCAATGCTAATGTTCCTGCGTGGTACCCTTTCTTTTTTAGATCCACATCCCTGACACGGCTTTATAAATACACTGTAATTAACCGCATATTGTTTATTACTTTAATGCATCTGATTATAATTAACTTGTAACAATATAATGGTCCACAGAATGGTCAAACTATTCCAAATACCATAACTGCTTTAGCTTTGTTACTCTCACTTACCTTCTTCTTTTTTCAGCTGCTCCCATTAGGGGTTGCCACATCGGATCATCTTTTTCCATATTACTCTCACTGCACCACTTGGAGTATTTATATCACTGTATCTGAGTGTGAATCACAGCTGTACAGCAGCTGACTGGAAAGAGAATTATCGGTATACAGCACCAAGCACATGCTGCCTCAGCCATGCTGTCTACTGAACTACTCTCATATGGCAAAAGCTTCAGAACCTTTCCTCGCGGTTTAGAAACAGTTTCATCCCAAGAACTCTAAACGCACTCAATCAGTCCATCAAGTGCTCCTTGTAGAACAGTTTGTACTTATAAGTACAATTACCTCACTGTAAACATGCGATACAGTTATAATATTGCACAACCTGAGCCACTTTACAAAGCATGTATTTACATGTGATGGCAATATCATTTTTAAGATGAAATGCAGCAAAATATGTTTATTATATTATACAGATAAAACTTTAACTTCATTTAACACTAGAATTACCAGAGCCTACAAAAAAACTCGTAGATCCGGCCCACCTTAAATCCGTTCGCACCTCTCCATCAGCGTCTTTTGTCCTTTAAATGTGCCGATGAAGACAAGCAGCCTACTATTCCATCCCCCCACAGCTACAGAACGTGCACAATGTTCTCCCAGCTCATGCCTTGATTAATTATCTGGGAGTGAAGTGCTGGAGTTTTAGAGTGGAAATAATAGATTGTTACATTGGAACACTTGCATTTCATGTGTGTTCCGCTTCTACAATAATCTATTTAAGCACAATGTTAAAACAGAAACGTTTTTCATATTTTAGTAGTAAATGACAAAATACTGGCTTAAACTATATAATGTGTGAAGCCAGACATCCAAAGATCAAATAAACACTTTCACAAAAGGTTAAAGGATAAGACAACAGCTTCCGTGGCGTAGTGGTAAGATTTGCTGACTTGTAATCAAGAGTCACTGTTTCGGTCCCGACTACCTCCTATATTTGCCATTTTCAGTAGTGAGCCGCTCTTATCTATACTGATAAAAGGCAAAGCCCTCACTGACTTACTGACTGACCCACTCATCACTAATTCTCCAACTTCCTGTGTAGGTAGAAGGCTCATACCTTACATCTTACTTACAAAAATCGGGCAGGTTTAATTTTGAAATTCTGCGCGTAATGGTCATAACTGTAACCTATTTTCGTCCATATATTGTAACAGACTGCAGCTCGATGGCCGTGGGAAGTGGAGTTGAGTCTCGCATCATCACGCCTCCCACGTAATCACGTGAACTGACTGTGAACGCAGTACATAGAGAACAAGGAAGTGCTCCAAAGAGCGCTGAAGAAAAAACGCATTACACAATTGAGAAGGCAGCAAAAGAATATCAAGCGAGTGGCGCATTCAAGCATATTATTAAGTGCAGCTACTGCAGTAACAAAGCACGGTGTAAACCGTAAGTTTAACACTAGAATTACCAGAGTCTACGAAAAAAATCGTAGATCCGTCCCACCTTAAATTGCTTCTTAAAACTGTTCTCACCTCTCCGCCAGCCTCCTTTGTCCTGTAAATGTGCCGATAAAAACAAACTGCAAGCAGTCGGCTATTCCATCCCCCGACCGACTTAGAACGTGCACGAACTTCTCCCAGCTCATGCCTCGATTATCTGGGAGTGAAGTGGAGTTTTAGAGTGGAAATAATAGATTGTTATTTGGAACACATGCATTTCATGTGTGTTCCGTTTCTACAGTAATCTGTGTAAACACATTGTTAAAACAGAAACTTTTTCATATTTTAGTAATAAATGTTACAAAATGTAGACATAAACTATAAAATGTGTGAAGCCTGACAGCCAATGATCAAATAAACACTTTTATAAAAGGTTCAAGAGTTTTACAACAGCTTCCGTGGCATACTGGTAAGATTTCGTCATTTAGAGCGATGCAGACTTGCTGTACCTCAAGAGATCCGAGTTCGATTCTCCACTGGGGAGAAAATTTATTTATTTTTAACCTTCGCCGTTCTGCCTGCCTGAACTCCCTGTCTATCTATATAGTAATAACAGTAACATTATTATTATATAGTTTCCCTGTCTATCTATCATATAGTGCCTTTCCTTCCTACCTATCTATATATCCATCCCCTTAGCTGTTTTAATATATCTATTATACAGTGCCTTCCCTGTTTATTTATATATCTAGTGCCTTCTCTGCCTGTCTGTCTGTCTGATTGCATATAGCGCTGAACTTAGTGCTCTGTACTATTCTGTCCTCTGCATGTCCTGGAGTACAAAAGAAACACCACCATACAACAACATGTGCGAACTGGCAAGATCGGGAAAAAAAACATGCGGTCACTGATTACAAACTGCAAGATGAATGAAAGAGACAATATATGTAAAAACATCATCGCACTAATGCAATATTATTTGAAAACGAACAGCGTCAGATCGGGTTTGAATATGCGCACGATCTGATGCTGTTCGTTTTCAAATAATATTGCATGTACTGTGCGTTGAAACTGCTGCACTGAATAAGCTGACGCTTTCTGTAACAGCGTCAGCGTTCAAACCTGATCTGACGTTCGTTTTCAAATAATATTGCATGTAATGTACTATTTTAGAATAAAAACATACATTTGATTTCAGTTAGTCTGTAAGAGCCAGTGTAAATGCATGATAATTGTAAAGGATAGCTTTTTTTTTTTAATTCAGTTCCATTCTCTCAGTCGCGTTCACGATCCCCCCCTCCCCATCTGACACTGCTGTTTTCACATAAATTCACGCTATAGCTTAAATGTGATTTATTTGGAGACGCGCTAGAGCTTGAATGTTATTTATTTGGAGACGCGCTATAGCTCGAATGTTATTTATTTGGAGACGCGCTATAGCTCGAATGTTATTTATATAGGGAAGAAAGTACGGTGTCAGGTGCTCATTCAGTGTAATAGGAACCATAGCACAGAGAGATGTGCACACTGCAACAAGTACACATGTCGTAAATGTAGGAAGGGTGTGTGGGAATTGTTAATATTTGAATGTGATGATTTTATATAGCACAGATCGGAAATCAGCAGTTCTTAGCATTGCACCATGCAAGCTGTCGTATCAACCGCCTACTGTAACTTGCTTTATTTGTTATTCACTTATAGTCTAGAATAAAAGTGCACTTGTTTTGTTATACTTGGACACAAACACATGTTCCTGTGTTTGAGCGACCTGGGCATGCTCAAAAAATAGACGTTCAATGCCACGAAAAGTGCACGCAGGCACTGCTGTTTGCAAGCATTGGTACGAGAATGCAGTCACAAGTATGCTGCAGAGCTACAGCGCATCTTTATGTGAAAACAGCAGTGTCAGATTTTTGTGGGGAGGTAGGGAAGGATCTTGAACACAACAGAGAGAATGAAAAGTGAATAAAAAAAAAAAAACTAACCTTTACAAGCATCATAAATTACACTGGCTGTTACACACTGAAATCAAATGTATGCTTTTATTTTAAAATAGAAAGAATAAGAGCAGTTTACTTCTCAAAACTGAATCGTCCGGGATCGAACTCATGACCTTTTGATTACTAGTCAGTAACTGATACCATTACGCTACCATGGCAGTTGTAATAAGTATGTATTAATGTGGCATGCTAAGGCGGCTTTTTTTCTGCAGTTATATTTTTGAATAAAAGCATATATGTTCTGTTATATTTGTACCTTTTGTGAAAGTGTTTCTTTGATATTTGGACTTCAGTCTTCATACATTATATAGTTTATGCCTACATTTTGTCATTTACTACTACAATATGAAAAAGTTTCTGTTTTAAAAATGTGTTTACACGGATTACTGTAGAAACGGAACACACGTGAAATGTGTGTATTCCAAATAATTATCTATTATTTCCACTCTAAAACTCCACTTCACTCCCAGATAATCAATCAAGGCATGAGCTGGGAGAAGTTTGTGCACGTTCTAAGTTGGTGGGGGATGGAATAGCCGGCTACTTGCAAGTTTTCTTTATCAGTACATTTAGATTAACAAAAGACGCTGATGGAGAGGTGAGAACGGTATTAAGAAGCGATTTAAGGTGGGACGGATCTACGAGTTTTTTCGTAGGCTCTGGTAATTCTAGTGTTAAATTAAGTTTATAGACATGCTCCCGCTGCCGTTTGTCATGCCTAAGACGAATACGATATTCGCGAGATACAAGTTTAATGAGAAGACACGAGGTATAAAACGAGACTTTGGATCACATTGTAATGGACTTAAAATTGCTGTAGCGAGAAACTTTTAAGTGCCGGGTCTTAGCTAACATTAAATAAAGCAGTGGACATCACAAGATCACACAAGAGAGCGGCTCACGTAAACTGACTGTGAACACAGTACGAGTGATCACTTCAATGAATCAAACCTGTTCAAAAAACGCATTACACAATTGAGAAAATAGCAAAAGAATATGAAGCGACTGGCGCATACAAGCATATTCATGAGTGCAGCTACTTCGGAAACAAAGCACGGTGTAATCCTAAAGTTTAAATTAAGTTTATAGACAGGCTGCCGCTGGCGTTTGTTATACCCACGACAAATGCGATATTCACGGGATACAAGTTTAATGAGAGGATGCAGGGTATAAACGAGAGTTTTGATCACTTTGTAACTAAGTTAAAATTGGTAGTGAAGGACTGTGCTTATGCAAATTCTGAGAGACTGTGTTTGTGGGGGGATTGACAGTTAATGCGGGTGGGGGAGTCACGTCATCATCTCCCCTCCCACTCACCTCGTTTCATTCACTTCATTTCTCTCCGAGCTGAGCTCCGCACCAGACGCAGTCTTACCATTCTTTTTCCTTAGTGTTTAGTCCTCTCTCCTTTACTCATTTATATAAAGGAGAGTTGAGATCGTCAGGGATAGAATAGTGTTAGGCACAAACTCAGCAAAAGTGCGAGAAGAAACTTTTAAGTGCCCGGTCTGAGCTAACATTAAATAAAGCCGTGGACATCACAATCTGAGAGACTGTGTTTGTGGAGGGATTGACAGTTAAGGTGGGTGGGGGAGTCACGTCATCATCTCCCCTCCCATTCACCTCATTTCATTCACTTCATTTCGCTCCGAGCTGAGCTCCGCACCTCACACGGTCTTGTCATTCTTTTTCCTTAGTGTTTAGTCCTCTCTCCTTTACTGATTTATATAAAGGAGAGTTGAGATTCGAGAGACTGTGCTTGTGGAGAGATTGACAGTTAAGGCGGGTGGGGGAGTCACGTCATCATCTCCCCTCACATTTTCATTCACTTCATTTCGCTCCGAGCTGAGCTTCCATATAGATATATGAATGACCTCCAAAGAGCGCAAAGACTTTTGATCACGTGAACGTGTCTGCAAAAAGTGGCGTCTTCTGCCCTTCAAAAATACTATAAAAGTTGAGCAGCCGGCGCGCACGCATAGCTGTGCCGGTCTTTGAGACTCTGACTGTGCTTCTGCTTTAAGTCAAAGTGAGCACTTTTAATTTTTTTCCTCCTTCCCCTGAGATATAGCCCAGACAACTGCAAACACGGGATCCCTTTTCTAGACCGCAGCAAACTAATATTAAGGTGTTTTGCACTTTCTTTTGCACGTATATCATTATGAGGTCGCGGAAGACACGCACAGGAGTGGAGGACCAACAGTGCCATCCCGGCCGGTTAATGGCAGGGACGTCTCACCAGTCTACACAAAACCCACTGCGATGGTCCCCAAAAGGCGTTCATATCGTCAGCGAAGACGTCTCTCTACACTATATAAAACAAAAAAGGCAAGTTTCCTTTCTTTACACCTTTTTTTCTTTCATTCCAAACAAAAGCCTTTCTCTCTTAACACTGCAGAGGACACAAAACTTATTTTCTTTAATTGCTGGTAATGCCGGTAAGGCACATTACCACAGGCAGAAATTTGGACGTTCACATAGAAAATGCAA
The DNA here is from genome assembly GCF_016835505.1 of Polypterus senegalus. NCBI lineage: Eukaryota > Metazoa > Chordata > Cladistia > Polypteriformes > Polypteridae > Polypterus > Polypterus senegalus. Next base: position 141,819,757 of record NC_053160.1, read on the forward strand.
TTTCTATACCACAGCCGTCATGTAGCGCCTTTCAAAAGGGATCAACTACCAAGAGATGGTCTATATACATTTTAGCTGCTGTTAGTACTACTTACCTGTTGTGTTATACCGTCTTTAAAATGTAGTTTACCCGAAACCACTCCAGTAGTGCTCAATGTATCTTTACTTCTTAAAACGTTAATGTTTTACTGTTTAATAACTTATAGACTACATTTTATTTTTTTCCCTTGCACTCAGTGAGCAAAGCCAATAGGTAATCGGCTATATATATATATATATATATATATATATATATATATATATATATATATATATATATATATATATATATATATATATACACATACACACACACACACATATTTATATATATATATATATTTGTGTGTTTATGTATTTATGTGTGTGTATATATAATGTAGATATATATATAATATAGATAGGTGTGTATATATATGTATGTGTATATATGTGTGTATATATATATATATATGTATATATGTATATATTTATATGTATATATGTATGTAGATATATGTGTAGACTCAAACCGATTATGACAGCAGCAATCCAAGCTGTGAGAAAACACTAAAAAGGAGGCGTGTCAGACGTCATGGTACATTTTCTGATGCAGCTAGACGAAAACAACTTTGTGACACTGCCACTAAATACTCTCTGAAAAATCCACAAGTTAATAGACACACTGTCGCTAAATACTTGCAGGCAAATTCACAACTTAATAGAGACGTTGCCGCTAAATACTCGCATTAGCGATTTTAAAATGTTTCCTTTTCTTTTTCGTAACGTCTTTAACACACGACTTCTCCAGCTGTGAAGCGCAAGTATTTTGCTAGTTGTTAATATTATACAGTATGCCCATACATTTGGTTTGTGTCTGTAACAGATGGTGCACATTTATAGTACTTGTGAAAGTTACCGTTTGATTTTCACTTTTATTCTCTCAGTCACGATCACAATGCATACTACCGCACCCCAGCCCAACTAGGGATCTGACGCTGTTACGTTTTATTTGAAACTGGGAGTAACTGTAGATGTGAGTGGTGTTTTGAGGCAATGGAACTGGACATACAGTAAACCCTCGTTTATCGCGGTTAATCCGTTCCAGACTCTACAGCGATAAATGAATTTCCACGAAGTAGGATTATTTATTTAGAAATCTAATATTTTTGCAGTTAGAGCATAGAAAACCTGTTTAAGACCTTCTAAATACATTTATTTTTTTTAACATTATTACAGCCCTCTAGACATGAAATAACACCCTTTAGTCAAAAGTTTAAACTGTGCTCCATGACAAGACAGAGATGACAGTTCTTTCTCACAATTAAAAGAATGCAAACATATCTTCCTCTTCAAAGGAGTGCGCGTCAGGAGCAGAGAATGTCAGAGAGAGAGAGAGACAGAGAGAGAGAAAAGCAAAGAATCAAAAATCAATACATGCTATTGGGCTTTTAAGTATGTGAAGCACTGCGATAAAGCGGCCACAAGGAAGGGAGCAATGTGAAGGTAGTCTTTCAGCATTTTTTTAGAGGATCGTCCGTATCCTCTAGGCAAACAGCCTCTGTGCAAACAGCCCCTCTGCTCACACCCCCTCCGTCAGGAGCAGAGAATGTTAGAGAGAGTGAGAGAGACAGAAAAAAACAATCAAAAATCAATAGGTTAGAGCTTTTAAGTATGTGAAGCACCGCGAGGGAAGCATATCATATATCATCGAGGAGTTTTATTTAATACGTAATACGTGCTCTGATTGGGTAGCTTCTCAGCCATCCGTCTATAGCGTTCCTTGTATGAAATCAACTGGGCAAACCAACTAAGGAAGAATGTACCATAAATTAAAAGACCCATTGTCCGCAGAAATCCGCGAGCCAGCGAAAAATCCGTGATAAATTATTTAGATATGCTTACATTTAAAATACACGATGTAGTGAAGCCACGAAAGTCTAAGCGCGATATAGCGAGGGATCACTGTACTCTGATCTGGAGGAATAAAAGCTGTCACACAAATAGTGGTGAATCTGCCTACTTTGTATCTCCCCGTCATTTGATTTTTTTTTATTCAGTTTTATTGAGTGTTCCTGCTCACACTGAATTAGTATGCACCTTATGGTCTATGATGTCAAAGACGCACTGACAAAAAAAAAACAACAGAGACATAGTTATATATGGTATTTGGAATTATTCATTTTATGACCTGTATAGTACATTTTGGAAAACATTATGGCACAGATGCAACATTATTCATATTATTCATATTCATTCGCTAAACATATTGCGCTTCTAATCATTGACCGTGTTTTTTTTTTTTCCCCAAGCTTGCCAGTGTTCACTTTTGGGTACACAGTGCTGTTTCTTTTGTACTCCAGGACATGCAGAGGAAAGAACAGTACAGAGAGTTAATTTCAGCGCAATATGCAATCAACAAATTCAAATGTTAACAGTTCACACATACGCAAGGACCGTCCTAACTACATTTACGACATGTGTACCTGTTGCAACGCGCACACTTCTCTCTATCATGAAAATGATATCACGTATACATCTCAGTATTTTAATTATTCAGAGAGCTGTAATATCATGAATGTAAATGGATTATGTGACCCGTCGGAAGAAGAGAAAGCCCGGAAGCACGTAGTGATTCACACACCTAGAGCACATAGAAGATCAAATACAAAACAAAGCATTTAATGTGCTACTTTAGTTACGATGGGATTTGAGAAACTAATAAATTAAACAATTTTAAGATGAAGTTTATGACGTTCTACTTTAATGACAAAATAAAGTGGAAATTTTGAGATTAAAGTTGACATTTCGTGTTTTTTCCCCCACTATGTATCTTTTTTTTTCTCTGTGCCCTAATAAGCTTTCATATGGCACTCAGATGGTGGGCTGCAACTCGCCTTTTCACGGCGACTTTGATATGTGACAACTTCTTTTATATTTCGGAAACTGTGGGACTTTGTGAACTTGAGCTTTTGTGTTTCTCCGACACGCTATGTCACTCAATCAACTTCCTTTTGTTGTTTATATCACTATTATTAAATCAACAAATAGTACGTTTTTCCTTGCCTCCACTTGGTATTCGCTGAAATTTTATTTTCCCTCGTGCTTTTGCCATTGGCTTTTCACAGAACACTGAGCTTAAGGGCTATTTATATTGATTTGCATATTCAAAGAGGCGTAATTCTGGGAGGAGTTTGGGTGGGGCAGCAAGCGTGTGCACGTGCGTTAATTTTCACGCTGACTGGGATTTATGTAGCGGAAGAATGTGGAAGCTGGTGTTCACACAGATTTATGCATCTGGATCTTTTTGTGCGTAAGCACATTTCCGCTTTTGTGCTTACGTCATGTTATAGTGAGAATTCTATGCACGGTGTTATGCATGAGGCCCCTAGTGAGCAGCAATCTATCCTAACATAACTGACTGCAAAACAGGAAGTACTCTGGATTTAGGCTTCATTACATTGCAGAGAATACAACACTGTACATGCAACACTGTGTTTATGAGAAGTGAAGATGGAATATCACACACAAAAAGGTAGACCTCTTTCAGTCTACAGATCCAAGATGAATGACAGAATAATATATAGCCTAGGAACAGTTAAATTTGAGAAGAATTATAATTTCACATGCTATACCCATGATGGGAAAGACACACCACTAAACGAAATGCATGCTCATTTTTTTATTTTTATTTTTAATCCTTTTCTTTTTTTTTAGATATTTATTGATTACAGACTGGATGACCTTGGATGACTCTTCTTTGTCAAGTGGTTTTAAGGTTAGTATGTTCAAGACTTTACATGTTAATATATTGTTAAAGAACCTTAAATAGTAACTTCTTTTATATTAAAATTAATATATAAAATCTTCTTCCAGAAAATACTGCACTTGAAATTGTTGTTTGCTAAACATTCATTTCTTTGGAAATAAAGCCAGTTTAGTTAAAGACATTACAATAATGAAAATTAAAACCTGGACTTATTGAGGCTTAACTTCCAAACAGTTTTACCTTTCTCTAGAAATTAAAAAATATCTTGCAACAATAATCTATAATGAGTCATATAATGATTCTTGAAACTTATGATTTTACATTTTTTGAAATGCATGTTTAAGTACATAAAAACCAACTCTAGCATAACTGTAGGATTAATTTAAACACCACAAGGATGGGCAACCTCATTATTAAAGATTGAATTTAGCAACCTTTAATCTGACCTACCAATAAATTACGATAAAGCAGTATTGATGGATTACTTTAATATGTTCAGCATATAAATAAAGAAACACATTACCAAAATTGTTGTACATTAACTACTGTACTCACTAGAGTTTTAACTAATTGAAATCCTCTGACACATTTATGATAATAAAAATTTCATGGCAACCTGACAGGATATATTGCCAGGCATTACCATGAAAATCTTGCATTGTACCTTTGCATCTTTCTTGATGCCATTAATCTATCTTGTCAGTGTCCCTCATTGTCTTTACCTTTGATGTTTTCTAGCATCACAATCTTCCCAATTGACCCTTCCTTTGTCATGATGAAATACTGTAGCCTCATCTAAAATATACAGTATGTCTAAAATGACTGATCATTCTGTCTTGAAGTTCATGATATAAGTGGTAATTGACTCAAATGCTGCTCTTAAAAAGTATTGATTTTCATTCACTCAGTTTTATTGATGGTAGAGTTTAAGTAAAATGACTTCATGTAATATTAACTAATTACAAAATAATGTGATAATTTATAATCATGAAATGAGGCTAAGGGCCTTGCTCAAGGGCCCAACGGAGTAGAATTCCTTCTGTCACTGGTAGGATTCGAACCAACAATCTTCAAGTTACTACTCCAGATCCTTAAGCCAGATTGTATGCTAAACATTTGAATAAATTAACATAACTGAAGGAAATTGTAGTGTAATAAAAATAAATTGCAATCAGAAATCAACACATATTTGCTATCGTTAAGATCTTAAATAAATTCATAAACGTGGATATCAGAAAAAGCAGAAAAGCTGACAGCATGAAGAAAGAAGGTTGATGAGGAGATATTTCATGATACAATTCTACAGATATTAAATTTGTGCTCAGCCTTCTATTCATTTTCCAAATGCTGACTTTTATTCTTTAAAATTGAGTTAAAGTATTCCTGATATTGAGATGTGAAATACTCACATATTGTTGAGAATTTGTATATAAGCCACATATTGAAAGATGACATTTGTTTAGCTTTCAAACCCAGGAGAAAGAAACCTCAAGTGTTGTTTATTAGTTGGAGACAGTGAAGTAAGTTCAGGACCCCTATTGCTTTAATACGACTTCTAACTCTTGTAAAAGTTCACTCACCCTGCTGTGTAATCATACCTGACAAAGCCATCTCATTACATCCACTGATGAAAACAATGAGTTTTACTGAGTTTTCTTCAGTAGGAGGTAGTGCAAATTTTCCTTTCCCTAGTATGTAATAAAAGGATGGAGAGACATGAGCACAAAGGCTTTTAAATGATCCATAATAAACATTCATACATTCATTTACTGAAACCACTTTATTTTTTCAAATATATGATCACTGGTAACTTATGCTTATGCTTACAGCAATGCATGTAAACTGGGAGCCTTAGTGAACATTCCAGCGAGTAAATGAAACTATGTAAGAGTACAATATATTATTTTATAAAATGTAGAAAATGTATACATATTTAAGCTTTTTCTTAGTTGTGTTCAGGACAAGGCAAAACTTTGTATTCTGCTGGAAACCAGGCACTTCCAGGCAGGTGGCGCAAGTGCATTGAGAAGGGTGGAGACTACATCGAGAAATAACATTATCATTTTGGTTAAGGTTAGTTTCATTTTCTAACTTTAGCTTCACTCCCCCTCATACTTAATAAGTCATTAAGACACCACAACCTACCTGAACTTCTTTTTCACACCTTAGCATAGAATCAGCAAGTATCTGAAATTGCAATGAAGAGATTAAACTCTTATTCCGTCAGAAATTATACCATCTGAGTTTAGATAATGGAGGTTGACACTGATGACTTGTGGGCTGTGCCACAATTTGGTTTGAAGAGCAGGGTTTGTTGAGTATAGGCTGAGTTCTGTAACAAGCTTACAGCTATAATACAAATTACATGACATAATAAAAAAATATATTAGAATATGGTTAATGCTGGTCAAAACTTCCCACAATCTCCCACAAATTCCTAACTAGGTTGTGATCTGGTGGCTAGGACAGCAAAGGCATGTTTTTATACAGTTGCCTTGCTCTTCAATCAATTGATTAAGGTAACAATAAATGTATGGACGTGCTTTCTTTTTCTATATGTGAAATTTGCATTTATATCTATTTAAATTATGTGGAATGATGTTTATTATATCACTTTTATCTATAGATACCATTTAAATGAAGATAAATCTTGATATGTCCACATTTTTTAAAAATAAAAACATTTCATGGGGTGTACTTACTTTTTAAGAACTTTATATATTAGTGAGGTTTTGGAGTACAACTCATTTATTACTCTTACAACTATACTTTACATATTTTAACTGTTTTAATATAACTTCCAGCAAATAATGAAGAATCGTAAGAGTTCATCCAGTGGTGAAGCATTTCTATCCTAAGTGAGGTGGATTTTCGTTTGATTACAGAGCTACAATTCTCAGGGCTCAAGTGGTTAAACACCTAAAAGACCAGCTACAAATGATCAGAACCCAGAACCGTAGGCTGTGTGCAAGTAGATCAAGGCATACTTATCAATCAGTATTTATAGAACTATAAGTCTCATATACTACAACATCACTCAAAGACTTTCTCAAGAAATTCTAGATCTCTATGTTCATTTGTGTTCTATCTATCGCAAACCCTCACACAGCAGACTACCACTTCTCTATAGTGGAGTCAGTTAACCCATTGATCTGCACCATAGAAATGTCAAGCAAAATCTAGATTAATTAAATAGGTATTCTTGAAATTACAGGAGACAGAAGCAGGGGATTTTCAGCATGAGTTCAACACTGATTTAGCAACTGTCATGCCAGAGTTTTGCCTCTATTGCATAAAAGTAATAGAAAAAGCAGACGGGTCCAGGAGAAGGAATACATGAGGCTCAATAGGAACAATAATATTGCAGATTTAATGAAACATGGAAAGACAGAAGAATGGAAGAAATAGGCTGGGGTTTAAAAGGGACAGAGATGAAGGTTGTGATGAGCAGCCAGTTTACAAAATGTTTGGTACAGTTAGCTCATCAATTTAAAATAAAAATGCTGAATGTTTAGAGTATGAACAGATGTTACTTAAGATGTCTTTCCAAGATATAGAGAAGAAGGGAGGTAACAAGGGTAAACTTAAAGTGTCTGCATAAGAACCTAGATGTCTTTGTAGGAGCTGTATACAAGGCCACCCTCGGTTTTAAAATTAGAGACAACAAGCACAAACAACTAAAAAGAATGACAGCACTCACTTTAAATACTGATGCTAGCACATCAAACGTCTGTCTGCAGACCTCTTATTCACCCACTCACTAACTTGCTCTAGCCCTTTCCCTTGCTTCTCGGGACATCTGATGCATTGTGGAATGTACAGATAAGTGTGGCCTTTTTCCTGCTATGACATGAGGTATGAATTAAGGCCTATTAAAAGATGACCTGAAAGGGATTGTTCCAAAGGACTCGGTTACGTAGTGCATCTTATGAGCTGTAATGTGCTTGGTAAGTTGCAATGCTTCACTACTCAAACTGTCTTGCTGATCAGAGGGTCTAAAACAAATTGACAACTTTTTGTTAGGAGTACTAGAACTAGAACTATAATTCAATAATTCCAGAACATGTTTGACTTCTTTTGTCATGAGCATATTTGTATAAATACTGTATATATAAATACATACATATTGAAAAATGACCTTGAGATTAGTAATTAATTTTAAGAGACAGGTAGAGGCAGAACTTTACTTCATAAACTTTCATTCTTGTGTGTGAGGTTATATATAACTTTATAACCATATATATATAATATATATGTATATTAATTATACATACATACATACCTATATTTAATCTCCAAATATTCATTTAAATGTATAATTGTTTGATTTTAGTGTTTTGAGTGTGAGCAGAAATCAATTAATAATATTTATTTGCTTGTTTTTAAATTCTGTCAATTGAGCTAGCAGAAATCGTTGACTGCTATTTCAAGTAAACAAGCAAGTATTGTGCATGTTAAGATTCTTGCAGCCCTGGTTGTGCACCATGGAATCCGTCATCACTATGGAAAGATCCTTGACTGGTAGATCAAGTGTCTTATTGTGCCTCCTTAATTCATTCTGTCTGGAAGAAGATGTCAGCTGTGATGCAGTGAGAAGAATTGTTTCAAAGGCTCCAGTCCCCACCAATGAAGGCCGGGAATGGCTTTTGAATAGATTTGTCAAGGCTACCCTACTGTTCGGGGACTAGGGAGAGCAGGAATAACATAAAGGCAGGGTTGCTGTATGGGATTAGAAAGTGAAGTTCACAAAGAATGGCAGATTTTTGTAAGAAACTGTAGATCAATGAAACCACTGAACTGTGTGAAATAACATGAAAACAAACAGGCTGCCCTGTAGTGTTTCTAATGCTAGTTTAGTTTAATTTGAGGGGAAAAAAAGACTGAAAAGAAAAAGAGGACTAACTGGCAAAGATTTGATCAACATTATTTTACATATTTAAGCATCTCTATTTAATTTAGGGTCTCTAAAAATTGTCAATAAAAAGATTATTTGCAGAAGATAGTTAAAATAGAGTTTGCTATAATTATTATGACATTAATTTGAAATGATGCACAAATAAGTTTTCAATGTGACTGAAGACTTTGGGAGTCATGAGGATGCTACAATAGATCAAACTACTGTTTAACCGATAGTTTTATCAAACATAGTTTGAAGTAATATAAATATTTTATATGTAATATACCTCAGCTTTAGATTTATTCCAAAAAAAATTGTGCACTGTTCATTTAAATGCCACTCTAATTGTGTAAAATGAGCTACATTTTTATGTATTTATTCCTACAGTAAATATGGTACACTGATCAAATTTATTGTTTTCCCCAAACTGCAACAGTATAATATCAACTGGCAAGAAATAAAATATAAAAAATTGAAAATGTTCTAAAGCTAAGCCACTGCCTATTATTTTAAATGCAACCAAGTTTATTTAAAGATTTCTGTTTTTCTAATCAGATTCAGTTTTTATTTTCAGGACCAGAAAGATCCACCAGAAGGCAGTATTTTGTAAATCTCTCCACTTTTTGCGTTTATGTAAAAGAACTCTACCTACCTTAATTATCAGTTGTACTCTGGATAGTATATTACTTGAGCAGCAGGTGGGTGAAAGCTGTGTAAAACCTCAACACACACAGACTGAGCTACTTGCTGTCATTAATTTTTTATAGTATGAAATAAATAATAATGTAAATAAGTGTGTACAAATGAAGTATGCAACATGGAAGACTCGTATACTTTATAGCCATGATTAACACGCCAGCATAGTGGGAGGAACGAAGAATATTTCAAAGGCATTGACAAGCCCCTAAAGCAAAGTAAATGTTATTAGAAATCCATTATAATCCATCTGAGATTCTAGAAAGATTGGGGTCTAATCTGGTACCATTAGATGATAGGCAATATAGGCACAAGTCCATCTCCGGGCTCCCAAACACACAAAAAAGGCCACATTTAAATAATTATTTAACATTACGTAGCTTCTAAGTGTGAGGTATATCAGACTTGACAACTGCAACTACTGATCTTTTTGCCAGACCATGTCGAGTTACATGGCTAAAAATCAATGGGAATGTCACATTTAATGAATGTATACCAGAGTTCCAGCAATGTTTAGCTTGTCCCTTTTCATGACAGTCAATAAAATCCGGACTAATGGAGTCAGTGCTGTATGAGGGGTTACAGGTATAGTGAACTCAGCTGCAATCTCTTGCCTTATTTTCTTTTTCCCATTCTGTCATGATATGTAAAACACAAGAAATATAAGACAGATGAGCTTCTTCCCTGTTTGTGAGGCCCAAAACAAATGAATTACTTGTTTCTTTTCACTGCATTATATAAACTGTACTTATGGATGAGAGCTGACATTCACTGGCTGTCACTTTTCATGGATACAAGCCTGCCACTATGACCAAATACCAAATGTTTGATTTTGTGAAGTGAGTCATGGACAAGTTGGAGTGAGTTGCTGGGTATGTCACATCTCCTGACTATCTAAATGAAGGCTACAACACAACAAAAGAGAAATGAAAATGTGGACCATGAAAGGGTTTTTTTTTTGCCCCATTAGTTGATTACATTGACATTTTATTGGTATTACAGAAGTGAATTGTGCTCAGTAAGTTTTCCTTCAGTATATAGTATAGTTTAATAATTTATTGTGAAAACAGCAGAATTATGATCTACATATATAAAATGGTAACAAAATTGTTTACACTTTAGCATGTAATGGCTAATATTCCAAAAGTGAAGTATTTTCTAGGAGTATATACAGTAATAAGGTACAACTGCAATTCTCATAGTGATGAAGCTTCTTTATAAAACAAGTCAGTATTACAATAATATAAAAATGCCTTGGTCAAACACACCTGCTTATGATTCAGAAATAACATGAAGCACTGAATGTGTTAATTGCTAATTTGTCAAAGTAATATATATATATACTAGCCATGTGCGCCCAACTAAGTTGCGCGTGTTAAAGTTGTCTGTGAAGGGCTCCCTGTTTAAACGCAGCTGCCAGTAGTGAACTGGGTCCTTCATCACACAGCATTATGAAAGGGAAACAAAATTACAAAAGAAAACCCTTGGATATTGATTCGATAGGAACGGCCTACTCGGAATAACTGTCCGAATCGTAATTATGTGGTGGTGTAGGAGCATTTCTGCTTTTGTCCGTTCACAGTCCGTCTCATTTTCACGACGCTGTCATTTCCTCTCATGATCTCTTCTCAATCTTTCTCCAATCTTGCAGGTTGCTTTGTGGCAATACAAAGAGTAAGGCAGTATACACGGAGCAATGGTTATAAAAGGGGGACACATAGGTATCCAGGCTCTTTAAAGAATAAATAGGGATTACTTCACTGACATGTGAGAAAAGCTACGGTACAACTGTGAGACGCGCAGCACTCGCCGGCTACAACGTAACAATAATAATTTCCGGAACATGCTGTTATGTTGTCATTCATTTTACCCACTGTCTTTCATTCATTCATATGTTACGTAGGCACGTACCTTTTATCTTCGGCAATCTCATTCTCTAACCAGGCCTCAGGAGCTAACCAGCGTAACACTGTCCACCACCCCTTTCGTTATTCTGGCACATTGTTGACATCCGTGAGTAACAACAACATACTAAACTGTAAGGTGGTCCATGCATGTGCGGAATTTGCGGACAAACAAAGATCAAGATCTAAATGAAGATCTCTTTAGTTAATTTAAAGCACAACAATTTGTTTAGTTTGAATGTCTGTATTTTGAGGTGTGACTGGCGTACTACAGTCTTCAGTAGTATAAGCCTGGAGGAGATTCTTAATGCAATGCCTATGTTTTAGCTGTCTCTCTGCCATCTAGTGCTTCTTCTTCTAACTCATTTGCGGACAAACAAAGATCAAGATCAAAATGAAGATTTTATATATATATATATATATATATATATATATATATATATAATATATAGTAGAGTCTCGCTTATCCGACATAAACGGGCAGGCAGAACGTCGGATAAGAGAAAATGTCGGATAATGGGAGGTGTTAAGAAAAAGCCTATTAAACGTCAAACTATGTTATAATTGTACACATTACGAACCTAATACAGTGAAACCTCCATTCACGAGCGTCTCTGGGCACGTACAAATTGGGTTATGACAAAAAGTTCGCCAAACTTTTGCATCTGTTCACGACCATACACTAGGTATACGAACGAGCTAGTTTCCCTTTTGGTTTGTGCGCGCCGATGATTTCCGCACGTGTTCAGTCTCTCTCGGTGCATTCCCTGTGCAGCAAGAGAGAGAGAGAGCGCGAGAGAGAGACACAGACAGACACACGCACGCGCGAGAAAGACACACACACGCACACACACACATGCGCGAGAGAGACACGCACACACACCAGAGAGAGCTGTCCACATAATCCACTGTAATCATGTATTACAACAAAACAACAGAAAAATTTAACTGAAAAAATTAACTTAGCAACTAAAAATAGACTACGCTCAAGCTCGCAACTTGCAGTTCTTGTTGCCGATTGATGCGTTTTTTTTTTGGGTTTTTTTTGCGGTGGGACGTGGGATAATACAGAATGTTGGATAAGCGAGACTCTACTGTATACATATTTTTTTTAAATGTACAAAGGGTTAAAACTGGTCACTGTTGCTGCTGTTCTGTGTTATGTTAAATACTGGACAGATCTGACAAGAATGTCTGCATATTTCACTGTATGGTTCTGTTTTAATTTTCAAACCTAAGTTTAATGTGTACAGTACTGTATGTTTGAAAACAACTGCAGGATTTCTATTAACAATAAGCCATATGCAGCTTTGAAGATATTTTGGCTCTGAAAGTACAGTGTAATGCAGATGCTGAGTGTACTTTGTTTCACACATGAACAAGACAGATTGCAACACTATCACACATATTGTTTTCACAACTTAAATTCCATGGCAGCCTCACATGTATTTGAAAGAGTCACTCAAACCCACTGAAGCGCAATGAAAATACATACTACTCAAACACAATGTTTTTGAAATTGGACACACTTTTATCACACTATAAGACAGTGCTTTGGAAGTAGCAATGCAGATCACCAATTCTGCCCTTCAATAAGTCAGTACTAGTGGAGTGAAACGTCATGATACAACTATCACTTTAAAAATCTGCCCCCTGTGCATGTATGGATATCCTAGCAGATTTGATAGTATGACTTTTTTATCATCATACAATTTATGATACTGAGGAATAACAAATCAGTTTTTTTATAAATATACTGTACTTCACAGTCACATAGATATTTTACAAATGTTATGACAGATTAACCAGATATGTTTAATGCCTTTCAAATGTCAAATATGGTGAAGTAATCTTATTTAGCTAAAAGCAAAACAAAGACAGCAAAAAGCTTTTGCAAAGGAAAAACAGAAACATCTGTTAAGAAAAAAGAATTACCATCTACTTACAGTAAGACCACTGTTAGTTTATAGCAATGACAGCTGATAGTTTAATAACAATGATACTCTTCCTAACTGATACTGTAATTCAGATTGTGTCTGAGTTTACTCAAAATTCAATAACCTAAACATTAAAGAACAATTATTTTACAATGATAAACATGTTTAGAAATAAAAGAAGACTTGAGATATAGGTTCAGTTTTAATGCTTGATAACCATTAAGTGATTACAAAAAAGTATTACCAATGTATAAAAGAAAAAAAAAATAAGACTGGAGTTTATTTCCAATCATTTTCAATAACCAGATTGTTTTATTTGGTAACTAGGGGGCTCTGCCCCCTGCTCGCTTCGCGCGCCAACCCCGGGTTGGTCCTGTGGAAATACAATTTAAAGTGCTTTATTCATGGGAATTGTTACATATGCATTATGTTCACTGTAATTGTTGTGAGAATACAGATTTTCATAGCACTTGGTCCATTATTGTGTAAACCAACGTTTTGTACAATGAATGATGCTAACACGAAAAGACTATTGTAGACGCGTATATTTTGCCTTTAGTGCTTGTGGATTTCACTTTCACCAAACAACACATTTTTGAATTCTTGCAGAAACGCCTCTTCATTGAGAAGCAGCAGTACCTTTCCCTGATGGCAACACGAATTAGACGAACTACAAGTCTCCTACTTAAACTTTAAAGCCTTACAATATCTACATACTTCAGAAAAAATCACCTATGTCCATATATTCAATCTCTTTTTGCTGTTGGGTTATTTCACCTAGCAATAATTTCAATTTGTTTGCGTGAATGCAATCTGTACTCTCTTTTTTTTACACTTTCAAATTTTAGTACTGTCATATTTTTGAACTTGTTCTGCATGTGTATTGCGCCGTTTTTTTTTTTTATCCTTTCAAATTCCACTGCTTTCATAATCTGTAACCTGCTCTGCATGTGTATGGTGCCAACGTTTTTGAATGTCTTTATGAAGTTGTACTGTGTCCTTTACTCTATGTCTTTTTCTTCTGACCGTGTTTCCGGGTTGATTATTACTTTCCTTGCCTAGGTCACCATCTTATAGGAACATGCTTCTAAAGGATGCCAATATGATGTGACTTGACCATGTCGGTGCAGCATTGGCGAGCTCTGTAAGCCATGCTGTTTCTTTGAAGGACAGGTGATTGACAGCATGACGCCAGACTTCGTCCTGTAGTCAAACGGAGCCATCTTTTGCCTTTACGCCTGGTGCAGCTGTGTTGTTCTAATATGTGAGTGGATGATTCTTGCGGGGAGGGCTTCTGTTCTATTTCTCCGATCTGAGTCCACCTCTGTTATGGCGCGTCTTTATTTAAAAACAGCCGTGTCAGATCAGGGCGAGCGTGAACACGACTGAGAGAATAAAACTGAATAAAAAAAAATGATAACCTTTACAAGTACCATACATGCAAACCGTCTGTTACACACTCAAATCAAATGTATGTTTTTATTGTATAACAGTAACAATAAGAACAGCTCACTACTCAAAAAGTTTATTTTGGGAGACTTTAAGACTAGAACCCAGAACCTACTGAATTGGAGTCAGCAGCTCTAACCACTATACTACCTGAAAAGTCAGGACACCAAGCAACACTAACCTGATTTCTTTATAGTCTTGGGAAAAAAGCGCATTTGTTCAGTTAAACTTATATCTTTTGTGAAAGTGTTTATTTGATATTTGGACTTCAGTCTTCACATAATATACACCTTATGTCTACAATTTGGCATTAGTACTAAAACATGGAAAAAGTTTGTCCTTTAGGTGTGTGGAAAAATACAAAACAGCTTGATCAATCTGGTGTACGTGACAAGAGCCATGCAGACCCTTCTTGCCCATGGTGTACGTGACAAGGGTCATGAAGACCCTGCGTGCCCAAAGTATGCGTGCTAAGTGCTACTTCTTGTTTTAAGGTTACTACACAAAAAACCACAAGTGTGGACTCATCGAGCCCCAAACTAAGGAAACTAACAGATGTATTCCATCTGTAGATTTCTGTTAGTGCTGATTCAGGCTAATATTTTGAAATACTTGTGTAACTAAAGTCATAAGACAAAAGCCCGATAAAAATTTGGGACACCATCCCCTCGGGGCAGACGAAGGGCAGGAGTCCTAGGACTGTGCTTCTCTGTCATTTTACCTTTGCCTGGTGTGTATCAATTAAAGATTTTTACTAACTTTAATTATATCTCTCTGTCTTCAGTCACAAGAAACGACACTATAGAAAAAGTGTCCACAGTTTTCTGGCGCCCGGACGTGGGGCAAGAGATGGCGGCTGACTCCTCGGCGGGACCACCTCAGTGATCCATCTTTTAAGCGGACTGCCGTCACGGGCCCGGCAGCAGTGCAAGCAGCTCCGGCAAAAGTTAGGACTGCCCTGTCCTGAGGCGGCTCCTGCGTGAGGAGCCCCCGGTCTCCTCTTCGGCTGATCCACGGTGACTGAAAGGATTTCCAGACAGAGCTCAAATACTCCCAGGCTGGGGTAAGTACTGGGAAATCCCCGTTTTTGTACACCGGCATTGGCTTGCTGTTAGGAAACATAGGAAATTTTTATTTACATACTGGAATATACATACTTTGCTTTTGCTGTGCACTGTGACAGTCGATGTAAGAAAACAGTTCGGTACGCTTCCTCTGGGAATATTAAGGGGAACATTGGGGGCGGGTGAGTGGCACATTCAGCACTCCAATAGTTCATTGGACAGGAGAAGGAATAGGATAAGTATTTAAAGGAAAATCTGAAACAGGGCTCGGGGAAAGGCAAGGGGACATAATGGGAACATATAACAGCAAGCCAGCAAGCCTGCGAACCGGCGCTCCGGGGGTTCGAAGTCTTTTATGCTGGAAGGATTATTTTCGGAGGATCAACAGACGCCACGTAAACATGGGTCACCCAGGAAGTTAATAGAGAAAAGGACAGGGTTGGATTTCAAAAAGGCATGTAAAAAGTGGAATAAGCAGAGCGGTGGGCGTTGGCTGCTTGACGGGACAGGTGATGCAAGTGAGATACAGGAAATTAGAAAAAAATTATGTAGAAATGTGCGAGGATGTTGTAACAAAGGTCCGTGTTATGTATGACAGATGGGAATTGGTTATTAAAGATCGGAATTTGGAAGCGGTACAGAAGCAGAATGAATTGTTGAAAGCAAATGAAGGAAAGGCTAGAAAAGAAAAGGAAGAGCTGTTGATTGCGTTGCAAAAAGTTCAGACAAATCCGGGACCACAGATAGTTAAAAGTAAGAAAAAGAATAACAATAGCAAAGATCCCCTGTACCCTGTTATTTGCCCTACCCCACCTTACCAGCCACCACCTGACCCTCCACTTCCACCTCCCAATGCACCAACAGCACCCCAAGTAACAGATGAACCAGGTTTCTTTGATGAGCAATATCGATAACTAAAAGATGTGGTTTCTGAGCTGCCCGATCCTAAGGGCGTATGGGGACTGAAGTTTGTTGAACAGCTTGAGCAATTGGACAGTATGTATAAGCCTAATGCTGCAGAGTGTACGCAAGTATTAAAGGAAACTTCGGCACCACCTGGGCGACTGTGAGTCGGGGACATAGAAACGGTGTGCTTTGGGTGTGGAATCAAAGCTTTCATCGAGGAGAGGGTGCCGCTTGGAGAGGCTGAGTTTGAGTTACAAGGGAATCATTGAGACAAAATATTGCAGAAAAATATAAGAAAGGCAGAGACTGGTCTCTTATCTCAGCCGCTAAACAAAAGAAAGACGAGACAGTTGATGAGTGGGCACATAGAATTCAAGACCTTATGGCTAATCACTCAGGTTTGGAGAATGCAGATGATCGAATTCGTGCTGCAGTTTCTCCTTTTGTCTCGGGACTAAGATCTGACATACAGACCAAAGTGTGCATTTCCTGTATTGGATGGGAGAGAGCGCTACATTTGAGGAAGTTAAGCAACACGTGGAACATGCTGAAAAACAAAGCAAGCAAAAAGAGTCTGACACTCAGACTAAGCTAATAGCCGCCCAGATGAACTATTACACAGGAGGGTCTTTAGCAAGAGGACGAGGAGCTGGTTTTCGGGATCGAGGAAGAGGGCGAGGCCGAGGTTTTGGAGCCCCGTCTGTTGAACAATCAAGAAACCCCTTTACACCTTCCTCCTTTAATCCCAATATGACTCCGTATTCCTGTTATAATTGCGGCGAACCTGGACATTTCTGTCGGGAATGTCCTCAGAAACAGCAACACTCCCCGGCACACCCTCCCCCGCCTGTTTTTCCTGACACACCAGATCAACAGCATTGGGCATAGGAACACGCAGGGACCCCCAGCCACTCGCTTCAGTTGCCACTGCTCACTCAAAACTCAGAGACTGATCCTTTATTGACATTGCTTGTTAATGGCACTGAGACTGTTTTTCTTGTCGACACTGGGGCCATTCGGTCCACCCTCTCGCTGGCTAAGGTCCCTGCCTCGGACGAAACTGTAACCGTGCTTACTGCATCTGGACAACCACATGTTTTATTGGTCTCAAAACCCCTTCAAGTTCAGCTGCTTTCTGGTGGTTCCACTTTAACACACCGATTTCTTTTAAATCAGCTCTGCCCTGTTAATCTTCTAGGAAGGGATCTCATGACGAAGTTTTCTCTATTTCTATGACAGACCAAGGATTTTCCTGCTCATCCCCCCAGTTACTGTGCCAAATCGCCCCTCACCCCAAACCCTCTTTTGCAGCATGGACTCTAAATATTTCCCCACACACCATCCTCCTTAAAGCCCTACACTCTTTTCCCACCTGTCTTTTTCCCCACTTACAGGTCCCTGACACTTTACACTGTATTGCTCAGTATTTCCCTGTAGAAGTAGACACCCTTTGGCTAGAATCGTTTCTTTCTTCAAGAACTTGCCCCGAAACCCTTCACATCCCCTGTATCTTCATTTCATCCACAAGAGCTGCTGCGTCCGCCCATCTTACGTGTTCACAAAGTATTTTCTATCTTGGAGGTGCAGTACCCCATGTTACTTTAGCGAAATCAAGTATTGTCCATTGGGTGGAAATCGGACCATGGGTAGAACAATGTCTTAATAGAACAGACTGGTTACAAGTTGCCCCAGGTATTTTTGATACCTCAGACCATTTAATAACTAAAGTTGTGCATCAAACTGATTTTTAGTACATCGTGCTTTGTGCCGTCCTTCCCTTTCTGTTTTTTTAAATGCAAACCACTTCCCCTTCTTGGCTTTCTATGCTCCCTGATTCACTGTGGTCCCAGGGAAAGAATGATTATGGAAGGATAGCCCATTGTGAGCCTCTGGTGATCTACCCAAAATCTTACTTCCGCCCGCACCGTGCCCAGTATCCTCTGTCTCCCGAAGCAGAGGCTGGACTTGGACTGTCATGCCTCAGGGATATACTGAAGCCCCTTATGTATATGGACAAGCGCTTGCTCAAAATTTAGAAGAGTTCTGGCCAGATCGAGGTAGTATATTAATACAGTATGTAGATGACATTATGTTATGTAGTGCTACGGAAGAAGATTGTGCACATGATACTCAGAAACTATTGTTGTTTCTGGGGGACAATAGCCATAAAGTCTCAAAGGCTAAACTGCAGTTAATTCAAACAACAGTAAAATATCTAGGTCATGACATCACTTGTGGAACAAGAGCTCTCTCTAGCGATCGCATTAACACCATTCAAAATCTTCCCAGACCTGTCACAAAACAACAGGTTATGTCTGTATTGAGCATTCTAGGTTAGTGCCGGCAATAGATTCTAAATTTTACTGAAAGAGCACAGCCGTTGCAACAATTAGCTAATACTCCTGGCATTCACCTCTCTGACCAGGTGCAATGGAATGAATAGGCTGAGAAGGCTCTCTGTGACTTAAAAAGTGCCCTTATCTCTGCGCCTGCGATTGGCCTTCCAGATCACACTCGTCCAGTCACTCTGTTTGTGGACGACAAGGGGGGATATATGAATGCTGTCCTAACACAAATATATGGGGACAAACAAAGGCCAATAGCTTATTTTTCGAAAAAATTTGATCCTGTGGCTGCAGCACTTCCGCCTTGCCTTAGGGCTGTGGCTGCCACAACAGAAGCTGTGCTAGCCAGTACAGATATAGTGCTCATGAGCCCCCTAACAGTAAAAGTGCCTCACGCTGTACATTCCATTTTAGTACAGGCTAAGACCTCACATCTCACTACTGCTAGGGCAATACACTATCAGAATGTACTCTGTACTTTGTCAAACGTCACAATTGAAAGATGCTCCACTTTAAATCCAGCCACTCTCCTCCCAACTTACAACGAAGGTGAACCGCATAATTGCTATGATGAAACAGCAAAGGTTGTAAAGCCTAGAGCAGATTTACAGGAAACACCTTTAGAAAATGGAGAAATGGTTTTTGTGGACGGATGTTCCTTGCGAATGGAAAACGGAGAACCCTCAACCAGTTACGCAGTGGTCCAAGTTTAAGTGCACAAACAGCTGAATTAATAGCGCTTACTCGAGCATGCCAGTTGTCCGAAGGAAAAATTATAACTATCTATACAGATTCCAGATATGCCTTTGGAGTCTGCCATGATCATGGAGCATTATGGAAATTGAGGGGATTTAAGACCAGTACTGGCAAGCCCATCCAACATCAAAAGCTAATCGAATCCCTTTTAGAAGCCATAACTAAACCATCAAAGCTAGTGATCGTTAAATGTCAAGCTCACACAGGAAAACAGGATCCTGTCAGCAAAGGAAATGAATTAGCTGATTACTTTGCTAAAGGCTGCATATAGTAACACACCAATCTCTTTATTCCAACAGAGAAATGACCAGGACCCTGATAATTAAATTATTTCTTTACAGAATGCAGCCATGGACATCAAAAAGAAAAAATGGTCCAAAGAAGGGTCCCTCTCTTATGGAGTCTGGACTCATAAGCAAACTAACAAACCTTTCCTCCCAAAGGCTTCCTTTCCAGGTATGGCAAAAATCGCCCATGGCCTCGACCATGCTGGAAGAGACGCCATGTTTCGAGATGTTGAAAAACATTGGGAAGCTGTAGGCTTCTCTACATATGCAGAGCAGTTCTGTAGACGCTGTGCATCATGTCAAAAGTTTAATGTAGGTAAAGGCACCCAGGTAAGACCCGCCGTTACTCCTAATCCAAAGGGTCCGTTTGAACACCTCCAAATGGATAAGGTTACCGTTATTGTCTAGCAATTGTTGATGTGTTCTCTCGATGGGTAGAAGCTTTCCCTTCTAAACACAATGATGCTAAAACTGTAGCCAAAGCTTTAATCAAAGAAATCATTCCTAGGTGGGGCATACCCTAGAAATTGCAAACAGATAATGGCACTCACTTTGTGAATTCCATTATAAATGAATTAACTACCTGGCTTCAAATCAATGTACATCATTATTGGAAATACCATCCTCAGAGTGGAGGCATTATGGAACGGTGCAATGGCACCCTAAAAACTAAATTAGCAAAAATCTGTGAACAGACAAATTTGCCCTGGCCGGACGTTTTTCCTCTGGCCCTAATGGGATTAAGGGGAAGAACACACCGGCAATTAGGACTGTCGCCGTTTGAAATACTGACTGGACGTCCCATGCCCGTTGGCATGGTTGTAGGTAATGTGAATTTGCACACTGTGGACAATGATCTTCTCTCCAGTCTTGCAGGTCTCCGAGCTTCATTGAATGACATCCACCAGCAGGTTAATCAGGCCTGGAGGACCAGCCCACCTACTAAGGATTCATCAATTGCCTTGGGTACTTGGATCCTGGTTCAGGACACTAGGAGGAAACATTGGCATCAGCCTAGGTGGAGAGGACCTTTCCAAGTTTTTCTGTCCACACCACACGCAGTGAAAGTTGAAAGATTGCCCGCCTGGATTCACGCTTCACACTGCAAAAGATGGCACCCTTAATATACATACTCATATTGATTACAATCTCATTGTTTTTTCCTTCCATTATCCATTTCACAAGTGACATTGACTTTCCAGGTGGAGGAGACTGCCTCATTCCAGGTTGACTTTTGTGCAATTGCCCCCTGTACTGGCAGACAGGAACAATGGGAATGGCCTGAACGTATACTTCAAATTGCTTCTTCAGTTTCCTCTTCCCCTTCCTCCTCTCCTCCTCCTTCCCCACTTCTTACCTCCACCGTCTAACTTTCCCTTATCTCTTGTCACGCCCAGATTGTTCAAAAGGGGGGAATGTGGAAAAATACAAAACAGCTTGATCAATCTGGTGTACGTGACAAGGGCCATGCAGACCCTGCTTGCCCATGGTGTACGTGACAAGGGTCATGAAGACCCTGCGTGCCCAAAGTATGCGTGCTAAGTGCTACTTCTTGTTTTAAGGTTACTACACAAAAAACCACAAGTGTGGACTCATCGAGCCCCAAACTAAGGAAACTAACAGATGTATTCCACCTGTAGATTTCTGTTAGTGCTGATTCAGGCTAATATTTTGAAATACTTGTGTAACTAAAGTAATAAGACAAAAGCCCTATAAAAATTTGGGACACCATCCCCTCGGGGCAGACGAAGGGCAGGAGTCCTAGGACTGTGCTTCTCTGTCATTTTACCTTTGCCTGGTGTGTATCAATTAAAGATTTTTACTAACTTTAATTATATCTCTCTGTCTTCAGTCACAATAAACGACACTATAGAAAAAGTGTCCACCGGTGTGTGTTCAACATTTCTGTCATCCAACACTTACACAGATCTTTATGGACATGAAACACACGTGAAATGCATGTGTTCCGAATAACAATATATTTTTTCTGCCTGACTCACTGATGAACAAGGCTTCTTTTGGGAGAGGTTTTTGTAGTTTCTCCGGTGCTGGGGGGGGTGCGGGGCGTGTGGACGGCTGGGGGGGTTGGTGGTGGTGGAGAATGGTATAGCAGGCTGCTTGGGATTATCGACACATTTACAAGACAAAAGACACTGAATGGTGACATGCGAGTGGATTTAAGGTGGGCTGGATTTACGAGTTTTCTCGTAAGCTTTGGTAATTGTAGTGTTAAGTGGTTGTGTCATTCAAGTAAGAACATTTATTCAGGTGTTGCTGTTAATGACGAGACAATCACCTGAGGTGTACTATAACATTAAGTTAATGTTTCTTTATTTGGTCATTTTTGGGATTTTTTACTAATTTATAATTATTTGGTAATTTTTTCTCATAAATTGTAAATAAATCTCATATGTTCTTTATCGATAAATGTGTATAATTAAAAAAAATGATAACGCTCTTAGGACAAACTGGGATGGATTGTGGTGTGACCCTTATTTTATAATTTGTGTTGCTTAATATAGGCTTTGTTTTACACATGATGAAATGTTTGTAACCAGAAATAGAAAATTAAAAAATAAAACATTGCACAACAACACTGGAATACTTATATTGGATGCTACAGAGCTGAATGGGCCAAAGTTTATGTTGGCATTCTGGATGACATCACATGTCATGTATTTCCAGATCATTCCAGGAAAGATCTCTGTGGCAGCAGTCTACATGATCGTTAAAAAATGGAGATGCCCTACACAGAAAGGAGCCCAAAATGGAGCAATTGCAAGTGGAGTGTCTTGCTCAAAGGCCCAATAAAGTGAATCACTTCTGGCATTTACAGGATTTGAGCTGGCAACCTTCTAATTATTGGTGTAGATCCCTAGCCTCAGAGCCACCACTTCTAATTGTGTTCTGTTTATAATTTCAAGAACCAAGCTTAAAAGAAAGGTGAGGCAGCCTTTTGCTGTTATGCACCAAACATCTGGACTATTTTACCAATACAGAAACACCAGGGTAATACTGAGGAATGTCTTAAAAAACTACTATATACCTATTTTTTTTAATTTGGCTTTCTCGTAGCTATATTTTATTTGTGCTCTTAATAGACTATACAGGCACAGAACTATCATATTTTTCAAGAATTTGTAGTTTTTACTCATCTCTCCTTTCTTCTCCTGTTGGCATTTTGCTCCACCGCTACCTGATGGAGGCACTGTGTAGCCACCTGTGATTCTGGAATGAAGGCAGGTGCTCAAGCTGTCCATGAGACTGACTGTATTGAATCCACTCAGATGAAGCCTGGAAACAATGAGGAGTGATTTAAACACATTTATGTTAGGGAGACTGTCCTGTGGAGCCTAGGCAGTCTTTTAGCATCAGAACCCCTGCAGAATGTGTTTTTTCTCCAAATTAACTAGTTTATTTTTGTTTTGTTTTTTTCTGTCCTCCCGTCCATCTGATCTTACCATTGGACTCATCTTTACAGAAAGTTTAGAGAAGGTTTGATATGATTTGTTTTGATTTTATTTTTACCTCATTATCAAATTTAGACTTTTGACATTCACAGTAATAGCTGTTATAACTCACTCAGTATGAGCTCAGCTGAGCTATAAAGTGGTCTAAGAACTTTGGATACCTCAGAACTGTATCTGTAATGTATCAAAACATGAAAGGTCCATAAGGAAAATTTGAAAACCACCCCCTTCAGTCATGTTCCTCTTCAAAAGTAAGAAGGGCAAACTCCTATCTCCAGAATTAATTCTGAAATTCTTTACCATGCACCTCAGAGAGAACAGTATTAATCCAGATGAACAGATAATATACAGTAAAAGTATTTGCAAGATCTGTTTGGTGTTCAAAATAAACAAACCAAAGATGCCTGGTTTAAAAACGTTGAGTCTTGTCTCATACTGTATTGATCGCTCTCTACCAGTCACAATGCTTGACAAAAACATAACTTTTTTTTTTTTTTAAATTAACAACTCAGTAAATAAAGTGTTCCCAAAATTCTGTAGACTGGTTAGAAAGCGCAGCTGTAGCGCAATTTTTATTTTAATACTGAAGCTGCTTTTCAGTATTGCTTCCATTTCAAACTATGGAAATACTTTGGGAACAATGTTACCGAACTGCAAATACACATTGAAAATATATTTTGTTTCTTTTTCATGGAATGCATTATATATACTGATTGTTATAAAAACTGTTTAGTTATTCCATATTGCCATTCTTTCAGTGATAAGAAGCATTTCTCTTTTGAGGCCAATTAATGCAGATATGCATATGACAAATGCTTAAAGAATGTGATGACTTTAACAAGCACTGCTAATGAAAAGGAAGCGGTTGTATTGCAAATGTGTAGTAATTATAGCAGAATTTGTGACACTCTGACACCTACAACATAGTTATGTAGAATATGTGTAGTTTAATTGGACCAATAGCTCTCAGTTACAAATTTCTCCTTTGGCCACAGCAGTTTTAGATGCGGATACAGCTCATTGTAATCCAGAAATAGCTATAATCTGAAGGAGATTGGGTTCTGGAACTGACAAATAAGCTGTACAGAATTGAAAATTATTTTTTGAAACTGCCGAAAATCTATTTTATTTTTTTTCAAGATGGGGAGTATGTGAAACAGCTCTGCTATCTGTAAACAAAACTTAACTAGAATAACCATGATTATAAACCAAAATGTTATGGTATTTAAAAGTGAAAACCATTAAAGAAAAACCCTTCTGACACAAAAATGCATGCTGTTAGGAGCTAAAAAAACATACATTTTAAGTGAAGAGATAAGATAAAGATATGTAAGCAAAACATTCAGCCATTTTTAAATATGCAGCAGCTATAAAAAGTCACCATTTCCCTTGTGTTTTATCACATTTTATTGTCTTAATATATGTATCTTTAAAGGTTAAACTGGAATGTTATGTAATCAAAAACACCAAAAACTTGCACTTGTGATTGACATTCTTTTTGCTACTAAATGTTCTATTATATGTAAAAATTTGCAGAGGGGTTTTCTGTTTGTGTCTAAGCTAATGCATCTGTTTATTTTATAGTTTGTTTCATTGAGTAGTATGCTATTGTCATGATCTGCTTTTTGAAAATAAAATAAAAATCAAAGAAATCTAAAACTCTAAGAGTGTAAAAATGAAAGCAGATGATTCTAAAATAAATACTGATAAAATTGAATGATTGATTTCATGTTTATGTTAAGTATTTTCTACGACAAATACAGGGTGGGGCATAAAAATCTCCCACATTTCAAGACAGAACCGTGCAGGCAGTAGTGGGGGTACAGAGGTGGGGTAGGTCTCATTCTGTAGGTTAGCCTCTACCGTTTTCAGTACCCAACATGAATTGGACCGGTGAACATTGGGGCTTTGTTGTTCAAGTGTATTATGAGCACAACCGTTCTGTGATAGTGATGCAGAAAGCATTCTGTACATGCTTCGCCCTCATTCTAAACGCATCTCTACGAGATTGGAAAACGATTTTGCTATGGATTTCTAACCTTTGGGCCCCTGGCAGACCTAGGACAAAATATGTGCAGTTTCAAAAGGACGGGGACACAGCTCACACAGCACGATATTCGCTCGGAGTGTTGAGGGAAATGTTCCCTGAGCATTTGATCTCTTTAAGGGGAGACGTGGGGTGTCCGGCACGATCATCAGATTTAAGCCCATGTGACTTTTTCCTTTGGGGATACCTAAAGGAAAAGGTTTTCAAACATCTTCCTCAATCTCTTGAAGATTTGAAGGAAAGGATCAGAAAAGAAATCAACGCCATTCTGCCTGAGATGACCCGGAGAATGATGGAGAACTTTTGGGAACGTCTTCAGCAATGTATTGCTAACGATGGCCACCATTTGCCTGATATGATTTTTAAAACCCAATAAAACAAAACTGTTTTTTTGTACTTTTTCAGAAATATATACTGTACCTTTTTTTTAGATAGCTTAGTTCATTTTTTATATCCCTTCAAAATGTGGGAGATCTTTATGCCCCACCCTGTATAAACAGTTTCAAATGCAACCAACTTTTAGAAAGTCTAAGAGGGTCACTCTTTTAACACTAGGATCCCTGAAGCCTACTAAGCCTGCTTATATTCCTTCAGTGATATCTTTTACAAATAGCACAACTTTACACTGGCTGTTACAGACTCAAATCAAATATATGTTTTTATTATGTAATAGTAATAATAACAGCAGCTCACTACTCAAAACAATAAATGCGGGGAGGACCCAGGATCGAACCCACAACCTTTTGATTTAGAAGCAGCCGTTCTTGCCTTTAAACCAGCCATGCAATTGGTATTTGGACTTTGATTTGTACATATTGATAACAACATTTAAATTGAATCTTTTTCTTTGTTTATATTTTTGAATAAAACCTCACTTGTTTCTTTATACCTTTTGTGAAAGTGTTTATTTGATATTTTGACTTCAGCCTTCACACATTATACAATTCACATCAGCATTTTTTCAATTTTTACTATAACATGAAAAAAGTTTCTGTTTTAGTTATGTGCTCCAAGTTCTTGCTTCGCATTTTCTGTCATCCTACATTTACCCAGATCATTGTAGACACGGAATGTACATGAAATGTATGTATTCCCAAAAACATTATATTATTTACCCAATACAATTCCAGGCACTTCACACCCAGATAAACACACTTGTGCTCTGAGAATTTAGTGTCTCACTCAAGCTGTGTCAGTGGGGGATGAGATAGTTGGCTGCCTGTACTGATTGACATATTTGCAAAACAAAGATGCTGATGAAGAGGTGCAAAGGAATTTAAGGTGACCCAGCACTACAAGTTTTTTCATAGGCTTCAGGAATTCTAGTGATAACACTATTCAATATTGATGGAATGAAGAAAAGGGATTCTAATAAGTTATTCATAGTGATCAGTAAGAGAATGGCATTAGAAAGGCACACAGATTTTAGATGACTGGGAACAGTTACAACCAAGGAGAAGTAGATTAATTTTTATGAAATATTTGTCTAGATATGTTCTATGAAGTAAAGTGAAAGATTACCAATACATTTTTGATCAGCTGGAAAGCAAGTTATAGACACTGAAATAGCTTTATAGAGGCACAGAAATTAAAACTGGTTAATCAATAATGATAAATTTTCAAATCATAATCAAAAATTAATGTTTCAGCTAGCTTTCTACAAAAATATTTCCCGAGATGCTGCTGGCAATTAGTAGACAGCAGCAGACGGCAGTCCCAGTTCTAGTAATCAAAGTTGAGTGTACTAATTCCCACTCTCAGTTGTTAAGGGATCACCTTTAACTGTACTTTCAAATGTAACTTGTAAAACTTAACTTTTAGTATACTGTTAAACTCAAAAGAAAAATACAAAGTGGCCTCCTAATTTACAATTATGATATCATATATAGTGTCTCTTTGTGTCATATATAGTTATTAAATGCATATTTAGAGGAGCTTAGACAACCAGCAAAGATAATTTTGTATGTGTAATACATCCAAACAATTTAAAAAAAAATCTGTTTACAGTTAACCTCCTAGCACCATCTGAATAGGATCTTCATAATTATACTAAGTTTTTATGAGAGCCAATATGAGACTGGAGTGAAAGAGGTGTAAGAAACCATTCTGAACAATCTTAGAGGGTAGACAAAGTCTCAGGAGTGGCTGTGTATGGAATTTGTAAGTGGAATGAGTTACGCATATATGAACCCCTTGGAAAGAAAGGAATGTTCAGTGTAATGTCTTTTTTATTCAAATACACTCTTTTGCGGGTGTGTTGTCCAAACCCACTTATAATATCCTTTGCGATTTTGTGTGTGCATGTATGAGAAAGAGAGGGCAGGAGAAACAGCAACAAGCTGAAATAAAATTAAATTATTTACATAAGAATCTTTTTGATTGTTTTATAATGCCCAGTATGATGGCTGATGAAAAGTACTTTTTCACATAGCATTCCTAAGATCTAGCACCACTTAAAAATTTTAAATGGTCAACATACAACAGAAGATTGTTAATCTGAATTATTTTACCATTCATAAAGAACAGAGTGGCATTTGCAAAATTGAATCCGTTTCTGAGATTTTTCTTAGACTGACTTTGATATTTGGACTTCAATCTTCAAACATTATACACTTCATGTACAAATTGCACCATGAACAATTACCAGGCATCAAAATGAAATAATGGGTAGTAGGTGTCGAGTAATGATGCCATCTAATTGCTCACTTTGTGTGTAGCAGCAGGAAGTGGATTTGAAGACAACCACATAAGCTCATTCACTAGCGGTAAGCGAGTGTACTGTACCGATATCAGGTGATGGAAAACAATGAGAATAAATAAATAACATCAGTTGTTTGTTGTTACAATACACTAGAAATCTAAAACAAAAATGCAAATATTAAAGCATTTTCTTGTGTACTATACAGTACAAATATGTTTTCGATAGGAGTTGAGGAGAGGTAGGTTAAGTCTGCATACGTTGGCTACCCAATAGCATAAACAGCTAATGGCAAACAATGGGGAGAAAAAAAAAAAACTTAATCTTGTTTATTGTTAAAACCCACAAGAAAGCTGTAACATAATACAAATATAAAGTTTTAAAATCATTTTCTTATGTACAAATAGCTGCACATGTACATTTTCTGTAGAGGTTGAGTGTTGGAGGTGGCATTGAGTCTGTTGGATTCCTAGGCTAATTTTTGCAGGACATAAGAACAAATTGGACATGCGAACGCACTCTTGGAACAAAACTTGTTTGTATGTAGGGAACTTACTGTACAGCTAATGTGGAAGGGGAGGGTAGGAGGATGTGGTGGGGGGATGTATTAGTAAGAGGATTCATAGGGTGCTGGTCTTAAAGTCTTTTTTATTATTTGGATGTTATTTTTAAGCCTGCATATACTGGGTTAATGTACAAGTGTCTGTTTTTATTTGAAAGCTACAATTCAGACAGCTCTCTGGACCCTTAGTATTAGTCTTGAATCTTATGTGTCCGGTTGAATTGGTATATGCACATATCAGAGACCGTGGGTCCTTCCTTCTGACAGCATTACAATGTTTTTATACACAGTGCATCCGGAAAGCATTCACAGCGCATCACTTTTTGCACATTTTGTTATGTTACAGTCTTATTCCAAAATGGATTAAATTAAATTTTTCCCTTAGAATTCTACATACAAAACCCCATAATGACAACGTGAAAAAAGTTTACTTGAGGTTTTTGCAAATTTATTAAAAAAAAAAAAGAGAAATCACATGTACATAAGTATTCACAGCCTTTGCCATGAAGCTCAAAATTGAGCTCAGGTGCATCCTGTTTCCCCTGATCATCCTTGAGATGTTTCGGCAGCTTAACTGGAGTCTACCTGTGGTAAATTCAGTTGACTGGAAATGATTTGGAAAGGCACACACCTGTCTATATAAGGACCCACAGTTGATAGTTCATGTCAGAGCACAAACCAAGCATGAAGTCAAAAGAATTGTCTGTAGACCTCTGAGACAGGATTGTCTTGAGGCACAAATCTGGGGAAGGTTACAGAAAAATTTCTGCTGCTTTGAAGGTCCCAATGAGAACAATGGCCTCCATCATCCGTAAGTGGAAGAAGTTCAAAACCACCAGGACTCTTCCTAGAGCTGGCTGGCCATCTAAACTGAGCGATCGGGGGAGAAGGGCCTTAGTCAGGGAGGTGACCAAGAACCCGATAGATACTCTGTCAGAGCTCCAGAGGTCCTCTGTGGAGAGAGGAGAACCTTCCTGAAGAACAACCATCTCTGCAGCAATCCACCAATCAGGACAGTATGGTATAGTGGCCAGACAGAAGCCACTCCTTAGTAAAAGGCACTTGGTAGCCTGCCTGCAGTTTGCCAAAAGGCACCTGAAGGACTCTCAGACCATGAGAAACAAAATTCTCTGGTCTGATGAGACAAAGATTGAACTCTTTGGTGTGAATGCCAGGTGTCACATTTGGAGGAAACCAGGCACCGCTCATCACCAGGCCAATACCATCCCTACAGTGAAGCGTGGTGGTGGCAACATCATGCTGTGGGGATGTTTTTCAGCGGCAGGAACTGGGAGACTAGTCAGGATAAAGGGAAAGATGACTGCACCAATGTACAGAGACAACCTGAATGAAAACCTGCTCCAGAGTGCTCTTGACCTCAGACTGGGGCGACGGTTCATCTTTCAGCAGGACAATGACCCTAAGCACACAGTCAAGATATCAAAGGAGTGGCTTCAGGACAACTCTGTGAATGTCCTTGAGTGGTCCAGCCAGACCCCAGACTTGAATCTGATTGAACATCTCTGGAGAGATCTTAAAATGGTTGTGCACCGACGCTTCCCATACAACCTGATGGAGCTTGAGAGGTGCTCCAAAGAGGAATGGGCAAAACTGGCCAAGGATAGGTGTGCCTAGCTTGTGGCATCATATTCAAAAAGACTTGAGGCTGTAATTGCTGCCAAAGGTGCATCGACAAAGTATTGAGCAAAGGCTGTGAATACTTATGTACATGTGATTTCTCAGTTTATTATTTTTAATAAATTTGCAAAAACCTCAAGTAAACTTTTTCATGTTGTCATTATGGGGTGTTGTGTGTAGAATTCTGAGGAAAAAAAAAATAATTTAATCAATTTTGGAATAAGGACTGTAACATTATAAAATGTGGAAAAAGTGATGCGCTGTGAATACTTTCTGGATGCACTGTACATGTTGCGAGTGTTTTAGATGTTTGTCCCATGTATACAACTGGGCACGAACTCCATGGTATACTCTATACTGCATTTGGTGTCTGTGCTGCAGATTTCTTGCTTTTGGCATTAAAAAAGCCTGTCCATAGAGTTTTTCCCAGTTTATGTGCTACTCTAATGCCTGATCTGGAAAGGATGTGCACTGTGTTTCAGATAAGCCATTGTGATAACGAAGACTGTACCAGGTAAAATGGGAGATCGGGTTGGTGGCAATTGTTTGCTGAGATCTAGGGTGTTTCCTATGTAAACATTGCTTGATAAAAGTCTTAGTGTAACTGTTGATGTAAAAAGACGAAACAGATAACGTCTTTCATTCGGCTGCAATGCCATTTCGGTGTTATTAACTGAATAAGACTATTTTAAGATATGTGATTAATATCCTCCTTTTGTGGACTTCTTGCTATAAATCTGCAAACTGCATCACAGACCTTCACTTCTTTTCATATGACCTTGTTCAAGGAGCCCTTCAATGCACTAGATGATGGGAATCTTCAGGTATCCGAGAAACCTTAAATCCATACAAAGAAGGTGAAAGCAAATCAGAAACTGTTTAGTGAAAAAAGGAAAAATAAATATACAAAAACCTGATTGCATTAGTGTGCACACCCTTTAATAATCGGGGATGTGGCTGCGTTCAGAATCAATTAATTGCAAGAAGTCTCATCTCAAAAAGTAGTTAGCATACACCTGACATCAATTAAAGTTTGGCCGTTCCTATGGGATTATTCTGATGTCCCCTTGGTTACAAAATAATCCAAAAGCCATGGTCCACAAAGAGCTTTTAAAACATGAATAGGATCTCATCATTGAAAGGTGTCATTCAAGGATGGGGTAGAAAAAAGTATCCAAAGAATTAAACATTCATTGGAGCATGGTGAAGGTAGTCATCATTTCATATGGCTCAGCAGTGACTCTACCAAGATCAGAATGACCCAACAAAATTGATGAGAAGACAAGGAGAAAACTGGTCAGGGAGGTCACCAAAAAGCTTACAGCCACATTAAAGGAGCTGCAGAATTTCCTGACAAGTACTGATTGTTCCCTACATGTGACAACAAACAGTTATATTCTTCATATGTCTGGTGTGAGCTGGATTGCTGATCGCACCCCAAATAGAGACAGACGCCCCTGGGAAAACCACAAACCCTGAAACACTGACTACACATTGCTCCTTATCCTTGCACTATAACGCGTAATACAAGCCTCGCGCAGTACTCCGCCGACTTATAAGCCTTGCGCAGCGCCTGTCAGTTTGGGAATTGATTGTTTGCTTTTATCTCTCTCTGCTCCTAGCGGAACTGTTATATCTGACTTGTCATGGAGCACGTTTAAGCTCATGTGTTTGCGGTGTCTGAATAAAAATCCTTCTTTTTCTACGACCTTCTGTGTCTCTGTGCAAATCTGTGACCCAAGCGTGACAAGTGGTACCAGAAGTGGTTGCACAGATGGATGCCGCCGAAGACTTATTTCAGAAGTCTAAAACATTTGCACTTAAAGACTGGAAACTAAACATGGATGACCCAATCCGTGCGCAAATTCAAGATTTGATACATAAAGTGCACTGTTGGTTTGAAGGAGACGTAATGGAAACAGTTGTCATGAATATATTACTGGCCGGCATACCTGAAGTTCTTCGAGATGAATTTCTACGCCATGATATTAAATCATTAACGATTATGTCCAGACGATTAGAGGGTTCACAGTCCACTTGGAGAAAGAGCGGTGGATTTGTGCTGCTTCGCAACCTGTGAGCGAGCGTCCAGGACATTCTCGCCGCTCGATCGACAAGCTGCAGGACCTGAAAATCTAATGGGGTCAGGTAGGACCCCGGGAAATCCAGTCGTAGATGGGGCGCCTGTTTCTGGGGAGACAGCGGCAACAGCGGGTCGACAAGACCGTGGAGGCTACAGAGCACGTCGGCGTGGGCGTCAGAGGATATTTCGAAACGGAGCCGACCGTAGATGTTTCCGATGTGATCAGCTCGGCCATTTGGCAAGAGATTGTCGCTTGTCTCCAGCTCATTCAATGGGATTGGACTGGCGAGATTTGTTGCTCAACTATTACATATCCGGATGGAAAAGATGGCTTGTTGATCCCGGTGAAATTGGGACACAAAGAAATCTCAGCATTGTTAGATTCGGAAGTGACCTTTGTATTGTGAGACGAGACTGTCTTAATGAACAATGCCTTAGAGACTGTGAGACTGTAAAAATACGCTGTGTACATGGTGATGTTAAAGATTATCAGACTTTACTTCTTCCTTTAACTTATAGGGGCCACTTTAAGGTTTGGTCTGCCGTTTGGACTCGTGCCCTTGGCCATTACTCATAGGACGGAGAAATGCCCTTTTTCGAAACTGATTAATAAATGTAAGGGACCAGTAGTCCAGTCCACTAATGAACTTGGTGGGGGAGAAGAAGAAGAAATCCAAGACGAAGAACTGGTAGCGGCGGGAAAATCTAGAGCCCAACTTAGATATTGAACCCGATCTCTCCAGCGACGGAGGAGGTCACCCCGACAATCTTCCAGAATGGGCTGCTCCTTCTACATCTTCCCAGATTGCAAACGCCTCGAACACAAACCGAGTGTTAACGAACAATCAGATTTTGTGCGTTTGCAGCATACTGATAGCTCATTAGAATATGCATTTAAACAGGCTCGCCCTGCTAATGACTCTTATTAACCAAGAGCGTAATTCGGGGTGTGAAAACCCCACACTTTATAGAAAAGGACGGTTGCCTTTTCAGAGTGATCTCAGATCATTTGGAGGGAATTTATTGAACAACTGGTGGTACCTGAAGCACATAGGGAAACTGTTTTGCATCTGGCACATTCACACATCTTGGGGGCACCTCGGTGCCGACAAAACTAGAGACCGGTTATCAAAGCGATTTTATTGGCTTAATATGGGAAAAGATGTTGAACGATTTTGTACTTCATGTCCAGACTGCCAGATCGTCTCTGCTTATAAGCCTCCTCGGGCTCCCCTTTGTCCTATGCCCATATTGGAAGTTCCCTTTCAGCGTGTGGGATTAGATATTGTGGGACCATTACCTAAGACTAAGGATGGGTACCAATATTTGCTGGTGTTGGTTGATTATGCGACACGATATCCAGAAATGATCGCTGAAAAGGGCCAACTCTTCGGCTGTAGCCAAAGCACTATGTGAAACGTTTACTCGTATTGGTATCCCTAGAGAAATCTTAACTGATCAGGGCACACCTTTCACTTCTCGTGATGAAACAATTGTGTGACAGCTTTGCTATTAAGAAATTGAGTACTACTGTTTACCATCCTCAAGCGAATGGTTTAACCGGCGATTTAACAAAACATTGAAACAGATGATCAGGCGAGTTGCTCATAATGATCCCACAACATGGAACACTGTCCTACCGTTTGTTTTGTATGCGTGCGAGAATCACCACAGGCGTCCACTGGCTTGAGTCCCTTCGAGTTGTTATTGGCAGGCGGCGCGAGGCATCCTGGATGTGGTGCGTGAGGAATGGATAGGAAGCGAGAGAGCAGCTAAGGGTCCAAGCTTTGCAGATCGACTAATTTCGTTGCAAGACAGAATTTCTATGCTTTCCTCTATTGCTGTGGAACACCAACAACGAGAACAGGAAACTCAGAAGCGTCTTTCGATAGGCAGCAAGCTCCGTGAGTTCAAACCTGGCGATCGTGTTTTGGTACTGGTTCCCTCGGATCCACACAAATTCTTAGCTAAATGGCAGGGCCCGCCATTATTGAGGAGCGTATGAGTCCAGTAAATTACAAGGTTAGAATACCGGCGGCGCAAACCATTCCAGATTTTACACATTAACCTCTTGAAGGAATGGCACGACCGACAAGAGGTTAACACTTCCTTGGCTGCTGTTTCTCAGTCCGATGTTACCATTGGTAACGATCTTACTGACACGCAAAAGACAGAACTGTTATCTTTGATAGAACGGAACACTGATGTCTTTTCAGATTTACCAGGCAAGACTAACATTACAAAACATAAAATTACCACTGCACCTGATGTTCGCGTACAGATGCGGCCGTTCCGGATACCGAAGCGTGAAATATTGTCTTGAAGAGGTAAAAAGATGCTGACACTGGGTGTAATTCGTGAAAGTAAAAGTGACTGGTGCAGCCCAGTCGTATTAGTCCCAAAGCAAGACGGTTCGGTTCGGTTCTGTATCGATTTCAGGCGCTTGAATAAGGTCTCTAAATTGATGCTTATCCCATGCCCGTGTCGATGAACTGTTGGAAAAACTGGGTCAGGCGAGCTATATCTCCACGCTAGATCTCACGAAGGCTATTGGCAGGTGCCTTTAGAGGCTAGCAGTTGTGAGAAAACGGCATTTGCGACTCCTGACGGACTCTATGAATTTACAAGACTCCGTTTGGTCTTCACGGGCACCTCTAACTTTTCAGCGTATGATGGATCAGATCCTACGTCCTCACTCTGAATATGCTGGGGCATACCTTGACGATGTCGTGATTTTTAGCAATGATTGGAAAACACACTTAGAGCGGCTTCAAGCCGTTCTTGAAAGCTTGAGACAGGCTGGCCTTACTGCTAACCCTAAGAAATGTAAACTAGGCATGTCCGAGACTCATTACTTAGGCTATTCTATGGGCAAGGGTTTACTTAGGCCACAATTAAGGAAAATAGAAGAAATGCTTGTTTACCGAGACCTGAGACACAGAAACAAGTGCGCGCTTTCTGGGACTCGCTGGTTACTACAGAAAATTCATTCCAAATTTTGCACATAGAGCTGCTCCTCTTACAGAACTTACTAGAGGCAGAAAAACCGACCTGTCCTGTGGACAGAAAATTGCGAACGTTCTTTCAACGATTTAAAAAAAGCATTGTCTTCTTACCCGGTTCTAAGGAACCCGGATTTCACAAAAGATTTTATCTTGCAAACAGACGCAAGTGCATTTGGTGTGGCAGTCCTGTCACAAATTTTTGATGGAGAAGAACATCCAATCACATATTTGAGTAGGAAATTACTTCCTAGGGAACGCAATTATTCTACAATTGAGAAAGAATGCTTGGCAATTAAGTGGGCTGTGGAAGCGCTTCGCTATTACTTGTGGGGACGAAACTTCACTTTGGTAACTGATCATGCTCCACTCCAGTGGTTGTACCGACAGAAAGATACAAACTCTCGTCTAATGAGATGGTTTCTGGGTTTACAACCTTACAGTTTCACAGTAAAGCACCGACCAGGTTCTGAACACGCCAACGCAGATGTATTATCACCACTAAATGAACCTAGTACAGAGAGTCGCTTGATTCACAGGAATGTGAATAAAGCTGAGGGGGAGGGTGTGAGTTGGATTGCTGATCGCACCCCAAATAGAGACAGACGCCCCTGGGAAAACCACAAACCCTGAAACACTGACTACACATTGCTCCTTATCCTTGCACTATAACGCGTAATACAAGCCTCGCGCGGTACTCCGCCGACTTATAAGCCTTGCGCAGTGCCTGTCAGTTTGGGAATTGATTGTTTGCTTTTATCTCTCTCTGCTCCTAGCGGAACTGTTATATCTGACTTGTCATGGAGCACGTTTAAGCTCATGTGTTTGCGGTGTCTGAATAAAAATCCTTCTTTTTTTTCTACGACCTTCTGTGTCTCTGTGCAAATCTGTGACCCAAACGTGACACTGGGTTGTGGGGTAGGGTAGACGAAATGAATGGCTCCAAGTCTATTTTGGCACAAAACCTTCAAGCATCTGCTAGGAAGCTAAAGATGAAGAAGAAGTTCACCTTTCAACATGACCACAACCTAAACCAAGTATCAAAATCATCATAGCAATGGATTCATTAAAAGAGGATCAATATTTTGGAATGGCCCAGCCAGAGCTCAGGCCTTAATCCAATTACAATTATTTGGGTGACCTGAAGAGAGCTGTGCACATTAGATGCCCTCGTAATTTGACAGTGCTGGAATTTTTTTGTAAGAAGTAGTGGGCAAAAATTGCCAAGTCCAGATGTGCCAAACTGATAGACGCTTACCCAAAGAGACTGAAAGCTATAATAAAATGAAAAGGTTTTTCAATTAAGCGTTAGTTTAGGGAGTGTGCACACTAATGTAACCAGGTTTTTGTATGATTTTTCCCCTTTTTTTCACTGAACAGCTTCTGATTTGTTTTCAACTTCTTTGTATAGATTGCAATTCTGCAATAGAGGTGGAATAAGTTCTGACAGGATTTATCTTGGTTTCATTTTTTATTACACAAAACCAGTGACATTGTCAGGGGTGTGTAGACATGTATATCCACTGTAGTTAGAAATATAGCTTTGTGCAGAAGCTTAATAAATAAATATTATTTTATTATTAAAAACAACAACCCTGCCCTCTGAAATGCATACTAAAATGACTAAAAGTAAAGAAAATAAAAAAAAGAAAAGCATATAACTTGGCAAAAAATAGTAAGAGCAGTCACAGTCAAGAGTGAGGTACTATAAAGGCATATTACTGTTGGTATAAAGGAGCCCCAGCTGTGTTTCTTGACACACTTCAGTTGAATAAATCATTGGCTGGAAGTACGTGTGTCAGACAGAGGATCAATACAAAAACAAATAGTAAATATATTTAAAAAAGCAAACTTTTCTGTCACAGAATATGCTTGATCAAAATTACCAAGTATATATTATGGAATTGCTCTATCAATATAAATGGTTATGTGAAATATTTATCTTGACATTTTTTATTAAAATTGTTCAGTTTTAAAAGGTACACTGTATCACAACTACCATTTAAATTAGACAATGTCTGAATTAATTTTCAGTAAGAAATAATACAATACCAATAATGATTGACATTTGCGATTTTGTAAGCCTATAATGGCAAAATAAAGAAAAAATGTTTAGTGCAATCCAAAGATAAAGATTAACAAAATAAAGGAAATGTAACTAATTTAACTACTACACATACAAATATCAACTGTCCCCAGGCTAGTATTTTAATAAATGACAGACTCGCTACTGCAACTGAAATAGCAAATAAGTTGAGTAGAATAATGCAAATTGCTTTCGTTATTTATTAACTATAAACACATTTTTTTCAATTGGAGCCCTTTCCTCAGCAAAGGTAAATAGTGTTTTGCTGCTTCAAGCTTGGTACCTGCCATTACAGACAATATCTGCTTTTCATAGTAGCATGTTTTGTATATTGGTCACATGTATGCTATTGTAATATTACAGCATTAAAATAAAGAGGGCAAGGAGAATGTGGATTTCTACTAACTCAACTATTGGGGTGAGAACCTACATCAATGCAATGCAACAAATTAATAGAAGAACAAATACACAGATCACAAGAGAAAATGAGTAGAGGGATGTAACTTCATACAGGTTAATGAAGAGTCAGAGAGCCCTAATATCATGAAATACATCAAACAACTAAGCTAATGAGACTAAGGGTTTGAGACCCATATTATTATCCAATAGCCATAGGAACGTATATGGATGTACTGCAAAGAGGTAAACAATTTTTAAATAAATTATGATGTTGTAAAATTGTTTAATAAATATGTGGTTTACTCCATAAAATTTTTACATTATTTACTTTCATTTTCTACTTTTGTTACCACACTATTTGATGTTGCAGGTGTTTCTCTTTTGTTTAATATAAAGAGACAGACCTCCACCCTATTAGCAAGCAAGTCAGTTGTCTGCAGAATTTAGGTACATTGAATGGACATTACTTTTCAGCAAATAGGGGTGTAACAAGTAACAAAAACATAACCTGCACATATCAGAAAAAAACTTAAGATGAGATTTATACATTATGCTGATAAGAATTTCAATTGATTTGAAGGTAGCACATGGATATTACAATTCATTCACTCTGGCCTTATAGATGATAAGCATTAAACCAAGCAATAAGCACCAAACATTCTATTTGTGAAACCTACAAATACTTACAATGTAACATGTGGTGAAGAATAACAATAAGTGGTTGTGATCAAAAAAAAGCAGCCAGCTGACACATTAAGCCAGCAAATGACTTTAAAGGTGAAGGCATGAAATACCCAGGACACGATGATCACTTTCTGTATTCACTGAAGGTGAAAAGAATAACTCACTATGAGGTAATGCTTTGGTGTCTCCTTTGACTGAATATTTTTTAAACACAAGCCAGCATTAAAACAACAAGTTTAACTGCAACTTTCAAAGCTTTATGGTGGATGGAAAAAAAATAATTTAAGCATGAAATGATTATTGAAAAGTATATGGCCTAGTTTATGTGAATGAGACATTGGCATGGACAATACATGTTCAAACCTTTGGCAACACACAGAGTAGTATAACTGAAGGCTTCTTAAACAATGCCTTTAGTGGGTCACCTTCCAATTTTGTTTTGACAACCAGCAATGTCAGTCCTCTGTGTCTCTTCTATGGTGAGTTTGTATAGGCCCCATGCATGCAAAAGTTCAACCTAGCCTACTCTACATACCAAGTGTACCAATGTTCACTTTTGTTTTCATGATATTATATAATATACACACAGCTGCACTGTATTATAATGCCAGGAATAAACTGTTTAATTTTTACAAATCATGGTCAAGCAACAACTCACACTGCATGGCAGAATCACCAGCTGTATGTGCGCTCAAACTGTACAAGCACGTCTGGCCTGATTTACATGCTGCAATACGGATGCTCAGACTATGCATGTACATGACCCCAACAGACAATTTTACCCATCCAAAAAACATTATGGCCACAGGCTTCTTGAAATGTCAACAAAGAAAAGAGTTGTGTTCCTGACACTTGCCATACTGTGCTCTGAAAGTACACAGAAAAGAAATACACATAACTGAACAGGCAAATGGTTGAGACACAGACAACAGGGTCAGTCTATTTTAAATAGAGTATTAGAAGTATGCGGTTTATGTAATTTACTACTGTGTTTATTTTGTGTTCTTCCAGTAAAGGCTTCCTAAGATGCTACATGATATTTACATTTTTTAAATCAAAAATGTGAAAATGAGCATGACACAGGAAATGAAACTGCTTATAATATAAGAGAACTGAATAAACTTTCTGATATGGTAGAATTTCTTTCAATTTTATGAGAACCCAATCATAAGATGCAATCGGGCATCACAACCACTCTCTTCCTGCATGTGAAACAACACCCAATGAACCTAAAATTAGGACCAACTCCGAAAACTCATGCCAAAATCGCACAGTGTTGGCCCAGTATTACTCACCCATAACTGTATATGGGTCATTATAAAAG
This sequence comes from Polypterus senegalus, assembly GCF_016835505.1. Lineage (NCBI taxonomy): Eukaryota > Metazoa > Chordata > Cladistia > Polypteriformes > Polypteridae > Polypterus > Polypterus senegalus. The sequence goes on from NC_053160.1 coordinate 141,859,778, forward strand.
AAAAAGCATTTCAATTGATACTATAATGCCTTTTCATTAAAATCTGATGAGTTACATTGGTCATGCTATTGTGACTGTCCAACTCTGCTCCTCACTCCCTTGTTGCTTCCTGGGTCTTCCTGAAACCAAAACCATCGATTGACATAAACCGTGATGGGCAGTTAGCAAGAGGTTGGTACAAAATGTTTAGTATTTATATTAAAAACCAGAAAGTTTTCAAAAAGCAGTGCATCAAAATTAGTCCATAAATGAATAAGTCTGTAAAATGATGTGGAAGATGAAGGGTAAAATCAATGAATATCCCAATAAAACGAGGTTAAAATCAAGGGCAAACATCTTGTTTTAAAAACTACAAGCCTCGGTACATCTCTCTAAAATCCGACATGTCCTCAGTTTACTCTCAATCCAGCTCAGGTTGCTGTTGCTAGTCAGCTGGCTTTCACCTGGCACTGTACTGAACTTTGTTCCTTGCTCCCTCCATGCTGCAGTCTTGTCAGGCTTCTGTGGAGCCGCCCAGAGAGTGCTGAGCAGGAGCAGACTCTTTTCCCCCATGGAGTGTCTGGCCACACTTTCTGCTCATGGGGCTCACTTTCCTTGTCTGCCTGCTTCCTCTATCATTTTGTACCAGCTCCATTCTGTTTCTGCCATTTTCTCCTTTCCTTTTCTTTAACCTCCACATTTTACTTTTTTATTGTCCACCTCTCTGTCGTAAAGGCACCCTATATAGGCATGATTAGGCGTAGGTGCTAGGTCAAGGTCAATAAAATTTGTTGTTCACTTCAGAGGCAATGCGCTTGAAATTTGAAGTAAACTTTTTCCTATTTTAGTCATTATTTCCTTTGTCTGTACTATTTTTATCAGCTTTTCTGCTCTGGAATTTACCTTTTGTATATCATTTTTCAATACCGTTTACCTGCCTTATGTTTTTTTGATTCCCTTCTAATTTGTTGATTACCATTTTGGAATTTTAACTGACCACTACTAAAGATATGGCCAATTGGTTTGCATCTGAAAATCTCCATTATTCACACCAAACCTTCATTCTACTGATTTGTATATTTTGTCTTAAATGTTTGCATGGTGAATGAAAGATCCTGTAAGAAAAATGCATAAGTGGACATTTAACATTTCCAATAATTTATGTAGGTTTGCAATGGGTACTCCAGCTCCCTAAAGATGTGCAAACAAGATTTACTACATATTTAAATCTGCAAATGCATGAGTGATTGTGAGTAAGTGTGTGACTCCCCAGTGATGGACTGGTAACTCATGCAGGGTAGGCTTCTATTTGTGCCCACTGCTGCTGAGACAACTTTGACCAGGAGAATGAAGTCAGGAAAATGAGTCTTTCATATTTGGCAGCATATGGTGAATATCTTTTGTTGCCCCATGTAATTTTAGAGTAGACAATTAGCAAATCAATTGCTTTCCATACATAACATTTTTCTTCATACTTTTTATTAATAATTTCAATGTTTAATTGTTCGCATGATGACTCTAGTACATGACTCGTCAGTGCTAAATGGTAGCTAATAGTTGTTAAAGTTTTTCATGATAACTAATTAGTTTATTCTTATATTAAGGAAATTACAGATTGTAATAAACACACTATAAATTAATGATAAGCAATAAAAGGATGTGCATTTCCATATGTTCACAGGCATGAAAAAAGAGGTCTCTGGAACCTTGACTGATGTTTTTCTGAGCAATGCCAAGTATTCAATAAAAACTATAAAAACTTCAAGTAGCAGATTGTCACCAGATATATTTACATAATGCATTACACTACTGTCCTCCAAAACACAAAAGGATCTTAGAACTAGTTAACTGGAAAAAAGCATACAATTACTGTTGTTCTGTTAAGGTTAAACAAAGTAACAGGCAAGTCCAAATAAAGGACTAAAAAAAAACCAAGAAAGTCGCCTGAGCACTAAAATGATTAATGAATGCCACCAAATACAAACAATTTTCCTAAAAGAAAAGCTCAGATTACATCAGTGGACCCAAGCTGATGCATGTGACTTTGAATAAGAATATATTACAAACTTCTGGCCATGCACTGAGCTGTTGCCAAGCAATAAAACCAAAAGAAAAGTCAGAGCATGACACTGACACTGAACTAACACAAAGTCACTTTAAAATAAATTTGAACTTAACATATCAAATTGTCTTACATACCTCCTGCATCCACTCTAAAATGGGTTTTCCAGCTTCTTGATGCCACACACTATGAACAGAATCAGTCAAGGCCACAGCACAAATTCTGTTCTTAACTTCGGCTTCTCGCTGAATCATCTAAAAGTTACAAAAAGTCATACTTTAAAAAAAATAACTGACATTTGGTATGCTTATTAAAAGTGGGCAATATCTAGTTTTTCAAAGAATAAACTGGGACAACTGCACAGTGCAGTTACAAAAGTAATGTCTAACATTAATAGTAATACTGCAGAACATTGATATTTAAAAGTAACTTGAATTTTTATCATTGATGAATTTTACAGAAAAAAAATAAAATAAACAACAAAGGTTGGAAAAGTTAAATATTTCAAGTTGGCAATTTAGTTTTAAAAATATGTAATAAACATTTAGAAATATAAAAATGTAATTCATTAATTATAGGTTTTACTATTAATGCTAATGAAGAGAATTAAAGAAGTGGGAAAAAAAATCATTTTTTGTTACAAAATACCTCTACCTTTGCAAGTACAGATGTTTTTATAGTTTTAGGGGTAATTTTTGTTTTGATTCAGATGAACTAGTGTGGACCATGGGACAAAGCGTGCTGCTGACAGGTAGAGACATACTATAGGAAAAGTGTCCCAGGGATCCGAAACAAAAAACATAAATCAACATTCACCAATTGTAACTTAAAGAGTATATGGCATAGCGAAAACTACAGGAAGAGAAAATGTCTCATGACTTACAGATTGATCTGAGCTTAGGAACGTTGTTGTCTTTGTAAGCCAGTATCAGAGCTTTTAAGGTAATGCAATATTAAAAAAGAAACCAGAGTAGATAATCCACCTAAGTGATAATGTTTTCATTGCTTCTATTGAAAAATAATAATAATACAAACAAATACACAGGACGCCTCTTATTCTTTGTGAATCATATCTTGTTTAATTCATTAGCTGGCTACATATGGAATACTGTTCAGCTTCAAAAGAACAAAATACTTGTCAAGCATGAATTGTAGGTGATACTGTTGAAGGTTATAAATTCTATAATAAAAAATGGAAGTAAATGACTATTGTACAAAGTTGCTTCTTCCAGTAAAATAGCCATATGGGGCCCAATGTTAATCCTAGCATGCAAATGGGAACTCCAGAAAAAGGCATTAGGTCACATTTACCCACTCAACTCACTCAGACAGGGTCAGTATTCTGTTATCAACCTAAGATGGTAAATCTTTGGGGTGTTAGAGAAAACGGCAGCCTGAATGAGGACATGCACAGTCCAATCCACACAAATACTGTCCAGGTCAGGATTTGATCACAGGGCTATGGTTGTGCAGGAGCAGTGTAATTAGAATAAATTGTTTATTTTTAAAGAAAAACACTACAGTCTGTTGAGCTACCAGCAGCCCACCAATGAGTGGAGTCAGAGCTAAAGTGGATAATAAGGGAAGAGCCTGAACAAAATGTATCTCCTTATGTTGATGATGGGAAACACTCTGTCTTGGATCCATACTGACTGATGCCATTCATAATAAGTCTACAGTGGGAATTTCTTAAGTTCTCTGGGTTCAAAATGAATCTGAACAAGAGTGGGTTTTTTTCCAGTGAATTCTCTTGTTTATTTGGCTAAACTAAACACTTAAAATACAAAGTAGTTACAAGAAAAATTAAAATGCCTTCCAAATTTAGGATGTATTTACCAATCAGCTCCATGTTTTTTTGAAATTTTTTTTATCGGCTGATCATTTACTATACTTCATTTAAATGTGTTCCTATTCAAACATTCATCCATCAACCCATTTTATTAACTTACTTATTCCAAATATTGAGCCACAGAGGGCAAGAACCTACCCTGACAACGCATGAAACAATCCTGGATGAGGCACCCTTTCTTTTTATTATTTAGGGCTTTCCCAAAGGAGTTATTACCTTTAAACAAATTTGAAGTTTCAGTATAATGCACTGTTATACATCAGTAAGAAAACAAACCATTGCTATATTTAAAAGACTACATTTAACAGCTCTGCTGAGAGACCTCTTCTGGGGACTGGAGTAATGTTAACAGTAATTGGGGACTGGAGTAATGTTAACAGTAATCTCTTGAAATACAGTGGTGTGAAAAACTATTTGCCCCCTTCCTGATTTCTTATTCTTTTGCATGTTTGTCACACAAAATGTTTCTGATCATCAAACACATTTAACCATTAGTCAATTATATAGCACAAGTAAACACAAAATGCAGTTTTTAAATTATGGTTTTTATTATTTAGGGAGAAAAAAAAATCCAAACCTACATGGCCCTGTGTGAAAAAGTAATTGCCCCCTGAAACGAATAACTGGTTGGGCTACCCTTAGCAGCAATAACTGCAATCAAGCATTTGCGATAACTTGCAATGAGTCTTTTACAGCGCTCTGGAGGAATTTTGGCCCACTCATCTTTGCAGAATTGTTGTAATTCAGCTTTATTTGAGGGTTTTCTAGCATGAACCGCCTTTTTAAGGTCATGCCATAGCATCTCAATTGGATTCAGGTCAGGACTTTGACTAGGCCACTCCAAAGTCTTCATTTTGTTTTTCTTCAGCCATTCAGAGGTGGATTTGCTGGTGTGTTTTGGGTCATTGTCCTGTTGCAGCACCCAAGATCGCTTCAGCTTGAGTTGACGAACAGATGGCCGGACATTCTCCTTCAGGATTTTTGGTAGACAGTAGAATTCATGGTTCCATCTATCACAGCAAGCCTTCCAGGTCCTGAAGCAGCAAAACAACCCCAGACCATCACACTACCACCACCATATTTTACTGTTGGTATGATGTTCCTTTTCTGAAATGCTGTGTTCCTTTTACGCCAGATATAATGGGACATTTGTCTTCCAAAAAGTTCAACTTTTGTCTCATCAGTCCACAAGGTATTTTCCCAAAACTCTTGGCAATCATTGAGATGTTTCTTAGCAAAATTGAGACGAGCCCTAATGTTCTTTTTGCTTAACAGTGGTTTGCGTCTTGGAAATCTGCCATGCAGGCCGTTTTGCCCAGTCTCTTTCTTATGGTGGAGTCGTGAACACTGACCTTAATTGAGGCAAGTGAGGCCTGCAGTTCTTTAGACGTTGTCCTGGGGTCTTTTGTGACCTCTCGGATGAGTCGTCTCTGCGCTCTTGGGGTAATTTTGGTCGGCCGGCCACTCCTGGGAAGGTTCACCACTGTTCCATGTTTTTGCCATTTGTGGATAATGGCTCTCACTGTGGTTCGCTGGAGTCCCAAAGCTTTAGAAATGGCTTTATAACCTTTACCAGACTGATAGATCTCAATTACTTCTGTTCTCATTTGTTCCTGGATTTCTTTGGATCTTGGCATGATGTCTAGCTTTTGAGGTGCTTTTGGTCTACTTCTCTGTGTCAGGCAGCTCCTATTTAAGTGATTTCTTGATTGAAACAGGTGTGGCAGTAATCAGGCCTGGGGGTGGCTAAGGAAATTGAACTCAGGTGTGATACACCACAGTTAGGTTATTTTTTAACAAGGGGGCAATTACTTTTTCACACAGGGCCATGTAGGTTTGGATTTGTTTCTCCCCAAATAATAAAAACCATCATTTAAAAACTGCATTTTGTGTTTACCTGTGTTATATTTGACTAATGGTTAAATGTGTTTGATGATCAGAAACATTTTGTGTGACAGACATGCAAAAGAATAAGAAATCAGGAAGGGGGCAAATAGTTTTTCACATCACTGTATACTAACATTGATGGACTTCAGAAAAGAAGAGAAAGAAGAGTAATGACACCCATTGAGCATGAGGGAAATTGCAGAAGCCAATTATCTAATAGGAGAAAGAAAAATGAAAGTTCTGGCATCCGCTAATTGTTAAGCACACATGGAGAAGCAACATGCTGTAATCATGACCTACTGGGACTGGAACCTTGATCTTCTGAGGTCAATCTGTTTCTAGTATGAATAACTGTGAGGAATTAAAAGAGGAGAAGTAACATTGTCATTTAAGTGTTGAAAGAGAAATCACTATGGCCCTGACAATTAATTAAGTAAAATTGTTGAGGCAGTTTTACATAGCACAACTGCAGGTAAAGATGTATGATCTAAAGCAAGATTCAGTATACAGTCAAAGAAAGAAAATTCCTTTCTGAATCAATTGTCTAGTTCAGAGAATACAAACCATCGGCTGTTACCTCCAATACATATGGAATCCACTCCCTGAAACAAAGGACTATTGGGCTAACTAATATGGTAATAAGCTGCACACAAAAGTGTGTCATGCCTATTAATTTTATATTTTGATTTGCTAACTTCATGTACTACAGTGGATTTCTCAATCTTATTAAACACGAAGAATTAATGCTTAGCTGGTGCTATTCAAAAAATTATTTATAACCTTTTAGTATAACTGTAAAACTACAACTGCAAAACTACATTATTACAAAAATATCATCCATGACATAAAAACATTTATTTATTTTGACCAAAAATATTTAAAATATGTTCCTGTGGTGAATATACAGCAGACTGCACAATCAAAAAATTACTTTTTGATATGCAGCATTTTGAGCATTATGGGGAGTATTTGTTTAGCCAAGCTTGATATATTGCAAACAGGTTACTGCTGCTACAGCCATTAATAAAATGGAGCAAAAATTATTTTGGAGGCCTCCAAATCCAAAGATATATGATCACCTCATGTGAGCAAAATTCGTATAATAGAAACTTTGCACTTTTAAGTAAATTAGGGGAAGAAATTGAGACTGGAAAAGATACAATTGAAATGTTATGCTACAAGCGATTTTTATACTTGATTTAAGTACACGCAGCTATTCACAAGCAATTACTAAAAACCTAACACACATGGCACACAAACCAGCTATCATTTTCCAAAATGAGCACTGTGCAACCCAGCAAACTCAATCTTAGTTCTTTTAGTTTGGATAACAAAATAGTTTTAAGTACAATTAGGTTTTATTTTACTTAATCGTGATGAATACAAAAGGCCCATGCACTGCACACTTCATGAATCAAGTAATGGTGAGTCAGGCACTGAATACATAGATGGAAACTTTATAGAAAAATTTTTATTCCATTAAAAAGAAGTCTGTGCTTATATAGGTATACTAGTAGACTATATTCACTCTATCACAGCTTTCAAGAAGCATGTCATGGTTAATAATGACTAGCAAAATACCTACACTTCGCAGCCGCGAAGTACTGACTTAAAATTTTTATTTAGAAGAAAATTAAACCTTTTTAAACTGAGGGAAAATATACTAATAATTATTTGTTAAGGATCTCTTTGTATACCACATTTTGAGTTCGGCCCCCCGGTCCTCCGGTTGTAATATGACCAAGCTGTGCACTGAGCTTACTCTTGAGCATGCAATGTACAGTTGGCCATGTGAACAGTAATCTTGTTTCAGATCTCACAGCTTGGATTGCTGCTGTCATAATCGGTTTGAGTTTCATGGTTTGTTTCAATGACGACATTATTTGCAGGACTTGTGTTGAAGTGATATTCGGCATCTGTCAAGCGTTGTAAGTATACCACCTGTTTCATCGATAACTTCACATCCAGCTTTTGAGAGTTTAAACATTCATAAAAATCAAAGTGTCCACTACTGAAATCGTCACCTGTGAGTCTAAGATGTTTAAGAGGCACTGGCAGTTGTCGAAAGGTGTAAAATATTTGGCCATTTTGGTACACATGAAAGCGACAACCGAACAATTCAGCGGCAGCCATCAACTCACATGCAAATCCATAGGTGAAGGGCTTAAGCATTTCACTCTTCTAGTGCTAATGTGTAGTATAAGTATCTCCTGTACCGTCATCAGTCCACACCTTGAACCTGTTCCAGTCATTCAATACATAAGACACAATGTTCCTCCAGATATCAAGAGTAAGCCTGATATGGCCGTGCAATATGTAACACAGAGAATGGAAAAGGCAGGTGCCATCTCCGGGCATGGAAACCACTCGGTAAGTGACAGTTCTTTGATCAATGGTGATCACCTCGATAGACATGTTAATGGGGGTACGGTTGGAATGATAAAGGAAATGGGTACCTGAACAATGTAAAGTAAGTCTAAAATACCTAAACAATAACTATAATCGTAATAAACAAACAATAAATCAGCGGAGAAGCCGTGGATTAAATAAAAAGGCTGTAGTTATCAGCAGGGAGACGTGAATCCTGTGGCGAAGCAAGGAAGGGAATGTAGAGACCGGAGCGACAGACGGCCTTATATAGGCAGGCAGCCAACAACGTGGGAGGCGTTGGGATGGGGGCCCCAATGCCGCCTCACATGGTGACCGAGCTGCAGGCTATGGACGTATATATGTACGTAAGTAGGATTCAGTTAGCGTTGGGAACCCGCGTACCAAATTTCTTGAAGATGAGCCCATAAGTAATAAAGTCCGTTGAAAAGTTCAATATGGAGGCCGACAGTGGCATCATACCACCAAAATAAGTACGTACATTGGTTTCGGTTAGCGCAGGGAAGCAGCCTACCAAATTTCGTGAAGATGGGGCCATAAATAAGAAAGTTCAACATGGCGGACGTTGTCGACCGTTATCGACTGTTATGACGTGTAGAATTTTGAAATGAAACCTGCTTAACTTTTGTAAGTAAGCTGTAAGGAATGAGCCTGCAAAATTTCAGCCTTCTACCTACACGGGAAGTTGGAGAATTAGTGACGTTGGAAAGTTCAATTTGGCGGCCAACAATGGCGTCATACCATCGAAATAAGTATGTACATCGGTTTCGGTTAGCGGAGGGAAGCCGCCTACCAAATTTCGTAAAGATGGGGCCGTAAATAAGAAAGTTCAACATGGCGGAGCCTGCCAAATTTCAGCCTTCTACCTACACGGGAAGTTGGAGAATTAGTGATGAGTCAGTGAGTGAGTCAGTGAGTGCTTTGCCTTTTATTAGTATAGATTATTTTAATCTTAAAGAATATTACCAATGGATAGGTTCATGTCAAAGCAACCCTGCCTTTTGTGTTTTTCTTACTTTAGGCTCAAGGTTGCCTTTTTGAGTTTTAGGCAGAAGAATTTCAGTGTGCAATTACAGAAATCATACTTGTTTTTGCCACTTTCACCCCATTATGGAATTAGCTCACAAAGAGATTTTTGCATGTATGAGAGTGAAATAACTACTGATCAGATGAGGTGTAATCGTTTAACTTGCATTATCACCCATTCGTAAGAGGAGGAGAAAACATACCAAGATAGATTGCTTTTTAATACATTGTTCTACAGTACATCTTTTTCTTCTTTCAGCTGCTCCGGTTAGGGGTTGCCAGAGTGGATCATCTTATTCCATATCTTCTTGCTCTGTTACATCCATCACTTGCATGTCCTATCTCACTACATCCATAAACCTTCTCTTAGACCTTCCTCTTGCCTGGGAGACTCTATCTTTAGCATCCTTTTCCCAACATACCCAGCATCTCTCCTCTGCACATGTCCTAACCAACGCAATCTCGCCTCTGTGACTTTGTCTCCAAATTGTCCAATCTGAGTCGATATAACCCCAATAAATGAATGGAGGCTTTGCATTCCTTCTCTGATTGTAATGAACACTTCTACAGATGTAAATCAGTCTAAGCAAACATCTATTTACTAACTGGGGGCTATAGTTTTTGTTCGTATGGATGGGAGGGCATCACACGCATCCTTAATTATGCATAAAGAAGTGTACAATGTGGGAGGTACTAGCAGCACTAACAACAGTTGTAGCAAAAAAATATTGAGGCAAGAATCAAAGGAAATGGTTATTTGGCTGCTCTATACCGGTGATGACATGAGCTGTTTCATTTGTTAATACAGAAGGAAAATTTATTTGGTGTTTCAGTGCTTCGAAGGACAAGGCACATCTAATGTACCTATTAATACAACATGTAATATGTTAACAGAAAAGCATAATTGCCAAAACAGAGCACGACAAGCAAAACAGTATACAGTAATCCCTCGCTATATCGCTTCGACTTTCGCGGCTTCACTCTATCGCGGATTTTATATGTAAGCATATCTAAATATATAACGCAGATTTTTCGCTGCTTTGCGGCTTCTGCGGACAATGGGTCTTTTTACTTCCGGTATTTGCTTCCTCAGTTGGTTTGCCCAGTTGATTTCATATAAGGGACGCTATTGGAGGATGGCTGAGAAGCTAACCAATCAGAGCACGCAGTTAAGTTCCTCTGTGCTGATTGGCTCAGCGACAGAGCACCGAATTCGATTCCGCGGCGTTAACCAGGAAGTCTCGTCTCGCTCATTCAGCATCAACGTGTTTTACTACTACGTAAAGAGTTAACTTTTCTGCTCTTTTGTGTTTATCTTTGTGCGTAGTGAAGCCCTTCATTATGACTCCAAAACGATCTGCTCCTGCTACTGCTTCGGGGCTGTTCCCAAGCGCCAACGGAAGATGCTAACGACTGCCGAAAAGGTAAAACTTTAGGATATGTTGAAGGAAGGGAAAAGCTACGCTGCTGTAGAACACCATTACGGCATCAATGAGTCCACGATTCTTTTTATTTAAAAAGGAGGAAAAGAATATAAGATCTATGGCCACAGTGTCCTTTTAACCATGGCGCAAAATGAGTTGTAAGTGGATGTAATAAGGCAGTAGTCCGGATGGAATCTGCTTTAGGGATTTGGATTGAAGACTGCCGGAAGAAGAACAACGGCAGTGCTACACAATCGCCTGAAAAGGCTCCTTTAGAAGGGCTGTAACACTCTCCTTTGTTGTGTAGCAAAATTAAACTCATTGTTATCGGGCAAGTCGTCGTGTCATTGTTGGTGAGTAACCATAATTAATTTTCTACTTACAGTACTTAGTACATGTACTGTACGTCCGTTAGTGTCACTGTACACACATTTACTGTATACAATTTGTCTTGCATTGTACGTATTTATTGCTGGTGGCCTGTCTATAGTAATGTCTGTAACATATGTGATATCGGAGACGCTCGATATCTTTAAATTAATATTTAGGTTTTACTGTATATAAACAGTTTGTTTACATACATAATTTCAATCAATCTTACCTAATATCTAAGAGAATACAAAAGGTTTATGCTGTATAACTGTGCGGGGAATATTTATAAACAGTGTGGGAGAGTTTACAAGGGCTTAAAATATATAAAAATAACCATACAAACATATGGTTTCTACTTTGCGGATTTTCACCTATCGTGGGGGTTCTGGAACGCAACCCCTGCGATTGAGGAGGGATTACTGTACTACATTGCTAAATATGAATCTGCAAAAACTGAATTTGTGTCATTCATTTAGTTTTTGAAGGCAAATTAATGTTTATTAGCATAATGTATAAGTAAAAGCACAAGATATATTTGAATGGTACGATGAAGGTAATGATGTCTTACAGTTAGAAATTTTGTGAGTACAAGTAACGGCAGCCTAAGTAATTATCTAATTCTGGATTTGTACTAAGACATAAGCAATAACAAGTCTGATCACTCACATAGGTAACCTTGAAAACAGTAAAACAACAGCTGTTCAACTGAACAGAAGTCAGAGAATAAATTTAAATGAGCAAAAGCTAAAATACATCATGTAGTTTAAAAAAAAACTTTTAAAAAACAATGCTGAAACTGTAACACCACAATTTGCTGTTGCACTTGGCGTAATCCCCATCTCTGCCACACATTAAAATTAAATCCCTGTACTGTATTTTAATATTTATGAATGCCAATACTAGTTCACATGAAAAACAGTTGGGTAAGTACTTAATGGATGTACAGTAACAGTATTTGAAAGCTGCTGTTTCTGTTAGTATTTATATTTTTTCTTTTCTATTAAAGTATAAGGCATAATATTGTTCACTTAAATAATGTAGGTACTTTAAGAAAAAGCCATTTAATGGTATTTCTGTTTCTGCCATAGTATTGAAAGGTATTGAGTACTGTACAATTTCAGTGGAACCAGAAACAATTCTGCTATCATGACATCCCTAACAGGTAGTACTTCATTCTCTCTTTGAGGCCTTCGTTTGGCCCTCTCTCTGTCACATGCTACCATATCATACCTGGCAACCCTTTGTAAAGCAGTAAAACTGTTACACCATCTTTACACATCTTTCAGTTTCAGTATACCATTATTTTCTTCTCACACTACCTGGGTACTTGATTTAAAAACAGGTAATTCTGTGCATCGTTCTCTCAAAGTGTAAAGATCAACCTTTGTCCAAATGCAAAGGTTTAATATTCCAGGTCATGAAACCACTACAAAAGTAACATACAACATATTTTGATTATATACACAAATGGACAAGTCACATTTTAAAAGTTTTTTCTAAGTTCAAAAAACACATCCGGAAAGAATCAGTTCACAGGAATAAAGAGTTGCTCAAATGTTGCATGATCAGGACGGAATTCATATTGGTCTTCCTAGATCTTCCATTCTAGTAATGTAGCACAATATATCTTGGTAGGCTAAGAAGTGTAATCCACCCATAACAGAAACACAAACTCTTATCACATTTTTCCCACTGTACATTTTTATGGTCCTGCTACTATGGGCGTTTCTAATTACTGTGGCAATTTCAGCTTCAAAGATGGATCCAACCCTAACAAAGGTTTGTGCTATTGCTTCTAGCAAAGTGGAAGCATCCATTGGGTTTATGATTCTTTAAAGTGCTCCTTTTATTATTCAACAAAATTCATATCTGAAAACAGCATTTTCTAACTTTTGCTGAGAACAAACTGAGTGATGTCATGCCTAACCTTCCCGAGATTTCAAATCATTTGCCTGAAACTCTTCGAGGCTGTCCGAAAGCCATTGTTCATGGCTGCAGCCAAACTGCACTCACATACATGCATTCTCTTTGCTCAGTGCTGTAGCTGTTGCTTTTTCAACCTAGCAGAATACCTCTCTGCAAAATTTCAAGACTCTCCTATAAAGAAAGAGGAAGGCCTTTTTTTTTAACTTGACGGCTTCCATTATCATTGCTATCCACCAGCAAATCTTAATTTGCTAGAATGGCAGGCACCATCAAACTTTAGCAAGAGCCATTTGAAGCTGCCTCCACTACTAAAATCAGACGACATGGCTACAGTGTTGATTCTTGACCTTTGGCCCAGAGTGTTCTTTACCCAGGCACAAATATGAACATCCTTATTTTGGAATATGATTTTTGAGAAACTACTGCTAGCACTCACTGTAATTTCAGCAATGTTTCTTCACCTGCATTCAGATCAGGTAGTCTGTTCCTGTATTGTAGTTATTGCCCTTGTGAGTGCTGAAGTCTTGCAGCAGAACTACCAAGTCAATAGATGGCACTTTTGATCATCAAATACAATGTCTCTAATAGTCAGAGTATTCTGATTATTTGCTTGGTGCACTTGTTAACAATTGCATGGCACGAATGTGTATGTGCTTCATTGATTCTTAGAGCTATATTGTCTGGATAAGTGTGTTCTTCACAATACTACCCATGGCAAACTAGTCTAAGGGGTGGGGCCAGAGAAAGATCAACCCATAAATAATAGTTATGAAGGTTGCAGTTACAGCAAATTTAAGGGAATATCACTCAGGACAGCATTAACTGAACACACTGCCGGAGCTAGGCCTGAAATTAGTGTTTGTTAGTGAGCGCCTCTTGGTTCAGTGCCCCACATAACAGTTATGGCTGGGCCAAACACAAAAAATAAAAACAGGACTGAGAGTAGCAATTAAAAATAAGTTAAAGATTAAAGCGAATTTTATTACAGGAGGACAGAGAGATAAAAATGACAAAGACAAAAACTGTTCAAGCAAACTCATTGTTGAAAAGGACATGCAAGAAAATTGAAACCAGAAAATCAGTATACAGTAGCACAACACATTGAAACCGTTGTTTTTTTTAATTCAAACATAGATAAAATGTATATGCATGGCACTGGTATATAATGTCCCAGGATAATGTGTTAACATGTTGTGTTGTGCAAAAATTTTCACCCAGCAAACAGGACCAGTGCCTACAACCATTTACAATAATGCACTCCAGAGAGAAAGTAAAATAGCATTGCGATAAAGAATGTACATAACAGATAATAAATCTTTTCTTAAAAATAGAAAATAATAACAGAACTCAAACCCTAACATACTTCATAAGAGAAAAATGCCATTTCCAAAAGAAAAAAATATGAATAGGACTCTGGGAAGTCCAAAACATAATTTTAATAATACTGACATTGACAACAATAACCAAGTCAATGAAGAGAGGGTTGGGTTCAATACCAGTTATTTAACAGTCTTGAGTGGGGTGGATCCCAACCATACTAGACACCCGACAATGGAAACTGGGTTTTAGGAGACAGAGTTTAACTTCTCTGGATGGGAAGAAACCAGAACGTTTGTGGGAGGCTGACACAATAATGGCTAGATTTAATCAGACTTACTTCTACACACAGCATTCATTTTGGAATCAATCAAGGGTTGCCTCTCTCCCCTACTCAGAAATTGACCCATTGGACTGATGACCCATGGGAGGTGACATTGGTGGATGTGGGAATGCTCATAAAGTGTTTATCTTCTGACCACTGCATCACCATGTTTCCTTTATATATAACAGTTCATATTAAACATATATAGTTTTTGTTCCATCACTTCATTTTTCATATTGTTTTTGCATTACAGAATATTCTACAAGAATGGCACTGTATCAAAACAAATACAAAAGCACTTCAAGTGGTGTTCAAGATTTAGAAACTAAAAGAAGCACTGAAAACCTTTGCTTACAGGTGGTTATAGTTACTGTTTTAGGCTTATCAAACGTTTACTATGTAACCAACGGCCTATAACACACTCTGGACCACATATTTCCAAAGATGAATCTGGAATGTAAATTGAAAAATACAACAGCCATGCAAACTAGGTCTCAGCTGCAGAAGCTGTGTTTGTCAAAATTATCTGAACAGAATGTAAATGAGATGAAAGAAAAACTACAGTGGATGTGATGGGATTAGCTTTATTACTGAAAAGACAACGGATATAGATGATAGGTGCAATCATCAACAAATGAACAATTTCTATTGAGCCAGGCATATGAATAGGTTTTTAAATTAAATAAGCAACAGAATGATTGTTTTGATCCTGGATGGCATCTGGAAGATTGTTTGCCATGTGGGAAACAGCAGATAAGCACCATGATAACTTGAAATCAATGCAATTTCACAAAATTCAAAGAGCCTAACAAAAACTACTAAGAATTAAGACTGGAAACAATAAACATATATCAATGGATCACAGTAGACAACAGATTGTTCTTAACGATTTCAACAAAATAAAATCATAACCATGTGCATCAGTAGTGTTACAAAATGTTCACAATTTTAACCATAGATGGAAAACTCCAGCAAAGTATGCAGTTTAATTCTACTCTTTATGTCAGCCCACAATCATAAAATAAAGATTTATTATCTATCTCAGCTGTAAAGTTTATAATATAATACGTAAACCTTATACCAACAGCAATGCACCTACATAATGCCTCACTTTTTTCTTTTTAATTTTCTTGCTTTATAGTCATTGTGTTGTGTGTTCAGAGTAAAGTGTGTGTCTATATTTATTTATTTACTTGTTTATCTACCACCTATTTATGTATGTATTTATTTAAAGAGCTTCTATAAAAAGCCAAATTTCTTCTAGGAATAAAATAAAGCTCTATCATATCATTATATCAAAGATGCCTGGAAAGGCTTAGGCACTCTCACATGTGTCAAGGGCTGCTTATAATCACTTTATCTTTCTGATGTCCTGATCTTGGTCACACTACATTTACATAGAGTTTGGGGATACTGCTTCTCACATTGTGTATTACAGTAGCATAAGGGTAAGTAAAACATTAAATTAAAAAAAGAAAAAAAAAAAGTTTTTGTTTTTTCAGAATTCCATTGATTCCAGACATGAATTGGATTAATATGCTTTGAAAATTATGATAATGCTAGCTTAAGACAAGTAACTGTGGTGGGCAAAAGTAGGTTTACAGTTGTGGGTACGCAAGGCTGGCAATTTGAGCACTTGCGCAATTGTAACTAAGTACACTGTGCCATTGTGACATTCTTTTATGTTAATAAAGTTATTGTAATTATAATAACCTATGTGTCTTTTTCCATACAAACAACTGTAAACCTACTTTTGCCCACCACCGTATATTAAAATGTGTTTTGGTTATTTCATGTGATTCTTTATGTATTTTTGAGTGCTGAATTCAAAAATGAAAATCATTTTACTCTATCATGTAACATTTTTTTCACAAAACACATTTATAACTGCTTATTTTTAATTACTTTCACACAAAATGAAAAATTAATATATGTTAATGTTAATTTGTTTGAATTTAATATTCTCTAATATTAAAATCTATGTTTAATGTAAAACATTTTTTAACAGTTATTAAATACATTGAGCACTATTGGTTCATATGAGGGGACATGAAGGTCCTGTGTATCTTACTTGGTCAGCAGTCAGGGAATATAAAATTCCCAGGTTTTCTCCGTGAGTGGGACAGCATACATAAGAATTTCCAAATGGTTCAGAAGAAATAATCAGGTAAGAAAAAAGCTACAGTTTGGTGCCAAAAATATCACCACACCTAGCTTGAAATATCCAGGTAAAGTGTTTCTTACCACCGCTTCATATTAAGCTTGGTTTGATGAACAGTTTGTCAAAGCGCTATCAAAAGATGGAACCTATTTAATGTATTTGTGCTGAAAGTTACTGGATTTGTCTGACGCTAAATGGTAAGAGGGCATTTTTGCTGAACCTGATATTAGAAAATTGATACAGAATGTAATGTTGTGATGAACAACCTGCAATGAGATGTTTGGGTATCATTCAAAAAAGTAATTTTAAGTTTTAGGTAACAATAAGCATCCAAATTATAAAGAAATTGTTAAAAATGTATTAGTTACATTTAAGGATTTGGGTTGTATTTGCATAAGTCGAATATGGTGTTCCACAGGGCTCAGTACAGAAAACTTTACTGTTTTCACTTTACATGGTTCTACTGGGAACTATCATTAAGAAACATTAACATTAATTTTGACTCATATGCACATTATACCCAGTTATACCTTTCTATTAGACTATATGATGTTTCTCTGATGCTGTTCTTAATTGTTTCAGTGAGTTAAAGGAGTGGATAGGTGAGAATTACTTGTCTCTGAATACAAAAAAAACCCCAGAAATTTTAGTAATTGGAGGGAATAATGCTGAACAAAACAAAATTCTGTCACTTTTTAATTCAGCAGGAATCACCATCTATCATATCTTTGGCACAGTTATGGCTTTTAAAATACACATTGCAAAATTATCCAAAACATATTTTTTCCATCTTAAAAATGCTGTAACATTATGACATTTTATAAATACACAGAATACTGAGAAATTAACTAATGCATTTATTTCTAGTAGAGCTGACTACTGCAATGCTTTATTCACTGACTGTTCTAAATTATTCTTTATGTCACGTTCTGTTAATTCAAAATGCTGCAGCAAGAATTATTACATGAACCAGAAAATACAAACACCTAACTCCAGTTCTCAAGTCCTTACACTGGCTCCCAGTTAAGTTTACTCATTTTAATATATAAATCCTCAAACGGCCTAGACTCTGCTTACTTATGTGAGCTTTCCATTGCATACAAACCGAAGCACACAATTAGATCTCAAGAGGCTGCCCTACTTAAGATTCCAAACATTAATATAATAACAGTGGGAAGTTCAGCTTTTAGTTACAGGACCCTAAAGCTGTTAGATGATCTGCCTGCTAGTATAATAGATTCTTAGCTTTTACATCAAAGGCTGAAGACTCAGTATGACTAGTGCTGCTGATTAGCTGTGCATAATGCATTTCTGTTTGTTAGTCATTTGTACAGTAATATTCATTACTGTATTTATAAACCATTACTAGCCCTTCTCTATTTGGTTTCTCCTCTAGGTATCTGGATGTGGCACTTGGTGCCAATGCTCTACTTCCAGGCTGCTATCTTAAATATGGAAATGTCATCTCGGATAAGGGAGCATTGAAATCATTGGATGGAAAGATTCTCTCAACTGATTGGATAGCCAGCTCAAACTCCACTATAGAAAACCCAGGAGGGTGTAGACAACTTTCTCTTTTAAAATAAGAATCTGCTCCATTGTCAACTGGCCTCAGTTCATTAATTAATTAATGGGCAAATAGTTAGTTTCCATTTATGTTTAATCAGTTTCTAACTTGTTTTCTGTAATTTTTAACAAATCTGCATTTTTATGTGTAGTAGTTCTGTATTTAGCAATTAGTACAATCTAAATCTGTATATTAACTGAAAACTGTTTACAGTGCTCTGTGCCTGTACTCAGTAAAGAACACTATACAAAAATGAGTTTTAATTGTTGTAATTCAGCAAGCGAAGAGCAGGGTGACAGATTCCGTCTTGATAACAAGGACATGGAAAGAAGGTACCAGGGATGTTAAGGAATGTCAGTATGATGGCAGACTAATGCTGGATGGTTCATAAGGATGCACCAGAAAAAGTGCACAAACAAAAGGCCACCACATGTAAGTTTTGGATTAAAAAAACTAAGAAAAGACAAAGTCTCAAGAAGTTATATTTAAATCAAAGCTTATGCAATGTATGTCTTTTTTCTTGACATATAAGTTTAAAAAAGTAGACTGAAAAATATTTGCATGCCTAATTGATTTTGAGCAATACTGTATATATGAATAAATTGTGCAATTTGTTGAATTTTAATTACATTTCTTATTAATTTTGTACTTAAATGTAACATGATGGAAATAATTATATTTTTTACATGAATGCAAATAAAAATAACTCTTTACAATTAAAAACAATTTTTATTAAATTAATTACACTAAAAATGTTAATTTTGTTCAAAACAACCTGATCTATGCTTTGCAGTCCAGGAAAATCTAGGAAAATTTGAAAAGTTTTGGCATGATAGGTATTCAGAGTGTTAAAAAAGCTTTGCTCAGTGGCTGTTTCAACTAAAACAGTTGCTTCAATAATAAAATCATTAAAAAAAACAAGCTTTCAATTCCTGAGAAAGAGGTGCTGCATTTTATATTTTAAACATATGATCCAATAACCTCCAACCAGCTAAAACATTCTGCAAAATACTGAACAGTTTTAATCATCTATCATGGTTTCAAAAAATTGAGATATTCTAAAATGTAAGAACTTCTGTTTAATCGGTTTAGATTACTATCTTTCCTCAATAATTCAGCTCCTCTTAATATAGGATAAGGCCATCAAAATGCAAATGTCAACAATAATAGAGACAGATTTAATTAAAAAAACTTTATTGTGTTCATTATCTGTTTACCCTGAATTTTAAGCAGTCACTTGATGAATGACTTGACTCCAGGTTGGATGACAGGGTTGTAAGATATTAATGTATTGGGTGTAAACACCTTTGGGAAACAGGGAGTGTACAGCTAATTTGCAATAATTTTCAGATTCTTCAATATCTTGTCATCTTGTGAGATATAGATGATTTTTAAGGATTAGTTTTCTTAAGCAATTTGTTTTTCTTTTTTAATACTGTTTACATGTTTGTGTTCTTTCTGGGTTGTAGGTTGCATTTTTTTAAATAAATAATAGGCCAATTTTGAAGAAAATAATATTTAACCTAGTTGGAAATCATTTTCTTTGTGAACAGTTTTCTTTTAATTTGATCCTAGAAGTGCTTAAGTTGTAAAAAAACTTTTATAAGTTTAAACAAATTAGCACTTGCATCTGTGTATTCATAAATACCTTGAGATGAAATGATAATACAATGAGGACAAGAACTCATCATACACATTCTATGGATGTAAGGTTTATATTTTTTCTCTTGTACAATTTATTTCTTAAGAGCTACAATTACCTTAATGATTAATGGCAGTACATCAGTCATTATAAATTACTTCAGAATGAGTCAGGAATGTGGGTTTGGAGCACATGAGTTGCACCATCTGTACTACAGTTAAGTTTCTAAACTGTAGATTATAAAATGCCTTTATTTACATTTTCTACCACCTGGCTTGAGGTCAACTGTCTGCACTTTAATATGTTTTCACTTTATGTACTAACTAATATGCAGTGCAACTCAAGTACTGTATTTATCACTTCTTTGGATACCAACCTAAGAGTAATATTGCATGGACATTCTATAAAGGCAATATGCCTGAAAGCAGTGGAATAGAATGTAGAATTCTGAATACCATGACTGAGTTCCCTTACTTTTGTTACCCTTTGTATACAACTGATATGCGGGGAGCTATAGCTACT
Organism: Polypterus senegalus; assembly: GCF_016835505.1. NCBI lineage: Eukaryota > Metazoa > Chordata > Cladistia > Polypteriformes > Polypteridae > Polypterus > Polypterus senegalus. Next base: position 141,880,225 of record NC_053160.1, read on the forward strand.
TGCAAATGTATACAACTTTCTTTTTTACTGGGAGCAACAGAGCTCTAAAAATATAATGATGTTTAAAGTGCAAAACAGGAATTATCAGATGTCTACAAATTTTACTCTATGACATGTTTTATATAGAAGCATTGGATTGTTTGTGGAATAACAGATACCAAAGAAATTCGGTACATTGAGTACATATAAATTTTCTAGGGTCTTTAGTCTCTCTGTAAGATTTGATTAAATGCCTTTTGTTCTAAGAGAAATTTAAAACTAGTTTAAGAAGATGAAATTAGTGAATCTTATTACTTGCCATTTTTGATTCATATGTTCTTCATTAATTTTTTTTGGGGAAAAAAATCAATATTCACAGCAAATGCACTAATAAATATGTATATCATGGTATGCAGAATTATCCCTTACAAAATATTTTCATCTGAATGTGAGATAATAAAAAAATTAAAATAACAAATAAAAAAGCAATTGAAGTTTAGTAATTGGGTCAAAAACACTTAATTGAGTTAAGTTCAGATTCTAATTCTATGATGTTCAAAATTATGGGAAAAGCTGATTTAACCTGATGCTTTTGGAAACTTATGTACTACAATAACATTCAAAAAACTGACCTATCTTTTTCAGATCATGTTTTTCATGTTCCAGGCTCCAGGGCTATTGTTTTGGTCCAGTATTTAACTCCATATCCTACAAAAATGGTTTGACCAACTGTAAGTCAGATGATAACTGCCATAGAAAATGTCTGATCTAACTGGGATTTCTGCAGTCTGCTCCATTTAGTCACAGGAACAAGCCTAATGATATAACATTTTTTTGCACAAATAGCTTTTGATATACTGTACATAACTTATTTAAATATATTAGTTTACACGCACAGAGGCTCACACACTCAAAAAATGTATAAACAAAGATAGCTGGCAGATTGCTTAATCTATCAGAGTACACACTGGGGTGGAAGAGAAAGAAATGAACACACACAAACACACATTGACTTACAATGTTCTGCACTGTTACCACACCATAATACCCTGAAAGACTCATCCATTCACTTTCTATCCTGCTTAGCCATCTCAGGATGACCTAAGCGAGAACAGTTACAAAAACAATCACCACTAAATGCTCTATCACTACAACTACTATTAAAAAACATCCTGTTTGGCTACAGTGAAAAAGAATTTAAGCGCAATAAAACTAAATTACTACTGACCTGTAGCCTTAACATCTCATATCAATATTCTAGAAAGCCTTGTACTGAACCATCTTAGACTCCAGGTGAAAACAGCCCTGCATAGGTGAGAATCACGTTTATGAATGTCTCCAAGCCATTTAGTACCACACAAATCTTACTTTTGCAACACAAACTAAGGCAAATGCAGATAGATGACCCCTTAGTGTCTTGGAGTACTAAAAGTATTTAAAGTAGAGAATATATTTAGTTTGTAATTCACAAAATGCTGTTCTAGTTTTTCTTGCACTTTATGAATCTAAAATAATTTACTTTAGTAACAGAAATAAGAGCTGGCCTTGCTAATTGTTATAAGCACTATAATATGCCTTTTGAGTTGGAAAAATGGAAGAAATGTAAATACTTAGAATTATAATATGTTTACTTTAAAATCCTTAGAAAAACAAACCCACTCACAAAAATTGCCAATCCTACCTGCCCAGAAGGATGCTAGGACTCAGCAAAAATAAAGATCTGCTCCACGGCTTCCATCTTGGTGCATGTCTTTACTCAACCATCCTCTGTGTTTTGCTCCACATACCTACAACACAGCCTAGCTTTTAAAGAATGTTTCTTTTTAGTTTCACATGTTGCTCGCAATTTTTTTTTTCTTTTTTTAACTGATTATACCTTGAAAATATTAGTGTTAGATAAGGAGCAGACTTATAGCTTAATAATTTCCAGCAGTAAAACCAAAGATGAAGCCTGAAAATTAAATTCTGTGATATGTTAAAGCTTTGTGAGAATTAACTGTACACTGTGCATAATAATAGAGGTAGATCCTAAAGTTACGGTTTCTGTAAATTTAATGTGAATTTTTGTAGTTATAGGTTAAGTACCCTTTTTTGAATTGTGATTTCTAGTCTGTATTGTGCAATTGAAACAAAATCAGAAACCATTATAGACAAGTTTCTTATTTTATATTAAGTATTTTTAAACATCACCTTTATGTCTAAAGTTTTACTAATAAAGACTCTTTACATATGTACCTTTACAATAAACATAATATTTCCCAAAGCTGCCCTTAATTTGTCATCTGTAATCTCTGTAACAGCCTGTCAATTTAATTCTCAATTTCTCTATATGCATGATGGTTTTGGAGGTATGACGCTTCTAATCCAAATCAAAGTTTAAACAAATCTCATTAAAATACATTCTAATTATTAATAACAAATTTCAATGTTTTTGTACCATGTGATCCTCAGCAAATTCTATCGTCGCTCATTAATCTGGTCAACTATTTCTTGAACTATGTGTCATGGACATGTTTGTGATAGGTAACCTCATGACTGTGCAGTAAAATTAGCCTAGTTTTTCCAAGTGGAAATTCTGTGGTGAGTATTATACCACCAGCTATTTAGCATACTATTTATTGTGGTACTATCTGATCTGAAATGTATTATAGCAGCAGATATGTTCACATATCACACATATATGGTAGAAAAATATAATAAATATTCCCCATGACCCATCACTCAACCTGTAAAACAATCAAACTGAGAGGACTGATAATGAAAGGCATATATAAGAAAGGGGAAGAAAGACCATCTTCTGAGGTGAAGGAACCACTGCAAAAGTTTAAAATGTTGAAATAAGTATAAGGGGTGAGGATGTAATGATTTTTGAGGTTTTGTTGGGGATGAGTCAATAGGGTGAGAGTATACATAGAGTGTGGCAGTGCTGTATGCTAAATTCAATTTCAGTGACCATGGACAACTTGCTGTTATGAACAAAGACATGCGAGTATGAGGAGATCCATAATAATCAGTTTTGCATTTGTGCTAAATCATAAAGGACACTCAATGCCACAAGGCACAAAAATCTCTTCATAACACCTGTTCACATTAACTCTAAATCTTTAACAGATGTGCAAAGAAGATTTTGGTTTATGTTTAACATGCCTCAGTGATGAAATTCTCCTTCTCATAACAGTATTAAAAATGTTTGATAAATTCCAATCTATTAGTAGCATGATGGATGCATTTGTTGCACCACTGAGATCTGTAAGAACATTGGAAAATATCAATAAAGGAAGACTGGCTTTAGATTAGAGCCTTCAGCATTATGTGTCGGATTAAAACATTTAAACTGAACTGTTCCCCAAATTTTTCATTAAGATTTATCCTATCATTTGTATAAAATAAAAATAAAGCGTACATTTTAGGACTAATTTAGCTATGCAAGTCAACTTGTTTTCTTGGTTTACTGAACTGTTAAATGAAAATCAGGGCATGTTTAACAATTTTGTGTATTGACACCTGTTTTCTTTTTAGATATATTTTAATTTTTAATTCATGCTTGACAATTCTGTAGAAACACGTATTAGCAATAGGAAATAATTAATCTGTTTCTCAAATACTGATATGGAATTTTGCATCAGATAAAATATAATTTGTTTTTGACTTTTAATATATACCATAAACTACTTATTAAGCAAAATGCTACTAAAAAGTCATAAAAATGCACATGAAATAACAATTGTGACAATTGTTTATAAAATTTGCTTTTCTATTTATTTCCAATTTTTGGCATTTAAAATTTAGAACCTACACTGCAATATTATGTAACATAGGTCATATTTATATACTTCCCAGAACCATTTTAAAAATTTTGCAGCCAGCAGCATATTCTTAAAGCATCTAACAGACTTTTCAATATAGCTGTAAAAACTGATAATTTTCTGAAAATGAACCATCGTCCGCCTAGTAATTTTCATTAATAGTAATTGAAGAGCATATCATGTTCTGAGAAAGTTCAAAGAGCATACTATTACAGGTAAAATATTTTAAGAATTACTGTGCTTGATTAAGGGTTTTCTACCTAAAAAAGAGTTTCACATAGAAACAGAAATCCATTTAAAATGGAAATTAGAAAACCAAGAATAGGATTTGTTAAAAAAAAATGGTGAAAACCAGACAGCCTCAGATCATGATGACTTTGGGACACCTGTAATGCTGTTATACTAGCCCAAGAGTGCATTAATGAAACTTGTGTAGAACACTGGGATGGATTTGGGAATGCTCATAATGATGACATCTTTGAACCGAACCTTGAACAACATGTTCAATTTAAATTCCATTTGAAAATTAATGTCATCATTTGGGACACTGTTACATAACAACCGGTCACCTAGGTTGCTTGTTAAGAGCAGTTTGACTACATAACATGACGCTGATAAAATCTGTTATTATTTATATACATTTTCATAACCAACATGCATGATCACTTTTTCGGACAAGGTAATACCCATCCACACCGTACAACTGCCAATCCTTAGAAATACTTGTGTAAGCACTGAAGTCATGCCTGCCATGTCAAAATTTCATCAAATGTTGTGTAACCAAAGCATAACGGTGTACCACTGTGGCTGCTGACAAGAGATAATTATGGCACAACTTCTGATTTTATTTAGATTTCTTGTTAACCTAAACATTCTGATTTTTTTTTCTATATTTACTGCTTATGCTCTTTCAGAATTTGTTATTTGTTTTGTAAAAAATTAACATAAAATGATTAATTTGTACTGCTAACATTTTGCTCTGTTTTTTCTGTCCCAATGTTTGTTGCTAAAACTGCAACTTGCTGCTAGGCATAATGATATAAAAAAAACCTAAATTGCAGATTCTCAGCACTAACATATTTTCATGTGCGCTGCAAAATTTTGCATGTTGTCATTTTAAAAATGAAGAGAACAACCTGTAACAAGAAAACCCATTAATCTAAAAGTCTATTCTACAGTATATTGAATCACCAATTATTCTATCCTAGGAGCCTAAGGCTAACCTGGAACTTACAATCCATAACCCTAAGTCAATATTTAATACTCAGAGGAGAAGTTTTTGGTAGAAAACCTAGCTCCAAGAAAATAACCTAGCAATTCAAAATAGCCAGGAGATCCATACACTAGACCTGATTTAAGTTAGTAGAGTCTGAGCACCCTCTCCCCATGGGTCTTGGGGGAGAGGCCTTCAGAAAGCACTTTAAAAAGTTAAAGATAGTCCAGTCTGAGTACCCCTTGTTAAAGTCTTTAAGGGACAGGCCATCAACTAGCATTCTATGACGCTGAACAACCCATAAGGATGAATAACTTGAAAAATAGCCTCAGCCTAAGGGAAATTAAAGCCACATACAGGACTTATCCAAATGTGACTGAAATGTTGTCCGGAAGGGGCCATCAGCCATCACAGAGCTGCAAGAGGCAGTCCATGCAGGTAACTGATCCAATCGGGGGTGGTATTTTACACAACAATAAGGGACTCTAGGTAAAAACTGAGTTGGTCTTGTCTGCCCAGGGAGATGGACATCTGAGTTTGTACTCTGTTAGCAGCTGTGTCATTTTTTGCAATTATTTTTTTATTATTCCGAGGTATCCTGTATTTACTCAACCCAGGGGGTTCCATTACAGCTTATACAACCATATATAAGCACGAGTGGCAGAAAAAAGACTGCAAAAGAAAAGGAAAAGTTTAAGCTCAAGGTACAGCCTGTCAGAGACTGACCTGGAACAGATAGGCAGTAACAGATTTCCGAGGAATTGTTGACGTTGCTGCATCATCCCTAGCCGAGAGCGAAAATAGGAGAAAATGTGCAAATGATTCCAGCCGGGATAATTCACTGATTCCAGAAGGCTCAGTGAAACTGAATATGGCCTTACATTGTCATCTACCCCTCGCAAGCCAATAACATCAGCTGCAAATGGGCATGCTACTTCACCTGTGGAGTTTGGGGAAGACCGAAACGATCTGTCGAAGCTGAAGGCAACGATTTCTGCAACTGTCACCGCTCAAGACATAAAGGAGCATAAGGATAATGTAAATAAGGACATCAATGATATGATGAAAGAAATAAAGGACATACATAAGACAAACAAGAAGTTGTTACAAGATATTAAAGACCAGGAAACCCGTTTAAGTAATCGCTTTCAGGCAGCCTTTAAAGGTATGCTAGGAAAGATTGGAGGAAAAAATACAGGAAAACGTGTCTAAATTTGAGAATAAGCATAGAGCACTTGGTGCTCAGTTTAAAGATGTTAAGCAAATATTTACGAGTCATATTGAAATAGTGGAGCAACCGGCATCTACCACTGACGAAAAAGCAATGGCTGCAAATTCCGAATGCAAAGTGCTTGGAGACAGACCAGCTGCACTGGAAGATGGATGCAGAAGGAATAATAACAGAATGGAAGGTCTCCCTGAAAATCGTGAAAGTCTAAATCCAGTGAAATTCATAACTGAACATATTCTTTAAAATAATTCAAGAGGATTTCAAATCAGACACAGAGATAGCAGCAGCTTACCTCATACTGTACGTAGATCAAATACCTCAAAGCCTAGGAACTTTGAAAAACTACAGTTTAAACTATAGTAAACCGTCGTTTATCACGGATAATCCATTAGAGACTCTACCACGATAAATGAATTTCCGCGAAGAAGGATTCTTTATTTATAAATCTAATATTTTGGCAATTAGATCATAGAAAACCTGTTTACGACCTTCTAAATACATTTTTAACATTATTAGAGCACTCTAGACATGAAATAACACCCTTTAATCAAAAGTTTAAACTGTGCTCCATGACAAGATAGAGATGATAGTTCATTCTCACAATTAAAAGAGTGCAAACATATCTTGCTCTTCAAAGGAGTGCGCGTCAGGAGCAGAGAATGTCAGAGAGATAGAGAGAGAGAGAAAGACAGAGAGAGATAAAAGCAAACAATCAAAAATCAATACGTGCTGTTGGGCATTTAAGTATGCGAAGCACCATGATAAAGTGGCCACAAGGAAGGGAGCAATGTGAAGGTAGTCTTTCAACATTTTTTAGAGAAGTGTCCGTATCTTCCAGGCAAACAGCCTCTGTTCAAACAGCCCCTCTGCTCACACCCCCTCCGTCAGGAGCAGAGAATGTCAGAGAGAGTGAGAGAGACAGAGAAAACTAACAATCAAAACTCAATAGGTGCTGTTAGAGCTTTTAAGTATGCAAAGCACCGCATGAGAAGCATATCGTATATCATTGAGGAGTTTTATTTAATACGTAATACATGCTCTGATTGGGTAGCTTCTCAGCCATCCGCCAATAGCGTCCCTTGTATGAAATCAACTGGGCAAACCAACTGAGGAAGCATGTACCATAAAATAAAAGACCCATTGTCCGCAGAAATCTGCGAATCAGTGAAAAAATCTGTGACATATATTTAGATATGCTTACATTTAAAATCCGCGATGGAGTGAAGCCGTGAAAGTCGAAGAGCGATATACACATCACTGTACATACAATGTTCTTCTCAGACAGAAACAAAAGATTATATTTGAAAATAACCACATTTGTATCTGTCCTGATTTCTTACCATCAACAGCTGCTAAATGTGCCGCATTTTACAGCACTTACAGAAAGCCAAGATCAGAAACAGCCTCTTGTATCGTGTCAAACTGAAAGTTGACATTCAAAACATGTTCTACATTTTTACCTCAACAGAGGAAGCAGAAAAAGAGTTAAGGGGCACTACGGGGGAAAGAAAGAGAGCATGCTATTTCTTATCTATCCTATTAATTCTTATAATTGTAAGAGCCAACGTAACAATAGACTTCATGGTAATAACTCCTGGAAAAATGTGAAATTAAGGTCAAAGCTGTCTTATGTAACAATGCAGACTACAGAATGTCAAGAAAAGATCACCAAACAGTTAACTGTTGTGAGATGGAATGTTAAAGGTCTCGATCATGAATTAATGGGGAAAAAAGTATTCTCCCACCTAACAGGTCTAAATGCTAAAATAGTTTTATTTTTAACAGGAGACCCATTTAGTAAGCAAGGATCAGGTCCAGCTACACAGAGACTGGACTGGCCAAATATTCCATTCCAGCCTTATAAAGAAAACTAGAGGTGTGGGAATTCTTATACACAGAACAATCTCATTTGTAGTATCAGATGTAGAATCTGATCCTGAAAGGCGATATCTGATCGTCATGGGTAATTTATTTAACTGTAAAGTAATTTTGATAAATACTACGCACCCAATGTGGATGAAAGGGACTTCGTCCAAAATGTATTTGCATCCATTCCCAATTGAACGCTCAAAAAATTATAATGGCTGGTGACTTTAATTTTGTTTTAAATCCAGCCCTTGATAGGTCTCCTGCCACAGGGGTGATGACATCTAACACTGCAAAAATAATCACACAGTTTGTAACTGATCATAACTTATCAGACCCCTGGAGATTCCTAAACCCAAATTCAAGAGCATATTCCTTCTACTCACCTGTGTATCACTGTTACTCAAGAATTGAATTAATATATAATTGATCATAGATATTAATTTCTTGCCCACAATTAAATCTTGTAAGTATGACGCTATTGTTATCTCTGACCACGCCCCTTTGATCATGGAGCTTAAATCACTTTGCCCCATATATTCATCTCACAGATGGCACCTTAACCTACCATTATTAGCAGATGAGAACTGTAAGATGAGAACAAATACATCCTCAAAGACTTCTGCAAGAATCATCTGGGAAACTCCAATGGCTTTCTTAAGAGGACAGATTATTCTTATCTGTCCCACAAAAATAAATCAGAAACCAAGAAGGTATCAGAGCTAATCAATGAAATTACCAGAATATATCAAGAACATTTGTAAATCATCATTACTATGAACAAGGAGAAAAAGCTAACAAGATCTTAGCTTAACAATTCCACAAGCAGGAAGTTTGCAATGCAATCCCAGCAATTACCAACACAGATGGAGACAAAATCATTGACCATAAAAATATAATGCACACATATAAACACTGCTATAAGGCCTTATATTCTACTCAGACTAAAGAAGACAACAGACAACCCAACGTGTTTCTGGATGCATTACAGATACCATAACTAGATATTCTCAGTGCAGAAGAATTGGACAAACCTCTGGCACTATCAGAATTACTAGATGCTATGAACTCACTTAAGAGCGGGAAAGCAGCAGGCCCTGATGGTTATCCTGACGATTTTTATAAATAAATTCTCAATTAAATTAGCTCCCCTTTTATGAGAAACATTTAAAAAAGCTAGCAACAATAAAATTCTACCTTATACTTTTTCGCAAAGCATTAATTACAGTGTTTCCTAAGCAAAACATGGACATTGTGAATATTACAACGTGCATCATACAGACCAATCTCACTTCTGAATAAAGATGTTAAGGTACTCTCCAAAGTCCTTGTCAGTAGGATTGAGAAAGTTCTTCCTTCCATAATATTACAAGACCAAACTGGACTTATTAATGGCAGACACTTAGCTTCCAATCTTCAGCACCTATTTAATGTAATATATTGACCCACAAAGTCTAACACCCAAGATATATTATTATTGTTGGATGAAGAAAAAGCATTTGATACAGTTGAATGGATATTACTACAGACTACTTCAAGCTACAACGTGGTACTAGACAAGGATGCCCCTTGTCACCACTGCTTTTTGCAACTGCCATAGAGGCACTGGCAGTTCGCTGTTGAAATGCTTATGAGATAAAGGGGATTATGAGAGAAGGGCTTGAACAGAAAATTTCACTATATGCAGATGATATGGTACTACATATATCAGATCCACAAAATACTGTGCTTACAGTTCTAACAGCATTTCAGAATTTCAAAAGATTTCCTGTCTCAGAATTAATTTGAATAAAAGTGTGCTCTTTCCAGTGAATTCTTCAGCACACACTATTAGATTGGACTACCCTTTTATCATCGCAGATCAGTTTAAATATCTAGGAGTAAACATCACAAGTAAACAATAAAGCTCTTTATCAACAAAATTTTGATGTCTGCTTGGAAAAACTTAAGCAAGACTTGCATAGATGGTCCACTTTTCATTTCACCCTAGCTGGAAGAATTAACATTGTCAAGATGAATATCTGTCACAAGCTTCTTTTTCTATTTCAAAGCATTCCAATATTGATCAACAAATCATTTTCTAAAAGTTAGATTCAATCATAACCTCATTTATTTGGAATTCAAAACATCCATGCATCCAAAGTGTGACCATGCAAAGACCTAAAGCAGAAGGTGGCATGGCTCTACCTAACTTTTAGTTTTATTACTGGGCGGAAAATATACAAGCTATAAAAACCTGGACATTGACACAAATGGATGAACATACACAGGCCTAGTCTGTAATAGAAATAAAATCCTGCAGTATTTCTTTATATCTTTGCTTTGTACTCCAGTAAAAACAAGTTATCCCAATATACTAACCCAATAACCCAATTGTGCTTCATTCACTCAGAATATGTAACCAATACAGGAAATACTTTAACATAGAGAAGCTTTCATCTGTGGCACCTTTGCACGATAATCACCTTTTCCTCCCTCTCAAATGTACGCAGCTTTTAATGTCTGGAAAACATTCAGGATTAAATCACTTAGAGATCTGTACATAGACAACGTCTTTGCATCCTATGAACAATTACACTCCAAATTTAACCTTCCAGCAACACATTTCTTTCATTGCCTCCAAATTAGAAACTTTGTTAAACAAAATCTGCCAGACTTTTCTACTTCTACTCCGGAAAAAATATTGATCAGTCTTGAGGACTCAGACAGCATTTCTCTAACATATAAAACATTTTAAAGTTACTCCTTTCAAAGATCCTAGAGTACATTGGGAAAATGATCTCTCACTCAACATTTCGGAAAAGAAATGGAAGACAGCAATGCACAGAATTCACTCTAGCTCCATATGTGCAAAGCATACAATTATTCAACTTAAAATCACTTATTGAACACATCTGTCTCGTGTTTCCAGGGTAAGATCCAACCTACGAACGTTGCAATCAAGTTCCAGCCTCATTGGGTCATATGTTTTGGACGTGCACCAAGTTAACATCATTTTGGACCAAAATCTTTAAATGCCTTTCAGACAGCCTGGGTGTCACAATCTATCCTAATCCACTAACAACTGTGTTTGGTGTACCTCCAGAAGGACAAATAAACTGTAATCACCTTTACTTTACTATTGGCACGTATACTTATCAACTGGAAAAATCCTAACTCACTTCTTTTCACCAATTGAGTAACTTATGTTATACAGTGATCCCTCGCTATATCGTGCTTCGACTTTTGCGGCTTCACTTCATCGCGGATTTTAAATGTAAGCATATCTAAATATATATCACAGATTTTTCGCTGGTTCGCGGATTTCTGCAGACAATGGGTCTTTTAATTTAAAGTACATGCTTCCTCAGTTTGTTTGCCCAGTTGATTTCATACAAGGGACGCTATTGGCGGATGGCTTAGAAGCTACCCAATCAGAGCATGTAATACATATTAACTAAAACTCCTCAATGATATACGATGTGCTTCCCGAGCGGATTGTTTGCTTTTTTCTGTCTTTCTCTGAAATTCTCTGCGCCTGACGGAGGGGGTGTGAGCAAAGGGGCTGTTTGCACAGAGACTGTTTGCCTAGAGGATATGGACGCTCCTCTAAGAAATGCCGCTTTATCGCGGTGGCCCAAAAGCACGTATTGATTTTTTGATTGTTTGCTTTAATCTCGTGGGCTCTCTCTCTCTGACGTTCTCTGCTCCTGATGGAGGGGGTGTGAGCACAGAGGCTGTTTGTTTAGAAGATACGGAGGCTACTCTAAAAAATGCTGAAAGACTACCTTCACATTGCTCCCTTCTTTGCGGCTGCTTTATCGCGTGCTCATACTTAAAAGCCCAACAGCACGTATTGATTTTTTGATTGTTTGTTTTTCTGTCACGCTCTCTCTATCTCTCTGACATTCTCTGCTCCTGACGTCGCTCGTTTGAAGAGAAGATATGTTTGCATTCTTTTAATTGTGAGAAAGAACTGTCACCTCTGTCTTGTCATGGAGCACAGTTTAAACTTTTGACTAAAGGGTGTTATTTCATGTCTAGAGGGCTCTAATAATGTTAACAATGTGGGAGAGTTTATAAGGGCTTAAAATATATAAAAATAACCATACATATAGTTTCTACTTCACGGATTTTCACCTATCGCAGGGGGTTCTGGAACGCAACCCCCGCGATCGAGGAGGGATTACTGTATATTACTTGAAATTTGAAAATAATAAATACTCATTTTAGAGGATCTGTGCAAATTTTTTTTTAAAACCAATTAATATTTTAGAATAAGCATTTTATTTGAGGAAGTAGCTTCTCTTCCCCTTTTTATTCTATTTATTTACTTATTTAACTTTTCTACTATTAAAGTTTCACTATGTTGGCCTAGCTCTCCTTCTCAAGGATGGGGGTTGACTTGATTTGAACCTAGTTTTGTAAAGTGTGACTTGCATATATAGAATGTTGTTTGATTTTAATAAATTCAATAAAATGATAAAAATAAAAATAGGCCCAATCCATCAAGCAAAAGAAAACATTCAAGGGGCATCCCTATGTGGTATAGGATGGATATTAGACCAAATAACTAAGAGAAGCCTTAAATTAAAACTAGAATCAACCAGAAATTCTCACCATAGAGAAGGAAAAAGATGGTAGGGCTGATGTCAAATGGACTGCCCCTTGCAGCTATCCATTTGTCCTCCTTGATATTCTGGAGAACCTTTGACAATCTGGTCAATCTCCAATAATGTAACCTGCACTTCTTTAGGTGTACAAGAGGAAAAGGTGCAAACTAAATACAGTGACCAGGGATTCTAAGACATCACCCTGGATCTGTAAGGCATCATTGCTAAATATTGTTTCATCTTGTCATCCATTCAAGTTATTTAACTATAAGACATCAGTAAATTACTCCAAGCACAATACTAATGATAGCATGAAAGCAACAGGACCTTCTTGCACCACGTCTGCTCAAACACTACCATCTGTACTTTACTTCAACATTGCAACAGGATAAGACAACATTAACTTTTCCCGTCCTTTGATGCAACAGCCTTATTTCTTATCTAGCAACCTTTGTCTGACTTTAGGAAGGAAAAGCTTATCCAGCAATGGGCCATTGGGAGCCAGTGTGTGCAAGCTGAAACTGTTAAGGTCACATGCATTTATGAAGATAATTCTCTTGGTCTTCACTTTGCAGAGAAGCAAGTTATGATTTATTATTGCAGGCATACAGGAGAGTGCAGCAATAACTTCCTTTTCCTTTCCTGCTTTAAAGTGGACTGCCACGTGCACGAGACAGGACAGAGGAAAAAACTTTAGTTCCCTACTCACTTAGTGATTGACAAGCCGGAAATCAGGAAAGGAGGGTAATGTTCTACAATAACGTCAGCTAGGCCACTAGGAAAAGGAAGTTTAATAAACATTTACTGACACTGCAAAAAAATGGTTGACACCTAATTGAAACAAAAGCTGAGGATAAGGAGCGGCATGCTTAGCAAACAGAATGCCAGGAAACTTCACATGATGTTCCTTTTGTTTTAAAAAAAAAAAAAAAAAAAGCTGGTAAGAATTCATGTGCAATTCATTTATGCAAATATAAGTGGCAATTCCTGACCTCATTCAGTTTATCCCTAATAATTTGTAAGTTACTGTTTATAGATAATGATTGAAATACAAACCTATGGGAAACTTTGTAGAAATGTTTGGAAAATTAAAAAATACATGTACCTTAAACTTCTTTACATACTGGAAGGGTAACAAAGACTTTTTATAAACTATCCTGAAATTCAGACTATGCATACAACCAAAGAATATACTTAACTTATATACATTTACAGGTGTTTCACATGCACTTAAATGGGCCACAACTAGTTCATAGCCACTTAACTGTACAGTTGTGGCCAAAAGTTTTGAGAATGACACAAGTATTGGTTTTCACAAAGTTTTCACAATCTAAAACTGTAGACTTCAAAATGAACAATATGTAGACCCTGGATTGCACTGCTTCTGGAACTCACAAGGGGCATAGACAGATTACTGCTATTCAGTGGTCTAGATCAGGGGTCGGCAACCTATGGCACGCGTGCCACACTTGGCACGCCAAGCAATTTCAAATGGCACGCAGACTCTTCACGTTTCCTGTATCAAGTTGATTATAAATTGATTAGCGGGGTTTCCTCGCTCATTTCGGCACTTGGGCGTAGCAGGGTACCAGCCACAGACTTGTTGTAACAGCAGTCTAAGTAGGTCAGGGGAACAGTCTATATGAGAAATCTCAGAAACTAACGACAGTAACGTCCACTAGCGAGATCAAAATTCTATTACATAAAAAATTGTGGCGCATTTGCTTTAAAACCTGTTGTGTGTATATCTGGATTTCGTTGTATACAAGCATATATATAATTTTTCAGGTGATATTTTAACGATACCCACTATAGAACAACATTGGTTTTTGCATTTTATAAATGTTTTCTAATATGAACATTGGTTACGACTTTCCGGTCATGTGCTGCAAATATGCAGATCTACAGTAGATCTACAAAGGCCGGATGCCGATAGTTGAATAATATATATGGTTCATAATTGATTAATCTAAATATATCCATTGTATAAAAAAACTGAGATGGTCATATTTTTATTAGTTCCTAGATCTACTTAGAAAAAACGTCAATATAATTAAGGCCCACGCTTCTAAACAAGCTGTGTACAGCGATCGGCATTGTAGTGTCATTATGACTAGTTATAGCTGACAGTTTACTGACAGTTTTCCTCTCATATTGCACGTATGTAGATCTGTTGGACAAAAGAATATGGATTTGTTGGACAAAAAGATCGTGCTGTGTGTACTTTCTGTTGTGAAAGCGTTGCGTGTCGCACATCTAGTGTACAAAGACACTTTCAAACAAAACACCAGTCTAAGTTTAAAACCTCAGAAGAGAAAAGTGGAGCTATCAAAAAAGCTATTTCTGGTTTGAAAAACAAACTAGTATTTTGAGCAAAGCAGTTGGAATGAAGATTAAAGCTACTGAATGTAGTTATAAAATAGCTGAATGTTTTGCTTTGAAAGGGAAACCGTTTACAGACGGAGAATACATCAAAGAAACTTTTTTAAGCAGTGCTGAAATTTTATTCGTGATTTACCAAATAAGGAGATTATATTTACTCGTATTAGAGAAATACCAATTTCTGCAAGATCAGTTGAGAGGCATAACTGATTTAGCTGAAAATGTAACAACTAAACAAATATCTGGATTAAAACAATCTCAAGTATTTAGTGTTGTGCTTGACGAAAGCACTGATTTAAACGATTTGTCTCGCTTAGCCTTGGTTGCAAGATATCTTGAAAATAATCACATTTATGAAGAGTTGTGTTGCTTATTGCCACATCATGACACAACCAAAGCAGAAGACATTTTGACTGCATTTATTAGTTATTTTGCTAAACATGACATAGACTTAAACAAGTTATTCTGTGTGACAACCGATGGTGCTGCTGCAATGGTTGGCAAGAAGAAAGGATTTGTAAAACTTCTTGAAAATCATGTTGGCCCAAACTTTTGAATTTTCATTGTATTATACACCAGGAGAGCCTATGTGCAAAGACCTCATCTCTGAATTTGGTCTCTGTGATGACAACTGTTGTTGAAATAGTCAACTTTATAATTTCTCATTCTTCACTGGTTCACAGGCAGTTCAAGTTTCTTTTACAAGAAATTGAGTGTGAATATGGAGATCTTCTGCTACACAGCAATGTTCGCTGGCTTAGTCGAGGCAAAGTTTTAAATAGATTTGTCAGTTGTCTTGGAGCTATTAAGGTGTTTCTTAATGAAAAAAAGAAACATTTACCTGAACTGAATGATGAAAACTGGGTGTTAAAGTTGATGTTTCTGACTGACATAAGCACACATTTAAATTAACTTAATCTGAAATTACAAGGACAGGGACAAACAGTACTTGATCTTTTCAGCTATTGGAAAGCATTTACAATGAAACTAGACATTTTTACCTGTGATATCAATATCAAAGCATTCAGGTACTTCCGAATGTGAAGAATCTCTCAAATCAATTTGAAGTAAATGTAGATGAGCTTCAAGAGTACATTGAAGTACTCAAAGCAGAATTTGATAAACGAAGTAAAGACTTCCACATTCATGGATCCTTATTTTCGTATCTCATTAAGCCTGATATAATTGATTTGGAAACTACCCAGTTGGAACTATTTAGTTGGATGGATATTAATGACTTTGAAATGCAACAGATTGACTTCAGATCTTCAGAATTATGGACATCAAAATTTGTTGAACTACGGAAGTCTCTGGAAAATGAAAATCTAGAAAAGTCTGCAGCTATTCTCAGCTGTTGGAGATCCCTTCAATTATTACATCTGTTTGAAGAAAATTGCTTTTGCTCTTCTTTCAGCTTTTGGATCAACCTATTCCTGTGAACAAATTTTCTCTCACATGAAAGCAGTGCTAAATCCACAGCGTAGTCGCCTAACGCCTGAACATTCAGAAAATTGTGTCAAACTCAAAGTGAGAAAGTATGTTGTCGATATTGAGCAACTGGCCAAGACCATGCAAGGGCAAGGCTCCCATTAATAATAAAAAAGTTTTTTTAAAAATCTTTCAAGAAACTCTATTTCTTTTAATGTTGTTTACAACTTTACATATTATTGAATATCACTATATACTAATTAATTAAAATATAAAAATAAAATATATGGTAAAATAAGAATATTGACCTCGACTTGTATAAAATGATATGTGATGTTGGCACTCTGAATAATTTGAAACCTTAAGTTGGCACACAGTTAGCAAAAGGTTGCCGACCCCTGGTCTAGATGGTCTTGATTATGCCGTATAAGCAAAAAGCTGCAGGTACACAGTGTAATGTTTCTTGTATCTCAGAAGATGTAATAGTTCTTATATCTCAGACTATCACTTCATTGCAGATTATAAAAGTAGCAACAATAAGAGGCATCAAAGGTGCTAAAGAATAAACAACTCTGCTCAAGATTAAGCAGGTTTAGAAAATTATATGGTATGGTATGCTACGGTATAACATATTATAAAGTTTTCTACATTTTTACTTACTTCACATAAGTATTCAACTTAAACAGCCGCAGCAATTAAAAAGTGCTACTTGAGCCCTCTAGAAATCTCTCTGTACTATTTTCATTCAATAGCTGTGAAGGAAAACACTTGACATGTTCCTCTGTGCATGTCCACCCATGACAAGAGGCATATAGCAGTAAGAAATAAGTTGTTTACAGTTTTGTTTATTACTGCAGTAATTTGTTTCAAAACATACTATGTTTACTGAACACATTGACCTAATGCTTATTTTACTGTAAAATGCATGCAAACACCAAACATAACCAGCATTTTTAAAAAACAATTAGAGCCAGATGTTCCAATCAGTGAGAGGCCTCTTCTCACTGTACACACTCACTCACTCAATCTTCCTTATTATTTTTATACATGCATACACAGCTGAAAGTGTTATATATAAATGCATAGAGTTTTAAAATACCCAATTGTGTCCGGCTTTTATTGAAATGTAAGCAGTTCGACTCTAGTGGATAACCTGAAATGACACAAATTTCACAGGTAAACTGCCAAATTTAAAAAAAAAAATCTAGGTTACCAAAATGTAAAAAAAAAATCATTTTCATAGTGATACAAACATGAAAATATCAGGGAAATAGCAAAGGGTTAACAACTAATTGCTTTTCTGAGGTATGAGGTGTTCCGCTTCTTAACATTTCTGTGTCTGTCGGCAAACATAAGCATTGTTGCGATTCTGATATGGTTGACATGTGCAATCGCCAATAGTGGCATCTTGCTTGGGGCAGCATGGGGTACTTACTTCACAAAATGTGAAATGGTAATTATAGCCAGAGCTGGTCGACCTATTAGAGTCAACGTTTACAGTATGTAAGCTTACAGGAGCATGCTTTTTAAAGTCTGCAGTATGTACACAGAGGAGTGCTGTTTATGTAACTGAAGGGAAATTCTCTGAACACCCAAGGGAATCCAGTTCCTAAGGTCTAATAATACTGAATACCTGCTGTGGGCTTCGACCAGCACTGAGCATATCAAGTCAATGTGGAGTGATAAACCAAATTGGTCAAAGGTATGTTTTAGGTCCAATTGAAAACATTACACTTAAGTTGTCTAAAGTTGTTTACTTTTTATTATGTTAAATTAAGTAGTGCAGGTAAATTTTAAAGGTAAAGGTTCTTTGTGGTTTTAACTCAATATTGAATACTAGCCAACCCGCGGCGTACCATATGCCGCATAATCAGGCCGGTTTTCTAATGATTTTTAAGCACAGGGAGAAAATCAACATTTGAAAAATCGGTAATATAATAAATCAGCAAGAAAAGCAACATTGTAACAATGCACGGAACGAACCAACACACAATCGTCCGTACGGCGCTCAGGCGCGGAGGGTGGAACGGGAGGAGAGGAGAAGGACATCCACTCCGCTCCCTCCGTCATGCTAGTCTACTGATTTCTCGTCCAGTATGCACTGCCTGCTCATGTGCCCACCTCCAACTCGTCACTCAAGTCGTTGTCTTGTTTGCACAGTTCAGATGTACCTGTGACTCACGTAGACTTTTCATTGCTCTGTGCAGTTTTTGCTGCCTTTCTATATATAATCAACCAAGACACCCGACCACGGTAGTAGCGAGGTGGGACGTGTGTGTGTACAAAGTGCAGGAGCATCTAAGAAGACGCATGTTTGTCACGGATGCGAATTGCTGTATGTAGCGTGTGAAACAGTTTGCTATGGTGCACGCGGTCGTGCGTCGTAACCGAAAACTCGATTTTTAAAGACTGCTTACTTCATTGTGTATACGACTGTAAGTGAATGAAAAGATGTAACTCTGGAGAGGGCAACATACAATACAGCGTTTTACATTCGCGACAAATTGTTTTACACACTGCATACAGCGATTCACATCCGCGACAAATATGAATCTTCTTAAATGGTGCTATCGCATCCACCCACGCTCTCGAAGCACACACACTGCCTGGTCATGTGACTGCTCACAAGAGCAACTAACAGAGACCCACCCACCAACTGTAAGACCATGGGATACCCCTCGCAAACTGCTCTACACGCTGCATACAGCAATTTACATCTGCGACAAACAAACTGTTTTACACACTGCATACAGTGATTCACATCCATGACATGATTTTTCTTAGATGGTCCTGTCGCGTCCACCCTCGCACTCGCAGCATACACACTGCCTGGTCAAGTGCCCGGTCACAAGAGCAACTGACAGAGACTCGGCCACCAAGTCTAAGACCATGGGAAACCCCTTGGAAACTGTTTTACACGCTGCATACAATGATTCACATCCGCGACAAACTGTTTTACATGCCGCATACAGCGATTTACATCTGTGACAAACATGCCTCTTCTTAGATAGTCCTGCCGCGTTGTGTGGTGCCTCTGTGTGAACCGGTCAGGCACAGCGAAGGTCAGCTGCTGAGAGAGCGTCTCGACTGTTGCAGGGCCTGCATTGGTGAAGCAGGTGAGACGGTAATAAAACAGAGGCACAGGGCTTATTGGTTTTTAAAGACTGCTTCCTTCATTGTGTTTTAAACTCAGTTTTAAAGGATTGTTTTAAGGATCCCATGGGATACCCCTCGCAAACTGTTTTACAAGCTGCATATAGTGATTCACTTCCGCAAGAAACATGCCTCTATGAACAGTCAACGTGGCTCAGAGCTGCATGTGGACTCTACGACAGATGAACATAAAAGACGCCGTTTTTCCTGTGCCGTTGTGTCCGAGTTGGTGGGCGTGGTTCTACGAGTTGTCATCATAGCCAATGGTCTTAGAGTTGGTGGGCGTGGCTCATTCCTGCATGCACCATGGCCGTCTTACTTGTCGGCGGCTTAGTGAATCCACGCCCCTTCTGGCGTGCTTTCCATGGGTGTCTTGCCTTAGTGAATTATATATATATACTGCTCAAAAGAATTAAAGGAACACTTTTTAATCAGAGTATAGCATAAAGTCAATGAAACTTCTGGGATATTAATCTGGTCAGTTAAGTAGCAGAGGGGGTTGTTAATCAGTTTCAGCTGCTGTGGTGTTAATGAAATTAACAACAGATGCACTAGAGGGGCAACAATGAGATGACCCCAAAACAGGAATGGTTTAACAGGTGGAGGCCACTGACATTTTTCCCTCCTCATCTTTTCTGACTGTTTCTTCACTAGTTTTGCATTTGGCTACAGTCAGTGTCACTACTGGTAGCATGAGGCAATACCTGGACCCTACAGAGGTTGCACAGGTAGTCCAACTTCTCCAGGATGGCACATCAATACGTGTCATTGCCAGAAGGTTTGCTGTGTCTCCCTGCACAGTCTCAAGGGCATGGAGGAGATTCTAGGAGACAAGCAGTTACTCTAGGAGAGCTGGAGAGGGCCATAGAAGGTCCATAACCCATCAGCAGGACCAGTATCTGCTCCTTTGGGCAAGGAGGAACAGGATGAGCACTGCCAGAGCCCTACAAAATGACCTCCAGCAGGCCACTGGTGTGAATGTCTCTGACCAAACAATCAGAAACAGACTTCATGAGGGTTGCCTGAGGGCCCAAATGTCTACTGCACCCTGTGCTCACTGCACAGCACCGGGGAGCTCAATTGGCATTTGCCATAGAATACCAGAATTGGCAGGTCCACCACTGGCGTCCTGTGCTTTTCACAGATGAGAGCAGGTTCACCCTGAGTATATGTGAAAGACATGAAAGGGTCAGGAGAAGCCGTGGAGAATATTATGCTGCCTGTAACATCGTTTAGCATGACTGGTTTGGTGGTGGGTCAGTGATGATCTTGGAGGCATATCCATGGAGCGACTCACAGACCTCTACAGGCTAGACAACGGCATCTTGACTGCCATTAGGTATCAGGATGAAATCCTTGGACCCATTGTCAGACCCTACGCTGGTGCAGTAGGTCCTGGTTTCCTCCTAATGCACGACAATGCCCGGCCTCATGTGGCAAGAGTATGCAGGCAGTACCTGGAGGATGAAGGAATTGAAACAATTGAATGGCCTTCACGATCCCCTGACTTAAACCCAATAGAACATCTGTGGGACATTATGTTTCAGTCCATTAGGCGCCGCCAGGTTGCTCCTCAGACTGTACAACAGCTCAGGGATGCCCTCATACAGATCTGGGAGGAAATGCCACAAGACACCATCCGTCGTCTCATTAGGAGCATGCCCCGACGTTGTCAAGCATGCATACAAGCTCGTGGGGGCCACACAAGATACTGAAAAGCATTTTGAGTAGCAGAAATTAAGTTTTTGAAAAAATGGACTAGCCTGCCACATCTTCATTTCACTCTGATTTTAGGGTGTCTACACAATTGAGCCCTCTGTAGGCAGAAAACTTTTATTTCCATTAAAAGACTTGGCATCCTTTTGTTCCTAAGACATTGCCCTGTCGTTATTTGTATAGATATCCAACTTCATATTGAGATCTGATGTATCTAATGTGTTTCTTTAAAGTGTTCCTTTAATTTTTGTGAGCAGTGTATATAGATAGTGAAACATTTCTTTGTGCCGCCAACCTTGGTTTCTTCACAGCCAAACAAAAGTTTATGCATATAAATACTCACTTTTTCCAGGTCTGTCTTCAGCAGTTTGCACAAGTAATGAAACCTTTCTTAACCCTTTAACAAAAACCTCTGACTAGAAGTGTTTTAACACTAGAATTACCAGAGCCTACAAAAAAACTCGTAGATCCGTCCCACCTTAAATCGCTTCACAGCTCTCCATCAGCATCTTTTGTCCTGTAAATGTGTTGATAAGCAGCAAGCAGCCTGCTATCATATCCTCCACCGGCACACAGTCTTCTCAGCTCCAGCCTGTTTACCTGTGTGTCAGTTGCTTGGAGTTGTATAGAGTGAGAAGTCAAGCAAAATCACACCTTTTATAAACACTACATCGTTATTTGGAACACATGCATTTCATGTGTGTTCAGTGTCTACAACAATCTATGTACAGTAAACACATCGTTAAAACTTTAACTTTTTCAAGTTTTAGTAATAATTGACAAAATGTAGACATAAAGTGTATAATGTGTTAAGCCTGATTTCCAAATCTATACTAATAAAAGGCAAAGCCCTCACTCACTCAATCACTGACTGACTCATCACTAATTCTCCAACTTCCCGTGTAGGTAGAAGGCTGAAATTTGGCAGGCTTATTCCTTACAGCTTACTTACAAAAGTTAAGCAGGTTTCATTTCGAAATTCTACACGTAACGGTCATAGCGATTCGATGCGATTGACAACATCCGCCATGTTGAACTTTCTTATTAATGGCCCCATCTTCACGAAATTTGGTAGGTGGCTTCCCTGCGCTAACCAATACCGATGTACGTACTTATTTCAGTGGTATGATGCCACTGTCGGCCGCCATATTGAACTTTCCAACGTCATTAATTCTCCAACTTCCCGTGTAGGTAGAAGGCTAAAATTTGGCAGGCTCATTCCTTACAGCTTATTTACAAAAGTTAAGCAGGTTTCATTTCGAAATTCTACGTGTAACGGTCATAACGGTCAACAACGTCCGCCATGTTGAACTTTTTTATTCATAGCCCCATCTTCACGAAATTTGGTAGGCGGCTTCCCTGTGCTAACCGAAACCAATGTACGTACTTATTTTGGTGGTATGACGCCACTGTCGGCCGCCATATTGAACTTTCCAACGGTCTTTGTTACTTATGGGCCCATCTTCAAGAAATTTGGTACGTGGGTTCCCAACGCTAACTGAATCCTACTTATGTACATATATACGTCCATAGCCTGCAGTTCGGTCACTGTGTGAGACGGCGTTGGGTCCGCCATCCCAACGCCTCCCACGTTGTTGGCTGCCTGCCTATATAAGGCCATCCGTCGCTCCAGTCTCTACATTCCCTTCCTTGCTTCACCACGGGATTCACGTTCCCCTGCTGATAACTACAGCCTTTTTATTTAATCCACGGCTTCTCCGCTGTTTTATTGTTCGTTTATTATGATTATAGTTATTGTGTAGGTATTTTAGACTTACTTTACATTGTTCAGGTACCCATTTCCTTTATCATTCCAACCGTACCCCCATTAACATGTCTATTGAGATGATCACCATCGATCAAAGAACTATCACTTACCGAGTGGTTTCCATGCCCGGAGATGGCATCTACCTTTTCCATTCTCTTTGTTACATATTGTACAGCCATATCAGGCTCACTCTTGAGGAACATTGTGTCTTATGTATTGAATGACTGGGACAGGTTCAAGGTGTGGATTGATGACGGTACAGGAGATAATTATTCTACACAGGAGCACTAGAAGAGTGAAATGCTTAAGCCCTTCACCTATGCATCTGCATGTGAGTTGATGGCTGCCGGACAATTGTTCGGTTGTCGCTTTCAAGTGTAACGAAATGGCCAAATATTTTACACCTTTTGACAACCGCCAATGCCTCTTAAACATCTTAGATTGACAGGTGACGATTTCAGTAGTGGGCACTTTGATGTTTAGGAACGTTTAAACTCTCAAAAGCTGGATGTAAAGTTATCGATGAAACAGGTTGTATACTTACAACGCTTGACAGATGCCAAATGTCTTTACAACACAAGTCCTACAAATACTGTCATAATTGAAAGAAACCATGAAACTCAAACCGATTATGACAGCAGATTTGAGATTTGAAACAAGATTACTGTTCACATGGCCAACTGTACGTTGCATGCTCAAGAGTAAGCTCAGCGCACAGCTTGGTCATATTTCAACTGGAGGGCCGAACTCACAATGCAGTATACAAAGAGATCCTTAAAAAATAATTATTGGTATATTTTCCCTCAGTTTAAAAAGGTTTAATTTTCTTCTTAATAAAAATTTTAAGGCAGTACTTCGCCAATGCGAAGCGCGGGTATTTTGCTAGTATCAAATAAACACTTTCACAAAAGGTACAAATATGACAGAACAAGTGTGCTTCTATTCAAGAATATAACTGCAGAAAAAGAACCCGCGTTAGGGTGCGACACTGACACGCATTTACCGCGCAACGGTATCAACTGTTCACTGGTAATCAAAACTTCATGGGTTCCCGGACGAGTCCATTTTGAGAAGTGAGCAGTTGTTATTCTTACTATTTTAGAATAAAAACATACATTTGGTTTCAGTCTGTAACAGCTGGTGTAAATGTATGATACTCGTAAAGGTTAGCTTTACTAAACTAACTAAAAAGATTACAATATGCAAGCTTTCAAGGCAACTCAGGCCCCTTCTTCAGGCAAGATGTAAGTAACATATAAATGTTAATGTTTTGAGCACATGCACTGTCTGGATCTAAACACTAGAATGGAGAGTCTATAGCTGAAGGTGGAAGCTGCCATTGCTGTACTTTGTATATAAGAGCCAGATCGAATGTTATTTACTTATTTACCTTTATTCATTTACTTACTTCCTACAGCATAAAGTCAAAAGTAGACTGCAGAGCTTCCCATGTACATATACAAAGTACAGTGATGGCAAAAGTGCAAGAATGCAGTTAAACTTTTTTTGGGGCACATACACTTTCCAGATCTAAATACTAGCGTGGAGAGTTGCTTGTGTACTGAAGAGTCTATAGCTGCAGGTGGAAGCTGCCGTCGCTGTACTTTATATATAAGAGCCAAATCGAATGTTATTTACTTACTTCCTACAGTGTTAAGTCAGAAGTAGACTGCAGAGCTATAGCATGTCTTTATGTGAAAACAGCAGTGTCATACTGGGTGGGAGGGTAGGATCGTAAACTTGACTGAGAGAATAAAACTGAATAAAAAAAAAAAAAAAGCTAACCTTTACATGTATCATACATTTACACCAGCTGCTACATGTTATATTATTTGATATTTGGAAATCAGGCTTAACACATTATACACTTCATGTCTACATTTTGTCAATTATTACTAAAACATGAAAAACTTTTCTGTTTAAACGATGTGTTTACTGTACATAGATTGTTGTAGACACAGAACACACATGAAATGCATGTGTTCCAAATAACGACATAGTATTTATAAAAGGTGTGATTTGCTTGACTTCTCACTCTATACAATTCCAATCAACTTACATGCATGTAAATAGATTTGAGCTGAGAAAACTGTGTGCCGGTGGGGGATCTGATAGCAGGCTGCTTGCTGCTTATCAACTCATTTACAGGACAAAAGACGCTGATGGAGAACTGCGAAGCTATTTAAGGTGGGACAGATCTACGAGTTTTTTTGTAGGTTCTGGTAATTCCAGTGGTAAGAGGTACAGAGGCTCAAATAAACTGTACCCCAACATCTAGTTACTTAACTTTTCTTTTCCAAGACAGCAAATATTTTAATCTAGATTTTTATGATACTTTTTATGTACTTAAGCATAGGTGGCAATAGTTTTTGACCAGTTGGGAAGCCTTGCCTAAATACAGCAGTAGGAACAGGATCAAACCTGAGACCTCTTGATTACAATTCAGCAGTTCTTGCTGCTGTACCCAAGCAGCCATGTGAGTGTCGTACCCTAATCCAATTTTTTTTCTTCGATTATATTTTTGAATAAAAGTGCACTCGTTTTGTTTTATGTGTACCTTTTGTGAAAGTGTTTATTTGATATTTGGACTTCAGTTTTCACACATTATACATTTCATGTCAAAATTTTGTTGTTACAACTAAAACATAAAAAAAGTTTGTGTTTAAGGTATGTGTTCAACATTTCTCGCATTTCCTGTCATCCTACACTTAGAACATTGTAGACACTGAACACACAAATGAATGTGTTCCAAATAACGATATGTTATTTACCCAGTAAAACTCCAGGCACCTCACAACAAGACTTGAGCTGGGAGAACTTTTTGACCGAGTTGAACTCCGTCGGTAGGTGGGATAGGACATCAGGCTGCTTGTGCTGATCGACACATTGGCAAAACAAAAGACACTGATGGAGAGGTGCAAAGCAGTTTAAGTTGGCCCGGGATTACAAGTTTTTTTGTAAGCTTCAGAGATTCTAGTGTTAAAGTTGATTTCTGCAAAAATCAGAAATTGTAATTCACTTTACTGTCATTAAAATGTATACTACAAAGAAATGGAGAAAATTTAATACTATGACTATTTTTCCTTTGGTTGTAAAACAAATCATAGTTCAACAAAGTTGTAGGACTTTTACAAAAATTCCAGAGAAAATATTTTAGAAGGGACACTTTGTATTTGATTATGCCACAGTCCAGGAGTTTAAAAGTGGAAATATATTGAAAAAGACTTGACATATAATGAATGATCCAGCCATCCATTATCCAACCCGTTATAACAAAGAAAAAGCAACTGCTCTTAAAAAAGCACATGCGTGTCACAAATTACAGAAGAAATGATGACAGAGAGGATTAAAGTTGAATATGTGAGGATAAACTAAAAACGCTAAGTTTGTTGAAAATTAAACTACACTCCAAACGGTACTCAAATCAATTTTGAAGCATTGTGGTAAAAGGCTAATAATAGTCTTGTAATAAATATGATAATAAAAACTGTAACTATAAATTCTACAGGATAACCTAAGGCTTAACCTAAAGATAGCTGTGCATGCTGACAATGATTCTAGTAACAGAATGGTTAAAGAAAATCCAGTTGTTTTGATCTTTCAGTAAATGTGTTGTCCATCCATCCATTAACCAACCCGCTATATCCTAACTACAGGGTTACAGGGATCTGCTGGAGCCAATCCCAGCCAACACAGGGTGCAAGGCAGGAAACAAACCCCGGGCAGGGCGCCAGACCACTGCAGTAAATGTGGTGTCCTTAACCAAAATGTCTGCAGGGCCCCATGGCCAGAAAGCCAAATTCTTTTTTATCATATTATTTTTTTCTTTTTTCAGTACTGCTCTCTTTGCATTAATAGATTTGGACTGAAATTACCGTAGCAAAACATTACTTATATGACTTATACTGCATTTATTAACTTTGACTTTGTATTGCAGGCTTTTATTACTTAACTGTAAACCAATCCTTTCCTTTTCATAATCACTAATGTCCATCTGAAGACTTTTCTTATATAGGCATTCAAAGTTCACTATTCACATCGAAACCCCCATTCTAAATCTGCTTCCAAAAAAATCCAAAAAAAATCCCGTCCAGAAAAGATGTAGTGTGTCTCAGTGCAACATTTGCAGCTCTTGTTGTACATGTTTTCTGTTTTTTCAATTGCAAACCGGATTCCAAAAAAGATGGGACACTATACAAATCGTTAATAAAAACTGAATGCAATGATGTGGAGGTGCCAACTTCTAATATTTTATTCAGAATAGAACATAAATCACGGAACAAAAGTTTAAACTGAGAAAATGTATCATTTTAAGGGAAAAATATGTTGATTCAGAATTTCATGGTGTCAACAAATCCCAAAAAAGTTGGGACAAGGCCATTTTCACCACTGTGTGGCATCTCCCCTTCTTCTTACAACACTCAACAGACGTCTGGGGACCGAGGAGACCAGTTTCTCAAGTTTAGAAATAGGAATGCTCTCCCATTCTTGTCTAATACAGGCCTCTAACTGTTCAATCGTCTTGGGCCTTCTTTGTCGCACCTTCCTCTTTATGATGCGCCAAATGTTCTATGTTGTTCTAGAACCTGAATATATTTTTCTGCATTGATGGTGCCTTTCCAGACATGCAAGCTGCCCATACCACACGCACTCATGCAACCCCATACCATCAGAGATGCAGGCTTCTGAACTGAGCGTTGATAACAACTTGGGTTGTCCTTGTCCTCTTTGGTCCGGATGACATAGCGTCCCA
Organism: Polypterus senegalus; assembly: GCF_016835505.1. Lineage (NCBI taxonomy): Eukaryota > Metazoa > Chordata > Cladistia > Polypteriformes > Polypteridae > Polypterus > Polypterus senegalus. The sequence goes on from NC_053160.1 coordinate 141,908,112, forward strand.
GATTTCCAAAAAGAACTTCGAATCGTGACTCGTTTGACCACAGAACAGTCTTCCATTTTGCCACACTCCATTTTAAATGATCCCTGGCCCAGTGACAACGCCTGAGCTTGTGGATCTTGCTTAGAAATGGCTTCTTCTTTGCACTGTAGAGTTTCAGCTGGCAACAGCGGATGGCACGGTGGATTGTGTTCACTGACAATGGTTTCTGGAAGTATTCCTGAGCCCATTCTGTGATTTCATTTACAGTAGCATTCCTGTTTGTGGTGCAGTGTCGTTTAAGGGCCCGGAGATCACGGGCATCCAGTATGGTTTTACGGCCTTGACCCTTACGCACAGAGATTGTGATGATGTTATGCACAGTTGATGATGATAGATGCAAAGTCTTTGCAATTTTTTGCTGGGTAACACCTTTCTGATATTGATCCACTATCTTTCTGCGCAACATTGTGGGAATTGGTGATCCTCTACCCATCTTGGCTTCTGAGAGACACTGCCACTCTGAGAAGCTCTTTTTATACCCAATCATGTTGCCAATTGACCTAATTAGTGTTAATTGGTCTTCCAGCTCTTCATTATGCTCAAATTTACTTTTTCCAGCCTCTTATTGCTACTTGTCCCAACTTTTTTGGGATTTGTTGACACTGTGAAATTTTGAATCAACATATTTTTCCTTTAAAATGAAACATTTACTCGGATTAAAAGTTTGATCTGTCATCTACGTTCTATTACAAATAAAATATTGACATTTGCCATCTCCACATCATTGCATTCAGTTTTTATTCACAATTTGTTTAGTGTCCCAACTTTTTTGGAATCCGGTTTGTATATTTTTCCAATTATTAAATGAAACATTTTTACAAAGAAAGTGGACAAAAAGGAGTAACTATTCTTTTAAAATGTTATTATACTGAGCATTATATCCATTCATTGTATGTTTAAAAAGTTTATTTATATCACAGCACTAGCCCATTTCAGTGTAGAAGGAAACATAACTGGTTTGCAAATGTGAATAAAATCGTCGCATTTACTTTTGTTAAACAAGTAAGTTGTTAGTGTGAGAGAATAATTTGAAGGTGGATTGTATTTTGGTGTGTCAACTTGTCTTAGTAGAGGATACGCTCCTTTCTTTAATTAATATGTTTGATTTCTACCACATTAGTGATTTAGATGCTTTATGTTATACAGTGGTCCTTGGTGGACTTTAATACAGTTGTTTCTGTATGTGTGGATATTTTATTAACCTGATCAATAGCTCGCTTCCAAAGGCACTGAGCTTTCTCGAAGTTAATATAAGAAAAATCAAAGCATGGACATTCCCTTGGCCTGGTCCAGCCACTCGGGTCCTCAACAATGAGGATCCTGTGAGCCAGATCACCCTCGAGGAATCACACCGCATGACCGTAGTGTCATAACTGGTGCTCCCTCACAATACAAGTAATGTGCCTCTTTTGGGACTCCATGAGCAACCGCTCATTTGACACAAAGTCAAACCAGCGGTACCCAAGGATTCTCCAAAGAGAGTATCGAAGGAGCCCAATCTTCCATCTCAGGTCACTGGGTAACATCCATGTCTCTCAACCATATAGCAAAATAGGAAGCACCGGGACTCTAAAGACTTGGAACTTCGTCCTATGGCAAAGATATCAAGAGTGCCACATACCCCTTTCCAGCGACCTCATGACCCCGCCATGCTCTCCCAATCCGTCTACTGACTTCATAGGAAGAGTCACCAGAGGCATGAATGTTGCTGCTGAGGTAAGCAAACCTCTTGAAAAGGTTGACACTTTCTCCGCAGACAGACACACTGCTAATGGCTGTGCCCAAGTGGTCCCCACTACCCTGTCCAACACCCAGTCCATGCAAGCAATGAACAGAGTAGGAACAAGAATAAACCTCTGATGAACCCCACAATGAACTGTGAAAAACACATAGTTTATGCCTCCTCTCTGCACAGCACTCACAGAACCAGTGTACAGGACAGCCATGATATCCAGCAACTTTGAGGGGATCCTGCAAAGTCAGGATGTCCCACAGGACAGCTCGATCAATTGAGCCGAATGCTTTACAAAAATCAACAAAGGCTGCAAAGAAACACTGCCAATATTCATGTTTGTGCTCCATGAGAATCCTCAGTGCCAGGATGTGGTCAATGGTAGACTTTTTAAGTGTAAAACCAAACTGCTCAGGACGCTGGTAGGTGAGCAAGTGATAACAGATCCTACTGAAGATGACCCTAGCAAGGACCTTACCCAGCACCAAGGGCAGTGTTATTCCCCTGTAATTGCCAAACTCCAGACAATCACCCTTCCCTTTACAGACAGGTTCAAGAAGTCCCTTTTTCCAGTCAGTTGGGATGATGGCCATTTCCTAAATAGAAGCAAAAATTGCTTGCAATGCAAAGAGAACAGCCTTACCACCAGTGTGGAGAAGTTCACCCCGGATAACAGAGATCCCTGCAGCCCCCCGTACCCTCAGGTGGTTCACCACCTGTGCAATCTCAGTGGGATTGGGTGGTTCACAGCTAATTGGAGGATTAGCCTCAAGAACCGTGGACCCAGAGATATCCAAAGTCCTAGCCGGAGTATCAGTTTTAAACAGCTGCTCAAAACAGCCAGCTTAGAAGGTCACAACTGTAGTGTCATCTGTAAGGACTGTTCCACTGGCCGCCCTGACTGTGATTCTTCAAGAAACAGATTCAGATGCGTGTAATGCTTTGATTCCTAAGTAAGCAGGAGGTGGGTCACTTACTCACAGATTCCTCTAACAAATGCCTCATTATCTGCCATCAGAGCCCTTGCAGCCATCCTTCTCAGTTCCCAGTACAGACCGGAGTTGCCATCAAGCTGTGCCCTGCGACTCCTCTTGATGATATCCAGGGGGCCCTGTGAGTTGAAACACCTCCTTCTGGGAACACTGGTAATACCAATACAATCCTCAGCAACCTTCAGGGTCTTGTCACAGAAAGTCTCTCACATCAAATTAGGATCATCAGTCACATCCAAGTATGTAAGTTCTTCACAAAAACAATATGCAAATTAATTAGAAACAGCCTGATCTGGGAGTCTGGCCAGGTCCAGCCTCATTTTCCTAGTAAGGTGGTAGCCTACTGGACTTCAGCTGGATCTTCGGAGCAGCAACAAGAATTCACAAACTGGGCATTCTGTAGACCCTGCAGTTTTTTAAGAGTCTCCAGTGTCTGCACCAACTATAAATTCTAATTTTTAATATACATTCAACATCCAAGACAATAAATATTGGACTGGTGAGCACATGAACAACTACATTGTTTTGAGTTTTATTTGTCTGACCAATTTTTAAAATCTAATTCAATTCATCTATTACTTTTATGACCGTATAATATTTTGGGTCACTACATAATATCAATGACACATTCCTTGTCAAGATCCTAGTCAGTCTGGTATGCTGCATTAATCCCCAAGGGGAAAATTGCCTTTCGTGTGACCTTTGGGGTTCAGAGTGCAGGGTCAGCCATTAAACAATGGCCCTGGAGAGATGTTTAGTTTAAGAACCTTGCTCATGCGCCCAACAGAGTAGGATCCCTTCTGGCTGTAAAGGGATTTGAACCAGCAGCATTCCAGATACCAGCAAAGATCCTTAGCCTCAGAGCCAAGTAACAGTTTAACAGTGTCCAAACATTTGTAAGAAAGCTAAAGAGTGGTGAGAGTGGCTGATTTGGAACAATACATAGAAGAGATGCTTTTTTTCTTTATATTATACAGAATATTTTCTATTGTTAACACAATTCAATATTTATGATTCCACATGTCTACCATAGCTTTGTCTAAGGCACTACTATATGTTATGATTACTGAAGAAATTCCTCACATGCTTTTTTGTGACAGGAGATACTATAGTTAAATTCATCAGAAATACTAACTCAAAATGAAATAATGCAGTTAGTGATAAAACGGTGTACTTTAACTTCATGTCAGCTAAAACAATTTGACCTCTTTAATTTTACTACATTTTATGCAATGTAATTTGTTTTAGTTAATACAATGTAAAAGTAATTAACAAAAGACAACACTGCTTCATTTCCTTTGTAAAATATATGGTGTTCATTTTAAGAAAGTTTTCTTTTAGCAGAGATTGTGTGCTGCTTGTTGAATACGGATAAACATTTTCAAAAGTTAGCATAAGTTGGACATTCAGCCCTGCAATAAACTCCCTAAATATTGATTTCCATGGACAGATATCAGCTGAAGAAAATTGGTTTAAAGAAAAAGTACTTTGATGAATGTCAAGACATTACTTGAGACATTCAAGAAAACTGTACAATATGACAGAATGCTATGAAGTAAAACTAATATTATAAATGTTGCCAACCTCTTTAGTATTTATTTAGTATTTAACAGTTAACTTTAGGTAAGCTCTACCCACCTGGATATAGCCAGACTTGGTCTAACACCTCTTGTTACCACCGTAAAGTCCTAGAATGGATGACAGTTAAAGTTCAGCACTTCTTAAAAATGTAATGTATTAGCTTCTAAGACAAAATGCAGCTTAAATAGTAAGTCTACTCAGTAACAAAAGATACTATATTGGTGAAATGGCAATAGATTATATAGAATTTATATACAGTATATAATTACAAGTGGCACATTGGTTAATACTGTAGTCTCAAAGATGCAGGGTTAGAGGTTCAATCCCACACGCAGTCATTGTTGTGGTCCCCGGCCGGGGCTGGAGCCCGGCCAGGACGCCCAGGAGGATGTGAGGAGGGCTTGTGCCTCCTCCTCCAGACCGTGAGGGGGTGTCCGTCCTGGTTCTGTTGGGGGCCGCGGGTAGAGGGCTTGGAAGCCCAGCCCTGTAGGAACCCGTGGCCACCACCTGGCGGCGCCCCAATGCCGGTTTATCCCGTGTGGTCGCCGGCCGGGGCTGGAGCCCGGCAGGGACGCCTTGGAGGACCAGAGGAGGGCTTGTGCCTCTTCCTCCAGACCGCGAGGGGGCGTCTGTCCTGGTTCTGTTGGGGGCCGCGGGTAGAGGGCTTGGAAGCCCAGCCCTGTAGGGACCCGTGGCCACCGCCAGGAGGCACCCCGATGCCGGTTTATCCCGTGTGGTCGCCGGGTGCACAGCCGGCACTTCTGCCACACAGGGGTGTGGCTAGTGCTAATTGCCGGGGAGCAGCTGGAGCCCATCCGTGTTCCCATAAAAGGGGCCGCCTCCCTCCAGTCATTGGTGGAAGTTGGGAGGCAGTATTGACGGAGCTGGAGAGAGGACAGGAGGCGTCAGGAACAAAGGCACAGTGACTGTGAGCCCTGGACTTTTGGGGAATCGGTGCAAGAGGCACTGGGGTGTGAGTGCACGATAACTTGGTGTAAATATTGTAAATAAAAGTGTGTTGGGTGAACTTACGATGTCCGTCTGTCTGTGTCCGGGGCCAAGTTCACATTGTCTATTGTCTATTTGGAGCTTGCACATTCTCCTTGTGTCTGTGTGACGTTTCCCCTAGGTACTCTGATATCCACCAATATCCACTTTCTAAATTCTCAGATGTCTCAAATGTGAGTATAGCTATGTGTATAAGACAGTGTAATGGACTACAGCCCTATCCATAGCTGTTTCTGGTCTTGCTCTGGTGTCCCGACACCCTTAATTTGGATAAATCTGGTTTGGGAATGTCATGTTACAGTATATAACAAAATGGTATCATCTTTCAATAATAGTATTAAATTCAATTTGTAGTATTGGGTGTTAAATATTATGGATACTTAAAAAAAACATACAGGTTAGACAGACTATGTTGAAAACACAGATGACATGATATAAACTCAATGCAACAAAAGTGAGTACATCTGTGATTTCCAAATAAGGCTAATTGCATTAAAAAGGTTCTAAAACAATCTGTGAACACCCCAACTTTCTCAGTTCTGGCCAGGGTTGTCTCTAATGAAATATGGCTCTACATGGTAAAGAATTTCTTGAACAATTAAGAAACCAGATTGTGAGACTTCATCAACATGGAAGCAGGTACAAAAGCAACAGCAGGCTACAGAGCATCAGCTGAAACACATTTGCAACAGTGGTTAGGAGCCGTCCTCAAAAAAAGCTATGTAAAATTTGCTATTTATGCAACATTGCATTGAAAAAGAGGCATGCATAGTGTTTCTGGTTTAGTGCAAGTAATATCTGTGGAAAGTGGACACTGCGTGAAGGACAATAAATGAAGCGAACCTCTATGGACAGCATGCAAGGAAAAAAAAAACATTGCTCACAAAACTAAAAGATTATTATACTTTGCCAAAGAATACATAAGAAAGACTAATAATTACTAGCAACATATTTTTGGATCAGATTAAATCAAAATGCATATTTTGGATCAAATATGGTGCAGCGTGACTGCCACGATGGCTAAATAGTGCAAACAATGAAACACTGAGGTGGGATTATGCTGATATGGGACTGCATGAATGCATAAGGTACATTGGAGGTGACAATTATAGATGGCACCATGAGTGCAAGTTTGCATACCTAAATAATGAATGAACAGATGACTTCCAGTCTCAAGAAGCTTCGCAGGACAGGAATTTTTCAACATAACACTGACCCCAAACAGAGTAAAGTGAAAACTATGACCTGGCCATTTATAGTTCCTCATTTGAATTTAACATATCATCTTTGGGGTATTTTAAAGTAGGAGGAAGGGCAACAAAATAAATAGCAGCCAAAAATGAAACATCTCTTCAAGGTGTTGTTTTAGACTGGTATCATGCATGCTCAGGAGGATGTCATCAAAAATAAAGGTAGACATACAAAATACTAAAAGAATCGAATAACTGAATCTCACTAATGAAGGGTATATTGAATTTTGTTGTAGTTGGTTCTTAAATATGAATCTCTCATTACTGTCAAACATTTTTGGTTTGTATGTTACAAATTAATTGGCTTCTTTCTTCTTAGGCTTTGGCTACAAACACAAATGCATTAAATGGAGAGGATTTATAATTACTTAATATTTTAGTGCTATTGACCAGGGGTGTACTAATTATTGTAATACAGGTATACTATACTTTTCTTTTAATGAGGAGGAGATTGGGAGCATGCACTGATACAGCCACGTTGCCACACCCACCATACAATGAACCACCTCAGGATCCCAAATTAGGACCAAAGCACAGCCATGCAATGGGTGACACCTCAGCACCACACTAGTTCAAACAGAGTGGACATTTTTATAACGCCAACCCCTGAGTTTTCCCTGCAAGTTGGAGGACCTGCTTGCAGGTCTAGATGCAGGTTAACGTCATACCCAGGGCAGAGCAATTGCAGGCTAAGGGCTTTGCTCAAGGGCCCAACAGATTGGGCATCATAAAATACTCTTTCTATAGCGCTAAAGGTTGTGCTGTTTAAGAAAAAAATTCTTCAAACTGACTAAATTGCCTTGTACTCAGCCCAATGCTGAAATCTTGACTTGTTGCACTTCTTTTAATCTGAATCTTCATGATTCCGAAATGGAAGAACATGTATCAAATTATGTGGGTGGATGTGTTGAGGACATAAAGAAACAACTGGCTGCTATCGGCCAAGCGATGAGAACAGTAGGACTGGAAAATGAATGGCTTTTTGGTAATGACTATGTGGGTCATAGTCATATTTTATAAGTGTTGTGCTGCTCACAATTGGCATTGTTTTTTCCAATATAGCTGTAACACTATTTAGCCAAATGCAAAATGGACTGACTACCTTGATCCACATTATCTATGTAAATCTAAAAAAATGTAGATTTAGACTGGATTCTGTGCGCTCAACTTCCCTGATGTGATTATTTAGAAACCTATTGGTAAATGCTGTAAAGAAGGCAATGATCAATAAGACTGGCAATGGTGAAAAGTGCACTATTTATTTTCTGATTATAAAGTTTAAAAAGCAGTACTAAATAGTAACCAGAAAGACAAAGTGTCCCAAATTCTGATACATAAAAGTGAAGTACACAAATAAGATAACATCTGTTGTAGAATGCTAATCCTCATGACAAAAACTTAACTAAAATGAAATCTTGCAAGTGAACAGTCTCATTATCAAAAATGAAATTGTCAGTTTCCAACTGTGACATACCTTGGCCAATTAACAGACACAAAGCAAAGCTGCTATGACAATAAAGGCAATGTGGGAAACATACAGCACTCCTTCAAAATTAAGACACTGATTTTAAAGTTAATTTTAACTTTTAATGCAATGTGTGTCATTCTATAATAATATTATGGGATTCATTTATTAATTAATAATAATGCAAATTAAGAAATTACAATTTCCCACTTATCAAAAATGAAAAAGAAAATATGTTTGAGAAATTATTAAGCACAAAGTAAATGTGCTAATAATATACAGTTCTAATTAGATACTTATTTCATAAGAAAGTGAAATTATAGCATCACTGCTAATTAAGCAATTGTGTTAATTAGAAAATACTCTGCTTAATAAAAGAGATACAAGGTGCAATGATAACATCTTTATCAGTTTCAAATTGGCTGCTATGTTTTAAGCTACAGGTTTAAAAATTGAATTAAGAAGACATTAAAAAATTAAGAACACTGACTACTTCTTTCAATACATAACCTATGGGCTGCACTATAAAAAGAATCTAAAAGAATGTTAAGAGTGTAATTTTATTGTCTGAGTATTATTTTACACATTTTACATTTAACATTTTAGAATGATCAGATATGGAAATAGTGTCATCAGTATATTCCAGCAGGTAAAATGGACATCCTCAAAGCACACACATGGGGGCAACAGAGATATGGATCACTGACTTTCAGCTAGAACAGCAATGAAGTGGTTTCATGAGTCAGTATGTGTTTCTCTATTGCAGCTTCAGAACCATGCCAAAGTACTCAAAGTAAAACTGTTGTTTGAAAATAATCTGAGGAAAATAAAGAACAGGATACTGCAATTGGAATTGCAAGTGCAAACTGAAAAATGGATAAATAACTTTATTTGCTTAGCTTTAACAAGTTCCAAACAAAGATAAAAAATTAAGATATTTTTCTTTAGAGAAAAAAGAATGAAAAACAAACACAGAATTTAACTATTAAAGAAACACCACTTACATATAAAACATTGATCTTCACATTAGATTCAATTGAGGAGCTTGAAAATGAACAGCTTATCAGTACCAAATTTGTTAGTCATACATACTAGGAATGTATCCAGCTGTAACAGGTAGAATACAAACAATGTAAAAAAAAACTACAGCAAATACAAATATTTGAGTGTGTAGGCTGTATCGCTAATGAAAGCACTATAAGCAGTTAACTTGAACTTGGCTTTCATGTTGCCAGTTAACATAGATTTGCTGCCCATGCATGCTGTACCTAACTTTTAATATTGCTTAGAAAGTTAATACAAAGAAAGTATCAAATTAAATAATGTTGATGACATATGGATATATGGCAAAAGGTTACATACTCGTATATAACCTGACTTGATTTTATTTAAGAGAAATTAGGCAAAAAGAATTGGCATATTTGTTGGGCTAAATGACCTAATCTCATCAAAGTTGCCTAATACTATGATCTGAAGACATATTAAATTATTAAATGTACTTTTTGTATAAAGTAATATAGATAATAATGAAGTAAATCTTGCATTCAAATGGGACAAATGTCAAAATGTGGAACTGTAACAAACAATAATGATGTTCAATTGTGTTTTAACAAATGTTAATTCTAACCTTTCCTTACATTTCAAGACAAACAGTTATACATTACAAATACTTGGGTATCTGCATTAGGATTGCTCCTCACTGAGCATAATTGAAAAATCACTTATTGAAGCAGAAAGCAAAAAGAGTTAAATTTTGTTCTGTGCTACAATGCTGCAAATGTCTCTCAAATTATAAATAAATAAAAAAAGAAACACTGAATTAACTTGCTATAGCCAAGAGCAGCATTCAACCAGGTGGAGAAAGAAAATCCATTACAAGCATCCAAGCATCAGATTGCTGGAAGACAGCCTTCTCCACAACACAAAAATTTCAAATTATTATATGCTAAATATACCATATTCAGCTACTGCTTTATTGATTATTATAGCATTTTCACACAATTTATTGAGAAATTATACGCTGTGTAACTAAACCTAAGTGCAGATTTATAAGTAGGATACTAATAAACTGCAAAACATTCAATAATGCCAAGATACATTGTACCTATATAATATATACAGTAAATAATTTACATACATATATATCTTACCTAATATATAGTGTATATTTGTGTGTGCGTGTGTATACACTCAAAGAGACATATATACTTTCTGTCATTATTTATTACTTTGCACAATTTAAAAAGATGGATAAACAACAGAAACAGATTCATATTACTGACAGTAGAAACTATACATAAACTGTATTGTATAAATAATAATAGAAATAACAGTAATAATAACAGCATAATACAACATTTCTTTCTTTAAACAAAAAATACAAGAATGCTCTAAATATAGAACAATAATAATAATACTTTATTTATATAGCGCCTTTCTCATGCTCAAGGCACTATTGTATACACACACATATAAACATTACTTAATATGGAGTTAAATATAATTGATGAATAATTTTATATTAATTTAATTAATTTTTTTTTCATTTTGTACTGTGTGTCCTGTGTGCATGTTTGATTTTATTTTCCTGTTCCAAAATGTGGCACATGTATATATTTCCTTTTAACTTGCAATGTATCACAGATGCAGGTTTAGATAACATATATAGAAATACTGAACACACTAAAGATACACAAAAAAGATGTGTTCTGATGTACATTATATGAAAAAAATACTAAATATCAACTATTAAAATAATAAAGTGTAATAAAGCAGTCAAGACAAAGAGGTATTTACAAGACATGTAAAAAATGTAATGCATATATTAATGATAATTTAGGAAATAATATTTAACTACATTACAGGGCATCAGATTTAAAAAAAGACTACAGCACTTAGATTTAAAATTGCATGCTGGGAAGAGTGACTAAATCAAACATTGTAAAAAGTATTAAAAAAAGAAAAAAAAAAAACACAACTGTTTTTACTAATATAAACTTTATATTAATTTGAATCAGATCATTGTATCATTGCAATGCTGGCAACAGGATGGTCTTCGTAGAACTATAATTCTAACCATGCTGATAACTTAATATGCCATGACCACTGTTCTTGCTTTCCTGCAGGGAATCCACCACTCCATGGGCAGACAGCATGCAATGCCAACAGGATGACCTATTATCTCAGAGAAAATACATAAAACATTCATTTTTGAATGTTGGGGGGTGGGGGGGGACTGTCAGAAGTTATTTTTATCTAATGGGTGTATAGCAATTATGGTCTAAAAAAGAGGGCATCTAAAAGAAAATATTTTATTTATTAGTTTATAATCATAAAAGACATTTATGTAATTTAAAGGTAAGATGAATGCAGACATTATCTTGTCATATTTCTTTTTTCAAAAACATTTTTTGTACCATCACAACTGGTACAGCAGAATGTTTCAAATGATGAGCATTTAGGCCGTTTCTTTGTTACTTGGCATGTTTGACACTTCCAAATAATGTAATAAATGCAGTTCATTTAAAATCATGCTTAGACATGGTAATTTAACATATCAAAAATGTCAAGGAAAAATAAATTATAATTATAATGAGGAATCAATAATTCCCAACCCTGTCAAGATTTTCAACATATCTATTTAATTTTGCTGATATTGGTCAAGAAAAATGAGGAGGATTAGAATGCTAACAATTGTGTCTTTAATTAATAAAATAAATCATTTCACTTATAAAACATGTGAAATGCATGAAACAACATTGAACAAAATAAAGTAGCAAGTAATTTATAACTGAGGAAGGAAACTTACACTGTAATTTACTTGCATTTCTATATTGTTGTAATCATTTTAAAGCAATGATATTAAGTTTAAAATAGTAACAGCTTTTTAGCACCAATTTTAATATATGGCTGGTGTTAAGTATATTGTAAATGTTAATAGTATAACTAAACATATAAAATCATTGTCAAAATAAATTTTCAAATTAAGCTCTTTACCTAAATACCAAAGTGAAGAGTCTGTGTTATTCTGGACTGTATTTTACCACATTATCTGAACTTAGATGATTCCAAGCAAACTATTTGTTTCTATTAAACAAACACCAAACACTTACTCTGCACCAGAAAGAAAGCAGTATGCGGCACAGAATGAGTCGGGAGTGTCTTAAAAAGAATTTTACAATTAATGAATGCTGATTTACAGTAATCAAATTGGTGTTCTTTCCTTTTCCCACTTCAGCAAAGCCACCTAGAAAGGATGAGCAGTGCCCCCTAGTGTCCTTATCTTTAGATATAAAATAAAAAATGGGAGTTAGAGAAAAAGAAGAGGTTTATGTCACCAGGGATCGTCTACCAGGGAGACCGGGCAAGGATGAAGAATAAGAAAAAAGCATTAAAAAAATCTGACATGGCCAAGATGTTTTTAATGTTCCAGGCAGTTCAGAAAAAAAGAAAAAAAAAATCTGCTCTGAATAACAGGCCATGCATGAAAGCGGATGTCAGAGAGTCCAGAAGAATCAGTCACTGTGAAGACGTCTAATAGGAACTGCTGAATACATAACACAGGAAGCATGGACTGAATGGCTAAACTGTAGTGGCTAGAGTGCAGCATGGCGGCTCTGATTCAATCACAGTCTATAATTAATAACTGCAACAGCTCAGTTTCCAAAATGATACATTCTCTCATATACACTATACAAGTTTACAGCATCAGGTGGATTAAATTAGGCTGGTTTAATTTTCACCTTAGCTCTTTGCTAGGCCATTTTTAAAATTTAAGTCACCCCTCTGATCAAATATACAGTAGGAATAAAAATTATGGAATAACACTTTACACACCTACTATATATACTGTACTCTAAATATCTGGTCATCCATCTGTATTTTTGGTTTTGTAGACTTTTGAACCAGAAGAGGTGCAGTGGCACTGTGGTTATCACTGCTGCTTTTCAGCCTGATAGTTCAGGACCCGAAATCCCAAATACAGTAGGTCACTGTTTGTGTGAAGCCTGGATTTTTTGTTTGGATATCTTCATATAAAACAAATAGCTTTATAAAATAGCACTCTAATCTAAAAACTATTTTAATAAAAAGGCAAAAATTAAGCAAAAAAAAAGAAAAGGAGACTATTGTGAAAAATATATGTTAAAATTCTTTTATCACTCATATCTAAATTACTGTAACTGAAAGTAATGTCAGAGTTTAATTAGCTTGTCTATACGCCACAATGTGCTGTTTCCCTTCCATTCCAAGCTCCCCTTGAATCTGCCCTTTGGAAGCCTCTGGAAGTATAAAGGTTTATTTATTTTAACTGGACTTCAACAATTCTACAATACAGAAAAAAGTGGATTCAGACAAAAGGTATAACTGTCATTTATACGTATTGATCCTCTGTGCAATGAAGATTTTGAGTAAAACAAGTGAATCACCCATTTTGCAAGCCAGATTTAAACTAAGACAAAAATAAAAGTATATATTATTTTCTTAATTCACTTTTTGGGGTCATTTATACTTCACACTCAGAACACGTACGCACAGGCATCATGGCCACCACGCGTTCCTGGCATTCATTTGACACGTCCTCTGAGCATGTCCTCAGAAATTAATGCGACGTGTGCGCGAATTTCAGCATCAGCAAAAAGTCGTGGGGTGCAGTGTGATAAAAGTCAGAATGTGACATCAGTGTCTCTGTTTACTATTTACATGTGACAGAAAGCCGCTCTGAGGATCTTCCGGGATCGATGTGTGTCCTTCGATGTTTGATGAATGGTTCAATGTGGTGAAGCAAAATGCCGACATACAAATACATTCATGGTGCTTTTATATTCAAGCGTCGCATATTCCCCATCGTAATCACACAATCACACAATACATTTTAAATGTCTCACATACCATTTTCTGTCCCATCTTTTTTTTACAGAATGTACACCAGCGTATTTGAGCCAGAGAAAAAAAAATTAAGGACATGATGAAAAGGTGTATTTTGTAATTAAAGTGGACATTTCAGCTTTAATCTTGAAATGTCCACTTTAACCTAGTAGTTAGACCGTCATAAACGTCATCTCAAAACCGACTAAATTGTTAATCGCTACGTGGTTTTGTGGCTTCCTCCTGAACTGACAGCAGCAATCGACAAACAGAACACATTACATTTATGATATTCCAGCTCTCTGCACATTTAGAATCCTTAGATTTATACTTGATATTACTTTCATGATGAAATGCATTAAACTATGTATATTACAGTTCACAGATAAATCGTTAACTTTATTTAAATAATGAATACTGATAATAGTTAAACATTATGGAGGCATGATCTGCCTCTTATGGAGTAACATCCCTTGTGTTCCCTGCCTGGAGATTGCATGTTTTCCTGGTTGGTTTCAACAGTGTGCTCCAGTGTCTTTCCAAGGACATGAAGGTTTGGGGGTGGCAAAATGGGCGCAGCTTGTGAGGTCTGCGTGTCCCGTTCAAGCGAATTTGTCAAGTTATATTCTCCAGTTATATTTTGATAAAATCCACGTGTTATTTTGCAAAAATTTAGCTTACTACTGTAATGAGAAATTCTGGTGTATGTTAACTATTTTTATTAAATTTGTGCGCCAAGTTTACACAGTCCCCACATACCAGTAACAGCATTTGACATAACCGGCCTCGCATAGGGTTAGTCAGCCCTAGGCCCACCTCTGGTTTGGGGATTTTGTGACACTAAAATGACACTAGTGTAGTATGTGAGCGCTTGTGTTCACCTTGTGATGAGCTGATACCCTATCCAAGGATTGTTTCTGTCTCGCGCCTGATGCTTGCTGTAATGGGTGCATCCCTGGATTGATGGATTTAGTCATTAAGCATCCTTTTCAGAGATATTGTGGCAAGGTGTCCTTGGAATTTAATGGGTGTTTCAGGCAATTCACAACACAGCAAAGCCGAATGTTTTCTCACCGTGATATCTCGCACTGCCACCTAGTTGAATCTTCCAGATTTACAAAAAGTACATGCACAAGTATGAACAGTACAAGGCTTGTGTAGCAGTAGCATCCACTGGAGCATGCATCATGTTGTGTGAAGTATAAACCTGGCCTTACACCACCTAGTGAACAATTCATTCTAGGTATTTACATCTCCTTAATATACTTGTTTTACCATAGGCTTAATAAACGCTTTCCTTCCTTGCAACTGTCTGTGCAGAAAACAAAAGCATATCAAGTAAATTATATCTTTTTGTTATTTTGGAGTAAAAGACAATCCTATTATCTAGTATGTATTTGTAGGTTGAAATTTTTACTGTCAAAGTTATTTTTATTGCCATACTAAAAATGTAAATTTATATTTTAATGCAATTTTTAGTCTAATATCCTCTCATTCTTTCCCTTAAGACACATCCTCATTTTCATACTTAACATAGGAAAATTATAACTGTAAGTGTCTATTGCATGTTAGCACTGGGGTCCATCTACTTGACAGCATGAAGTTAGCTTGGTTCAATCTACAATGGCAAATGTGCCATTTTCATCCATCAATCTACACTCAAAAACCCAAAAGGACAAAGTGAAAACATTTTTCATAATGTTTTGCAATTTTATTAAAAATAAAAATCTATCATTTATATAAATGTTCAGAATCTTAGGTATGGGAAACCATATTGTGGTCAGGTATATCCTACATGCTTTAATCATTCTTAAGATGCCTCTAAAATTAGACTGAAGTCAACCTGTGGCAAACTGTATTGACTTTGCAAATCACACTGCATTTTAGGACAAAAACCTAGCCAAAAAATGCAATGAACTCTTTGATAAAACTGTAGAAAGGCATAGGTCAGCTCAAGAGTATAAACCCATTTCTAAAAATTTGCATGCTCCTAGGAGAACAGTGGCTTAAACAATTGTAAAATTAAAAACATTTCAAACCACCACAACTCTTCCTAGAGTTGCCAATCTGGCCAAACTGACCAACCAGGCAAGAAGGGCATTGGTCAAAGATATGACCAAGAATAACGGTCACTCTAAAATGGCTTTAGAACTCTTTGAGCAGAACTCCAAACACTATGTCTGGTGTAGACCAAGCACTGCTCACCAGTTGCCCAATACCATACCTATGGTGAAGCATAGTAATGGCAGAATCATGCTTTGTGGGGTGCTTTTCAGGAACAGGGACAGGGAGACTGGTAAGAACTGAGGGGAAAATGAATGAAACCAAATATAGGAATGTCCTTACAGAAAATCTCTATGTGACTTCAGACTTTAGGTGACAGCAACTGCTAAGCACAACAATGACCTGATGCATACTTCCAAGGCAACACTGGGGTGGCTTTCAGGACAAGTCTCTGACTGTCCTTGAATGGCCCAGCCAAAGCCCAGATGTAAAACTCATAGAAATGTATGAAGAGACCTGCTTTCCAATCAGTCTACCAGAGATTGACAGGATCTGCCAGGAGGAAGAATGGAAGAAACTGCCAAAACCCAGGAGTGCAGAGCTTTAGAGACTAACCCTAGACCAAAGGTGCATCAACAAAAGTATTGAACTAAGGATATGCACACTTACATTAAATAAAATTAAATAAATACATTAATTAATTTACAAACCTTTCTGGGAACATGTATTTACTTTGTCATTATGGGTGACTGGGTGTAGACTGATAGGTTAAAATGGCAAATTAAATGGCACAATAAATTGTGCAAACTCTTGTGTAAACACTGAAGATGCTGTTTGTGCAGTAACAAAATGACTATTTCAGAATTTGAAATCAGAATTAGAATCAAAATCACTTTTATTTGCCAGACAATAATGAACAAAAATTTAAAGTGGTAGCTTTGGAGCTGCTTAGAATTCAACACAACATTACATACAAATAACATAAACAACATAACTTAAACAGCATACAGTGGTGTGAAAAACTATTTGCCCCCTTCCTGATTTCTTATTCTTTCGCATGTTTGTCACACAAAATGTTTCTGATCATCAAACACATTTAACCATTAGTCAAATATAACACAAGTAAACACAAAATGCAGTTTTTCAATGATGGTTTTTATTATTTAGGGAGAAAAAAAAATCCAAACCTACATTGTCCTGTGTGAAAAAGTAATTTCCCCCTGAACCTAATAACTGGTTGGGCCACCCTTAGCAGCAATAACTGCAATCAAACGTTTGCGATAACTTGCAATGAGTCTTTTACAGCGCTCTGGAGGAATTTTGGCCCACTCATCTTTGCAGAATTGTTGTAATTCAGCTTTATTTGAGGGTTTTCTTGCATGAACCGCCTAAAAAGGTCATGCCATAGCATCTCAATTGGATTCAGGTCAGGACTTTGACTAGGCCACTCCAAAGTCTTCATTTTGTTTTTCTTCAGCCATTCAGAGGTGGATTTGCTGGTGTGTTTTGGGTCATTGTCCTGTTGCAGCACCCAAGATCGCTTCAGCTTGAGTTGACGAACAGATGGCCGGACATTCTCCTTCAGGATTTTTTGGTAGACAGTAGAATTCATGGTTCCATCTATCACAGCAAGCCTTCCAGGTCCTGAAGCAGCAAAACAACCCCAGACCATCACACTACCACCACCATATTTACGCCAGATTTAACGGGACATTTGCCTTCCAAAAAGTTCAACTTTTGTCTCATCAGTCCACAAGGTATTTTCCCAAAAGTTTTGGCAATCATTGAGATGTTTCTTAGCAAAATTGAGACGAGCCCTAATGTTCTTTTTGCTTAACAGTGGTTTGCGTCTTGGAAATCTGCCATGCAGGCCGTTTTTGCCCAGTCTCTTTCTTATGGTGGAGTCGTGAACACTGACCTTAATTGAGGCAAGTGAGGCCTGCAGTTCTTTAGACGTTGTCCTGGGATCTTTTGTGACCTCTCGGATGAGTCGTCTCTGCGCTCTTGGGGTAATTTTGGTCGGCCGGCAACTCCTGGGAAGGTTCACCACTGTTCCATGTTTTTGCGATTTGCGGATAATGGCTCTCACTGTGGTTTTCTGGAGTCCCAAAGCTTTAGAAATGGCTTTATAACCTTTACCAGACTGATAGATCTCAATTACTTCTGTTCTCATTTGTTCCTGAATTTCTTTGGATCTTGGCATGATGTCTAGCTTTTGAGGTGCTTTTGGTCTACTTCTCTGTGTCAAGCAGCTCCTATTTAAGTGATTTCTTGATTGAAACAGGTGTGGCAGTAATCAGGCCTGGGGGTGGCTAAGGAAATTGAACTCAGGTGTGTTATAACACCACAGTTAGGTTATTTTTTAACAAGGGGGCAATTACTTTTTCACACAGGGCCATGTAGGTTTGGATTTTTTCTCCCTAAATAATAAAAACCATCATTTAAAAACTGCATTTTGTGTTTACCTGTGTTATATTTGACTGATGGTTAAATGTGTTTGATGATCAGAAACATTGTGTGTGACAAACATGCAAAAGAATAAGAAATCAGGAAGGGGGCAAATAGTTTTTCACACCACTGTATATAAAAACAGGTGCTGAATAGTGCCATTATAAAGAACATGTGCAAATGATGTGCAGGTGAAAGTATGTGTATAAAGTGTGAATGCACTCACTCACACATTCTCATATACAATATATGAGAAAACACATTGAAAGTGAGGAAGACAGGCTCAATTATTGATTTACAAGGACTACTGCTATAGGAAAGAAACAATTCAGATGTCTCTTAATTTTAGCTTTAATTGACCTAAAGCATTAATGAGAAGGGAGTTTTTGGAATAAATAATGACCTGGGTGAGGTAAGTCAATAGTGATCCTTATGACACAATAGGTCTGCAAAAGATGGGAGCATAGCAAATAATTTTCTTGGCAGATCTCACAACATAATTTATTTTTTGGAGTAGACTGTTGCCGAACCAAACCAGACAACAATGGAGAATGTGATCACACCTTCAGTTAAGGCTTTGTAAAATTGTACTAGGATGGGTTTGGAAATATTTAATTTATTTAGTTGATACAAAAAACTAAAAGACTGATCTGCCTTCATGGTGATAGATGTTGTGCTAAAGTCCAAGCTAAGAGTGTTTGTGATAGTTGTGCTTAAACACTTGACTGATTCCATCTTCACGGAGGACAAAGCAAGCACTGATGTCTGCATACAGCTTCTATTTATTATCTATGAAAACTTATGCTCTCTTTATCTAATCCTTCCGAGGATTGTCAAATGCTGTTCTGCTCTTCCCTGCTGTTTGGGCTACTGCCACTTAAGCATGTACAGTAGTCCTGCCCAATATGTGAGGGCCTCTAAGAACATTGCCATTCTGTCCTGGCTTGGCTCCAATGCTCCCCCAAACATTATGATGAACCATCCCCACCAATTTACGTGTTGGATTTTATTGCACCACACCCCCTCTTGCATTAAACACATCCAAATCTGTTCCTTGGAGAATTGCAGTCTGGGCGGGTGATGGAATGGTCTTACGGATAACACTGCAGTTGTGACCCACTGGGCAGGCTACTTTGAGCAGTTGTTTAACACTAGAATACTAGGGAATAAAAATCCGAACACATTTCTCCAGTTTTGATGTCACTACACTGGTTACGTGTGTCTTTCAGAATTGACTTTAAAATTCTGCCTTAAATAATCTCGCTCCATCTTATATATCGGAATGTCTGACACCCTATATCCCAAATCGTAACTTTAGATCCTCAAATGAGTGTCTCCTTACAATTCCAAAAGCTAAACTTAAAAGAAGTGGTGAGACGGCCTTCTGCTGTTATGCACCTAAAATCTGGAATAGCCTGCCAATACGAATTCGCCAGGCCTATACAGTAGAGCACTTTAAAACACTGCTGAAAACACATTACTTTAACATGGCCTTCTCATAACTTCACTTTAACTTAATCCGGATACTCTGCATGTTCAAATCATCATAATAACTATTCATAGTGGCTCTAAAATCCATACTAACCCCTACTCTGTTTTCTGTTTCTTTTTCCGGTTTCTTTGTGGTGGTGGCCTGCGCCACCACCACCTACTCAAAGCATCATGATGCTCCAACATTGATGGACTGAAAGCCAGACGTCTACGTGACCATCATCATCAAATTCTTCCGTGAGAACCCTAACTACAAACAGGACTGTTTTATTTATGTCAGGTAGATTGCCCAGACAGGACTGGGCGGTCTCATGGTCTGGAATACCTGCAGATTTTATTTTTTTTCTCCAGCCGTCTGGATTTTTTTTTTGTTTTTTCTGTCCACCCTGGCCATCGGACCTTACTTATTCTATGTTAATTAATGTTGACTTATTTTATTTTCTTATTGTGTGTTTTATTTTTCTATTCTTCATTTTGTAAAGCACTTTTTTTGTATGAAAATGTGCTATATAAACAAATGTTGCTGTTGTTGTACTTGAAGCTTATGATTTTTTTTGTTGACCCTGACCTCCTTAAATTTTCCTGACATACGGCAAGAAATGTGTAGCTCTGTATCACTGCAATGATAGCCCAATTTTCTTTTTTTTGGTTATTTTATTGGATAAAAACTCACTTGTTTAGTTATACCTTTTGTGAAAGTGTTTATTTGATATTTGAACTACACTCTTCACACATTATACACTTCACGTCAACATTTTGTCAATTATTACTATAACATGAAAAAAGGTTCTGTTTTAGTTATGTGTTCAACATTTCTTGCCTCACATTTCCTGTCATCCTAAATTTACACAGATCGTTGTAGACACGGAACACACACGAAATGTATTATGACAGATAGAGGGCGCTATCGTCCTCTTGAACCCTCAGACAATACGTCAGACACCAGGTAAAAGTCCAATAATAAGACTTTTTCATTAATAACAGTGCACAAAGCACCCTCCTCTCCACAATAGTCATTAACCAATACAAATCTATACTAATAAAAGGCAAAGCCCTCACTGACTGACTCACTCACTGACTCATCACTAATTCTCCAACTTCCCTTGTGGGTGGAAGGCTGAAATTTGGCAGGCTCATTCCTTACAGCTTCCTTACAAAATTGGGCAGGTTTCATTTCGAAATTCTACGCGTAATGGTCATAACTGGAACCTATTTTTCTCCATTTACTGTAATAAACTTTAACTCAATGGCCGTGGGGGGCGGAGCTGCATATCACATTATCACGCCTCCCATGTAATCACGTGAACTAACTGTGAAGTAATACATAGAAAAGAAGGAAGAGCTCCCAAAGAGCGCTGAAGAAAAAGGCATACAAACTTATTCATAAGTGCAGCTACTGCGGAAACAAAACACGGTGTAAACCGTAAGTTTAAATTAAGTTTATGGACACACTCCCGCTGGCGTTTGTCATGTCTTCTTCAAATACTTTATTTGCGAGATACAAGTTTAATGAGAACACACGAGGTATAAACGAGACTTTGAATCACTTTGTAATGGAGTTAAAATTGCTGTAGCGAGAAACTTTTAAGTGCCGGGTCTTAGCTAACATTAAATAAAGACGTGAACATCGCAACATCACACAAGAGAGCAGCTCACGTTAACTAGCTGAACGCAGTACGAGTGATCACTTCCATGCATCAAACCTGTTCAAAAAACGCATTATACAATTGACAAGGTAGGAAAAGAATATGCTCCAAGCTGAGCTCCACAGCTAACGTGGTCTTGCGGAAGCAACCTCGTCACGCTGCCACCAAATACTCACAGAAAAATCCACAAGTTAATACATACAATGTCACTAGAGTTTCTCCACATCAATGTATTCCTCGCATTCCCCGTTATACCCTCTGATCTCCCATTTCAATTCAGATGCCTCCAATTTTCAGTAAGGCTCTGCTTCACGATGACAAGTAATAAGTCTCAATGACAGACCCTAAAAAAGGTTGCCATTGATTTCAGGCAAGATTGCTTTTCTCCTGGACAACTATACGTTGCATTCTCAAGAGTGAGCTCGCGCAGCTTCGTCATATTACAACCAGAGTGCTGAACTGACAACGTGCTATACAAAGAGAACTATAACAATCGTAATAAACGAACAATAAAACAGCGGAGAACCCGTGGATTAAATAAAAAGGCAGCTTCCTTGGCAAAGCAAGGAAAAAGGATGGCCTTATATGTCGTTCGTTTATAAAACAGCGGAGAAACTGTGTAAAGGCTGCTTCACAAAAAACCAACGGAGCGCCTTATATGAGCAGGCAGTCAGCTAAAGAAGGGAATCAATAAATATCTATAATCGTAATAAACGAACAAATAATAGCGTACAAGCCTCGGATTAAATAAAGGAAATGGGTACCTGAACAGTAAAGTAAGTCTCGAATAGCTACACAATAACTATAACAATTGTAATAAACGAACAATAAAACGGTACAGAACCGCGAAGCAAGGAGAAACGACGGCCTTATTTGGCGTTCGTTTATAAAATAGCGGAGAAGCTGTGTGAAGGCAGCTACACAAAAAAACAGCAGAGCGCCACACTCTGAATGTATTCCTCGCATCACCTTTATACCCTCTGATCTCCCATTTCAATTCAAATGCCTCAAATTTCCAGTAAGGCTCTTCTTCGCGATGACAATTAATAAGTCTCAGGGACAGACCCTACAAAAGGTTGCCATTGATTTGAGGCAACATTGCTTTTCTCCTGGACAACTATACGTTGCATATTCAAAAGTAATCTCAGTGCACAGCTTGGTCATATTACAACCGGAGTGCTAAACTGACAACGTGGTATACAAAGAGATCCTTAACAGATAGTTATTGGTATATTTTCCCTCAGTTTAAAAAGGTTTTCTTTTCTTCTTAATAAAAATTTAAAACCAGTTCTTCGTCATAAGCTTGGGATTTTGCTATATACAGTACATATATATGTAGATATATATATATGTATGTATGTATGTATGTATGTGTGTGTATATATATATATATATATATATATATGTATGTAGATATGTATATATATGTGTGTATATATGCAGATATGTATATATATGTAGATCTGTATATATATATATGTATATATATATATGTGTCTGTGCATGTATGTATGTATATGTATGCGTAGAAATATGTTGATATGTGTATATATGTATATATATATATATGAAGATCTGTATATGTATATATATATATATATATATATATAGATATATAGATATAGATATGTGTATGTGTAGATATGTATATATGTTTATATGTGTGTGTGTCTGTGTGTATATATATATATGATAGCAACACTAACAGTGACAAAACAATTACATTGACAATCATGTTACGTTATTTTTAAAATGTTTCCTTTTCTTTTTCATGACTTCTTTAACACACTACTTCTCCGCTGCGAAGCGTGGGTATTTTGCTAGTAAACAATAAACAATAATCCTCCTCTCCCAGACGCGTTGCCACCCTTCCACCCAGCTCAGCTCCTCATCTGGTATCTTTCCCAGTCTTTTATAGTCCCTGACCCGGAAGTGTTTCCAATCCTTCCGTCCACGTGACTTATTATCATTTCCGGGTCAGATCAAAAGTCCCTTCTTCATCCCGGAAGTACGTCATTTCCTCTGTCACGTTGACTAAGACATACTTCCGGGTTATAGGTGAAACCAAAGTCTCTGTGTCTTCCTGCAGCGTCCCCTGGAGGTCCCCATGGTATCCAGCAAGGCTTTGATGAAAAACTCCATTATCCATGATGTCCTGCTGGAACTCGGGGCACCTCTATGTAGCATGCAGGGCTCCACCTGGTGGCCTGGGGTATTGGCCGAGATGAATGGCCGGCCATATCCCACAGTATGTATTCCAACTAACAACAACAACATCATTTATTTATATAGCATATTTTCATACAAGTAATGCAGCTCAAAGTGCGTTACAAGACAAAGAAAGAGAAAAAAGGCAAAATAAATAAGAATTCAAATAAGGGAACACTAATTAACATAACTTAACATAATTTAACAATAAAAATAAGGTCCAATGGCCAGGGAGGATAGAAAAAACAAAACAAAAAAAAAACTCTAGACAGCTGGATTAAAAAATAAAATCTGTAGGGGAGCCAGGCCCCTCCAAGCATTCTACCTAACAAAATAATACAGGTAGTCCCCAGGTTACTGACATCCGACCTACGACTTACGAATGGGACTGCATCTGCGACGCGTGCGCCTCAGTAACTGCTGCTCCGTCATCTTTGGCCTGGGGATGCTACAAGTGGTGGTGGGACATGGGGGGATTTCGCTGCTTGTGCAGTGTAGTGTCCCTCGGGCGGCTCCCAGCGGTGACCCGTGGTCAATAGTCACCGGGGCCACAGTTATTGCTCGTGTGCAGGACGGAGGCTTGATGGGACGGTTTGCTGCCCGTCCACTATGCCGCCGCAGCTACTGCTCCCAACTAGATGCAGGCTGGATGAAGCGGAGGGGGGCGTTTCACTGCCCGCCCACACACACAGACCTATTCATTCTCAGTGGGCGACTGCTAAAGCTGCAAACGGTGACCCGGTCGTGGCTGAACAAAGGCCATTGAGGGTGAACAAGGCAGCGGGGCCATAGCATTGTAGGGTGGCTGCCTGTTGAGTGGGGGCGGTGGTGGGCAATTCACTACCTGCCTTTGTTTGTTCTCGGTAGGCGGACGCTGCAGGCAGCATACTGTAGTGGAGGTCACTATGTGGTGGGTGGGTGGTAAGTGAACCGCCCCTTGCCACCCACATTCATTTTCACTAGCAAGCCTGTTCTACTGTTACGCACATAGCAGGAAGTTGTCTCTTGTCAATACATCAGACGTGTTAACAATGGATGCCTTCCTGCTGTGACAGCGTGTACAGTGCTGTGCAGAAGAGCTCATCTTAACCTTTTGTCTTCACCCTTCAAGAATGTCTCTGAAACAAAAATCTGATGCAAGTGCTGGTGATACAGTAAAGAAGAGAAAAACCATCACCATTGAAAATAAAGTAGAAATAACAAAAAGGTCAGAGAGAGGTGAAACTCCATCATTCATTGGCAGAGCACTTGGTTACAGTCTGTCAACAATAGCATTTATTAAGATAATGTACCTCTTTCGACTTACATACAAATTCAACTTAAGTACAAACCTACAGTCCATATCTTGTACGTAACCCGGGGACTATCTGTATAATATTTCCCTATATAATTCCAGACACCTCACTCCCAGATAAAGTGACTTTAGCGCTAAGTATTTTGCATCTGATTTCAGCTGCCTTGGTGGGGGAAGGGATAGCAGGCTGCCTGCTCCCAGTGCTGACTGACATATCTGCAAAACAAAGACGCTGATGAGGAGGTGCAAGAGAATTTAAGGTGGCCAGGTATTATGAATATTTTTCGTAGCCTTCAGGGATTCTAGTGTCAAAGCTGATCCTCCAGCTAAGATGCTGGACATCTCTGTTTCCATAGTTATTGATGCTGATCCTCCAATTAGCTGTGAGCCACCCAGTTTCACTGAGATTGCAAAGGTAGTAAATCAGCTGAGGGTAAGGAAGGCTGCAGGGATCTGTGGTATCCATTGTGAACTTCTCCTGGCAGGTGGTAAGGCTGTCCTTGCTAGAGTCATCCGTAATAGGATCCGTGATTATTTGCTTGCCTACCAGCGACCAGTGCAGTCTGGTTTTAAGACTAAGAAGTCTACCATTGACTGCATCCTGGCACTGTGGGTTCACATCAAAAGCAAACTACTGGCACAGTTTCTTTACAGTCTTTATTGATTTTTCATAAAGCATTGAACTCAGTTGATCAAGCTGCCTTGTGGGACATCCTGAGACTTTGCGGGATCCCTCTGAGTTGATGGATGTCATGACCTCTTGGGCACAGCCATCAACAGTGTGTCTGTTTGCAGGGTTGAGAGGTTTACTTATCTTTCATGTGTCTGGTGATTCTTCCTATGAAGTCAGTAGATGGATTGGGCAAGCATTGGGGGTCATAAGGTCCAAGTCTTAGTGTTCTGGTGCTTCCTGTTTTGCTATATATTTGCAAGATACTAAATCTATCCTGTGACCTAAGACAAAGAATGGACTACTTCAGTACTATGTCTATTCAGGGAATCCTTGGGTACCATCTACTTTGCTCCTTATACATAGTCATCAGTTACTTAGTATAAACTTTAAAATCACAAGTTGGAATAGGCACTATAGTTAACAAATATTTTTCTGACTTGGAGAGGTAAAACCTACCAGATGTGTGTCATATCAAATTAAAGTCTAGAAAACAGAATTTTAGAAGTAAAAAGCTTTAGTTCAAAGTTAATATTCACAGAAGCCCCAAAGAGAGCATTATGACCTATATATTGGAATTTGTACCTATATTTGGAATTAATAGGAAACTAAGAAAAACTCCACGATGGATTAATAAAGATTTAAAAAAGAAGTTGCAAAGGAAAAAACTACTGTATAAGGCATATAAGACTAATGACTGCAAAGTGAATCATAGCGTATGAGAACATGAGGGCAACCATTAAGAAGGATATCAGAGAGGCTAAAAGACAGTTGGAGAGGAATATAGCAGATAAGGCGAAAGAAGACCCCAAGAGATTCTTTCAGTATTTTAGTAGTAAAAGAACAGTTAAGGAGGAGGTCAAGTTCATCAGGAATAGTAAAGGGGAATTAAAAGATACAGACAATGAAATAGCAGAACATTTTTCTGAGGTGTTTACAAGTGAGCAAGTGGAAAACCTCCCAGAGGTAAATGCAACTACTAAGGAGGTACTGAGGGATTTGGAAATTGTAGAGGGAGAAGTGCTGCTCAGATTAAATAAGATGAAATCAAACAAATCACCAGGCCCAGATAATATTTATCCTTGTGTTCTTAAGGAGGCTAGTGAGTACATATATAAACCCTTGACACATATTTTTAGGAAGTCACTGAGCACTGGAGAGATTCCAAAGGACTGGAAAATGGCAAATATCATCCCATTATATAAAAAGGGTGACAGGGCAGATCCAAGCAACTATAGGCCAGTAAGCTTAACATGCATCACAGGAAAATTAATGGAAGGAATTATTAAGGATAAGATTGAGCAACACATGGCAAGGACAGGAGTTATTCTGAACAGTCAGCATGGGTTCAGAAGAGGGAGGTCGTGTTTTACTAACATGTTGGAATTCTATGAGGTTGCAACAAAAGGATACGATCAAAGTGGAGCTTATGATATTATTTATCTGGACTTTCAGAAAGCATTTGATAAGGTGCCACATGAGAGGTTGGGCATCAAGTTAAAAGAAGTGGGAGTTCAGGGTGATGTTTTTAGATGGGTGCAGAATTGGCTCAGACACAGGAAGCAGAGGGTGATGGTGCGAGGAACCTCATCAGAACTGGCCGATGTTAAGAGTGGTGTTCCACAGGGTCAGTGCTAGGGCGCTGCTATTTTAATATATATAAATGATTTAGATAGGAATATAAGTAACAAGCTGGTTAAGTTTGCAGATGATACCAAGATAGGTGGATTAGCAGATAATTTGGAAACCGTTATATCATTACAGAAGGACTTGGATAGCATACAGGCTTGGGCAGATTTGTGGCAGATGAAATTTAATGTCAGTAAATGTAAAGTATTACACATAGGAAGTAAAAATATTAGGTTTGAATACATAATGGGCAGTCAGAAAATCAAGAGTACATCTTATGAGAAGGATTTAGGAGTCATAGTGGACTCTAAGCTATCAACTTCCCAACAGTGTTCAGAAGCCATTAAGAAGGCTAACAGAATGTTAGGTTATATAGCACGATCTGTGGAGTACAAGTCCAAGGAGGTTATGCTCAACCTTTATAATGCACTGGTGAGGCCTCATCTTGAGTACTGTGTGCAGTTTTGGTCTCCAGGCTACAAAAAGGACATAGCAGCACTAGAAAAGGTCCAGAGAAGAGCAACTAGGCTGATTCCAGGACTACAGGGGTTGAATTATGAGGAAAGATTAAAAGAGCTGAGCCTTTACAGTTTAAGCAAAAGAAGATTAAGAGGTGACATGATTGAAGTGTTTAAAATTATGAAGGGAATTAATACAGTGGATCGAGACTTGTATTTTAACATGAGTTCATCAAGAACACGGGGACACAGTTGGAAACTTTTTAAGGGTAAATTTCGCACAAACATTAGGAAGTTTTTCTTTACACAAAGAACGATAGACACTTGGAATAAGCTACCAAGTAGTGTGGTAGACAGTAAGACGTTAGTGACTTTCAAAACTTGATTTGATGTTTTCTTGCAGAAAACAAGTGGATAGGACTGGCGAGCTTTGTTGGGCTGAATGGCCTGTTCTCATCTAGAGTATTCTAATGTTCTATTAAAATAGAATGAACTAAATTGCTTCCAAAACCTTATAAATCAGAATCAAGCTCATCAACTCCTCACACACACGTGTCTATATATACTGTATATTGCAAACAACAAACACGATGTAAACACAACTCAGATTTAGTGAATTCATATCTGAAGTACAGATGTTAGAATCTTTGAACAATGTGAATGCTTACAGGTTAAATGACATGTTATGAGTTACACAAGAGGTCACCTTTAGGACCAGAGTGTGCAACCCTAAGAACAACAATACACTCCTGTTACCACATGCAAAAAGATCAACATAATGTACTGATCTTATTTGAACCACAATATATCAGCGTTTTGTGAAGTCATACTTCACAATTCAGCACAAGAACAAATGACACAGTAAACAAGTCCATGATGACCATGTTCTATTTAGAGAATAAGCTGACACCCATGTCCTCTCTTTGTTGCTCTAATCCTCCTTAAAAATTAGCTAGAGTTAAGCTTGTTGTGATAGAAGGAGTTGAATTCAGAATGAAGATTCAATATCAAGTAATCATCTCTATGCCAAGAAGCTCTATACATGAAAGGGCTACTACAGCTGTGAGGCAAAAAGTGTTAAACAGAAAGAGAGGAAAAAGAAAAAAAAACCTTTCTATATTTTGTCTAAGTTTTATTTATACCGTGAAGGGAATAACTTCGATTTTAGCTGGAAGCCAGATAATTCTCCAAGACTTGGGTATCATGAGATCAGATAGTGAGAAAGCATCTGTGTTCTGCTACTTGCCTCTGCACTGAGGTCTCAGGGATATACAGCACTGCAGTGAAGCATAAGACTGTGCTGGCTATATAACACACTAGTCTATGCTCATGTCAGGAACCTAAACATTATTAAGATATCTGTGGTAAAGTTTTCACTTCCCCTGAAATGTTTGAGATGAACTCTGTGTAGCACTGTCTTCGGGAAAAACAAAGTGATCAATGCGAGAACACATCAGCCTCCCTTGGACAGACCAATCAATGCTAGAAAGAACCTTGCCCAGGGCCTTATGCAAATAGAAGCACGTCCTGTAACCTAGGGAGTGAACATGCGCAATAGATCAATGGGATCTGATAAAACCTTACAGCTATATCAGCCACAGCCAGTAAATATGTAATGATGAATCCCCTAAGATTCAAGTGAACTCTTAAACTAGGTTAGTTTCAACAGCAAGCAGCAAAAAAGGCCTTTTTTTGAATCCAAACACAACAGAGGTAAAGAAGGAAGAAACAAAAAGGGGAGAAGCACAAAAGGTGGAAAATTATGAACAGTCATTTTCAACAATACTTGTTTAAGACATAATGATTTTCAATTACATTACCATGGCAACATTAGTGTTCACAAAACTGCTGCTATGCTCTAAACATCTTGTCCAAGTATATTTTCACTATTGGAAAAATGGATTACACATGCAATTAATGTACCTTGTAAGAAAATTAAAACAAAAACAGTAATAGCAATAAAATGTTACTTTTGATCATTACTGATGATGGCACTGTATAAAAATATCAGCTTGGTACTGACATTTAGAACATGTAATAATCATACTAAGTTTTGCTGACTTAGATACTTTGATATTGAACCTTAAAAGAAATAAAATAGCGCACTTAAATTTTACACTTTCTACCTATCTGTCTACCTATGACTTTTATGTATGAACCATAAACACAGAAATTCAAGGTTTCTCATGAACCTTTTCATAAGTGTTTTTCTGCTTCTTATTGTTTTAGAAGATGAGATTGAATAGTAACTACACACTCTCTATATAAAATACAAATTTAAAAAACAGCCAAACCCAGCTCAATCATTCCAAGGCATAACAGCAAGGCTATATAGAGTGTAAGAGAAATCCATCTCCAGGAAGCCATTTTGGAACTTTTGTAGGGAGAAATAAGCATTCTCATGAACTAAAACCCAGTAATATCAAAAACATAGAGAATATACTTAATCTAATTGTATGCTGACAGGATAAAAAATAATTAAATCAGAAAAATAAATAAAGTTGACATTTCTTCTCAACACGCACTCCTGCTGCTAAGGAGCAGATGTCAACTTTCAAGACAACAAATGGAATCTGTGTGGGAAAATAGAGGAGCTTAAAAAAGTTTAGCAGAGAACTATGAAGGAATTATTATGAATCTGTAGAAACAAAAACAAAAATTCTTGCTGCTTTACCTTATAGCACAGGTATTTACATGATTTTATTTATTACAGGGAGAATAACATCAGATGCTTTAAAATATATATCTTTAATTAACATCTAAAGAGGTATTACTATTCCAAATGCTCTATTACTCTTTAAGCAAGCAAACATTAAAATGCCGCCATTAGAATCAGAATCTAATAAACGCATAACTAAATTGGGTGATATTTGTTCCCAGAAAAGCATTAAATGCTCTGAGACACTAAGACAACCTGGTAAACAGAAGGCAGGCATTAACCGTAAACTTTAACAAACAGAAATGCACAAGGCACAAAATAATTATCATCCATTAACAGCTGTCAAATAATATAGACAAATACAGCATAGGCAAATACAGCACATAATAAATAATAAACAGAGGTGATCCCTGGCTAAAGGCAAAGAAGGGCTATAAAAGTAACAACTGGGATCCACTATTTTAATTGTCTTCAAAATTTTGAACACTTTAATTATTTAATCTCTTAATCTCTGTTTGCTTATATGGAGAAGGCTCAGGTCCTTCAATCTTTCCTCAAAGTCAATACATCGCAGGCCTGGCAATAGTCTAGTCACTCTTTTCAGGACTTTCTCTAGCACAATATATTTTTTGCAATGTGGAGACTAGAATTGCACACAGTATTCAAAAAGAGGCATTATAAGTTTCTTATGGACTTAAGTATAACCTCTGTTGACTTGTAATCTACTCACTTTGCTAAGGAACTTGTAATGAGTTTTCTTTAACACTTCTGTACATTATCTGGATGTGGATAGCAATATGTCCATCACAACTACCAAGTTCTTCTAATATGGTCTACTGTCAAGTTGTAGATCTCCAACTGCAGTTCTACCTGGTTTAGTGTCACTTGTAAAGTTAACTAGCTTAATATTTATACTTTAATCAAGATAATTTTTATAGATATAAAAGAGCAGCAGGCGCAGGACTGATTTTTCAGAAATGCTACTTTTAAATTTAGTTCTTATATGCAAACTCTTTGCTTTCAGTGTTTAAGCCAATTTTTATATCAGTCTACTTTCAAAAACTCTTTCGGAACACATCTTTTTTTCTTCATCATAGAGTTCTAGGATATCAGGGAAATGTGATTTTCCTGTCTAAACTTTGTCGACTATTTACTAATATGCCTTTGGTTTAAATGGGCAGTTTGATCTTTTCCAAAATAATTGTTTTCATTAATTTACCCACAATATGAATTAGGCTGTTTATATAATGGGACATTATCTTCTAGCTTGAAATCTTTAGGAATCTCCCTATTTTGCAATTAAATTGTGAAGAATCGGGTTTAAATATGTATTCATTAAATTCGTTTAGTACTTCAGAATACACATTATCTGGTTATGGTGATTTATTTCATTTTCACCTCATTATTATAATCAGCCCTTTTCTCAGTACAATTTCTAAATCAAAGAGTACCTCCTTAACACTAGAATCCCTGAAGCCACGAAAAAAGTCGTAATCCCGGGCCACCTTAAATTCCTTCTCACCACTCCATCGGTGTCTTTGTTTAGTAAACATGTCGATAAGAACAAGCAGCAATTTCATGTATGTTCCGTGTCTACAATAATCTGGGTAAATGTAGGCTGACATGAAATGAGTGGCAAGAAATGCTGAACGCATACCTAAAACAGAAACATTTTGCATGTTTTAGTGATAATTATGTGAAGTGTATAATGTGTGAAGACTTTAGTCCAAATAAATTAAAATAAAAAATTTGAGTCTGTAACATCAAGTGTAAATTTTTGCTACATGTGCACATGATTAAGGTTCCTTAAATCCATTTGTCTTCTTCCATTTGACCCATCCATAATACTTTGGAAAAAAGCCAATAAAGTCTTTAAAAAACGCAAGAAAAAATATTTTTTGAGAAGCAGAAGAAATCCTACACAATCCATTTTGTACATGTTTCTCAAAACAATTTAATAATTTTAATACTGTACATAAAATGATTTCTTCAAAATGTCAGATATATTGTCTCTTTCTTTCAGGTGTGTACATTGCAACAGGTACACATGTCAAAAATGTAGGAAGGACGGTCCTTGAGTGTGTGCGAACTGTTAACATTTGAATTTGATGATCAATTCCATCAAATGAATAATTCCAAATATCATATATACCTGTGTCTTTGTTTTTGTGACATCATAGACCATAAGGTGCATACTAATTCAGCGTAAACAGGAACACTCAATAAAACTCAATTAAAAAAAATCAAGTGACGGTGAGATACGAAGACGGCAGATTCACTAGCGTTTGTGTGTCAGCTTTTATCTCTCCAGATCAGAGAACGTCCAGTTCCATTGCCTCAAAATACCACTCACATCTACAGTTATTCCCATTTTCCAATAAAAACTAACAGCGTCAGATCCCTATTGTAGAAACAGAACACACATAAAATGCATGTGTTCCAAATAACGATCTATTATTTCCACTCTAAAACTCCAGGACTTCACTCCCAGATAATCAAGGAATGAGCTGGGAGAACTTTGTGAACGTTCTGCGGCGGTGGCGGGATGGAATAACAGGCTGCTTGCTGCTTGTCTTTATTGGCACATTTACAGGACAAAAGATGCTGACGGAGAGGTGTAATGGGATTTAAGGTGGGCCGGATCTACAAGTTTTTTCGTTGACTCTGGTAAGTCTAGTGTTAAAAGAGAGTCAAATATTACAATTAGCAAAAGAGAACAAATTCTCTTTAAAAGATTCCTTGCAAAAGGTCAGGAAAAAATCTGCTTGAAAAGCTATTCATCCCAATTAATTTAAAAATGTACACAAATTTCAGTTAAAAAAGAGGGACTTACTTCACACTGTCCAAGTGGCATAAACATACTCCGATTATTGAGGTGAGAGTTTGTATTCAATGTACTCATCCCGTGTTGTTCCAGATCATGTCTGGAGGTCAATGGGATGACTGTGTATTTTTCCTGGAATAAGATCTAGAGTTTTATATGGGTGTAGTCACAGGGTACGACCTATTAGTATATTCTGGGTTCAAGTGAGCATATTGGTTTAAAAAAATACGCACAACACATGGACTGTATCAGATTTGAAAAAAAATAGTAAAGGGGTTATGCAGGCTTGGAAATTAAGTATGCTTTTTACCACATAACTGTCAAGTCGGGGAGCATGCACTGGTACAGTGCTTCGCCGTACCCACTACATGACGAAACAAGTCGGGATCCCGGTTTGCAACCCCTCAGGCAGAAGCACGGTCCAGTCTGACCCTCTGGAAATAAACCTCTAAATGCCGCAGCCAGGTGTTACGTGGGCGACCCCTTGGCCTGGTCCAGCCACTCGGGTTCCCAACAATGAGGATCTTACGAGCCGGATCACCCTCGGGGAAATGCACCACATGGCCACAGTGCCGTAACTGACGCTCCCTCAAACTGCAGGTAATGTGCCTCATTCGGGACTCCATGAGCAGCCGCTCATTCAACACAAGTCAAACCAACGGTACCCAAGGATTTTCCGGAGAGACACAGTACCAAAGGAGACCAGTCTTCGTCTCAGGTCACTGGATAGCGTCCATGTCTCGCAACCATATAGCAAGACAGGAAGCACCAGGGCTCTAAAGACTTGGACCATCGTCCTTTTGCATAGATATCAGGAGCGCCATACACCCCTTTCCAGTGACCTCATGAGCCCCCATGCTCTCCTAATCCGTCTACTGACTTCATAGGAAGAGTCACATGATTGGCAGCAGTAAATATTAAGGAAACACATTTTGAATAACTTATAACAGGATATAAAAAACAGGCAAAAACACTTTGTCCTTCTGCAGGATGTTAATCTTAAAAATGGAGAGAGAACTGAGAATTCTAGGGGCAAGGAAGCTGTTCTCTAGTTTAAAAGTGCAGGAAACAGAGAGATAAAATTCTTTGTCCCAATGAAAGCATTCAGGCAATCGTACAAAACCAACAGCAAAATTGACTTATTTTACATATGAATTAAATACTATTTATTTACTGGTAACTCAGTATATTGTGCAAAATAGCTGAGGGGTACAGTATGATTCAACAGGTGTATATTTTACATCAAATCAGGCCATCTCCCTGATGGACAGAACAAAGAAGAGGGAAGAGAACCCAGATTTGTGGAAGCAAGATCTTATATGGCAACTTTTGCCACAATAGCACAATAAGTCTATTGCATGTGCCACTCTTATACACAACTATATTCTAAAAAAACAACAGAAACAAAAACTTACTGAGAATACTAATACTTAATACTAATATATACGGCATACTGTGTGTGTGTATATATATATTTATGGGTCTTAAGGAAAAATATTTCAAAAGTGTTACATATGGAATACTTTTAATGTATACAAGCACATACATCTCACTTAGCTGGGAAATGGGAAAATACTTTACGAGTTACATACATTTACAGAACACCTTTAGGTATCATTTGGGGGGAAATCTAGTAATGTCTGAAACACTATTATGAGATTAAAAAAATTAATTTTGTTAAGTTTATAATGTAATGCTATTTTAAAATGGAAACAGTAAGACGCTACAAATGGCTCTGTGCTCTAGTATGGGTTTTTCTTGGCACCAGATAAACTCCATTTGGCTTGCTTGTCAGATGTCTCAAAGCCAACTTATCCTTCATCTAGAAAACCCAATCTGGCACACTTGGCTCTGGATGGTTTCTATCAGATTGAAGATTAATTTTTCTACAAATTTTTTGACAACACTTTTAAGCTAGTCATGTCAATATATTAATGAAAATGTAAAGAAACTACATTCTTAGAACTGTTAATTATGCAGCAAATTACCTTTTTATATTGCCTTTCATGCAGAATACTTGAGCCAACAAACAATTCTCTTAAATTATAATACACTTTTTCAAAATGAGTTAAACCTTTTATTTTTGGGTTATGGGATCAGCTGCAGAGCCATGAACCCTTGTTTACTTTCCAGGCCAAGAAGTCTTTATGTGGTTCCTTGAGCAGTAGACTTCAGCTTTTTTCAAAGTCCAATGTATTCTAATAGATTAGCAGGCACCTCAGATATTTTCAAATTTGTAGCTATCCAATGATACAATGGTTTACTAAATTTACTGCCTGATAGGTTGTTTACTCTGCTACTCAAACACTATTTTTTTGCAGATGCATCTTTTTAATTTTCATAGTTAGAATATTGAATTAAATTATACCTTCAGTATTATGGGGTAGCATGAGGCACAATGGTAAGTGCTACTTGATCTCAACTCCAAAGACAAAACACTAAATTCTAACCTGACTTTAGTTTGGTGACACTTTAAACTCATAAATTGGCTTTGTTAGAGTACTAAAATGTTTTCCATGGGTTAGATTTTGTTACATACTGTAACTCTAAATTGGCTAGCACGATGAATGTTTACATGTGCTCTACAACTGGCTCCTATCCCATCTACAACTCATCTCTGACTTATGCCTAGTAATGCCCAGTACCATAAATAAGAAAGAGCAAGTTTAACTTGAACTTGACAGAAAAAACTGATAACTTGATGTTATGATTAGTATTGTTTTCGCATAGCTTTAGCCTGGGCCCTTTTTGTGAACTTTCCCAATTCTTAGTGTGTTTTTGTGGATTTCTTTTACAAATGCCAGTTCCCTTCAACATACAAAAGATATTGCGATAACAGAAGACAACCATTAATTTGGCCCAGTATGAGTGAGTATGAATATGAGATTGTTCCTTCACAGATTAGTATTTTCACCATGGTGGGTTCTTAATTTAGGCTCAAAATTTCAAAATAGCCTCTAGCTTGTCATGACCTGAAATCAGGTGAAACAGGTACAGATGACTGCTCTAATGTTCAACAAAAATAAATTAATGGGTAGGTAGGAAGATGGGTATCTGGGAAAACCAAAACATTTATTGGATTAATTCTTCTAATTAATACTTAAATAAGATGAAAAAGAGAGCAGCCATTCCACTCATTTGCTCACTGGCTGTGTTAGTTTTCTCTGTTGTTCAAGGTTTTCTCAGTGTTATTCAGTGTTTTTACATTTAGTTTACTATTACACTGTGCATTCTATAGTATAATTAACTATATGTGTGCTTAAAAATCATTAAAAAATATATTTACATACAGTTCATATGGTCTGGAATGGATTAATTGTATTTACATACAATCCTATGGGGGAAATTACTTCGGTTCACGACCAAATCGGTTTACGACCAGAGTTTTGGAACAAATTATGGTCGTGAACCGAGGTTCCACTGTATTTATTCACTGTAAAGAGTTATGGCATAACAAAAAGAAATCTAGAAACAAAAAGCAATGAAAATGTATAGGTTTCTGTTAATGGGCTGGATGCAGTACACTCTTTTCTAATTGGTTATATGTTGGTGTCCTGCAAATGATTAGTTTATTGTCCACTGAAATTGCTTCTTCCTTATACTCAGTGCTGCAGTAATCACTGGCTCTCTGTTAACCTAAACCACATGGATTAAATTTACCCCTCGGAACATGTAATACTAAAAGCATACATATAACTTGTTCAGTTCTTTTCACTTGACCACACGCATTTGCTTAACCTTTTCTTTACTAGATGTCACCACATAGCAGGAACATAACACATGTACATGTTACCGAACCCCAAGCAGAGAATGTCTTTGTGAAAAAACCAAACACTTTTGCAAAATAATGCAATAATATATTTTTTTAAATTGCAGAAATAAGCTTCTGTAGTAAAGCAGTAAAGTAGTTTATTTAAGCAATGCAGTTATTTTTAAATCAATAAAATGTATTCCATTAAGTTATTCATTAATTTAAAAAGTAACCTGACTACATAACAAATGTTACTTTTAGTGTGTCACCCCCAACACTGCTTAGCAGTCCTCCCCAAGTGTAAGTCAATTGATCTGCAAGCTGATAGCCATCAGATGGCTTTTAATTTGTTCAAATATACTTGTTCATTATATACCTAATAAAACACTTATTGCATTTGTTACCGAGACAATCCCCACCTCTGGTGACTGTGGTGAAAGTGGCTTCATGTTCCTTGACTTTGCAAAAGGTCAGGGGCTGTGAATCGCTGGATCTTGGTTGCAGCACCCAAAACCGCGTCGTTGGACTTGGTACTCCAATACTGGTGGCGTGGTGAAAGAGATCGATCAAATCCTCGTGGGCAGACGCTGGAGGCTCTTGGAAAACTGCAGGGTTTACAGAAGTGCCCAGTTTGTGAATTCTGACCACAGACTTGTTGTTGCTACTCTTAGGATCCAGCTTAGGTCCAGTAGGTTACCAACTACTGGGAAAATGAGCCTGGATTTGGCCAGACTCCAAGACCAGGCTGTTTCTAATGATACTGCATGCAGTTTGTGTGAGGAACTTACAGATTTGGGTGCGACTGCCAATCCTAATGTAATGTGGGAGACCGTCCGTGACAAGACCCTGATGGTTGCTGAGGGATTTGTTGTTGTTACGGGTGTTCCCAGAAGGAGGTGTTTCATCTCGCAGGGCACCCTGGATATCATCGAGACGAGTCGCAGAGCATGGCTCAATGGCAACTCTGCTCTGTACCAGGAACTAAGAAGGATGGCTGCGAGAGGCGTTTGTTAGAGGAATCTGTGAGCAAGTGACATACCATCTGTGGTCTAGTAACCCACGTCCTGCTTACAGAGGAAACAAAGCATTACGCACATCCGAATATGTTCCGTGGATAGTCGCACTCAGGGCGGCTGATGGAACGGTCCTTATGGATGACACTGCAGTTGTGACTCACTGGGCTGGCTACTTTGAGCATTTGTTCAAAGCTGATCCTCCGGCTAGGACATTGGATATCTCTGGGTCCACGGTTCTTGAAGCTGATCCTCCAATTAGCTGTGAACCACCCAATCTCACTGAGACTGCACAGGTGGTGAACCAGCTGAGGGGAGGAAAGGGTGCAGGGATCTGTGATGTACAGGGTAAACTTATCCAGGCTGGTGGCAAGGCTGTCCTCCTGGCATTGCAAGCAATCTATGCTTCCATTTGGGAGACTGACATCATCCCAACTGACTGGAAAACGGGACTTGTTGTCCCTATCTGAAAAAGGAAGGGTGATTGCTTGAATTGCAGCAACTACAGGGGGATAACACTTCTCTGTGCTGGGTAGGGTCCTTGCTAGGGTCGTCCTCAATAGGATCCGTGATCACTTGCTCACCTACCAGCAACCGGAACAGTCTGGTTTTACGCCTATGAAGTCTTCCATTGACCGCATCCTGACATTGAGTGCAAATGCGAATATTGGCACAATTTCTTTGCAGCCTTTGTCAATTTTCGTAAATTGTTCGACTCAGTTGATCGAGCTGCCCTGTGGGACATCCTGAGGGTTTGCATGATCCTCTTGAGGTTGCTGGGTATCATGGCTGGCCTACACACTGGTGCGCTGTGAGTGCTGTGCAGAGTGGAGGCAAAACTGTGTTTCTCCCAGTTGATGCTGGGGTTTGTCAGCGGTGTGTTTTTGCTCCTACTCTGTTCAATGCTTGTATGGACTGGGTGTTGGGCAAGGTTGTGGGGTTCAGTGGCTGTGGGGCATCTGTTGGTGAAGAAAGATTCACGGATCTTGACTTTGCTGATGATGCTGTGATCTTCGCTGAGTCAATGGAGGCTCTGATCGGGGCGCTCGAGAGACTGAGTGAGGAGTCTGAGTGTCTGGGCTTGTGAATGTCCTGGATAAAACCCAAGATCCAAGCCTCTAATGACCTCTTGGGAACAACCATCAGCATTGTGTCTGCCCGGAATATGGAACTTTGGAATGTAAATCCAGCAACGTTATACTGGATTGACAACCTAGTCTACACATCTTTTGGAACTGGTTAACTCTACTGCCTCATTCATTCCAAGATCCCTGGATTTTAAACTACAGTCAGATAGCCACTCTAAGTGTACAAATTGCACGTTCTTTCAGTAGGCTTTCTTCAATTTCTTTTCCCTTTCAAAAGATTCCATTAAACCTGATTGGCAACTTTAAACTGATACCTTATGAATGTGTGCACGTGACAAGCAAACAGCTTGCTTCCCATTCAGGGATGACTTGTGAAGCTGTCTCCTACATTGAATTTTATTTTGCGGGTTAATAAATGTGTCAAGACTACAAAGGACAAAGTCATTTTGTATCAAGTGTGTAAAACCTCTGAACTGGTATACACCTGATCACTTTCCCTATCTGACGATGAAATGAAGCACTCTAACCTTTGCAAAGTCACACGTATGACATAAAAACCTATCCTGAATTACATTTTGGGCATTTTTATTTACAACTTTATCTAGTACATACAATATAAAAATTCATATGTACAAGGTAATATCTTATATGAATGACACAATAAATCATATTTATATGAAACTACGTCAAAGGTAGAAATTTTTATGTTGTACATACAAAATACTATTTTGCATGTGCGAAACAGTTTCATGTACGTATGAGATAATGTTGTATGTATAATATAGGAACCCCGAATATTTTTTACTTTGCAGTTCAGGGCATCTGTATGATTTAATGTGGCCTGACTGTGAAAATATTTCTATCCTCCAATTTTTCTTAACCTGCCTCTAATTTTGTAACCTTTTCATTTTAACGTTGCTTGCAAACACAATGCAGTTTTAAAAATGTCAAACATTTAATATTGTATTGAAAAACAAGACGGCTAATTTAACATCTTATAAATAAACAATAAACCTGCATTAATTTTTAGCCATAATTAACCACAATTAAATCTTAATATGTAACAAATGGTTAACATCCATTAAATTCTCGGAATCTCACTACCAACACCCACTAAAAATTAAGGAATAAAAACCAACTGCAAGGACTTAAAATACTACAGAGTGACACTACTCTTATTTTATATGTAATTTCTGAAAACTATTACAAACACTGCAATCTGCAGCAATACACACTAGCTGTTTTCTTTTTCTATGAGAAGAAAAAATAATGAGTTTATTTGTTTAAATTATTAATTAAAAACAGAATATTTCTATTTTGACTGTTTATGATAACCAATAAAAACATTTAAAGAGTTGTGAACACTCCATTTAAAATAGATGTCATTTCTTCACATTGGAGAATTTGCTGTCATAAAACAAATCTGTGAATAAACAGACTAGAAAATAACATTCTGTTTCACATATTAGATTGCACAAACAGTTTTAGGCAGTAGTGGAAGAAGCCATACTAAAAGTATCTAAGATGAAAAAAATAATAACAATAATGTCCTAAAGGATAGTACAGAAGCACAGGCTGCAGATTTTTTAATTAACTGAGAAATGATCCATCAGTTTGCTATTAGGATAACAGTAGCTGTCAGTGGTATCAACAGTAGAAGTAAAGGATTTTCAGTAAAAACATGTATTATTCATTGATGCATAACTGGGAAGTTTTCTCTGTAACAGCAACTTTTACAAGGTTTCCTAAATTAATATTGATTTATAAGAATTTGCCAATTATGAAGGGAGATAAAGGTGTTTCACATATAAAGCATGCTGGAACATTTCAATGTTTATTTTTAAAAGACAATTTAAGAAATCTTAAATACACAAAACATTTTAAAGAGAACAATGCAAAAGAAATGAACAAGCACACAATTTCCTTTACATTTCAGAGAGCAAAAAATATATATTTCAATGTTAACTGTGCTTAGGACATACAATTTTTGTATTAAATGAATCAAACAGTGAACGGAAGAAGCACCTTTGTGGTTTAAATATGAATGATTCAGCCATTATGTTAAAATCAGCAATACAACAATATAAAGTAGCTGTAAAAGTGTGTTATGCAAATAATACTGTAATTTGCATCTTGATAAAGATTATTTTTGCAAATGTGTTATTTGGCTTTTTAACTGTATTGGCAGTGGCCATCATTTTCCAACATCTGTTATCACAGCAAGTATTCCAAAAGTGCCAAAAATAAAAACAAAAAAAAAACACAAGGCTCTCTATTATATTAACGCTGGCCATCAGAGGTTTCCCTCTCAAATTACCAAGGAACTATCACAGAAATTAGGCATGAATCGTTTTAGTAGTGTCAACATCTAACATAACAAATACAGTATTTCCTTTCTTGTACATTTAAACTTTTTTTTTGTAGAAAAGAATACATTTTGCTTTAAAATCAGTTTGCATTAATAACTGTGGTTTAGCTGTTGTTACAGGAACAAAACCTAAAATGGGGACTCAGGAAAAACAGTAAACTTAAAAATGTGATCTTAGTTCACTGGTTCCTTTTTGAAAAAAGATATCACTAAAGTAAAAAACAAACAAGAAAATAATAAAATTAACCTTTTAAATATTAAAAAAACAGCACTGCAAGCACATATTTCAAAAGCTTATATTTGATTGGCTATCTCCTACAGAAAACTATAAAAGTATTTTTGGACTGATGTAGAAACAATCAAGACATTTAGGTTTTACAATTGCTTACAAAGCATTCATCGTACAATTATAAAGTATATCCATTAAATATTAGTTAAGATAAGGTAGGACATAATGCTCACCTGCGTACCAAAGATTTCAATGAATATATTTTCTACTTTTGTTCATTCATTTACTATGTTAAAATTTTGTTTCTATAGTCTTAAATGATAAGATTGGTATTTTTAAAGTTAAAGTTATTTCTTCATGATCATGGTATATATTAATTTGCTACATATGATCGTGTTCTAAACTGAAACATTTCTTATAAATTTTTAAAAATACCTGGCCTGTTCTGAGTTTTATAGAGGTGAAGGGGCCTTGTAACTGCAGATCAGATCTGCACATCGTGTAGGGGGGAATTTGAGTCCATTATTCCCTGCAGAACTGCCTTAAATTTTCCATATTCTTTGGTTGTCTTCCGTGTATGGCCCGAGCAAGAATGCTTCAGCAGGATGTGCCGATATAAGCGTGCATTTAATTATAATTGAAGATGTTATTCGTCTGTTGAAGCACTTAAAAGTATGCTTAGCAAGTGTGACAAGACAGATTTTGGAATACAGACGGCGAAAATCACACTTTTGGGGAGTGTCACAAAATGCTTCAGTGGTGCATTCGCCAAGCCACTATACTATACCACTATACTACGTGGTACCAGACAAGGATGCACCTTGTCACCACTGCTATTTGCAATAGCCATTGAACCACTGGCGGTTCACTGTCAAAATGTTGATCAGGTAAAGGGAATTATCAGAGAGGGACTGGAACAGAAAATTTCTCTATATGCAGATGATACGGTACTGTATATATCAGACGCACAAAATTCTGTGCCTGCAGTCTTAACAGCACTCACAGAATTTCAAAAGATCTATGGTCTCAGAATTAATTTGAATAAAAGTGTACTCTTTCCAGTGAATTCTCAAGCATATAATATTAGATTGAACACCCTACCTTTTATCATTGCAGATCAGTTTAAATACCTAGGGGTTAACATTACAAGTAAACACAAAGCTCTTTATCAACAAAATTTTGCCATCTGTATGGAAAAAATTAAGGAAGACTTACATAGTTGGTCAACCCTTCATCTCACACTAGCTGGAAGAATTAACGTTGTTAATATGAGTATTCTTCCTAAGCTTTTTTTTTTATTTCAAAACATTCCAGTATACATTAATAAATAATTTTTTAAGCAATTAGATTCAACAATAACCTCATTTTTTTGGAACTCAAAACATCCACGTATCCAAAGAGCGACCCTACAAAGACCTAAGGCAGAAGGTGGCATGGCTCTACCTAACTTTCAGTTTTATTACTGGGCAGCAAACATACAAGCTATTAAAACCTGGACATAAATAGATGAACATACACAGGCTTGGTCCGCAATAAAAGTAAAATCCTGCAGTAGTTCTTCCTGCACTTTGCCTCAACAAATGTAAGTTGTCGCCAATATACTAATAATCCAATTGTGCTTCACTCACTCAGAATATGGAACCAATGTAGAAAGCATTTTAGGATGGAGAATCTTTTATCTGTGGCACCTCTGCAAGAGAAGCACCTCTTTCAACCCTCGCAAACATATGCAGTTTTTAATATCTGGAAAAGATTTGGGATTAAATTGCTTAGAGATCTTTACATAGACAACATCTTTGCATCCTATGAACAATTACAATACAAATTAAACTTTCCAGCTACACATTTCTTTCACTATCTTCAAATTAGGAACTTTGTTTAGCAGAACCTGTCTGGTTTTTCTCATCTTATAGCCTCCTTCATGCTGGAAAAAATATAGCTCAATTTCGAGGA
Organism: Polypterus senegalus; assembly: GCF_016835505.1. Lineage (NCBI taxonomy): Eukaryota > Metazoa > Chordata > Cladistia > Polypteriformes > Polypteridae > Polypterus > Polypterus senegalus. Next base: position 141,951,777 of record NC_053160.1, read on the forward strand.
CTTAGACACCATCTCTGCAAAATATAAAACTAGTAAAATACCGGCGCTTCAAAGCAGTTGAAGTAGTGTGTTAAAGAAGTAATGAAAAAGAAAAGGAAACATTGTGAAAATAACGCAACATGATTGTCAATGTAATTGTTTTGTCATTGTTATGAGTGTTGCTGTATATATATATATATATATATATATATATATATATATATATATATATATATACACATACACATAAACATATATATATACATATACACATACATACATAACTACATATATACATATACAAATATTCAGGTGCCAGTCATAAAATTCGAATATCATGACAAAGCTCTGATAGTGGCCTTCAGCTCTTCTGAATTGTTGGGTTTGGCGTATTGCATCTTCCTCTTCACAATACCCCATAGATTTTCTATGGGGTTAAGGTCAGGCGAGTTTGCTGGCCAATCAAGAACAGGGATACCATGGTCCTTAAACCAGGTACTGGTAGTTTTGGCACTTTGTGCAAGTGCCAGGTCCTGTTGGAAAATGAAATCTGCATCTCCATAAAGTTCATCAGCAGCAGGAAGCATAAAGTGCTCTAAAACTTCCTGGTAGACGGCTGCGTTGACATTGGACCTCGGAAAACACAATGGACCAACACCAGCAGATAACATGACACTACAAACCATTACTGACTGTGGAAACATTACACTAGACATCAAGCAATGTGGATTCTGTGCCTCTCCTCTCTTCCTCCAGACTCTGGGACCTTGATTTTCAAAGGAAATGCAAAATTTACTTTCATCAGAGAACATAACGTTGGACAACTCAGCAGCAGTTTTGTCTTTAGTCCTGGCGAGATGCTTCTGACGCTGTCTCTTGTTCAAGAGTGGCTTGACACAAGGAATGCCACAGCTGAAACCCATGTCTTGCATACGTCTATGCGTGGTGGTTCTTGAAGCACTGACTCCAGCTGCAGTCCACTCTTTGTGAATCTCCCCCACAGTTTTGAATGGGTTTTATTTCACAATACTCTCCAGGGTGCAGTTATCCCTATTGCTTGTACACTTTTTTCTACCACATCTTGTCCTTCCCTTCGCCTCTCTATTAATGTGCTTGGACACAGAGCTCTGTGAACAGCCAGCCTCGTTAGCAATGACCTTTTGTGTCTTGCCCTCTTTGTGCAAAGTGTAAATGGTTGTCTTTTGGACAACTGTCAAGTCAGCAGTCTTCTACATGATTGTGTAGCCTACAGAACTAGACTGAGAGACCATTTAAAGGCTTTTGCAGGTGTTTTGAGTTAATTAGCTGATTAGAGTGTGGCACCAGGTGTCTTCAATATTGAACATTTTCACAATATTCTAATTTTCCGAGATACTGAATTTGGGACTTTCATTAGTTGTCAGTTATAATCAAAATTAAAAAAAAATAAACATTTGGAATAAATCAGTCTGTGTGTAATGAATGAAACTAATATACAAGTTTCACTTTTTGAATGGAATTACTGAAATAAATCAACTTTGTCATTATATTCTATTTTAATGACCGGCACCTGTATACTGTATATATGCACATACATATATACATATCTACATATATTCATTCACACATACATATATACATACACACACACACACACACACACACACACACACATATATATATATATATATATATATATATATATATATATATATATATATATATATATATACACACACACACGCACACACACACACACACACACCCTTTGGGGTGCGAGCAGCTGTTGCTGGGCGTGCCAGAATCCATCGAGGAAGTAAACAGAAAAACATTATTTCTACAAATTCTTAATTTATCTATCCATTCCTAAATAATTAAATGGCCAGGCTATTTCATATCAGTGCAATACGCTATTTGTTAAAACGGATGACTTCCGCTCTTACGTGCACGTAGTGCTACATGGGAATTATGAACTATCGTATCTGTTCAAGTTCTATTTAAATATTAAATATAAGTAATTTTTACTTAGTCGACAGAAATATCTTTGGTAGGAATGTAAGTTAAATTTAGTCATCATTGCATAAATTTTTCTTCACCGTAGAAATGTAGAGACTAAATTCAACTGACATTTCTACCAAAGATATTTCTGTCGACTAAACAGAACCAAATATATTATATCCAAATAGAACTTGGAAAGATATATTTATTCGAATCTGAGCGCGCATTTTAGATCGACTTAACGAGCACTACATCGAGCCCCGTTCTATTGTGCTCTGGCCTGCCTGCCTCAATAAGTCACTGTCACTTCACTCTTACATTTTTACCGTTCATGTAATCATGGGCCTCTCTACAGTTTTCTTTATTTTCGGGTTATGTTCATTAAATTTACGTATGATCTGGTCCATTGGCGGACCATGCCTCTCACACCTAGGCCTTCAGTACTGCTCTGTCTGAAACAACCCGCCCCTCAAAAACTAATTTATGGTTATAAAAACCATCTTAATATGCAGAAATACAGTATAAAGAGCCTCTGCATCGCAGATAGATAACTCCTGTAGCCACAATAAATGCCTTTATTGAATAGACAAAACAGGGGTGAACACGTTCCTTTCTACTGCAGCCACAGCCGTGACACACATAAAAAAACATCAATAATAACTCATAAACTTGCAATATTATTTAAGAAAATCGGAACATTTTACTCATCAAAAATTCGGATTATTTGTAAACAAAATCCATCCTCCTCTCTTTTCTCAAAAACAGTTCAATAACTCTGTCGTACGGATTATCCGTGCGCCTCAGTTCCATCAAAAAGTCCCTTTCTATCGCCATCGAAGCGAATGCTGAAAATCGAACCTGCGGCTTCTATCCAATCAATGGGTCTGAATACGGTGACATCGCCGTACACCTGCTAGAGGGCCGTACTGACACCAATTCAAAATCTGATTGGTTAAAGCAACAGGTTAATCGACATTTATTCTGTGTTAGAGTACCTGCACAACGGATTGTAAAGTCCTCTCTGCCTGGCCACAAATGATGGCTGAAATGTGATTGGTTAAAAGATTTAATACGAAAATACATGCCTGGAAACAGCACAACCATCGGAAAAGCTTTGAAAGGAAGCGGACAGACTATTTGGTATTATTTAATAAGTATTCATGGACAAAATATAATTAACATCAGTTTGTAATTCAGATATTTTTACTTATGAATATGCTAAGCACAGTCCTTCACCCGCGAATATTAACCTTAAATGGGCAGGCACTCAATTACGTGGGAGGCGTGATGACGCAAGATACAACTCTGCCTCCTACGGCCATCGAGCTGCAGTCTATTACAGTATATGGACGAAAAAATAGGTTTCAATTATGACCATTACGCGTAGAATTTCTAAATGAAACCTGCCCAACTTTTGTAAGTAGGCTGTAAGGAATGAGCCTGCCAAATTTCGGCCTTCTACCTACACGGGAAGTTGAAGAATTAGTGATAAGTGAGTCAGTGAGTGAGTTAGGCCTTGTTCACACGGGCGTTAAAATCGAGCGTTTTTTTTGCGTTCGTAGCGTCAGGTGAGCGTGGATCAAGCGCCGAGTGTTTTCTACACGTAGGAGTCAATGAGAGTGTTCACACGGGCTTTGGTGACGTGCGTTTGTCCGGCAGCGCGTTTATCTGCATCAAAAACTTTGCATGCAGCTTTTTCTTGGCGTTCAAAACCCAACGAACGCAAGGAAACCGCTTCTAGTTCGTTTTCTGCGCGTTTATTTTACACTTCGGAGGACCGGATATATATAAGTTTACATGTTGTATATGAAAAAATATTAATATTTTTATGTTTTCATATACAACATATATATTTTCATATTGCTTATTTTATTTTATTGTCTCATGTAATTTGTAAACCATGAACCTATTAATTTATGTTCTAATATAATATTTGATAACGATTATGTAGGGGGGGCAATCCAGGGGGGCATATCAGTGCATAACACCGGTGTAAGCGCATGCTCGACTACTGTTTCCTTACCTCAAAGTTACAAGTAGTCTCTCTTCGGGGCTAACACCAAGTCGCATATTGGTTGATCGGCGTGCAATGTGGCATTGCACCAGCTGCAGCAGACAATCAAAAGTGGAAACCGACATCCGACAGTAATTAAAAAACTTGCGCGAAATTTTCGCATTTCTTCATAAAGCACAAAAAAACTTCCTTTAACCCAGTGTTTCTCAAATAGTGGGCGCCCGTGGCTCCGTCAAGGGGGTCGCGTTTGACCTCGGGGAACATGCTTTTTTATTTTTCTTTTACATTTTTTTTGAATTTAGAATGCACTTTAAATCTTTTCTGTTACATTTAATAAAGCTATTCTTTGTTGTAAATTGGTCCATATTTCTTTCTTTTTTTATTCTCTTATACGTTAATAAGGATACAAAGTTATGCAGAGGTGTACTTATAACAATTTTATAGACAAATTATACTATTTATAGTCGCGGGGGGCGAGATGTTTTCTTCTTCCTAGGGGGGGCATGACAGAAAATAATTGAGAAGCACTGCTTTAACCCGACGTTGTGCAGTCAGAGGATGAACCCAGTAGCGGCGGCGATTTTTTCTCTCCCTACGTCGCCGTATTACGAGTGATTTAAAACAAGAAGATTAATATCTAACATAGCAAAATGGTCCATATTGAAAGGAGGCACCTCAAATAAAACGACAAGGGCTTTCATATCCAGTTCCCGACACTGCCTCCACAGGTTAACACACAAACTACAATTTGGGCTGCAGGCTGGCGTTAGACAGAGACAAAGCGACGCCGGTGTAGAAGTCAATCGATCGCCACCACAAAATGCAACATAAACGTCTAGGACGTTCAGAGCAAGTTCGTTTATCCAAAAACTTAACGCCCGTGTGAACAAGGCCTTAGTGAGTGAGTGAGTTAGTCAGTCAGTCAGTCATTGAGGGCTTTGCCTTTTATTAGTATAGATTATTTTACAGTCCCTCCCTTTCAAAGATCCAAGAGGACAATTGGAAAAAGATCTTTTAATCAGTATATCAGAAAAGGAGTGGAAGGTAGCAATGCAGAGAACTCACTCGAGCTCCATATGCGCAAAGCATAAAATTATTCAACTCAAAATTATATATCAAGCACATCTGTCTCGCTTAAAACTGTCCAAAATGTCCAGGTCAAGATCTAACCTGCGAACGCTGCAATCAAGTCCTAGTTTCACTGGGTCACATATTTTGGGCCTGCATCAAATTAACATCATTTTGGACCAAAATGTTTAATTGCCTTTCAGACAGCCTTGGTCTGAAATCCCTCCTAACCCATTAACAACAGTGTTTGGTGTTCCTCCAGATGGGCTTAATGTGGAGAAGGACAAACAAACTGTGATTGCATTCACTACACTATTGGCACACAGACTTATTTTGCTAAATTAGAAGAATTCTAACTCTCCTCTTTTAAGTCAGTGGGAAACCGATGTTTTATACTATTTGAAATTGGAAAAAATCTAATTCTCCGTTAGAGGATCGGTACAGATCTAATCAATAATATTTTAGAAAAGCTCCTAAAGCACCGAGGAAGCAATTCTTTTTCGCATTTCTTTTTCTTCTCATTCATCTCTATTGCCTTTTTCAACTAATCAATTTAGGTATGTTTACAAGCTCTATTTCTTAGGGGTGGGGGTTATGTTGTTTTCATCCTTTTTTTTGTAAAAATTATTTCTATGGAAAAACTATTTGTATGGAATGATTACAATCTATACTAATAAAATGTTGTTTACAATACATGTTAGTTCCGTTTCTGTACTATGACCAGCACAGAAGCCACACTGGAATCTATACTAATAAAAGGCAAAGCCCTCACTGACTCACTAACTCATCACTATATCTCCAACTTCCCGTGTAGGTGGAAGGTTGAAATTTGGCAGGTTCATTCCTTACAGCTTACTTACAAAAGTTGGGCAGGTTTCATTTCGAAATTCTACACGTAATGGTCATAACTGGAACCTATTTTTCTCCATATACTGTATCGGGGTTCAGCTAGATGACCATGGGGGGAGGAGTTTCGTGTGACATCATCACGCCTCCCACATAATCACGTGAACTGACTGTGAGCGCAGTACGTAGAAAACAAGCTCCAAAAAGCGCTGAAGAAAACATGCATTATACAATTGAGAAGGCAGCGAAACAATAAGAAACGAGCAAGTGACACATACAAGCATATTCATAAGTGCAGCTACTGGGGAAACAAAGCACGGTGTAAACCGTAAGTTTAAATTAAGATTATAGACACGCTCCCACTGGCATTTGTCATACACAGTGACGCATACAAGCATATTCATGACTGCAGCTACTTCGGAAACAAAGCACGGTGTAAACCTAAAGTTTAAATTAAGTTCATAGACAGGCTGCCGCTGGCGTTTGTCATGCCCCGACTAATCACGGGATACAAGTTTAATGAGAGGACGCGGGATATAAGCGAGTTTTGACCACTTTGTAACTAAGTTAAAATTGCTGGTGAAGGGCTGTGCTTATGCAAATTCTGAGAGACTGTGTTTGTGGGGGGATTGACAGTTGAGGCGGGTGGGGGAGTGACGTCATCCTCTCCCCTCCCATTCACCTCATTTCGCTCTGAGCTCCGCAGCTAGTGGAAGCAACTTTGTCACGCTGCAACCAAATACTTACAGAAAAATCCACAAGTTAATGCACACGCTATCTCTAGAGTTTCTCCACACTCAATGTATTCCTTGCATCCCCGTTACACCATCTGATCTCCCATTTCAATTCAGATGCCTCCAATTTCCAGTAAAGCTCTGCTTCGCGATGAGAAGTAAGAAGTCTTAGGGACAGACCCAACAAAAGGTTGCCATTCATTTCAGGCAAGATTGCTTTCTCCTGGACAACTATACGTTGAGTTCTCAAGAGTGATCTTGCGCAGCTTCGTCATATTACAACCAGAGTGCTGAACTGACAACGTGATATATAAAGAGAACTATAATACTCGTAATGAACGAACAAAAAAACAGCAGAGAACCTGTGGATTAAATAAAAAGGCAGCTTTCTTGGCAAAGCAAGGAAAGAGGATGGCTTTATATGTCGTTCGTTTATAAAACAGCGGAGAAGCTGTGTAAAGGCTGCTTCACAAAAGCCAGCCGCCTTATATATGAGCAGGCAGTCAGCTAAAGAAGGGAATCAATAAATATCTCTAATCGTGATAAACAAACAAAAAATAGCGTACAAGCCGCGGATTAAATAAAGGAAATGGGTACCTGAACAGTACAGTAAGTCCCCAATAGCTACACAATAGCTATAAGAATCGTAATAAACGAACAATAAAACAGTACAAAACCGCGAAGCAAGGAGAAACGACAGCCTTATATGGCATTTGTTTATAAAGCAGCGGGGAAGCTGTGTGAAGGCAGCTACACAAAATAACAGCAGAGCGCCACACGCTGAATGTATTCCTCGCATCACCGTTGTACCCTCTGGTCTCACATTTCAATTCAAATGCCTCAAATTTACAGTAAGGCTCTGCTTCGCGATGACAATTAATAAGTCTCAGGGACACACCCCACAAAAGGTTGCCATTGATTTGAGGCAACATTGCTTTCCTCCTGGACAAAACTAGACATTGCATTCTCAAAAGTAATCTCAGTGCACAGCTTGGTCATATTACCACCGGACTGCTGAACTGACAACGTGGTATAAGCGGGGATTTTGCTATATACAGTAAATATATATATGTAGATATATAAGTATGTATGTTTATATATATATATATATATATATATATATATATATATATATATATTTACTAACAAAATACCAGCTTAGCGGAGAAGTAGTGTGTTAAAGAAGTAATGAAAAGAAAAGGAAACATTTTAATAATAACGTAACATGATTGACAATGTAATTGTTTTGTCATTGTCATGAGTGTTGCTGGCATATATATATATATATATATATATATATATATATATATATATATATATATATATATATATATATATATATATATATATATATATAGCAAAATACCCGCGCTTTGCAGCTAAGAAGTAGTGTGTTAAAGAAGTAATGAAACAGAAAAGGAAACATTTTGAAAATAACGTAACATGATTGTCAATGTAATTGTTTTGTGAGTGATGAGTGTTGCTGTCATATATATATATATATATATACATATATATATATATATAAATATATATATACACACAGAATATATACACACACACACACATATAAATATATATATATATACATATCCATACATATTTACACATATATATATACACACACATATATATAACTACATACATATATATATATATACTAGCAGAATACCAGCACATGAGAATAGATATCTACATATACACACACACACACACATATATATATATATATATATATATATATATAAATATACATATATATATATATATATACATACCTATCTACATCATATATACACACACACACATACATACACACACACAAATTATATACAGTATATGTATGTATATATATAATGTAGATAGGGGTGTGTGTATATATATATATATATATATATATATATATATATATATACACATACATACATATATATATATACACATATATATACTTGTGTGTATGTTTGTATGTGTCTATATGTGTGTGTATAGCTTTGGTCACTGAGTGCAAGGGAAAAATAGTAAAATATAGTCTAGAAGTTATTAAACAGTAAAACATTAATGTTTTAAGAAGTACAGGTACATTGAGCACTACTGGAGTGGTTGCGGGTAAACTACAAAGACTGTGTAACACAACAGGTAAGTAGAACTAACAGCAGCTAAAATGTATATGGATCATCTCTCGGTAGTAGATCCCTTTTGAAAGGCGCTACACGACGGCTGTGGTACAGAAATTACATTTTCTATGTGAACGTTCAAATTTGTGCCTCTGGTAATGTGCCTTACCGGCAATTAAAGAAAATTATTTTGTGTCCTCTGCAGTATTAAGAGCGAAAGGCTTTGGTTTGGGATAAAAGGAAAAAGGTGTAAAGAAAGGAAAGTTGCCTTTTCTTTTATATAGTATAGAGAGATGTGTTCACTGACGTTATGATCGCCTTTTGGGGACAGTCGTGGTGGGTCTTGTGTAGACTGGTGAGACGTCCCGCCATTAATCGGCTGTGATGGCACTGTCAGTCCTCCACTTGTGTGCGTGTCTTCATAATCCGAGCTGAGGACCTCATAATCGTATACGTGCAAAAGAAAGTGTGAATCGCTTTAATATTATTTTGCCGTGGTGTAGAAAAGGGGTCCCGTGTTTGCACATGTCTGGGCTATAGCGCAGGGGGAGGATGAAAAAAATTAAAAGTGCTCACTTTGACTTAAGGCAGAAGCACAGTCAGCGTCTCAAAGGTCGGCACAGCTATGCATGCGCGCTGGCTGCTCGACTTTTGCTGGGCAGGAGACCCCAGTTTTTGCAGACACGTTCATGATATCAAAAGTCTCAGTGCTCTTTGGAGGTCATTCATATATTATATATATAGCAAAATACCCGCTACCGCAGCGGAGAAGTAGTGTGTTAAAGAAGTAATGAAAAAGAAAAGGAAACATTTTAATAATAACGTAACATGATTGACATTGTCATGAGTGTTGCTGTCATATGCCTGCCTAAATAAGTCACCCTTGCTTTGCTCTTACTTTTTTACCGTTCATTTAATCATGGCTAGTGGCGGAAAAATTATAAAATGGAAGGAGGATTACACTGAGTATGGCTTTACCAAAACAATTATTGATGGCGAATCGATTATTCATAAAGCTTGAATTGGTGATCTGTTTTTCTGTGTTAACCTCATATTTTTTCATACTTCTTCTCAAACTAAGGTGGTGCGAGGGTAAAATGAATCGGGATGCGCTGATCAATGTAATCGGTGTACCAGGAAATTATGCATTGACAAAAGCTCCCCTTTGCTTGTAATGCAAAGTGTGATTAAATGCATTATTTTTTAACGTGTTATGGAGCACATGCATCGAAGCTTCTCCGCTGTGCTTGTGCTAAGAAAAGGAAAGATTTTAAAAATAACGATTGTCAATGTAACCTTTTGTAAGTAGTACCTGGAGGATTCAGTGTGGAGAAACTCTAGAGACAGCGTGTGTATTAACTTGTGGATTTTTCTGTGAGTATTTGGTGGCAGTGTGACGAAGTTGCTTCGGAAGACGGCGTTAGCCGCGGAGCTCAGCTCAGAGCGAAATGAGGTAAATGGGAGGGGAGATGATGACGTGACTCCCCCACCCGCCTTAACTGTCAATCCCCCACAAACACAGTCTCGAAATTTGCATAAGCACACCCCTTCACCTACAATTTTAACTTAGTTACAAAGTGATCAAAACTCTCGTTTATATCCTGCGTCCTCTCATTAAACTTGTATCCCGCATTACCTGCTGGCATGTGAAATGCCACCGGTAGCCTGTCTATGAACTTAATTTAAAGTTTAGGTTTACACCTTGCTTTCTTTCCGAGGTAGCAGCACTCATGAATATGGTAGTATATGTCACTCGCTTCCGCTTCTCAATTATATAATGCATGTTTTCTTAAGCGCTTTTTGGAGGTCTTCCTGGTTTTCTACGCACTGCGTTGACAGTCAGTTCACGTGATTACGTGGGAGGCGTGATGATGTCACACGAAACCCCGCCCCAAGTCTTTCCAGCTCAACTCTATTACAGTTAATGGAGAAAAATACCTTCCAGTTATAACCATTAGGCGTAGAATTTCAAAATGAAAAGTGCCCAACTTTTGTAAGTAAGCTGTAAGGAACGAGCCTGCCAAATTTCAGCCTTCTACCTACACGGGAAGTTGGAGAATTAGTGATGAGTCAGTCCGTGAGTGAGTGAGTGAGTGAGTGAGTGAGTGAGGGCTTTGCCTTTTATTAGTATAGATATATATACATATATACACATATATCCACATATATATACATATATATATATATATACACATATCTACATATACACACATACATATACACACACACATATATACACACAACTACATATATATATATATACACACACACACACATATAAACATATATACATACATATCTACATATACACACACACACATATATATATATATATATATATTGTGAGCTGGAGGGCTGATCGCACCCCAAATAGAGACAGACGCCCCTGGGAAAACCACAAACCCTGAAACACTGACTACACATTGCTCCTTATCCTTGCACTATAACGCGTAATACAAGCCTCGCGCAGTACTCCGCCGACTTATAAGCCTTGCCAGCGCCTGTCAGTTTGGGAATTGATTGTTTGCTTTTATCTCTCTCTGCTCCTAGCGGAACTGTTATATCTGACTTGTCATGGAGCACGTTTAAGCTCATGTGTTTGCGGTGTCTGAATAAAAATCCTTCTTTTTTCTACGACCTTCTGTGTCTCTGTGCAAATCTGTGACCCAAGCGTGACAAGTGGTACCAGAAGTGGTGGACACAGATGGATGCCGCCGAAGACTTATTTCAGAAGTCTAAAACATTTGCACTTAAAGACTGGAAACTAAACATGGATGACCCAATCCGTGCGCAAATTCAAGATTTGATACATAAAGTGCACTGTTGGTTTGAAGGAGACGTGATGGAAACAGTTGTCGTGAATATATTACTGGCGGCATACCTGAAGTTCTTGAGATGAATTTCTACGCCATGATATTAAATCATTACGATTATGTCCAGGCGATTAGAGGGTTCACAGTCCACTTGGAGAAAGAGCGGTGGATTTCGTGCTGCCGCAACCTGTGAGCGAGCGTCCAGGACATTCTCGCGCTCGATCGACAAGCTGCAGGACCTGAAAATCTAATGGGGTCAGGTAGGACCCGGAAATCCAGTCGTAGATGGGGCGCCTGTTTCTGGGGAGACAGCGGCAACAGCGGTCGACAAGACCGTGGAGGCTACAGAGCACGTCGGCGTGGGCGTCGCAGAGGATATTTCGAAGCGGAGCCGACTCATAGATGTTTCCGATGTGACCAGCTCGGCCATTTGGCAAGAAATTGTCGCTTGTCTCCAGCTCATTCAATGGGATTGGACTGGCGAGATTTGTTGCTCAACTATTACATATCCGGATGGAAAAGATGGCTTGTTGATCCGGTGAAATTGGGACAGAGAAATCTCAGCATTGTTAGATTCGGAAGTGACCTTTGTATTGTGAGACGAGACTGTCTTAATGAACAATGCCTTAGAGACTGTGAGACTGTAAAAATACGCTGTGTACATGGTGATGTTAAAGATTATCAGACTTTACTTCTTCCTTTAACTTATAGGGGCCACTTTAAGGTTTGGTCTGCCGTTTGGACTCGTGCCCTTGGCCATTACTCATAGGACGGAGAAATGCCCTTTTTCGAAACTGATTAATAAATGTAAGGGACCAGTAGTCCAGTCCACTAATGAACTTGGTGGGGGAGAAGAAGAAGAAATCCAAGACGAAGAACTGGTAGCGGCGGGGAAAATCTAGAGCCCAACTTAGATATTGAACCCGATCTCTCCAGCGAGACGGAGGAGGTCACCCCGACAATCTTCCAGAATGGGCTGCTCCTTCTACATCTTCCCAGATTGCAAACGCCTCGAACACAAACCGAGTGTTAACGAACAATCAGATTTTGTGCGTTTGCAGCATACTGATAGCTCATTAGAATATGCATTTAAACAGGCTCGCCCTGCTAATGACTCTTATTACCAACAGCGTAATTCGGGGTGTGAAAACCCCACACTTTATAGAAAAGGGCGGTTGCCTTTTCAGAGTGATCTCAGATCATTTGGAGGGGGAATTTAATGAACAACTGGTGGTACCTGAAGCACATAGGGAAACTGTTTTGCATCTGGCACATTCACACATCTTGGGGGGGCACCTCGGTGCCGACAAAACTAGAGACCGGTTATCAAAGCGATTTTATTGGCTTAATATGGGAAAAGATGTTGAGCGATTTTGTACTTCATGTCCAGACTGCCAGATCGTCTCTGCTTATAAGCCTCCTCGGGCTCCCCTTTGTCCTATGCCCATATTGGAAGTTCCCTTTCAGCGTGTGGGATTAGATATTGTGGGACCATTACCTAAGACTAAGGATGGGTACCAATATTTGCTGGTGTTGGTTGATTATGCGACACGATATCCAGAAATGATCGCTGAAAAGGCCAACTCTTGGCTGTAGCCAAAGCACTATGTGAAACTTTTACTCGTATTGGTATCCCTAGATCTTAACTGATCAGGGCACACCTTTCACTTCTCGCGTGATGAAACAATTGTGTGACAGCTTTGCTATTAAGAAACTGAGTACTACTGTTTACCATCCTCAAGCGAATGGTTTAACCGGCGATTTAACAAAACATTGAAACAGATGATCAGGCGAGTTGCTCATAATGATCCCACAACATGGAACACTGTCCTACCGTTTGTTTTGTGCGCGTGCGAGAATCACCACAGGCGTCCACTGGCTTGAGTCCCTTGAGTTGTTATTCGGCGGCGGCGAGGCATCCTGGATGTGATGCGTGAGGAATGGATAGGAAGCGAGAGAGCAGCTAAGGGTCCAAGCTTTGCAGATCGACTAATTTCGTTGCAAGACAGAATTTCTATGCTTTCCTCTATTGCTGTGGAACACCAACAACGAGAACAGGAAACTCAGAAGCGTCTTTACGATAGCGCAGCAAGCTCCGTGAGTTCAAACCTGGCGATCGTGTTTTGGTACTGGTTCCCTCGGATCCACACAAATTCTTAGCTAAATGGCAGGGCCCGCCATTATTGAGGAGCGTATGAGTCCGTAAATTACAAGGTTAGAATACCGGCGGCGCAAACCATTCCAGATTTTACACATTAACCTCTTGAAGGAATGGCACGACCGACAAGAGGTTAACACTTCCTTGGCTGCTGTTTCTCAGTCCGATGTTACCATTGGTAACGATCTTACTGACACGCAAAAGACAGAACTGTTATCTTTGATAGAACGGAACACTGATGTCTTTTCAGATTTACCAGGCAAGACTAACATTACAAAACATAAAATTACCACTGCACCTGATGTTCGCGTACAGATGCGGCCGTTCGGATACGAAGCGCGAAATATTGTCTTGAAGAGGTAAAAAGATGCTGACACTGGGTGTAATTCGTGAAAGTAAAAGTGACTGGTGCAGCCCAGTCGTATTAGTCCCAAAGCAAGGCGGTTCGGTTCGGTTCTGTATCGATTTCAGGCGCTTGAATAAGGTCTCTAAATTGATGCTTATCCCATGCCCGTGTCGATGAACTGTTGGAAAAACTGGGTCAGGCGAGCTATATCTCCACGCTAGATCTCACGAAGGCTATTGGCAGGTGCCTTTAGAGGCTAGCAGTTGTGAGAAAACGGCATTTGCGACTCCTGACGGACTCTATGAATTTACAAGACTCCGTTTGGTCTTCACGGGCACCTCTAACTTTTCAGCGTATGATGGATCAGATCCTACGTCCTCACTCTGAATATGCTGGGGCATACCTTGGCGATGTCGTGATTTTTAGCAATGATTGGAAAACACACTTAGAGCGGCTTCAAGCCGTTCTTGAAAGCTTGAGACAGGCTGGCCTTACTGCTAACCCTAAGAAATGTAAACTAGGCATGTCCGAGACTCATTACTTAGGCTATTCTATGGGCAAGGGTTTACTTAGGCCACAATTAAGGAAAATAGAAGAAATGCTTGTTTACCCGAGACCTGAGACACAGAAACAAGTACGCCTTTCTGGGACTCGCTGGTTACTACAGAAAATTCATTCCAAATTTTGCACATAGAGCTGCTCCTCTTACAGAACTTACTAGAGGCAGAAAAAACCGACCTGTCCTGTGGACAGAAAATTGCGAACGTTCTTTCAACGATTTAAAAAAAGCATTGTCTTCTTACCCGGTTCTAAGGAACCCGGATTTCACAAAAGATTTTATCTTGCAAACAGACGCAAGTGCATTTGGTGTGGGCAGTCCTGTCACAAATTTTTGATGGAGAAGAACATCCAATCACATATTTGAGTAGGAAATTACTTCCTAGGGGCGCAATTATTCTACAATTGAGAAAGAATGCTTGGCAATTAAGTGGGCTGTGGGCGCTTCGCTATTACTTGTGGGGACGAAACTTCACTTTGGTAACTGATCATGCTCCACTCCAGTGGTTGTACCGACAGAAAGATACAAACTCTCGTCTAATGAGATGGTTTCTGGGTTTACAACCTTACAGTTTCACAGTAAAGCACCGACCAGGTTCTGAACACGTCAACGCAGATGTATTATCACGACTAAATGAACCTAGTACAGAGAGTCGCTTGATTCACAGGAATGTGAATAAAGCTGAGGGGGAGGGTGTGAGCTGGAGGGCTGATCGCACCCCAAATAGAGACAGACGCCCTGGGAAAACCACAAACCCTGAAACACTGACTACACATTGCTCCTTATCCTTGCACTATACGCGTAATACAAGCCTCGCGGTACTCCGCCGACTTATAAGCCTTGCAGCGCCTGTCAGTTTGGGAATTGATTGTTTGCTTTTATCTCTCTCTGCTCCTAGCGGAACTGTTATATCTGACTTGTCATGGAGCACGTTTAAGCTCATGTGTTTGCGGTGTCTGAATAAAAATCCTTCTTTTTCTACGACCTTCTGTGTCTCTGTGCAAATCTGTGACCCAAGCGTGACATATATATATATATATATATATATATATATATATATATATATATATATATATATATATATATATATACACACACACACATATATACAGTCTTTGGGGTGCTAGCAACTGTTGCTGGGGGTGCCAGAATCCATGAAGGAAGAAAAATGAAAAACATTATTTGTACCAAATCTTAATTTATTTATCCTTTCCTAAATAATTAAATGGGCAGGGTATTTCGTATCAGTGCAATACGCTGTTTGTTAAAACGGATGACTCCCACTCTTAAGTGCCAGTCTGCATGGATATTATGAACTATCGTTTCTGTTCAAGTTCTATTTAAATTTTAAATTTTCATTTAGTCGACAGAATACTATTCCGGAAAAAATCAACTCAAACCTTAAATAACTTATAATATTTTGCTCTCCATAAAAATATATCCTGTCTAAATTATACAAGTTAGAAATAAAGTAAACGTTAAAAGAACAAACATTCAAATTTCTTTACTCTTATCTAATTTTATATAAAAAATAAACTTAAATTTTAAATATCCCAAAAGATTTTGCTATCCATAAAAATATATCCTGTCAAAATTATACAAATTCAAATATGAACATGGTGCATAACAAAACCTGGAAATATAAATAAAATTTGTTCTTTTCAGCAATAACAAATCAAATCATTCAGCTCTCTATCGCTTACCAAACTGATGAAGGACCATCTCATACCATGAATTGAAAACGACAACACAATGAAGAGTACAGCTCGGCAGCCATATTGAGACAGGCATGCGGCCTGTTCTGAAGAAAGCTGACCACAAAATGATGCCTTAACTAGAGACATTTTAAGTAACTAACAAGTCTGTGCCGGCTGAAACTACACATCATCATTTATCAGGTTGTATGGTTGCCAATATTCAAATGTACTTTGCATATTGTTATTATTTATGAATATTATCAATAATTACATTATTTAAATTGCAACTTAACTCCTGCTTGTCTTTTACTATACCTTATTGCCAGAGGTTATACATGTAGAAGGGAAGATGGGGAGAAGTTATATGGTGCAATAACTTATAAACTGTGGTAAGTTTGTGAGATTTGAGGCACTCTGACAAAGGCTACATAATAATAATACAAAAGGGGAAAGTACAGAAATATATTACTCTACCAAGACAAAACACATGCATTCCTCAAATCACATTTTTTATATGCAATGCTGGCACACATAATGAAAGACACACAGACATAGCGGTTATCAACAGATGCAAACTTATATTATGATTTTTTTTTTTCTCTAAACAGTTCCTATTTTTTATACTTTATGGCTGAATGATTAATTGATTTCAAATTGAAATCACAATATGCAACAATGTGATTGTCAAATCACAAAGGCTATGATTTAGGATATACGTTATGCAGAGTGTATATCCATTAGGGCTGTCAGATTGAATATTGCTATTCAAATGTAATTACAAATTATTTTAAAAAATGTCTTATTCAAAGGAAAACGCTGATATTACGGCTGTTTATTTTACTCTCATTAATAGAGTCACTGAGTTATGCTATGCAAAGCTACAGTATTTTGCAGATCTGTTTTTGCACTTCACTTCCACGATTTGCCTATTTGTAATTTTGAATGGTTAGTCTGTTGTTTTCATTAGTACAATTTACCGGTAGACCTCTTCTAAAGGTTTATTTTTTTTCCTGCCCCACTACTTTGCTCTTTGATCCACAAATCAGACCTGTTCCTGTCTCAGGGGGGTCATGCTAGGGAAATCCATTATTTTAATGAGGAAAAAAAATTATTTCAAATAAAATGTACATGCTGAACATATAAACCGGATTCCAAAAAAGTTGGGACACTATACAAATTGTGAATAAAAACTGAATGCAATGATGTGGAGGTGCCAACTTCTAATATTTTATTCAGAATAGAACATAAATCACGGAACAAAAGTTTAAACTGAGAAAATGTATCATTTTAAGGGAAAAATATGTTGATTCAGAATTTCAGACTGGCCATTTCAGTACCCGGATCCTTCTCCTACGCAGCCATGATGTTGTGATTGATGCAGAATGTGGTCTGGCATTATCCTGTTGAAAAATGCAGGGTCTTCCCTGAAAGAGATGACGTCTGGATGGGAGCATATGTTGTTCTAGAACCTGAATATATTTTTCTGCATTGATGGCGCCTTTCCAGACATGCAAGCTGCCCATGTCACACGCACTCATGCAACCCCATACCATCAGAGATCAATCAATCAATCAACATTTATTTATATAGCACATATTCATACAAAAAATGTAGCTCAAAGTGCTTTACAAAATGAATAGAAAAATAGAAGACACAATAAAAAATAAACATAAGTCAACATTAATTAACATAGAATAAGAGTAAGGTCCGATGGCCAGGGTGGACAGAAAAACAAAAAAACTCCAAAGGCTGGAGAAAAAATAAAATCTGTAGGGGTTCCAGACCAAGAGACCGCCCAGTCCCCTCTGGGCAATCTACCTAACATAAGTCAAACAGTCCTCTTTGTATTTAGGGTTTTCATGGAAGGACCTGATGATGATGGTCACGTAGACTTCTGGCTTTCAGTCCATCAATGTTGGTGCATCATGATGCTTTGAGTAGGTGGTGGTGGCGCAGGCCGCCACCACAAAGAAATCTATAGAGAACATTTGGCGCATCATAAAGAGGAAGAGATGCAGGCTTCTGAACTGTGCGTTGATAAAAACTTGGGTTGTCCTTGTCCTCTTTGGTCCGGATGACATGGCGTCCCAGATTTCCAAAAAGAACTTCGAATCGTGACTCGTCTGACCACAGAACAGTCTTCCATTTTGCCACACTCCATTTTAAATGATCCCTGGCTCAGTGACATCGCCTGAGCTTGTGGATCTTGCTTAGAAATGGCTTCTTCTTTGCACTGTAGAGTTTCAGCTGGCAACAGCGGATGGCACGGTGGATTGTGTTCACTGACAATGGTTTCTGGAAGTATTCCTAAGCCCATTCTGCGATTTCCTTTACAGTAGCATTCCTGTTTGTGGTGCAGTGTCGTTTAAGGGCCCGAAGATCACGGGCATCCAGTATGGTTTTACGGCCTTGACCCTTACGCACAGAAATTGTTCCAGATTCTCTGAATCTTCGGATGATGTTATGCACAGTTGATGATGATCGATGCAAAGTCTTTGCAATTTTTCGCTGGGTAACACCTTTCTGATATTGCTCCACTATCTTACTGAGCAACATTGTGGGAATTGGTGATCCTCTACCCATCTTGGCTTCTGAGAGACACTGCCACTCTGAGAAGCTCTTTTTATACCCAATCATGTTGCCAATTGACCTAATTAGTGTTTATTGGTCTTCCAGCTCTTCGTTATGCTCAAATTTACTTTTCCAGCCTCTTATTGCTACTTGTCCCAACTTTTTTGGGATTTGTTGACACAGTGAAATTTTGAATCAACATATTTTTCCTTTAAAATGATACATTTACTCGGATTAAACATTTGATCTGTCATCTACGTTCTATTACAAATAAAATATTGAAATTTGCCATCTCCACATAATTGCATTCAGTTTTTATTCACAATTTGTTTAGTGTCCCAACTTTTTTGGAATCCGGTTTGTACTTTTAGATTCAAAAGTAATCAAATTAGTGATTTTTGATTGATACTTGTCCTTCTAGCAAGTATGATCACATATCATACCAAAACAGTAACTCAACATTCTCTCGGCAGGAGGTTTCAAGAACATCCAAAATCATCAGTGTGAATCGTTTGTAATTGCAAAGTATAGCTAATAAATTTTAAGCAATTATATTATAAATACTGCAAAATGCTGGAGATTTTCATCGCTCCGTAATTACATAACTATCTTACTGTACATGATATTGCACTGGAAGATCCTCGTGTTGAATTAATAACATATCCCAAGTTCAACCACTGTAGATGACCTAGGTATGGACAATCCTAAACAAGATGTACTTATAGAGCTCCATACAGGTAAAGTTTTTACTTTGATCTCTTTCTGTGCTTAGCTGCGTGTGAGCACTTACCGCACAACCACAGTGTTGTCTCTTTTACTTTATACACTGCTCAAAAAATTAAAGGAACACTTTTTAATCAGAGTATAGCATCAAGTCAATGAAAATTCTGGGATTTTTATTTAGTCAGTTAAGTAGCAGAGGGGGTTGTTAATCAGTTTCAGCTGCTTTGGTGTTAATGAAATTAACAACAGGTGTACTAGAGGGGCAACAATGAGACAATCCCCAAAACAGGAATGGTTTAACAGGTGGAGGCCACTGACATTTTTCCCACTAGTTTTGCATTGGTCTATGGTCAATATTACTACAGGTAGAATGAGGCGATACCTGGACCCTACAGAGGTTGCACAGGTAGTACAATCTCTCCAGTATGGCACATCAATGCGTGGCATTGCCAGAAGGTTTGCAGTGTCTCAAGGGCATGGAGGAGATTCCAGGAAACAGGCAGTTACTCTAGGAGAGCTGGACAGGGCTATAGAAGGTTCTTTGCCCATCAGCAGGACTGGTATCTTCTCATTTTGGAGCAAAGTGGAATAGGAAGAGCACTGCCAGAGCCCTACAAAATGACCTCCAGCAAGCCACTGGTGTGACTGTCCCTGACCAAACAATCAGAATCAGACTTCAGGAGGTTGGCCTGAGGTCTCGTCCTCTAGTAGGTCCTGTGCTCAACGCCGTGGAGCTTGATTGGCATTTTGCCATAGAATACCAGAATTGGCAGGTCCACCATTGGCGCCCTGTGCTTTTCACAGATGACAGCAGGTTCACCCTGAGCACATGTGAAGGACATAAAAGGGTCTGGAGAATACATGGAGAATGTTATACTGCCTGTAACATTGCTAAGCGTGACCGGTTTAGTAGTGGGTCAGTGATGGTCAGGAGATGCATATCCATGGAGGGTGTGGTGTTGAGTGCACATAGAATAATAAATATAGAGAATATAAAAAAGGCGGATTATGCAATAAATCCAAACCAAAATTAAACATATTGAAGCACCACAAACCAATTATGAAATTTTTATATCGCAGGCTGAGTCATTCTTGCTGAAGATATGATAATAAAAGAACTAAGGACAACATTTTTTGAGAGAATAAGTGTAACAGGCTCTACTCTTTCATCGTGATAAACATTTGCTAAAGCCCAAAATATGATGAAGTAGTTCTGAGCTGTGATTCATAGCAATTTTAAATTATTTTCATCACACATTGTGTCAGACTGTGAATGACCGTTAAGTGTGACATTTCTCAGTGACTATTGTCTAGTTGTCTACAAACTTTGAGATTGCAGTTTTTTTTCCTGCTGTTTATATGTTGTTTTTCTATATGCTTGCAATCTCAAGATGTAGATCAACATTCAGTAACACTTTTGGCTTTTAGAAAGTATTATTTTGGTAAAATTTAATTCCTTTGTTTAATGTTTACCACCTGGTCCCATCACCTCCATATTAAACACAAGAACAGGCTTGGTGTTTTTAAAATTTATTAAAAAAAAAAGATTCACTTTAGAACACAATTTCACACACATATATATATATATATATATATATATATATATATATATATATATATATATATATATATATTGACTGTACAGAAATTATTTCAACCTGTAAAACACCTAATACTGATTACAAAACTCATAATTAACACCAGCAACCCTGCAACACAAAAAAAAGAGTGTTCCTTCTTTTTTTTTTCTGGTGCTCAGATAATTATAAACTGGTTAAAAATATATTGTCACTTCACCTGGAGAAAAACATTTAGCTTATATAAATCTAGTGTGAAGCATAACAAAAATAACAAAAAACTTTTTCAGAACAATTAAAAATGGAGACTGCTTGATTTGTTTACATCATTCAGAAATTTGTGATTCAAATTTATGCTCTCCAGACATACTGGTAATAACTGAGTGGGCAAAATGAGTAGTAGTACCAATTTGTAAATGAAAGACCAAATGTTGGCATCTAGACTCCTAGATCACAAATATGAATCCAAAACTAGTGTTAAGCACTTCAGGAAATATTTTTTGATGCTGATTATCATGTGTACATATTTGACAATATCATAGCTGGAAATGTAAGAAATATAGCTATGCAAAATTTCTGAGACATCAAAGAGGATCAGAGATATTAAAGAGCAACTTCACTTTAATGTGCATACAAATTAACGTCAGATGTTTATGGTGTTTGGACTCTTAACAAGACAATACTGTACAGAGAAGATTATACTATGGTACACTACATTCTTTTGATTGTTGGTTAAACCAGTACCTAAACTGACTCTAAAAGACTATCTGAGACTATCTGACTAACTGAGACAGTATAGGAAACAGCTTAAATATTTTATGATGGTCTGTCTCTTTGAATAGGAGGAAACTTTAATTTTACCCCAAAGTATAGAAATAAAAAGTTAATAAATAAAGTTAATATGACCACTATTCAGGTTAAAGATCAGTAATCAAACACTGTATATTGTATATAATCCAATGTGCTTTGCTGTGTTAGAATACCTCAATAATACTTTTTGCTAAAACCTCAAAATTAGTGACAAACACTAACAGTCACCAATAAATACATAACAAAACCGGGCCCTGAATTAACATCAGATCTTCAACTGGGCCTGTTTAAATAACTTATTACCTGCTAAAATGTTAAGACACAAACCTGAATCCTATATAACAAAGCATTATAACATGCAAATCTACTCATTAAAGCCATTCTATTTCATATAAAATGTTTTGCTTATTTCATTTAACAATTAAATCAATTTTTTGTACAAATAACATATTAAAAGTCAACAAAGATGCCTGAGACTAATTTAAATGATAGATTTTGAATGACACAAAGTCTAACTGATATTACTATTTTGAGGTCTAGATTGTAGAAATTAAAACCGCAGTACAACATCACTATTAATTTACACAAATTATGGCTTGTCAAGTTTTGAAACCTTTAACCTAAACTAGCAATCAAGTGTAATAAAATAATCCTGTTGGATGTCTTTCATATTCACAATGATGTGGAAGAACTCTCCTTTTAATAAAAATGCAATCTACTCACATGCTTGTTTCTGCATTTTCATTTTACAACCAGAACTCAACAGTTAAACTCAAAAAATAAGACATTACAGAGAACATAAATAAAAAATAACAAAACTGCACAGACTTAAAGTATGAAACAGTGTAAGAAAGCTCTCCTAAAAGACCCCTTAGTTACAATTCAAATTAACAGATGAATATATTAACAACCTTTAAAGTGCAATTAAAAAAATGTGAACTATATCACAAAAAGCCTCCTCATGTTATAAAAAAATTACCTCATGAATGTCTTATAAAATATGTTATTTAATATAATATTGCAATTTCAGCTGTCAGCTGCATGGTCTAGTAGGACTGAATTTTGGTATATCATCCCCTGAGGTTAGCACCTTAGGAAATTTAAATGAAATTAAGCCTAACAGAAAATATTTAGGTTTGATCCAATTCTAACAAACTTAATAAATGGCCTGTACTGGTTAAAGCTATAAGAATCTGTAAAAAGAAAACCTCAGAGAACACAAAAACTTAATGAAATAGAGATTTTATTAACAGCATTTACAGTCAAATAGAAAATAATGAAGTAGCCCGATTGTAGTACCATGCTGTATACATACTTAACAATGGAGAATAAGCTGTTGTTTCAAATCAAAGTAAAAGTGATGTATAGGCAAATATTTTATCTATTGAACTTTAAAGGTGAAAGGTACATGCATGCCACAATGTCACACATGCATAAACAATACCACATGAATATCTGTTGTTTTTATTTTTTTATGTCACAACTATTTATTTAACAGTAAGATAAGGTCAAATTAACTCAAACAGCAAATGTGTTTATCATTTTATCTTCTATTGGGAGAAAATGGTTTCTTTTATTGAGATTTATATATGCATAGTAGTAACTTGCGCTTGTTTGTCTGTTTAGGTCACAGAGTTCTTACTTCATACTTTTCTATAAAGGCATTTGCTTTCAAATCATGTCCTTGGCTTTGAATCATGCACTAAAGGCAACTGTAATATTTTATTAGTGGTTCCATTATAATGATTAAAATATTGAAAAATGAGTGAGATATCTGTACCCTACTTCATTTTCTAAGAAAAAATATTTTGTGTCATGTAATTCTCTCCATTTACCCACAAATAATAAAGGTAAGTTGATTTCACCTTTAATGTGCAGCAGATTTCAATCAGTGGTTCAGTGTATACTGAATGGTTGAATTTAACAAGAATACATTACTAAGGAGCCCTGCAGAACAGGGGTTGCAAGCTTCAAACGGTTTACATCAGAGTCAAGCAAAGACAGCCTTTGAAGGCTGAAATGACAGTTTTTCAGTGCAACTAATCTATTGGCTTCAGGCTAATCATTTCTTTTTGTCCAAAAAGTAACAAAAGAAAGCTGTCATTTTCTAATGAGTGACTGGAGGTGAAGCTACAGAATCAGAATTCACTGTGCAAAACCTGTTACGTTCCATCAACAAAACATTTATGAAGACAGAAATTTTGTTGTTAAAAATTGCATGAAAATGCAAACATCAAAGAGAAAGCTGAAGGCTTGATTGTATTTAAAATAAAACTAAACAATTAAATATTTCTGCCGCAGAAGGCTACTAAGTTAACTAAGCTTATTAGGTTATCTAACAACTACAGTAATTTAACCAATAACTCCTTTACCCACTTTTTAAAAGTCTAAGCTTCTGCTTCAACTGCATGATACAGCAGTTTATTCCAGATTCCCAAAACATTTTACTTGCACTTCTCTTACCTGAGCATGTGATTCTCTATTTTCCTATTCTGTAACAGATATTTAATGATGACTAAAGAAAAATTTTGTGTAAAACTACAAAAACAAAAAATATGTCCTCCCCATAAAAAATTTGCATTTGACTGTTAATTTTGTGACAAATGGTGCAAATAAGTGAAGTACTAGGTAATTAACAACCACATCAATAATAGTTCCTGAGAGAAAGTTGTCAAAATTTACAAAATCAATCAAGAACAGCAGAATTTTATTCTGTAAATTTAAAACCTGTGAAATGTTCATTTTATATTTCACCATGATGGGTGCCTTTATTTTCAAAATGTGAAAGATTCACTGAGATCTGTACAACATAACTGCGGCCATATAAAATTCTAGGTAGAGTTCAGAATGTGGTATGCAATGTCAAACCTGAAAAGGCTGACAGATATTGTATATAAGGTGACTGCCTGATCAATTTGTAAATGTGTGTGTCATCTACGAGCTTTTTTTTTTCTTTCACATGAGATTCACTTAAGCTTTTCAGGTAGATAAAGAATGTGCTTCATTTGGAGTAGGAGCATAAGCTAATTTCAGGGCAAACAATGCTGTAATGGGAAATGTGTGATTTATAAAATAATTGACAACTTTTCCAATATATATTGCATGTAGCATTTTCAGTTCCACTTTAGATGTTGTCAGTACACTAAAATGAAAAAAAAAAGTTATGTTTAAAATAGTATATTTTTGTTTTTTTCTTTTTTTTTTATGAAAAAAAAAACCCTGCAAGTCCTTAAAAGATAGTGGAATATAAATTAAGACATTTAAAATGATCAAATTGTTTGATTATAAAAATGAATGAAGACCCATTTTATATGAAGGTACAGTGGAACCTCGGTTCACGACCATAATTCGTTCCAGAACTTTGGTCGTAAACCGAGTTGGCCGTGAACCGAAGCAGTTTCCCCCATAGGATTGTATGTAAATACAATTAATCCGTTCCAGACCGTACAAACTGTATGTAAATATGTAAAAATATGTACAGGTTAAGCACAAATATAGTTAATTACACCATAGAATCCACAGTGTAATAGTAAACTAATGTAAAAACATTGAATAACACTGACACAAAACACCCAGGCTCCCTGATCAGCTACAGGAGCTGGCTCGCTCACGCGCTCTCTCTCTGTGTAGCGCGAGCGCACAAACACACACACACCTATCCGTCCCCCCAATCCCTTCCCTGTCAGCTGCCTGGCTCTCTAATCTCTCTGTAGCACGTGCTCGCGCAGCATTTTTTTTAAAATGACTTTTAAGCACAGCAGAAAAAAAATTCCAAAGCGCTTGCAAAAGCCAACTCACAAGCAAACAAAAAAGTGAGATTGCAGGAGATCACGCTATTAAACCTAAAGCCTGATCGCTGTAAACAATGTTTTTAAAATGAGTTTTAAGCACAGCAGAAAAAAACATCGCACAAATCCGAACTTCATTTAAAAACCAACTCGCAAGCAACCAAAAAAGTAACATTGCAACAAATCACACGATGAAGTCCTCCATGTAAACAATTTTAATGAGTTTTAAGCACAAGGAAAAAAGCGAACATTTGAAAAGAGAAATGTAACATCGCACCTAATCGCTATGAAAAACTCCATCTGTAAACCTTTCATGAGTTTTAAGCACAAGGAAAAAGCGAACATTTGAAAAAGAGAAAAATAACATTGCAACAAATCGCATTATGAACTAAAAATTACTTTTGAAAAATCCGTAATACAAAAACCACCAAGAAAACTAACCTTGCATGAAACGAGTTCTGGCATGAAGTGTTTTCCTCCAGGTGTTTTCTCTCTTGTGATTTCTTGGGTTTCTGGTGCTTTTAGCGGTTTAGCTGGTGGGAGTGAAAGCCTCGTGCAGCCATTCCAAAAAGAACGTTCTTGTGACCCTCCACATTACTGGCAGTCTGGCTTTGTTTACATTATGCTGCTTGAAAGCACGAGGGTTCTCCGATTGGTAAATGAGTAAACTGGTAAACATTTTTTCCACCTTTTGTAATTTCTTTCTTTACTTCGATTTCAATTTTCTTCAAAACTTTCTTCTGACAACTCTCCACTTGCTTAGAAGCCATAGTTAACTGCAAAAGCACACGAAATACTGTAGAGCACAAAGAGAGTGCACGTCTTATTGAAAACAATGAACAAGGAGCGGCTTTGCTTAAATGAAAAAGCATGGCAGCTCTCTTTCTCTCTCAGGCTGCCTGTGGGGGGAGGGGGATGTTTTCGCTTGCACTACAGCCTACAGATAGGCAGGCAAACACGTGCAGCAATCTCCTCCTTCCCCTTCCCAGCAGGCACGTGCTCGCTCGCCCTTTCTCTCTCTCTCTTTCAGCTCAGCTTGCAGGCAGGCAAGGGAACCTGGCTTGTTCGTATACCGAGTGTGTGGTTGTGAACCGAGGCAAAAGTTTGGCGATCTTTTCGGTCGTGAACCGAGTTGTACGTGAACCGAGGTTCCACTGTATATGTCTAGTTTCAATTATTTCCCTAACCGAATCTGCTTATTTGAAAAACAGTATCTCCTTAGATAGATTGGCATTTGAGCTGATAGATAGGCATTTAAATATGCACAATTCTCACACACACACACACACACAAGATGCAAGTCTATTGTAGCACAGCAGAAAATACTGCTAACCTTGAACATGAAAACATAAATCAATATAGATGCAAAGGGTGGAAAAAAGATCACAACACTCCAACTAGTAATCACATTGTGCACATGCCATTCATGCTGCAATGCATATGCATTACAATGTCCATAATGATTCATTAGAAATCACATGACATCCACACAAGATATATTTTCTTCTTTTCTGACTGTATGTTACTGTAGCACATTAATGATTAATTGCCTGTTCACTACTATTGAAATTTAGTTCTGCACTGCAAAGAATTTAGTTGTGTCCCCTGGGAATGCAGACCTCTACTTCAAGCCCTGAGGTTGTGGGTTAAAATCCTGGGACTAACACTGTGTGACATGTGAAATTCACTTCACCTGCCTATACTCCAACTGAAAAAACAAAATAAACTTAACCAATCATATCTCATGTCAGTTGAATAATATATTTAATAGGTCACTGGAGCTTTTCAATATGCTATACACAACTGTCAATGAGTAAAACAATCCTATGTTAAGTCAACTTCTGCTTTTCCTAGTGACCTGGCTTTTTTGATGGTCATTGAAAAACACATTTTACAGGAAATTGTATTATTATGAATTGTATATGACCACGATAATTATTTGTCGATATTGTTCACTCAAGTATTTGTTTTTGTCAGTTGTATGTGGACAACCTTTAAAGACTTAAAATACCAATGTTTAAGTAAAGAACTCTTGACAGCACGGGAGTAGGACATATAAGGAGACACACAAGTAAATGTAAACGATTTACGAGTGCAGGATTTGGATCTGCCTTTCAAAGTCCGAAGATGCAATGGAGCAACTTGTGGGAGACCTGCTAAGTTTAAACTGGCACCATTCTCATCCAGACTTGTCTTGGACTGGAGGACACCACTCCTGCTTCAACATCTCTCCCCCAACCCCCTGAGCTTTATGCTTCTAACGACACAATACCTGCACTCATAGCCACGCCAAACTTCATCAAGTCTTTTTTTTTTTTCTATACAAGACATTGCTCCTTCTTCAAACATTCGTATTATTTAGTGTTGGTATTTGTGTGGTCTACCAATCGCTTTACTTCCTTCCTTCATTTACATAATACCCATGAATAAAAAACAAAGGTCAAGTAATTATCTTTTATCTATAACATCACCAAATTTCGATCAAATCAGTGAAATCATTCTTGAGATTTTGGGAAATTTAGTTTTCTAAGTGTTCTTTCCTAGTGGATACCTACTTACTTAAATGTACAATCCTGCCATTTTCCAGCTTTTTAATCTAATGAGAAATACTTTTTATTTTTTTAATGTGTGAGTCATCTTTGCATTTGCAAATATATAATATACATAATGGTGCAAAAGAAAATGAAGGAGAAGATTAAAAGTTTAGTTAAACTCACAGTGCTGCAGAAAAACATAAAACATATTCTGCTCACTTAACTATTAATGGTAACAGACATTTTAAGTAAGGGTGTCCAAACTTTTTCATGCTACTGTATATACTTTTTGTGGAAAGAGTCCTGTAGAAGGTTCAGTCAGAAAACAAAGAAATATGTTATAGGCTATAGAATACGATGACAAGAAAGGTGATGTCTTTTGGAAGATAAAGCAATCTAGGTAATGAAATATAAAGCTGTCCAATAACATCAACAAGTTGTGCTATTAGGTTTTGAAGGAAAGCTTAGATAATAGTGATGAGACTGTTACAAATGCATAAACAATGGGACATCAAGAGCTGCCTGGTTTGGGGATTTGGGATGAAAGCATAACTGGAATATCTATCCATCTCATCAGTAATCTCTGATCTTTCCCAGAAAAACCCATGTGATTTCCTTTTAAAATTCTCTCTTCAAGACAACAGAACAGCAAAAGACAGTGCCAATACAGAAGTACAATTTTATATATTTATTAAGATTGAATGAAATAATACTCACAAATTCATGTTTGCTGACAAACTGGAAAAAATATTTACACAAATGTCTGCACACAATGTCTGTAAATATTTTATCACTTTAATTTGTTCCTTTGTATGGCTAGAAACCACAAATGCACTGAAGCATAATAATACCTCCATAGTGAAAAGGTAGATCAGGTTCACTTACACCAAGTAAATAGGTTTGACGCTTCTGAAGATGGATGTTCAGCCCTGCCAGACAAAAAAGTTGAACACTAGTATGTGTGGCTGCTTGTCAATTAGTACGATTCAGTGGAAAATAGTACGATGCTCCTTTGCTGCTGGCAAGGGAGGTCATACAGACACGTTGCTGTGATTCCGTGAAAGACAAAAAAATTGTGTAATATTGATTTTCTTTTCTCAATAGTGTGTGTGAGCATGGGTAGTTACCAATATACTGCATATCAGCAGCCACAATGTTATCTTTGATATGAAAATGGATTTTGCTAAACAAATGAAAGATGAAGCTTGTGATCACAAATGCATGTTCTCTTACAGTTATTTAATAAGTTTTCAACTGCATTTCTGAAATGAATAGAAGGAAAACAAGCTGCCAAAAATGTCAAAAAATAAGCTATTGATGTCTATCAACCTGAAAAAGGTCGCCAAGATATTTTTATGGCAATTTGACTCCATCAAAATACAAGGAGAGCAACACATACCAAATGGAAAACACTTGGATAGGTACTGATATTCCTAGGAAGGGTCAGGTCATGTCAGGGAACATGCACTGGTACAGAGTGTTGCTGCACCCACAGCAACCACCCCAGGCAGACACGCGGTCCAGACCCACCCTCGGTAAATGACCACCAATCTGCCACAGCCAGGTGTTACATGGGCATCCCCTAGGCCTAGTCCAGCCGCTCAGGCCCTCAACAATAAGGATCCTACGAGCCGGATCACCCTTGGGGAATAGCACCACATGACTGTAGTGCCGTAACTGATGCTCCCTCACAATGTAGGTAATGAGTCTCATTCAGGACTCCATGAGCAACTGCTCATTCGACATAAAGTTAACCAAGCGGTACCCAAAGTTTTTTTGAAGAGACACAGTACCGAAGGAGTCCAGGCTCTGTCTCAGGTCACTGGATAGACCATATAGCAAAACAGGAAGCACCAGGACTCTAAAAACTTGGACCTTCATCCTTTTGCAGAGATATTGGGAGCGCCACACACCCCTTTCCAGCGACCTCAAAACCCCCCACGGTCTCATTCTCTCCACTGACAGATACAACTGACAGACAGATACGACTCTTCAATTCCACCCGGGGGAGTAAATGCGAACATTAATTTTATTTTAATTCTTTTCATTTTTATTACTATTTAATTTAATATTGTTTCTTTGTATCAGTATACTGCTGCTGGATTATGTGAATTTCCCCTTGGGATTAATAAAGTATCTATCTATCTATCTATCTACACTGCTGATGGCTATGTCCAAGAAGTTGTTAAAGGCCTGGATCTTAGTTTTTTATCCAGGACACTCGCAAGCCCAGACACTCGGACTCTGCGCTCAGTCTCTCGAGAGTCCTGATCAGGGCCTCCAGCAAAGTCAACATTAGTGAATCTTTCTTCACCAACAGATGCCCCACAGCCACTGGACCCCATGACCTTAACCAACACCCACTCCATGCAAGCAGTGAAAAGGGTAAGAGCAAGAATACAACCCCTGACGAACCCCAGAATCAACTGGGAAAAACTCAGAGGTTTTGCCTGCACTCTGCACAGCACTCACAGTACCAGTGTCCAGGCCCACCATGATATCCAATTGTTTAGGGAACCTAATCTCTCTCTCTCTCAGGCCCTACCTCTTCTGAGCAGCAGCGAGCAGAAGCACAGAAGAGTGGCGTCTACCACACACAGCTCTTCTAAAACACCACAGTAAGTTTCCCTGGAGTAAAGATAATGTCAGACAAGGTGAAGTAACTGGCACTGAGAAGTTGAAGTCAATCGGCCAGTGGGTGGTGGAAACTTAAAGTCAATCTTAGTGATTCAGCAGAATGGAGAAAGTACCAAAGAGAAACAGAGAAGATGAACTCAGCTCTAAACGTAAGTTCCATCTGTTCTCTGTCCATCTGGGGCACATTTATATGTTGTGTGTCCTGCAGCACGTACAATACAGGTTTTTCCTTCAGACAATGTAGACAGCTTCACCTGCCAAAAATGTTTAGTTAATTTAGAGCTGGCCAAGAAAATATGCCAACTGGAGGACCATGTTAGGAACCTGATAGCAATTAGGCAAACCGAAAATTGGATTAACTCCGTTTGTTTAGACAATTTGGCATTTTCTGATTTTACTTCAGTCTCTGCAGGTCCCACTATAGTTAGTGTGTAGCCGAAATCAGCAGCACCAATTCAGCCACAGGGCGAGTGGGTAATAGTAAGACTTTGGTTAAAAGTAAGGGGTCTAAGAAGCTAAAAATTAGTCCATTGGCACCCAGGTCACCAATTCGGGCCCAAAACAGATTCTCAGCACTCTGCAGTGTGCCTGTGGATCCTGAGAACAACAAAGTGCTCATAATTGGCGATTCCATAGTGTGGAATTTTAGAATTCCTAAGTATGTTAAACCTGCAATTAATGTTAAATAGCCCCCAGGGGCAAAGATTTCTGACATAGAGGCCAAATTGGATCGTATTGCCGATGATCAAGTATCTACCTTATTGCTGCATGTCAGCAATAACAACATTAATTTACAGTAAATCTGAGGTATTAAAGGGGAACTTCATCTCTCTATACACCAAAGCTAAAAGAAAGTGTCAGAATTTAATTTTATCTAGCCCCTTACCAAGATTATATAGAGGGGATGTGATTTATAGCAGATTGCATTCCCTTCACTCCTGGCTAGAAACCTGGTGTGCAAATAAAAGCACAGCCTTTGTTAACAATTAGGATGATTTTGGGAAAGGCCTAGATTTTCAAGAGTGATGGTCTTCATTCTAATTAGAGGGGATCTTTTGTATTATCCCAAAATATGACAGCAAAACTACCTGGCTGATTGTTTAGAACACCATCCGGGCCACAGTCGTATGATCTTAAATCACAGGCTGTTGTTTACCTCTCCTGTTACTATCCTGAAACTGTTACCCATAATACCTATTGTGGGGCATCCAATAAATTTAGTCATGATGCAGACCTTAAATTACTTGATAACCAAAACATAAGGTGTATAATTAGACCAAGAGATAAAACCAGTCCCATCCACCAGGGGCACCTGTCTTTCTATTATAAAAAAAATCTTGGAAGGGAGACTAGGGAGACGAGACATGATCTTCTCAGAAGACAATTTGTTGTCCCGCGAGGGACACTTTAATGTCATGCAAGACAAGGCAGTGAGACAACACTTAAAACAAGTTCACGGACATCTAACCTAGCAGTTGTTGGAATGCTTTTGGCAGACACGCTTCATGTGCTCCCAGCTCTTAAAACCACGACAAGCAGAACATGCAGCTTGTCAGCAGAAGATCCGACCGCTTCTCATTAGTATGTGTCCAGGGAATGTAGAGAAAGGAGCGACGGACGGCCTTATATAGGCAGGAAGCCAACAACGTGGGAGGCATTGGGATGGGGGACCCAACACCGCCTCACACGGTGACCGAGCTGCAGGCTATGGACGTATATATGTACGTAAGTAAGATTCAGTTCAGTTCAAATTTCTTGAAGATGGGCCCATAAGTAACAAAGACTGTTGAAAAGTTCAATATGGTGGCCGACAGTGGCATCATACCACCGAAATAAGTACGTACATCGGTTTCAGTTAGCGCAGGGAAGCCACCTACCAAATTTCGTGAAGATGGGGCCATAAATAAGAAAGTTCAGCAATGCAGACGTTGTTGACCGTTATGACCGTTACACGTAGAATTTCGAAATTAAACCGGCTTAACTTTGTAAGTAAGCTGTAAGGAATAAGCCTGCTAAATTTCAGCATTCTACCTACACGGGAAGTTGGAGAATTAGTGATGAGTGAGTGAGTGAGTCAGTGAGGGCTTTGCCTTTTATTAGTATAGATTCCAGTGTGGCTTCTGTACTGGTCATAGTACAGAAACGGCACTAACACGTATTGTAAACAACATTCTGATATCCTCAAGTTCAATATGGCGGCCGACAATGGCGTCATACCAACGAAATAAGTACGTACATCGATTTCCGTTAGTGCAGGGAAGCCGCCTACCAAATTTCGTGAAGATGGGGACAGCCTTCTACCTACATGGGAAGTTGGAGAATTAGTGACGTTGGAAAGTTCAATATGGCGGGCGACAATGGTGTCATACCATCGAAATAAGTATGTACATCGGTTTTGGTTAGCGCAGGGAAGCCACCTACCAAATTTCATGAAGATGGGGCCATAAATAAGAAAGTTCAACATGGCGGACGTTGTTGACCGTTATCGACCGTTACGTGTAGAATTTCGAAATGAAACCTGCTTAACATTTGCAAGTAAGCTGTAAGGAATAAGCCTGCCAAATTCCAGCCTTCTACCTACACGGGAAGTTGGAGAATTAGTGATGAGTGAGTGAGTGAGTCAGTGAGGGCTTTGCCTTTTATTAGTATAGATTCCAGTGTGGCTTCTGTACTGGTCATAGTACAGAAACGGCACTAACACGTATTGTAAACAACATTCTGATATCCTCTGATTAAGGAAACTCCAATGTAATTATGTTGTTAGACTTAAGCGCAGTGTTTAACACCACTGACCAATCCATTTTACCACAGAGACTGGAAAATGATTTTGGTCTTACAGGCACTTTCTGTGCCAAGTTTAGTTCTTATTTATCAAATCAATTCCAGTGCGTACAGAAATATGCTGACAGTGCTCCATCATTATACACAGAAGTGAGATATGGTGTCCCATGAGGCTCAGTACTGGGACCTTTACCGTTTTCACTTTACATGCTTCCAATGGGATCTATCATTAGTTAATTTTCACTCCTAAAAAGATTGTCTAGTTATACCTTTCTTTAAGAACAAATGAAGTTTCTCCGATGTTGTCTTTAATTAGTTGTGTTAGTGAATTAAAGGAGTGGATGGATGAGAACTACTTGTCTTTAAACACAGATAAAACAGAGATGTTAATTATTGGGGGGAATGATGCTGATCGCAATAATATTTTTTCATCATTTAACTTAGTTGGAATCACCATTAATTTAACTGAATCAGCTCACAATCTAAGAGTTATCTTTGACTCTAGCATGTCATTTAAAGCGCACATTACAAAACTGTCCATATCATGTTTCTTCCATATTAAAAATGTTGGGAAATTAAGGTGTTTTCTAAATAAGCGGGATACTGAAAAATTAGTTCATGCATTTATGTCTAGTAGGATTGACTACTGCAATGCAGTGTTCACTGAATGTTCAAATTGTTCTTTATACAGATTCCAGTTAATTCAATGATGCTACAAGAATAATTACAAGAGCAAGAAAATATGAACACATAACTACAGTTCTTAAATCCTTACAATGGCTGCCGATTAATTTTAGGGCAGATTTCAAAATCCTACTTTTAACATATAAAGCCTTAAATGGCTTAGGTCTGGCTTACTTATCTGAACTAATCATAATTTACAAACCAGAACGGACATGATCTCAAGATGCCAGTCTGCTTATGATTCCAAGGATTCAAAAAATAACAGTGGGAGGTTATGCTTTCAGTTACAGGGCTCCTAAACTGTGGAATGGTCTGCCTGCTTCTATAAGAGATGCCCCTTCCGTCTCAGCTTTCAACTCCTGGCTGAAGACTCACTACTTCAATTTAGCATATCCTGACTAAAGCTGCTGATTAACTCTACATTGTATCCAGTCACTTTGAGGAGATCCCGCAAACCCTCAGGATGTCCCAGAAGGCACCTCGATTAACTGAGTGGAATGCTTTATGAAAATCGACAAAGGCTGCAAAGAAACTCTGCCGATATTTGCATTTGCACTCCGTGAGAACCATAAGTGCCAGGATGTGATGAATGGTAGACTTATTAAGCATAAAACCAGACTGCTCCAGTCGCTGGTAGTTGAGTAAGTGATCACGGATTCTACTGAGGATGACCCTAGCAAGGACCTTACCCAGCACTGAGAGCAGTTTTATCCCCCTGTAATTGCCTCAATCTAGGTGATCACCCTACCCTTTCCAGTCAGGGACGACAAGACCCATTTCCCAGTCAGATGGGATGATTCACAGCTACATGGAGGATCAGCCTCAAGAACCATGGACCCAGAGATATCCAACGTCCTAGCCGGAGGATCAGCTTTAAACAGCTGCTCAAAGTAGCCAGCCCAGCGGGTCACAACTGCAGTGTCTTCTGTATGGTCGTTCCATCAGCAGCCCTGACCACGACTGTCCAAGGAACAGATCTGGATGTGCGTAATGCTTCGATTCCTCTGTAAGTGGGACATGGGTCACTAGACCATAGATGGTGTGTCACTTGCTCAGAGATTCCTATAACAAACGCCTCCTTATCTGATCTCAAATCCCTCATAGCCATCCTCCTCAGTTCCCAGTACAGACTAGAGTTATCATCAAGCAGTGTCCTAGCGTCTCCTCTTGATGATTTCCAGAGAGTCTTGCGAAATGAAACACCTCCTTCTGGGAACACTCGTAACACCAACATACATAAGTACAACCGGCCTGCCAAAATTATTCTGAGGCAATAGAATAAAATCACTTAGAAAGTCACAAAGGAGCCTAAAAACTGCAAAGAACTGCATGTTTCTCTTCCCTTAGCAGAGTTAAGTGTTTAAGATTCCATAATGGGAAAAAAGGGGATAAAAAGGAGCCAGGCAGAAACCACTGCCAACCTAGAAGAACATAAATTCTTGTCTCTCATTGGACAGAAAGCAATTAAATAACACTTGAGCCTTTTGGGAGAAGGTTCTATGGACAGATGAGACAAAGGCTGAACTTTTTAGATGGCATTGGAACTATTTTCAGTATTGCACAGTAAGAACAGCATACTAACAGTCAAACATGGTTGTGGTAGTGTGATGGTGTGCAGAAGTTTTGCTGCCTCAGGACCTGGATGACATGCCATAATTCAAGGAACCATAAATTCTAATATGTATTAGAAAATTGTTAGGTGCAAATCTGGTCATTCTTCTGAGCTAAAGTAAAGTTATGTCATGTAGAAAGACAATGACTCAAAACACAAAAGCAATCATCATCACAATGTTTGAAAAGAAGAAAAGTTTTTGAAGAGCCGAGCCACAGAAAATACATAAACCAAGCACAGACGATGAGACTTGAAACAAATAGTTAATGCTCAAAAAAAATTTTTCTTAAATTATTTCTGTAAAGAATCTATACTAATAAAAGGCAAAGTCCTCACTGACTGACTCACTCACTGACTCATCACTAATTCTCCAACTTCCCGTGTAGGTGGAAGGCTGAAATTTGGCAGGCTCATTCCTTACAGCTTCCTTACAAAAGTTGGGCAGGTTTCATTTCGAAATTCTACACGTAATGGTCATAACTGGAAGCTATTTTTCTCCATTTACTGTAATGGAGTTGAGCTCGAAAGCTGAGGGGGGCGGAGTTTTGTGTGACATAATCACGCCTCCCAAGTAATCACGTGAACTGACTGTCAACGCAGTACGTAGAAAACCAGGAAGAGCTCCAAAAAGCGCTGAAGAAAACATGCATTATATAATTGAGAAGGCAGCGAAACAATAAGAAGCGAGCGAGTGACATATACAACCATATTCATGAGTGCTGCTACTTCGGAAACAAAGCACGGTGTAAACCTAAAAGTTTAAATTAAGTTCATAGACAGGCTACCGCTGGCGTTTGTCATGCCCACGGGTAATGCGGGATACAAGTTTAATGAGAGGACGCAGGATATAAACGAGAGTTTTAATCACTTTGTAACTAAGTTAAAATTGCAGGTGAAGGGCTGTGCTTATGCAAATTCCGAGAGACTGTGTTTGTGGGGGATTGACAGGTGAGGCAGGTGGGGGAGTCACGTCTTCATCTCCCCTCCCATTCACCTCATTTCGCTCTGAGCTGTGCTCCGCAGCTAACGCAGTCTTATGGAAGCGAGTTTGTGACGCTGCCACCAAATACTCACAGAAAAATCCACAAGTTAATACACACTGTCTCTACAGTTTCTTCACACTGAATCTTCCAGGCACTACTTACAAAAGGTTACATTTACAATCGTGTTACGTTATTTTTAAAATGTTTCCTTTTCTTAGCACAAGCACAGCTGAGAAGCTTCGATGCATGTGCTCCATAACACGTTAAAAAATCATGCATTTAATCACACTCTGCATTCCAAACAAAGGGGAACTTCTGTCAATGCATGATTTCCTGGTACACCGAATTACATTGATCAGCGCTTCCCGATTCATTTTACCCTCGCACCCCCTTGGTTTGAGAAGAACTATGAAAAATTATGAGGTTAACACAGAAAAACAGATCACCAATTGAAGCTTTATGAATAATTGATTCGCCATCAATAATTGTTTTGGTAAAGCCATACTCCGTGTAATCCTCCTTCCATTTTATAATTTTTCCGCCACTAGCCATGATTAAATGAACGGTAAAAAGTAAGAGCGGCGAGGTGACTTATTCAGGCAGGCAGGCGACAGCTCAAAAGCTCGAATTTGGATATAAGTAGGTTCTATTTAGTCGCCAGAAATATCTTTGTTAGGAATTGAAGTTGAATTTAGTCTTTAAATTCTTTGGTAAAGAAAAAGTTATGCAATGATGACTAAATTTAACTATATAAAGTCAAAACTTGTATATATAAAGTCATTCCCGAATATATAAAGTCAAAACTTGATTATATAAAGTCAACGCTGGAATATATAAAGTCAAAACTTGAATATATAAAGTCATTCCCAAATATATAAAGTCAAAACCTGAGTATATAAAGACGGCGTTGGAATATTTCGGAATATATAAAATAAGCGCTGGAATATATAAAGTCAAAACTTAAATATATAAAGTCAGCGTCGGAATATACAAAGTCAGCGCTGGAATATCCATCCATTTCCCAACCCGTTGAATCCGACCGCAGGGTCACGGGGGTCTGCTGGAGCCAATCCCAACCAACACTGGGCCCAAGGCAGGAACCAATCCTGGGCAGGGCACATGCATCATTTTCAAAACAGTAACCGAACAGTGTTTTTTTAATTTATTTTTCTGAATACGTTTTTGTTAACTTAGTTCAGTTCAGAGTCGTTTCAATCAATAGATTTTGACTTTCACTTTATATATTCAGGAGTGAGTTGATATACTTCGATGTTGACTTTATATAATCAGGAATGACTTTATAAATTCCGACGCTGACTTTATATATTCAGGTTATGACTTTATATATTCCAGCACTGACTTTATATATTTAACTTTTGACTTTATATATTCCGACAGTGACTTTATATATTCAAGTTTTGACTTTATATATTCAAATTTTGACTTTATATATTCTGACGCCGACTTTATATATTCACAAAATAAATGTATTTGCCTGTTTGGCACCCCATAGTATATTTGTGTGTGTATATATGTACACATGTATTATATATTATATATATATATGCCAGTGACAAAACAATTACATTGTCAATCATATTACGTTATTATTAAAATGTTTCCTTTTCTTTTTACTTCTCCGCTGCCAAGTGGTATTTTGATATATATATATATATATATATATATATATATATATATATATATATATATATATATATATATATATATATATATATATATATATATATATACACACAGTATATATATATATATACACTCACCTAAAGGATTATTAGGAACACCCCCTTTCGCCTTCAGAACTGCCTTAATTCTACGTGGCATTGATTCAACAAGGTGCTGAAAGCATTCTTTAGAAATGTTGGCTCATATTGATAGGATAGCATCTTGCAGTTGATGGAGATTTGTGGGACGCACATCCAGGGCACGAAGCCCCCATTCCACCACATCCCAAAGATGCTCTATTGGGCTGAGATCTGGTGACTGTGGGGGCCATTTTAGTACAGTGAACTCATTGTCATGTTCAAGAAACCAATTTGAAATGATTCGAGCTTTGTGACATGGTGCATTATCCTGCTGGAAGTAGCCATCAGAGGATGGGTACATGGTGGTCATGAAGGGATGGACATGGTCAGAAACAATGCTCAGGCAGCCTGTGGCATTTAAACGATGCCCAATTGGCACTAAGGGGCCTAAAGTGTGCCAAGAAAACATCCCCCACACCATTACACCACCACCACCAGCCTGCACAGTGGTAACAAGGCATGATGGATCCATGTTCTCATTCTGTTTATGCCAAATTCTGACTCTACCATTTGAATGTCTCAACAGAAATCGAGACTCATCAGACCAGGCAACATTTTTCCAGTCTTCAACTGTCTAATTTTGGTGAGCTTGTGCAAATTGTAGCCTCTTTTTCCTATTTGTAGTGGAGATGAGTGGTACCCGGTGGGGTCTACTGCTGTTGTAGCCCATCCACCTCAAGGTTGTGCATGTTGTGGCTTCACAAATGCTTTGCTGCATACCTCGGTTGTAATGAGTGGTTATTTCAGTCAAAGTTGTCTTCTATCAGCTTGAATAAGTCGGCCCATTCTCCTCTGACCTCTAGCATCAACAAGGCATTTTCGCCCACAGGACTGCCGCATACTGGATGTTTTTCCCTTTTCACACCATTCTTTGTAAACCCTAGAAATGGTTGTGCGTGAAAATCCCAGTAACTGAGCAGATTGTGAAATACTCAGACCGCCCGTCTGGCACCAACAACCATGCCACTCTCAAAATTGCTTAAATCACCTTTCTTTCCCATTCTGACATTCAGTTTGGAGTTCAGGAGATTGTCTTGACCAGGACCACACCCCTAAATGCATTGAAGCAACTGCCATGTGATTGGTTGATTAGATAATTGCATTAATGAGAAATTGAACAGGTGTTCCTAATAATCCTTTAGGTGAGTGTATATATATATAGATATAGATATATATATAGATATAGATATAGATATATATATATATATATATATATATATATATATATATGACAACAACACTTATATCAATGACAAAACATTTACATTAACAATCATGTTACGTTATTTTTAAAATTTTTCCTTTTTGTTTTCATAACTTCTTTAACACACTACTTCTCCACTGCGAAGCGCGGGTATTCTGCTAGTATTAGACTAAAATTCATCTACAGTAATGTCATATACTGATAATGAATTATAAGAGGTTGGCTGCAGTCATTGCAGCAAAAGGAGCTGCTACCAGTTATTAAATGTAATGGGA
Source organism: Polypterus senegalus (assembly GCF_016835505.1). Lineage (NCBI taxonomy): Eukaryota > Metazoa > Chordata > Cladistia > Polypteriformes > Polypteridae > Polypterus > Polypterus senegalus. The sequence goes on from NC_053160.1 coordinate 141,992,087, forward strand.
CAATTACTTTTTCACACAGTTGATGTTGGATAACTTTGTTTATTATTAAATAAAGGGCACAATAAAAACAAGGAATAGAAAAAGGAGTTATTTGATAAAATGCACTTTATTTATGTTTGATTTTAGTTGAAGACACCTTTGATAACAGGTGCAATTACTTCTTCAAAGCATTGTGACTTTTATTTCTTGCATTAGAACCCTGTGTTTTTTAAAACATGGACATTATAGTGTATACAGTGCATCCGGAATGTATTCACAGCGCATCACTTTTCCACATTTTGTTATGTTACAGCCTTATTCCAAAATGGATTAAATTCATTTTTCTCCTCAGAATTCTACACACAACACCTCATAATGACAAAGTGAAAAAAGTTTTTGCAGATTTATTAAAAATAAAAAAAACTGAGAAATCACATGTACATAAGTATTAACAGCCTTTGCTCAATACTTTGTTGATGCACCTTTGACAGCAATTACAGCATCAAGTCTTTTTGAATATGATGCCACAAGCTTGGCACACCTATCCTTGGCCAGTTTCGCCCATTCCTCTTTGCAGCACCTCTCAAGCTCCATCAGGTTGGATGGGAAGCGTCGGTGCACAGTCATTTTAAGATCTCTCCAGAGATGTTTAATCGGATTCAAGTCTTGGGTCTGGCTGGGCCACTCAAGGACATTCACAGAGTTGTCCTGAAGCCACTCCTTTGATATCTTGGCTATGTGCTCAGGGTCATTGTCCTGCTGAAAGATGAACTGTCGCCCCAGTCTGAGGTCAAGAGCGCTCTGGAGCAGGTTTTCATCCAGGATGTCTCCGTACATTGCTGCAGTCATCTTTCCCTTTATTCTGATTAGTCTCCCAATTCCTGCCACTGAAAAACATCCCCACAGCATGATGCTGCCACCAACATGCTTCATTGTAGGGATGGTATTGGCCTGGTGATGAGCGGTGCCTGGTTTACTCCAAACATGCCGCCTGGCATTCACACCAAAGAGTTCAATCTTTGTCTCATCAGACCAGAGTATTTTGTTTCTCATGGTCTGAGAGTCCTTCAGGTGCCTTTTGGCAAACTCCAGGCGGGCTGCCATGTGCCTTTTACTAAGGAGTGGTTTCCGTCTGGCCACTCTACCATACAGGCCTGATTGATGGATTGCTGCAGAGACGGTTGTCCTTCTGGAAGGTTCTCCTCTCTCCACAGAGGACCTCTGGAGCTCTGACATAGTGACCATCAGGTTCTTGGTCACCTCACTGACTAAGGCCCTTCTCCCCCGATCGCTCAGTTTAGATGGCCGGCCAGCTCTAGGAAGAGTCCTGGTGGTTTCAAACATCTTCCACTTACGGATGATGGAGGCCACTGTGCTCATTGGGACCTTCAAAGGCAGCAGAAATATTTCTGTAACCTTCCCCAGATTTGTGCCTCGAGACAACCCTGTCTTGGAGGTCTACAGACAATTCCTTTGACTTCATGCTTGGTTTGTGCTCTGACATGAACTGTCAACTGTGGGACCTTATATAGACAGGTGTGTGCCTTTCCAAATCATGTCCAATCAACTGAATTTACCACAGGTGGACTCCAATTAAGCCACAGAAACATCTCAAGGATGATCAGGGGAAACAATTTTGAGCTTCATGGCAAAGGCTGCAAATACTTTTGTACATGTGCTTTCTCAATTTTTTTATTTTTAATACATTTGCAAAAATATCAAGTAAACTTTTTTCACATTGTCATTATGGGGTGTTGTGTATAGAATTCTGACGAAAAAAAATAATTTAATCCATTTTGGAATAAGGCTGTAACATAACAAAATGTGGAGAAAGTGGTGCGCTATGAATACTTTCCGGATGCACTATATGTTGGCTTCTTTACCACAAAGTAAGAAAGCACACATATGGCTGTTTTAGTGGCTTTTTTAAATTAAGCCAGGTGCAGTGGCTCTTCTATTATTGTACTGCTGAGTGAAGAACTAAAGGTACTCCAAATGCCATATTCTAATCACTAAAAGGTCTTTTGGTGAAGTATTTCAGGCAGAAAATTATTTTTTTAACTGTGCCAAGCTCTTACAGAGGAAATAGTTCTAGATGTTTCACAGCTCACCAGTGGCTTGCACTGTCTAGCCATGACTGTCAAAAGTGCCTAGAAAAAAAACGGTGACACCCTTTACCCTGCAGAGAATAAGGATGATAGATTTCTAACAATATCATGGTTATCATTATCAAGTAATTCTCTACTTTTATAAGAAAAGAGAAATGGCGCAGATAACCTCCTCTTGGTAATAATCATTAGGGTACTGTGTGAGAGGTAGATAGTCAGCTGCATTGAAGAACTGTTTAGCAATTTATGCAATATAAAGGTTATTTTGTCAGGCCACCACTACAACTCTTTTGTGTGCCAGCATGATGACAATATCTTCTCTCTGGCTGAGTGGCTAGAGTGCTTGGAGTGTGCCTATAATAAGATTGGACCTGTGTTTACTCAGGAACAAAATGTTACTGGGAATTTGATTAGTACATTGGCTGATAAAAAAAACTGAAGGATGGAAAATGACCAGCTTGTGAAGTATAGAAATGCAGCCTCAGAATAATTGTATTGATTGTATCAATGACAGGGTCACACTCTCACACAGTATTGCTCTAGCTGAGAAATGTGCTATAAGGCACATATTTTGTGAGACAGCTAAAAAGTTGAGTCCTGTGGGCTGGATTGATCATCCTGTAAAAGTGGAAGTCTAGTGGAGGTAGTTACTATTTCTTTTTTTTTATTATTCTACTTGACTGCTCTTTTTGTTATTGTAACATTTTTTCTGCCTGTGTAAAAAGTCAAAGACATCTTTCTAAAGCAGGTGTCACATTACATGACACTTATAATCAGAAAGGATGGCAAACTTAACAACTTGTTGGGGATGTCAAATTATGTGACTGTCTGATAACCTTCCAGCACAGTTTTACATTTCCAAAAAAATTCAAGATTGCCTTTTTTTCTGACAGCCAATAACATATGAAGAGTTTACAGGTATGGCAAGTTCAGCCTTAATCTCTGCCCTTTTTTTCAAATTTGAACATGGTATGTACAAGAAAAGACATCAGACACCCAAGTCTCCCTTCTATTTGCAAGATTCAAAATACATGCATTACTTATTCTTTATTGTCACATTGTATGTATTGTACCGCCAGATGAGCACTCATTGGTTTTCAGCTCTAGAGGACACAGAACCAACACCTACAACTTAAGAAAAAAATCAAACCTGTTTGATTTTGCTGGGGCAATTTGCAGACTGTTCAGACCGACTCAAGGGATATGTGACACTACACAATGGATGGTTATTTTTATTTGGAAAATAGAAACAAATAAAATTACAATGCATTCTTTGACTTGAGAAAATACAGCTTCATGTTATAACTAAGCAGGATTTAATAATATTATTGTATAATGCTACAACAGTCTATAATGTAACTGCCAATATAAGAAGAATATTTAAAAAGCAGCATTTATTTTAACATGTAAACACAATGATACCAAATTATACATTATTCTCCCATTTTACATTTTCTTACTATACAAAAAATGCAAAAGAAGAATCAGTGATGCATTGTTCTTATGATTATGACGTTAATCAACATAGCATATTATTTAAGATGAAAACCTGCAGTGTTTAGTTTTGCAGTCAGTTAAAGAAGGCTTCTAAAGTCCAAAAATAAAGTATTTTAAACTGTTTTACCTACCCAGTCAGAATAATGAGAAACCAAGAACTGCAGACAGTGCAAAATACAACAGTACCATCCTAACTATAATTTTGTAATACAAATAAAAGACCAGAATTCAATAAACTGAATGTCATTCTCCGTTCAGCAAATCTCTCTTATTCAAAGACATTTAGCATGTCTTGGATGCAATTATAATTAATCTATAAAGTCTATGAGGTTTTTCTCCAAAACAAAGGAATACAAAAGAAGAACAAAAATAATCATAATGCTTTCAAAGTTTTTGATCCGAAAAGAAAATTTGATTGAGGAAAAAATAAAGATTAATCTATACTTAAAAATATTTTTCATTAATTCTAACTTTATAGAAGCTGTGCATGTTTAAAATAAATCTTCATAAGCATTAGCAACCAAATAATTCTGAGATTAAGTAAACATTAAAGAAGCACATGTCAAAATTAATAATTATATATGATGGCGTGTGAACAGCAAATATGAGTGTGTCAGTGGGATAATTATTCTCATGTCAATTAACACAAGTATTCAAATGGTGTACAATTTATCTCTTTTTCTAGTGAAACCATGAGAAGTCAAGCAAAATTACACTTTTTATTGGCTAACTAAACAGATTACAATATGCAAGCATTAGAGGCAGCTCATGCCACTTCTTTATGCAAATCACTGACTTCCAGTTGCTGCTTCCATCAAAGTATGCCCTAGCACCTGAAGTACTTCTGAGTCCAAGATAAAAGAAACCACTCAACCTTATCCAGGCAAGATGGAGTTGGGTGGAATATGACAAAGCTAGCCTGGGAGGAGTCGAAGTGAAGAAAGAGAGAGAAAGAAAAAGAATTCTGGTTTTCCACAGTTACAAAGAATCATTTTCTAAGATATTTTGTATAATAAAATGTGTATTTGAACCAGGCACTTGTGTCTATGGTTTGAGGTGCTCCAATGTCCCCTTGTGGTCACTGGGTATATATAATTTCTTTATATGGTTATGCATTCTCAAGAAAGTGAAGTTTTTAAAATACTTTTATTCCTAACAGTACTGATTTCTAATACATTAAAACATTAGAACACTCTAGATGAGAACAGGCCATTCAGCCCAATGATGCTCACCAGTCCTATTCACTTATTTCTTCCAAAAAAACATCAAATCGAGTTTTGAAAGTCCCTAAAGTCTTACTGTCTACCACACTACTTGGTAGCTTATTCCAAGTGTCTATCGTTCTTTGTGTAAAGAAAAACTTCATAATGTTTGTGCGAAATTTACTCTTAACAAATTTCCAACTGTGTCCACGTTTCCTTGATTAACTCATTTTAAAATAACAGATCCACTGGACTAATTCCCTTCATAATTTTAAACACTTCAATCATGTCACATCTTAATCTTCTTTTGCTTAAACTGTATAGGCTCAGCTCTTTTAATCTTTCCTCATAATTCAACCCCTGTAGCCCTGGAATCAGCCTATTCTCTCTTCTCTGGACCTTTTGTAGTGCTGCTATGTCCTTAATGTAAGCTGGAGACCAAAACTGCACACAGTACTCCAGATGAGGCCTCATTAGTACATTATAGATGTTGAGCAGAACCTCCTTGGACTTGTACTCCACAGATCATGCTATATAACCTAACATTCTGTTTACCTTCTTAATGGCTTCTGAACACTGTTGGGAAGTCGACAGCTTAAGAGTCCACTATGACTCCTAAATCCTTCTCCTAAGGTGTACTCTCAATTTTCCGACCGCCGATTGTGTATTCAAACCTAACATTTTTACTTCCTATGTGTAATACTTTACATTTACCGACATTAAATTTCATCTGCCACAAATCTGCCCAATCCTGTATGCTATCCAAGTCCTTCTGTAATGATATAACGGATTCCAAATTATCTGCTAATCCACCTATCTTGGTATCATCTGCAAACTTAACCAGCCTGATACTTATATTCCTATCTAAATCATTTATATATATTAAAAATAGCAGCAGCGCTAGCACTGACTCCTGTGGAATGCCACTCTTAACATCGTCCAATTCTGATTAGGTTCCTCATACCATCACCCTCTGCTTCCTGTGCCAATTCTGCACCCATCTAAAAACATCACCCTGAACTCCCAATTCTTTTAGTTTGATGCCCAACCTCTCATAGGACACCTTATCAAATGCTTTCAGAAAGTCCAGATAAATAATATCATATGCTTCACTTTGACTGTATCCTTTTGTTGCAACCTCATAGAATTCCAACATATTAGTAAAACATGACCTCCAACTTCTAAACACATGCTGACTGTTCAGAATAACTCTTGTCCTTGCCAGGTGTTGCTCAATCTTATCCTTAATAATTTCTTCTATTAATTTTCCTGTGATGCATGTTAAGCTTACTGGTCTAGTTGCTTTGATCTGCCCTCTCACGCTTTTTATATAATGGGATGATATTTGTCATTTTCCAGTCCTTCATAATCTCTCCAGGGCATAGTGACTTCCTAAAAATATATGTCAAGGGTTTATATATGTACTCACTAGCCTCCTTTAAAACTCAAGGATAAATAGTATCTGGTACTGGTGATTTGTTTGATTTCACTCTCCCTCTACAATTTCCAAATCCCTCAGTACCTCCTTAGTAGTTGCATTTACCTCTGGGAGGTTATCCATGTGCTCACTTGTGAACACCTCAGAAAAATGTAAGTTTAGGGCAACCACTATTTCATCGTCTGTATCTTTTCATTCGCCTTTACTATTTCTGATGCAATTGACCTCCTCCTTGACTGTTCTTTAACTACTAAAATACTGAAAGAATCTCTTAAGGTTTTCTTTTGCCTTATTTGGCATATTCCTCTCCAGCTGTCTTTTAGCCTCCCTGATATCCTTCTTAATGGTTGCTCTCATGTCCTCATATGTTCTATGATTAACTTTGTAGTCAATGGTCTTATATGCATTATAAAGCAGTTTTTACCTTTGCAACTTCTTTTTTAAATACAGTTAAGAAACTGATATATAGTAGGTTGCCTATATAAAACTCTCCGATAGCTTGAATTGAAAGAATTGCTGTTGTGAAGGTTTCTCCTTAGACTGAAGATTTTCAAAAAATGTAAACAAATTATCAAAAAAACAGATCATGTAACCATTTACCACATATTCAACACTCGTATTTTTGAGAGGAAGGAAATGTATGCTTCCTTTACAATGATATGATAAACCATAACAATTCAGTGAACAGAAATCACCAGCTCTGGTATCAAATTCTGAACGACCTAATTTGTGCTGTGTTTATTGCAAATAGTGGAAATGGACATATACAGCAGAAAATATAAAGGGGAAGGTGCTGGATTTCCAAGCTAGTATGAGTTCAAAGCTATAAACTGTATCCTAAACTGTCAATGTGTGAGTGTCAGTATGTAGTTATAAACCATAAAATTTAGGTAAAGAGAGAAACTCTTCTGCCGTAGGGTATCTAACAAATAAATTTGACAGTTGGAGGTCACTTTCTATGGCATATAATAATTTTACTGCTGTTTAAACATGAATTTATTTATATAAGCATGGATACATGGAAAATGGCATAAAAATATACATTTTAACTATATTGGTTCTTTGGAGTAATAATAGATGAATTCTGGATCAGCTACTGCATACAAGTATCATGAGCTTATCAGGCAATGCACTGTATGGTTTTTAACTTCATTTTAATTCAGAATGTGTTATATAATCCATGATTACTGGCAAACAATCAACAACTGATATTGTACTTGATAAGTTTACTCTCTAATATCCACCTTATAAAACAGATTATGAAGGGTTTTAACATTTAGGTTATTAGTAATGTTTTTTCAGACCAGTTAGTAACAAAGTCTCCACATAAACATAGCAATTGTCTAAACACTAGTGCTGGGCGGTATGACCAAAATTCTATATCACGGCGTTTTTGAAAATTATACTGGTTTCACAGTATTCTATGATATTTTTTTCTCATGTATGAGTGGATGTTAACCACATTTTCCACTGCAATTACTGCAGTACACTGGCTAAGAATAACCTATTCCACTGTCATGAGAACTGTACAAAAAATTTTTTAATGTGCACACAAGTATTCATAGAGGTTTGCATGGCCCCATAAAGTGATAGTTTTCAAGGGGGTGGCACTAATGAAGAGAAGGAATCACACTGCGTAAGAGTTGCAGTCAAAATATAGAACCCTTTAATTGAACAAATTTTGGAAACAACTTAAAACTATAATTTTGACAACATATTTTCAACTATCCAAAAAGGCATTTAGACTTAGTAAAATATCCAGAGGTGCTTGACAAAAGTTGTATTGCACTGAAAATGTCTTAGAAAAGGAATAAATAGTAAATATTTTTTGTAAACCAACTACACTTTCTGTTAATGTTAGCAATCTCTGTCCACTGACATGTTAACTATATGGATTATAATGGCGTTGGTTATCTTGATCCACCACTTGCTTTTTTTGTCATAGGCAGTACCTCTAGCAAACGTGTCTACAAGTGACGTCTGACTCGAGTGTCCTCTAGCTTTTTCAGCTTTACCTGAGGACGTGGAGGGTGCCAACCTTAGTTTCATACATTCATGGTACTCCAAAGTGTGTTTGCGGCTAAGGTGGTGCAGCAAATTACTCGTGTTGCCGCCTCTGGTGACAACTTTAGCTCAACAGCATTTGCAGTAAATAATTGTTTGGTCCACATCCAACCTTTTAAAACCGCTTCAGTTTCGGAATGTTCTCTGTCTATTTTCACTGCTCAATGCCTCCACTAACGCATGTACTCCATTGCATGTGTGTTTAGTGGTGTAGCAGTGAAAAAGCTCCCCCCTTAAACAGTTTCCCGCTGTGCCACATTCCGAAAGTTGTTCAGGCTATTTAAACCGGTGTTGCGGTATAAGAAAAATCCATATCATAACAAAAATAAAAAATGATTTTCAGTATGAACCGGTATACCTCCCAGCACTACTAAACACCCAAAGGAGTAGCATATTGTAGTTTTTAAACACCTGGATACACCATGTAGTATACATTACACACAACAGCTGTTGATTGATATTGTTTAATAATATAGTGAGGAGGAATAAGGAATGCAGGTGTCTTGAACTTCACAAACAGAATAGAAGATTCTTTGTTTTATGTCTCATGTTTTATGTACCGCAACAGAATGGAAAAATGAAAAATGGGCCAAGATTGCGGCTGAACTCCGTGTATCTGTTAAACATTTATATAGCAATAAGCTCTGTCAAGCTACATGTTATTGGTTGTCACAAAAAAAAAAAAAACAAGCACAAATGCACTGCAAAGTCATCGCTCATCCTGTAAAATAGACATGTCCAACGATTTTCCTTTGCTTAAACTGACATCGTCCAGCAAGGAGATCAACAACTGCAGTTGACAAGTATGACACACCTTAAGACTTGAAATCACATAATGAGACACTGACTTTAGTCGTAATCTGTTATTTAAATGCAATTGGTTACTCACAAAACTAGTTTGTTATATGCTTTGGAATATATGACAGGTACACGTATGCCATTCTATACAACGTGTATTTTTCCTATTTTTTGATTTTAGTATTTACCATTATTTGCTTTGTGCATTACTCTTCATAATATATCATTTAACAGTATTCTAACCGAAAGTATTGTATATATCCATCTAGTGTACTGGTAAATAGAAAACCATTAACCCAAAGAAGTTACATTTATTTCACACAGAATATCACTTAGTGAATGCAACATTTCTTCTTTCACACTATTGCAAATACACTGTTTTCCAGGTAAACAAATCTTAGCAAATACAACATTCCAAATTAATAAATATAGCAGACTTTCTTTTTAAGATTATTTTGAATTTTAGTCCTATCTTTAACTAAACTTTTACTTACCAGCTCCACAAATGACACACCTCCGTAACTATGGGCAACGAAAAAGATGTTCTTTGCAGAAGATTTGGCAATAAAGTTGTCCCACACATATATGACATGTTCTTCGGGGGAGCTATTATCCTGTAATGCAATGAAAAGATGTTTATTATTAATTGAGCTCAACATTTAAATATACATTAAATTACTACTTCTATTCGATTCACAATTTTTGTTATTGTCATTAAGATTTAGATTTTTATCTGATTTTTAGATATAACATTCACTGGTTTTCATTAAATTCCTTTATATAAAAAGTGGCAAACTCCTGCAAGGTCAAAGGACCAAATGGCATTTCTACAGGGTCCTGAAAACATACACTGCATAGCTGTTAGGTATTTATATTGGCATCTCTAACATCTCTCTTGCGCAGAAACTCATTCCACACTCTTTCAGATGTTCCAATATCATCTCAATTCACAAAAAACAGTAACGTCTTAAAAAATATTGTTCGATCACACTCACAGCAGTTACAAGGAAGTGCCAGAAGATTCCCTCAACCATTTGCAGATCACCTATCACCCAAATTGATCTATGGACAATGTAGGGACAAATGGAGTACATATGAATGACTGTAACGGTTATCATTAATTTAACCCCCAGCACAGCTGCTTCTCAAGACTGCTGCCCAAGTCTCAAACTGCTCTCATTACACACAAATATCTATTTATATCCAACGTCCACAACTTGATTTTTAAATTTGCAGATGACATCACTACACTTGGCCTGATTTACAATAATTATTAATCCTCACAGTGGCAGCTGGTCACTAACTTGATATTATAAGGTGGAGAGTGTGGATTCCTAAATCTTCCAGGGGTTACATATAATACTTCAAACCACTTCAAGTGGTCAACAAACACAAGAGCCACCATCTGACAAGCACAACAGTATGTATATTTCTTATGACATCTAGGAAAGACTAGCCTGAGGAGTTAGCCCCAATTCAGTTCTAACATAGACTAACCAGAAGCCTCTCCATATGATTTGGAAACTTCACCAAGAAAGCAAAATGTTCTACATATTACCATAAAAATCATCAGAATGGATTTAAGCACAGGGTCTCCTATTAAGAAAAAAGCATAATCCATTAGCAGAGATCCACACTGTTTTAGATAATGCCTCTTTACCTGGTGTAAAGGCACCTATATCATCTCTATTGTCACAGATCTTGTAAGCCTTATAGACCACCGGAGCAGATTCATAAACAGCTTCCTTCCCTCACAATAGGCATGGTTTTAGAGACATGCAGCATGAGTAACATATGTCAAGACCATAATGCACTCGGCCATATAACTGCACAGTAATCTCAAGTACTTCTAATGACTTACTTTTTATGCCAAAAGCAATACATCTGCATAATGCCACTTTTGAATTTTCTTGCTTTATAGTAATTCCAGTGTGTGTATATTTAATTACTTATTTGTCTACCTTTTTATGTATGTATTTATTTAAAGAGCTTAATTTAAAAAGCCACTGGGTGCAAATAAAGTCCCATCTATTGTGAAGACTAGAGGGCACCACTGAGCTCCAAACCCCAAAACACAAAACCATCCCTGGCTCAAATAAAAATCCTTTGTATAAACAATTCACAGGTTGTCTGTCTGACTCTTTGATGTAAGCCAGCAGGCTACCTTTTAAGTCATGTCTCTCTGGAAGCACTTTAAGGTCGTAGAAAAAACAGGGAGTCTCTCCCCTGATATCGCTCTCCATTGCCACCTAGGGACCCAGACGGGGCTGCAATTCTGGAATCCAAGTCCCAAGTATCCCTGGAGGTGTCCCGATTGGGCTGCCACACAAGGACCAATGTGACCTGCTATATGGGGAATGGAACTGTTCTGGCTTTCGCTGCCGCATCCAATATTTTATACAAGCTGTGCACAAAGTTAACTTTTTGTCCAATCCATCCGTTATTCCTCTCAGGCCTCCTGTCTAGGAAATAAATCTATCACCTTCCTGGCTCGGATGCCCATTCTCCTCTTACATTATCTATCTACTAGCCAACCCGCGGCGTACCATACGCCGCATAATCAGGCCGGTTTTTAATGATTTTTAAGCAGAGGGAGAAAAGTAACATTTGAAAAATCGGTAATGTAATAAATCAACAAGAAAAGCAACATTGTAACAATGCACGGAACGAACCAACACATAATCGTCTGAAGTGACTGAAAACTGGCGCATCGTCCTCGCGGCTTCTCCTGCCAGACTGAGGGATGGGGGTGCACGGCGCGGAGTGTGGAACGGGAGGAAAGGAGAATGACGTCGATTCAGCTCCGTCCGTCATGCTAGTCTACTGATTTCTCGTTCAGTATGCATTGCCCGCTCATGTGTCCATCTCCAACTCGTCACTTGAGTCGCCGTCTTTACACAGTACAGATGAACCTGTGACTGACGTAGAGTTTTCATTGCTCTGTGCAGTTTTGGCTGCTATTCTATATATATTCCACTAAGACACCCGACCATGGTAGTAGCGAGGTGGGAGGGCGGTGTGTACAAATGGTTGGGATGCAACAGTGGGAGCGTATGAGTCGCACTTAGTGGGACTTGGTTTGCAGCCCGAATGGGGTTCATCGGCTTACCCACGCCGGGTAGACACACGGTCTACCCATGCACAAGGTTCGAGCTGCATGTAGACGGAGCTGGAGCATTTCCGCGGGAATGGAGTGAATAAACTGTGCGGGCCCTGCAGTATCGTACTTTGCCTTCAGTGTGCTATTACACTGCAGCTCAATCACCTCCATCTGAATCTGCACAGGTGCAGTTTCTACATCGACGGTAAATTGGTTGCGAAACAACTCAAAATTCTTTTTTTGTTCTTCAAAGTCACCAAAGCGCAGTGCGCAGTGCGCTCGGTTTATCAGCAAAGTGCGTATTTGGGAACACCGTTGTGCTGACTTGGTTCAACATTACTTGGCAACAGGGAAAGTGGGGAAAGTTGCACTTGTGCATTTGTGTCTCCCATAAAAGTAGCTTCACTTGAAATCACTTTGTGATTTTGCACGGGTAAAAAATGTCTGCTGAGGTGTCAGATTCTTCTTTAACTCTTCTGTTTTGCATTCAGGTCTTTCAGGTTATCCTGATTTGTCTCATAGATTAAATTCTGTAATTACAGCCATATTAGCTCCACAAATGAGACACACGGGTTTACCGGCAATGTCAGTAAACATATACAGTACTCAGCCTCCCATCGGTTTTTAAAGGCTCTATTTTCAGAATCAACTTTTCTCTTCGACATCGTGAAGGCTAGCTTCGCAATAACTTGCAGCATCATAAGCTAGACTTGATTAAAACGTAGGGTTACCACTTTTAATACAAAAAAATAAGGGACGCACACTTTGCAGACTCTACTTAAAAGACCCGCCCTCCTCACTGGACAGTTAAAAAGACCAATGAAACTAACGATAACATCAAGAATTATCCAATCAAAAGTAGGAAAGGAGGCATAAAATGCGTGCGGGATGATTTGCATGAGACACTGCTATAAAAAAAAAATTGATTCAAAACGGGACGCGCAATTTCATTCTCAAATACGGGACTATTCCGTATTTTAAAGGACGGGTAGCAACCCTATTAAAACGGTAAGTGTTCAAAAAGGCATCTGAAGCGCTGCATGATTGGATCTGTAGTTTATTGTGTTACCAGCGCTTCATATCGCCGGGCCATTAATAACAATAATATATAAAATGATCTTGCGGGCCGGATATAATTACAGACGCATGTTTGTCGCTGAAGCGAATTGCTGTATGTAGCGGTTTGCTATGGTGCACGCAGGCGTGGCGTCATAACCGAAAACTTTTTTTTAAAGACTGCCTACTTCATTGTGTTTTAACCTCAGTTGTAAAGGAATGTTTTAAGGACCAAATGGGATATCCCTCGGTTTTGGCTGCTTTTCTATATATAATCCACCTAGATACCCGACCACGGTAGGAGGGGGGTGTGCACAAAGTGTAGGGACGTAATGAGTGGGAGCGTATGAGTCACATTTAGTGGGAATTCCATAGCTTGCAGCCCGAATGGGGTTCAACGGCTTACCCATGCCTCTCTGCGCTGAATAGACACACGGTTAATGTCATGCATACTTATTTATTGAATGCTAAACACTTCTGGAAAGACAGGTATGTCTAAAACGGGTTGGTGTGAGAATACAACAGTAAGTGAATGAAAAGATGGAACTCTGGAGAGAGCAAAATAGAACACAATAGTGAACCCGCGGCATAACAAACGGCGCGTGGCTGTGACGTGCATGCGGACTCTTACCACAGATGAAAGAGACTAACTGGGTGGTCGGTGAGTCTTTGCGTCCGGGCAAATGGGCAGGCAGTGTGAATGCCTAGAGAGCGAGGGTAGACGCCGTCTGGTGAAAAAGGAGCATTGGTGGGCAGGAAAACGTCTTCCGTGTTCTTGTAGGAGCATCTAAGAAGACACATGTTTGTCGTGGAAGCGAATAGCTGTATTTATCGTGTAAAACAGTTTGCTATGCTGCACGCGGTCGTGATTCGTAACCGAAAAGTTGTTTTTTTAAAGACTGCTTACTTCATTGTGCTTCAACCTCAGTTTTAAGGATCCCATGGGAAACCCCTCGCAAACCGTTTCACACGCTGCATATGGCGATTCACCTCCGCTAGAAACATGCCTCTATGAATAGTCAACATAGCTCGGAGGTGCATGACATTAACCTGACCTGCACTGCATGTGGCCTCTACGACAGACAAATATAAATGACGCCATTTTTTCTTTGTCGTCGCGTCCGAGTTAGTGGGCGTGGCCATGTGAGTTGTCATCGTATCCAATGGTCTTGGAGTTGGTGGGCGTGGCTCTTTCCTGCGTGCGCCATAGGTCGGCAGCATAGTGAATCCACGCCTCTTCCGGCGTGCTTTCCATGGTCGTCTTGCCTTAGTGAATTATATATATAGATGACTGTAAATATGCTTCCTATGCCTGACCATATAACACATTTTAGTGCAATTTTCTTTTTTACTTTTGAAAAGTATTCTCTACATATATGTATATGTTTTGTGCATGCATATAGTATGTTTCCATTGTATATATGTAAGAGTATTGCACATACACACGCAATATATATGTGTTCTTTGTCTATGCTGTCCATATTTGTGTCATGTGTTTTGTACGTAATGAACCAACTGAGTTTTCCAATAGGAAATTTCAATGTACAAGAACTTTTAAAGCTGCACAAGTAGCATAAATAGATTAGAATTTTATCTTATCATACATAAATCTTCACAAAAACACAAAATTGTAGGTGCTGAAAAATTACATGATAGGCAAAATCTTACTATAATAATGGATTTGCTTAAATGCTCAGTATAATAGCTACTACTGTAGACACTCATCGTAATCCAAATAATCCATCAAAGACCAAAAAACCCTGCCCTAACTATGCAGAATGCTATTCATGTCTGCAGCTAGGCATAG
Source organism: Polypterus senegalus (assembly GCF_016835505.1). Classification (NCBI taxonomy): domain Eukaryota; kingdom Metazoa; phylum Chordata; class Cladistia; order Polypteriformes; family Polypteridae; genus Polypterus; species Polypterus senegalus. Next base: position 142,007,136 of record NC_053160.1, read on the forward strand.
GGATGATCTGGCTTTTAAGCTCACTGACCAAAAATAAGCTGTCCTGAGTTGAATATAAAACCATCTTTTCTTGAGGACGAATCCTGCACTAAAGCAAAGGGTGGTTTTTTAAGGTATTATCATTGTATGAGTTATTTTTAGGTACAGATGTTTTCAAATAACTTGGACTCTGTAATGTCCCTTGTGAAACCGCCTAACTGTATTAAGGTGATATTTATTTTACCAATTATGCCTATGTACCAAAAAAATAAATAAAAACGGTTAACAAAGTCTGTAAAAGCAAATAACATTTTAATATGACTTTGAGTGTTAGAAGCTGCACTGACACAAAAGCAAAACTTTAGAAAAATACTAATTGGATGTAATATTTAAAAAAAAAACTACTAAATCATTAAATCATTTCTGAATGCATTATCAAACCAAAGTATACATGCCTACAGTAATTATTACCTCTATATATACAGTACCTCACAAAAGTGAGTACACCCCTCACATTTTTGTAAATATTTTATTATATATTTTCATGGGACCCTTCCCCCCACCCGAAGGCGGAGGGAAGCCACCCTCTCGTCCACCGGGGTAAACCCCAACGCACAGGCTCCAAGTCGGGGGGCAATAAGTATGCCCACACCTGCTCGGCGCCTCTCACCGGGGGCAACTCCAGAGTGGTAGAGAGTCCAGCCCATCTCAAGGAGATTGGTTCCAGAGTCCAAGCTGTGCGTCGAGGTGAGTCTGACTATATCTAACCGGAACCTCTCAACCTCGCGCACTAGCTCAGGCTCCTTCCCCTTCAGAGAGGTGACATTCCACATCCCAAGAGCCAGTTTCTGTAGCCGAGGATCAGACCGCCAAGGTCCCCGCCTTCGGCCACCACCCAACTCACACTGCACCCGACCTCCTTGGCCCCTCCCATAGGTGGTGAGCCCATGGGAAGGAGGACCCACGTTACCTCTTCGGGCTGTGCCCGGCTGAGCCCCATGGGTGCAGGCCCGGCCACCAGGCGCTCGCCATCGAGCCCCACCCCAGGCCTGGCTCCAGAGGGGGCCCCGGTGACCCACGTCCGGGCCAGGGAAAACGTCGTCCACAGTTTTTATTCTTCATTGGAGGTTTGGAACCGTTCTTTGTCTCATCCCTCACCTAGGACCAGTTTGCCTTGGGTGGTTCTACCAGGGCATAAAGCCCCGGACAACATAGCTCCTAGGATCATTGGGACACGCAAACCTCTCCACCACGATAAGGTGACGGGTTGTCAGCCTGTCAGTGCTCAGATTGGTCTGCAAGGCTGTCGTCCCAGAAGGAAGCCTCTTCTAGATGATGCACAAGAAAGCTCGCAGACAGTTTGCTGAAGACAAGCAGACTAAGGACATGGATTACTGGAACCATATCCTGTGGTCTGATGAGACGAAGGTAAACTTTTTTTGGTTCAGATGGTGTCAAGTGTGATTGGCGGCAACCAGGTGAGAACAAAGACAAGTGCATCTTGCCTACAATCAAGCATGGTGGTGGGAGTGTCATGTTTGGGGCTGCATAAGTGCTGCCGGCACTGGGGAGCTACAGTTCATTGAGGGACCCATGAATGCCAACATGTACTGTGTCATACTGAAGCAGAGCACGATCCCCTTCCTTCGGAAACTGGGCCGCAGGGCAATATTTCAACATGATAACGACCCCAAACACACCTCCAAGACGACCACTGCCTTGCTAAAGAAGCTGAGGGTAAAGGTGCTGGACTGGCCAAGGATGTCTCCAGACCTAAACCCTATTGAGCACCTGTGGGGCTCCCTCAAACAGAAGGTGGAGGAGCGCAAAGTCTCTAACATCCACCAGATCTGGAGGAGAGGAAGAGGATTCCAGTGGCAACCTGTGAAGCTCTAGTGAGCTCCATGCCCAAGAGAGTTAGGGCAGTGCTGGAAAATAATGGTGGCCACACAAAATATTGACACTTTGGACACAATTTGGACATTTTTCACTTATGGGTGTACTCACTTTTGTTGCCAGCGGTTTAGACATTAATGGCTGTGTGTTGAATTATTTTGAGGGGACGGCAAATTTACACTGTTATACAAGCTGTACACTGACTACTTTACTTTGTATCAAAGTGCCATATCTTCAGTGTTGTCCCATGAAAATATCCAAAATTTACAGTAAAAACTGTGCGACTTGAGGAACAGTCAAGTGTTTCTGAATAGAAAGCATGACAAGATACATAAAACTATGTATTTGATGAAATTTAGAAGGTGTCTTATTGAAAAATGTTTTAGTAAGGTAATAATTTGTGTGTAACACAACAGTCCTAGAAGAAGAAAGCCAGGTACAATTCTTATCAACTAAGCACAGAACTGAACACCTGGGCTTTCCAGAGCTCTAGTATATGATTGACTACTTGAGCCAATAACACATGGAATTATCTAAACAATATTTGCATATTTGTGTAATTATTTCCTTGGGTTAATTAGCCCCTGCAAAGCAGTTCACCCTTTGAGACTGCTTACAGTGACAGGTTCGCATATTTTCTGTATGGATGCCAACATTGACAGACTCCCTGCTGCTAACCTGTTGCCAGTATCTTAAGAATTAACTGTCTTGCTCTACTGCAAAAAACAGTAATAAAAGCCAAATCCTTTAAATGTATGGATCTGTAAGATAAAAAATTGAAGGCCCTTTGTACAAATACATATTTTGTGTAAATCAAGAAGCAGGCAAGAACATGTCATACATAAATATGTTCACAAATGGAACTGTTTAAATCACATTTTCCACCAGTCAAAAAAAAATGTAAAAACATTTGTTGCACATGTGTTTTCAAAAACATAGTTAAAGAGACTTGAATAGTCTGCATTGCTCAGGTATTTATTTCAACAATGTAGTGCAAGATACTGACTTCAAAAACTTCTATAAAGATATCAGCAATTTAGTACTTCAAAAAAATGCATTCAGAGCAGTTATTTACTTCAACAAACAGTGGCACCAGAAGGAATCCCCTTGTTTGGTGCCACTTTAAACAGTGGACTCCCTGTAAGGCAGGAACCCATCCTGGAATGAAATGGCAGTCCATCACAAAACACAAACATGTAATTATATTAGTGACTGCAAAAATGGGGACAACTGTCAAAAACTAACCTAGCAAAAACATTCTATATATACAAGCTCTTATTATGCACTGTCAACAGTTCAATACTTGTATTTTTATTAACTTTGTATATATCGCTGGCCTGCTTTAATGGCAAGTACAAAGAAAATAATTAGTATAATAAGAAAACAAGAGAAAACAAAAATAAATTAAATCAGAAAAAAAAACCAAAAGAAATAAATATTTTCTTGTTACGGAAGATCTAAAGGTGTGCAAAGCAGTGAATGAAGAAATTTAACATAAACAAAATGCAATATCAGAATAAGAATCAGAAAAACTTTACTAATCCCAAAGGAAATTACTTATGTTACAACTTAATGACAGATAAGGGACATGTTATACTAAGAGCAAGTATAAAGTAATCAAGTAAATATAAATAAGGTATAATAAATGTAAGTATCAAACTAAAGTACAGAACGTTGCATCTTAAGTTAATATTGCACATTTTGAGAACAAATAAGGTTATTCTCATGTGAAGAGCAGACAATTTATTGCACAAGAATAGATAGTATGTTGCACATTTCAAGTACTGAAAAAAATGTACCTGGATATCCAAAGGGCAATAACTTAAAGTGTGGGTGAGTGACCGGAAAAGGAGTTATAGAGTCTGATGGCTGTGGGGAGGAAGGATTTCCTGTGACGTTCAGTGGAGCACTTGATGCTAGTCAGTCTACTGCTCCAAACGCTCCTCTGTCCAACCACAACACTATGAAGTGGGTAATTAGCATTTTCAATAATAGACCAAAGCCTAGACAACATTGTCTGATCTGCAACAGTTTCCAATATACAATGGATTCAGAAAGTATTCAGACCCCTTCACTACCCGCACACTTTATTATGTTGTAGACTTAATTTTCAATAATTAAATTTGCTATTTTTGCCCATCAATTAATGCTCAATAATAAAAAAAAATAAAGGGAAAACATGTATTCAGAAAGGCTTGCAAATGAATTAAAAAAAAAAAACTCTCTCATATATATAAGTATTCAGACCCTTTGCTGTAATAGTCTAAATTGTGGTCAGCTGTGTGCTGTTTTCTTTATTATCTATATATATACATAATTCACTAAGAGCACGCAAGACAGAGAGCCATGCCCACCAACTCACAGAACCCTGTCCACCAACTCTAAGACCATGGGATACGCACGACAGAGCCCCGCCCGCCAACTCTAACCCTCCTCCCGCGTCATGAGATACGCACGACAGAGCCCCGCCCGCCAACTCAAACTCTCCTGTTGCGTCCAGCAATAATTAGCAAACAAACAAAGATAACTGGCAGCAACAGTGCAAAATTCACAATTGATATGCTAGTTTGAAAAGATAAGTTTTGAGGGTAGTTTTAAAATGTGTTATTAAATCGAGCTGATGTATATGAGAGAGAAGAGAATTCCCGCGTTGAGGAGCACTATGAGAGATGCTCGAGCTACCATAGCACAGAGTTTGATGTGTGGTACAGAAAGTACAGCTGCAGATGAGAATCTGAGTGAGCGAGAGGAGTGTCAGTCTGTATGAGATCAGTGAGGTTGTGGAGAGCTTTAAATGTTAAGAGCGGTATTTAGTATTGTATTCAGTAGTTGACAGGGAGCCAGTGAAGTTGAGAGAGAATAGGTGTAGCATGTTCTGTGGATTTAGAACAGCAGGTTATTATCCTAGCAGCAGAATTTTGAATAAATTGTAAGCGATGGATACGTTTTTGTGGGATGACAGATAGATAGCATTACAGTAATCTATACGTGAGGTGACTCGCGCATTAACCAATACTTTAGTATTGTGTTGCGTAAGAACAGGACGAAGTCTAGAAATGTTTCGGAGATGGAAGAAAGCAGTCCGAGAAATGTTACTTATACAGAAGGAATTATTTAATAATAATAATAACTATTATTATTTAATAATTGCCATTATTAGTGTATAAATGGGTATAAATAATTGCATGTAAACGATTCGCCAAAATCTGTTGTATGTAAACGATACTGTTTAACACTCGCAATAGGACGGACGCGCTGACTTATCGTGTCGACTGGGCAACACAGTGAATGTGGCGTCTATCTATATATGTCTATGTTTTCCGTAGCCTGCTACAGGAAGGTACTCTATCGACCATTGGCATTGGTTTCGCTCCTTGCTATTTTCGTTATACTGCAACGGTGGTTTCCTAAGCCTGTTATACTGAATTCCTTTCTCATTGTTTTCCGTTCTTATTCTTACACCGCCTTATGCTACGGCAGGCTTCAGCTAGTTCTTGATATTTATCTAGAACTTAAATGGGGTCCCTTTCTGTCAAATTGGACTCATTGGACATTTTTACAAAGGTAAACACCTCTGTATATACGTCCTACAATTCACAATGCATGTCAAGATAAAATTCAATCCATGAAGTTCAAGGCATTCTCTGTAGAATTTGGAAGTTAAATTAAGGGGAGGCATAGACTAGAGCAAGACTATACAACCATTTCTAAGGGTTTAAGTATTAAAAAGAGCAAAGCATCCCAAGTAATTATGAAACAGAAGAGGTTTGGAACCATCTGCACTCTTCCTTGAGTTGTCTATCTGGTCAAACTGAGTAAAAAGGAAAGAAGAGCTTTGGTCAGGGGAGGTGTCCAAGAAAGCAATGGTCACTCCATCAGAGCTTTAGAAATCCCATGCAGAGATGGGAAATCTTGGTGGAAAGAGAAATAATAGCACTGAGTGGCTAGGCATAAGCTACTATAGAGTTAAAGGAATATAATGGCACATAAAGGACTATGAGACCATGAGGAAAAATATTCTCTGGTCTGACATGGCAAAAATGGACTTCTTCGGCACAACTCTGAGCATCATTCAAAGTGAAGGCTCATCACCTGCCTAATACCATTCCTATGGTGAATAATGGTGGTGGTAGCATCATACTATGGGGGTGTTTTAAAGAAGCAGCAACAGGGAAACTGGTCTGAATTGAGAGATGAATGCATTCAAATACAGAGGAGTCTTTGAAGAAAACATGCTCCAGTTGGCATACACCTAACCTCAGACTGGAACAATGGTTCAAACTTCAGTGAGACAATGACCCAAACAATACAGCCCAAGACAACACCCACAACACCCACACTTGCATCCCTGATTCACAGTAACCAATCATGTAATAATTACTGCAATGTACATGTACTGATGTACTGATTGATCTGCTTAAGATATAGGTGAATACTGGGGGCATTCAGTCACAAGCAGGGGGAACTTTTAAAACTATTACAAACATTAAGTAAGGCAGAATTTAAATCCTAGCCACTGTAGCTGCGAGACAACATTGACAATCACTATAACACCACAACACTCACAAGAATTAAGTAAATTAAATGCTATTAGATTTTTTTTATTTTATCCCTAAATCTCTGAATTACTTGAGCATGCAAGAAAATGGATAGGTTTTCATGTTACATGTATATTTTTAATGAAAGTTAACTTTTTTATATTGTCGTGCTTAGTGTTAAGTTGAAATTGCTCTGTTTTACTGAATGTTTAACATAGATTGAGTGTTCAACTTATTGCTGGAGTTTTACTGTTATTGTATTACAGCGATAATACAGCAGGTGCTCTAATACAAACATGAACTCAATTGTATTAATCAAAATTAATGTTATTAATATAAATTTTGAAATGTAAGGGTTAAAGTACAGATCATTTAAGGATTCTAATGATGACTGTAACTTATCTGCTGCACATATTATCTGTACTCTTTGTCTTAACCCTATTAACCAACATGAAATCAAGTTTTGTAAGCTATCTCTGACAACAAAGACTTCCAGCTTCAAAACTAACAGTGTGCTACTTTATTAAAAGACCTCTGAAAGTCTAAGTAAGGTATATAATAGTCTCTGCTTTTATCTTCTGTTGTAGTGGCCTTTCTAGAAGATTAGTTTGAGAGGATCATCCTCTCACAAACCCATTCCAACATCTTGTCAAGTTTATTGTACTATGTACATAGCACAATGGTTAGTTATTTGCATGTACTGAGAACAGTAAATAATAATAAGTACAAGTAAATGATACAAACAAAAAAATTACAAAACTTACAGTTTTAACATATAAGAACAACACTGCCTATCTGAAACTTGTTGAAGACCACATGGACAAATCTAAAGTGTTCTGGGAGTCAGGTCTCTAGTCAGAAGAGTCCAAAATTGATTTACTGTATCTTTTCAAAACAAGAGGCCAGATATTGGCAGAGAGTCAATGCATCCTACAAGCAAAATCTTATTCCTACTGCTAAGCACTGTGGTGGAAGTGTCCTTGTATGGGCTGTTTTCTTACTCTGCTCGTGGGCAATCTGACATGACTAAGGGAATTCTATGAAATAAAAAAGCTCAAAAACTCAAGGTGAGTACAAAGTAAGATGTTTCAATAAAAAAATGTTCAAGCAGGCACCCTAAACATACTTTCTCATACATGTTTTTCATGTGCTTCATATCCTGATAGAATCTTTCACCCTGTTCTTCACACACTTCTCCAAAATTGTCAGGGAAAAATTCCAAATGTAAAACCCAAAAACTGAATTTTGAGATTCATTTAGCAACTCAGTTCTTTAAACTTAACTAATAAATGTTTCCTAATTTCTTTACAATATGAAACTTTTTTTATTTCCTAAAAATAAATTTTTTTATTTCCTAAAAACTTAAATTGCTTAACTGAATAATGTCAAAGCCTTCTTCCAAGACGCTCATTGCACAATCAAGTTCTACATTAGAAATCAGTTTTCGAATAATTTGACAGAGCTTCGACTAACTGCTTTATTAAACTAAGCTAATATGAAACAGTTGTAGCAGATCTTTACCTAGATTCACCAAGCTTGGTTTGATGGTGTTTTGGCCACCAAGTTGTAGCATTTTTTTAGCTGGATATTCCTTCTGAGCACACTGTAAATCTCTGACTCTTCTGTCCCACTTATAGAGAAAGAATATGAATTCTGTATGCTATGACTGCTGACCCAGTAAGATACACAGAATTTTCAGGTCCCCAAGTAAGAGACAACGTGGCTCATCATACTTAATTTTCAAAAAGATTTTCTAAGTTGTTGTAGGTTTCATCGAGATGCACAGAATGAACAAACTGATGCATATTTATTACCATTATGAAGAAGTACTCCATTTAGGCTTCTTTTAGATGAGTGTATAATTAGTCTCAATTCTTCTGCATTGTAATCTTCGCCAAGTTTTAGCATTAGGCCACATACATCAGTGCATTAAACCAAGGATCCATCTTACTTAAGATATGCTACAAAACAATTCTTCTCCATTTTGGTACCAGGAGAACGTTTTTACCTTTTAATCATGATCCCACGAGCTCTTCAGCATCTTTGGGAAGGCTTACTTCTCTTATTAAATTATTATGTTCATCCTGATTGAATGGCTGTGGCTCATTGCTTGAACATGTTGGGATAAATTCTTCATCGTCAGCTAAAGTACATTCTCAATCTAAGTGAGTTTATACAGAATCAAGACTGTCAGGTGAAGTAGGGATTGGTATATCAGGTCCAGGTATTATAGGTGTTACTTCTGATGGAAGATTAGAATAAATAATTTCTTTCAGTTTCTTTTTATTATATCTTTGAATTTTGCAGGAACATAAATAATAATCGGCAATATGATAAGCTCCCTAAATATCATCAGAATAACAAAAGCAATCACTTTCTTCTTACCTTTTTTATATTCTCTTAGTTCCTCAACCCAAATAGAGCAGATACTGTCAAGGGACCTGTTTGTCCTGGTCACCAAATTTTATTTCAAAGTAGGCATAATAAGACTTTTTCACAAAATCTGTCTATTTTTTACTACATAACGTTCCACAAACATAAAAAAAATATCAAGACTATTCACAGAGCCTCTAAAAGCCATAATACAAACTACAAAAATTAAAAAACAAGAAATGTTCCACTGATCATTCACAAATGTACTGATCAACTGACTGAGTCTCACTAAAGTATGTTTACTGCACCCCTGTGAAGTGCATAGTGGGTGGGAGATGGATGGATTAAGACATGCTTCTACCTGCTGTTAAAAGCATTCTCTGCCAATCCACTTTGTCACTGATGCATTTTGAAAGTATACAGCCAATGGTTCAATGGTGATTGCAAAGAGCAGAGATGATAAAAAGCATCCTTGCCGAGTATGAGGTGATAAAAAGCCGAGTACCATGTTCTAGTTTGAAGTTCTCTAAAATAATGTTGTTAATACAAACTGAGGCTTCTGGACTAGTATAGAGTAGCTTTATCCATGCATATATATGTTTGGATCAAACCCAAAATTGTGTAATGTGGTGAAATAGGTAGAACCACTCAACCATGTGAAATGCTTTTTCTGCATCTACAGATAATATCATCTCTGGGGTGTTAAACATAATGAGTGAATATATTATATTAAACATATGTTGAGGGTTAGAAGTTAAGTGTCTGCCTTTAATAAATCCAGTTGCTAATAATACTGGAGCTAACTTATTTGAATTATTTTTATATAAAATTCCACTGGGTAGTCATCAGGGCTGGATGCTTTTCCACTTTGAAGTGAGTTTAAAGCATCTAGTAATTCTGAAAATGTCAGAGGTTTATTCAATTCCGCAGAACTAAGAGTATCTTACTATGGTATTTGTAATGAATTAATGAACTCATTAAATTGTGTCATATTTTTTAAACTGAGTAAAATATAATAATTTATAGTAATTTCTAAATGTAAAAGTTATATTTTTATGATCAATAACCTTGTCTCTGTTTTTAATTGCAGTAATTTTTATAGACTTCCTGCTTGTAGATTTGTTGGGTGGAGATATTATTGGCCTTCTCTCCCTATTCATAATAATGATGTCACAATCTAAAGATAAACTGTTCTGTTTTTTTAGTAGTCAAGAGGTAAAATTGAGATTGCAAAACCTGTCTTTTCCTATAAATTGCCTCATTTGGAGAGCTGGTGTATTCTTGATCTATTCTGGTAATTTCATAGTAAGCAGATGTATCAGCTTTGCTCCCTAAACCAATTTCTTTTTCTTCCGTTATATTCTTTAATGAAAGTGAACTTGCTTTGTTATACTTGTACCTTTTATGAAAGTGTTTATTTGATATTTGGACTTCAGTCTTCAAACACTTTACACTTCATGTCAACATTTGCCATTAATACTATAGCATGCAAAAACATGTTTTAGTTATGTTTTCAACATTTCTTGCCTCCCATTTCACATCATCCAAAATTTACCTAGATCGCTGTAGACACGGAACACACATGAAATGCACATATTCCAAATAATGATATATTATTTACTCTATACAACTCCAGGCACCTCACACCCAGATAAAGAGCCTTTAGCTAGGAGTACTTCAGTGGCGTTGGTGGGAGATGGGATAGCAGGCTGCTTGCTACCAGTACTGATGTACACATTTGCAAAACAAAAGACACTGATGAGGAGGTGCTAAGAAATTTAAGGTGGCCTGGGATTTTAGGGATTCTAGTGCTAAATATAGCCTCCTTAGCATTATGTTTTATCCTTAGAAAAATGGGCCAAAAGCATTGAATTTTTTTCAACAGTAAAAAATTGTTACTATGTGTAACAGAAACAAACATAAAAACATGAACATAATCAAAGTGGTGTCCACTGTTGTACTGATGCAGATTTAGTATAAGTTGTGTGATATATTTTTAAACAGTCACCAATGCACATAAGCACTGTTCAAACAATATTTTTGTAATAGTTCATATGGACCAAGAGCTTGTTTCACACAACATGCAGAACGTGATACAGAATCATTCCTGTTTGGGAATGTAATGTACGGTACCCACCACATCCTTCCCTTGTAACCCATATGACTTTTGACAATACTTATGTCACAATTGGGAACATAACACATTCTGCTTATTTCTGATGATTGCTTGACACGCATTCCACAGTTTTTACAGATTTGATGCTACTTTGGTAGGCTTCATCATAGTCATTGTTATTAGTTAAATGCGGATATTTCATAATGACTGATAAATTACTGTAACTTATAACTTTGCTGAAAATGGGTGCCTGCAACAACCAGTTTGTGGACTAGTACCATCTCTAGACTGGTTTATTCACTATGACTTGCAGTATTAGTAGACTGAAAAACAACCACATGTCATCTGCAGTAACAGACTACCAGCGAATACAACAAACAAATCATCTACTGTGACATTTCAGAGACTGCTCAGGACAGTAGTTTGTTTTAACAACTCTTTTCTCCATCAGGCTATCATCGACAAATCATCAATGGTCCAGATATTCATGATCAACGACAAACCATGGATACCTGTAAACAGGCAACAAGGAAGTGCAGGTTTGTCCGCAATAGTATGAAGCTGACACCAAACACAAAAATCACTGAAAGCTGGCAGGTTGGAATCTAAAGAACATGTGTCAGTTTCACTGTCCGTGTCAATGTCTGATGACTAATTTACATCATCATCACTACAATGGCTCAGTTTCAGTTTGCTCTAAAACTGGCTTTACAGGTTTTTGTTTATCATTGTGTTTTGGTTGAAGGCTCCATCGCATGAATATTAATGAGTTAACATAAACAATGTTGGGTGAAAAAAGCAAACAGTGAGGTGACACGAGACAAGACAACGCTCCCATGCACAATGCTTTTCTTGTAAAGCAGGTTTTGATTGATAAAAACATTCCTGTCCCCGATCATCCTCCCTATTCACCGATTTAACTACCTGTGATTTTTACTTGTTCACAAAAATCTAAAGTGACCTGAAGTGAACACATTTTTCTTCAATGAATAAAGTGAAGACAGAAACGGCAAGCCTGTTGAGGAGCCTCAAGTAAGAAAAAGTCCAGCACTGTTTCAATCAATGGAAGATGCATATGAAGCGATGTAGAGATTGGGAGGGGGAGTACCACATATACTCCCGTATAAGTCGGGTCTTAAAACCTGAAAAATCGATCATAAAATCAGACCCCGACTTATACACCTGTTCAAAAATACGACACTTCATTTTTTTTTTCCATCTTCCTGCTTCCTCCAATCTCACACTAGTTTCTCAGACAAATCAAAATTTGCTGCAGCAGCGCAGTTACCAATTTCTTTCACCACTTTAATTACTTTTAATGTAAAACCAGCTTCATATTTTCTTCTGATTGAATGCTCCCTCGTAGATAAGGGATGCTCTTAAGATAAAGATGTATGAGGGTGTGAGACACAAAAAACACAAAACAGTGCAAAAGTCACTTTGGAATACTTCGGGTATTACCATGTGGTCACGTAGGTACGATACATAGAAATAAAGGCAGTGTGCTCCATGATTACTCTCTCAGGCGGGCATTAGCATATCGTAATCTCTTGGAGCAATAACGTGAGTTTTCCATATTCGACTTATATGACCAATATTATAAAATACCGGAAATTATATGGTAAGATCAAGCCCCAACTTATCCACGGAAGAACTTAAACATATAAATATATAGTGAGCAGTGTCCCCACCATTTCATTGCACTTGACGGCGACAATTATCGGTCAAAGGCGGCTCAGCAGCTCTGTTTTAAACCTATGACTAAGAAACACAGCTTACCCTTTGAAAACCCCCAATTAAACAGTATTTCAATGGGAAAAAACACACTCTTGTCTGCCCTTGTGCAGGATCAGCTGTAAGTTTGCAGGCATACTGCATAAAGTACTTCTCGTACGATATTTAGATCATTTAAAAGACAGAGCCTTGACCAGCTTAATTGCTCACTTTTCTGTCCGTTTTCCTCCAGACTGCATCTGCCCCAGCCGCTGTTACCAAGTTGCTGCACCTGCCTGATGAAGAAGACTTTGTGTTCTTTTAATCGGAAGAGGAGCTAGAGTGGGACATTTGTCAGTTGCCACCTGTGTGCTGAAGATAAACCCCTTTAGAATAAAATCTTGTGTCTGTTCCTGCCTGTTCAGCAATAAAGACATTGTTCTTCCTGTCTCCTGTGCAAATTTGCGACCCAAGTTTGACAATATATATGGAAACACAAAACATGAAATTCCATTGTGCTGCTAAGAATTTCACTGTCACACTTAAACCAGCACAGAAAACATTTAAGTTTTATTAATCTTTGTGTTGTGATCTGTAAGCATCTATACCCTCTGCCACATATTATGTACATCACAGGACTTACAATATGGAGTTTCTAGCTTATGCCATGGGGATACTGGTAACAATTAAAAAAAAGCACTTGAGCATTCTCTCTCTAAAATTAAACAGGCAGAACCTGATTATTAACCATTTTAGCTTTACATTTTTTCTCAAAAAAAACTGAACTGATGGCTGTTGTGTTTTCATACCTGGATTACCTCCCTATCAGCCCTGTTTATTAACTTTCTTTATTCTGTTAACTCCCATTTGAATTATGCTTCTTGTGGAGAAAGTAGATAACTGATGACAGCAGCTTCAGACAGAACAGGCTAGAAAAGTTAGATCCTCGTTACTCTGTTGTTTAAAAGAGGCTGATGTTCACAAGTAATAACAATAAAATAAGACTTCCAAAAGAGTGACAAAAAGAGGATTATTTAAAGAAGAAATATCTGACAAGAATTACCATTTTTTGATGTTATGATAAGGAAATACGTAAAAAAAATATTGAATCCACTTAATTAATTTAAGAACTGTAGAAGGTGAAGCTTTTCCTAGCAGCACTGGGCATAAGAATGAACCAATCATTAACCAGGTACCAATCCATATCAATGCTCGCCCAAACTACTCCCCCATATGATGCCAATTAACCTTATCACATCTTTCAGATATGGGGAAGGAAATGTATGCTCTTACATACTTTTTGTTTAAATTTGGAAAAAGGTAAAGATTATTGTTATGTTGAAAAATGGAAAAGCAGGTTTTAAGCATTTATCTGGTGTGTGCCAAAAAGCTAGAATACTATTCAGATGGAAAAAGGAGGAACAAAGCTGAAATAGATGAAAGCATGGAAGAAAAAGAGAAGATATAGTTTGAGATTTATAGATTAGTCAGTCACTCACTGCTGGATAGATATGTGACCTGAGCCAGAGAGTGAGATTAGCTTCTTTTGTTGTCCTCTGAAAGGTGTCTTTGAACCCCAGTGAAAATATACACGTTGAAGTGTGGCTATGACCAAGAGGTACAAAGTGTTCCAGAATGGACTCACTGATGACTTTTATCTTGACAGTTTAAATATGATTTCTGAAATGATGTGTCAGCTGTATCCATATTAAATTTTATACACGTCCAGATACACTGTAAAAGAAAATCAGTAAAATAAAACTTGTAAATGAGCCCAGAAAAACCAAGAGGTAGATTCATATTAATAGGAGAAATCTGAAATATAGTCAGGATCCAAGACAGAGTTCAAATAATCAAACAATAACACTCATGTATCAAAGCACTAAACTTTAGAGTGTAATCAAAAAACAATAGCAAAGAACCTAATACTAATATCTTTAAGCAAGTGACTTTTAGCTTCCATGAAAACTAAAGAAAAGAGATTTGAGATTTTAAGTACACATCCAAAACTGTGACACATGCGACTGGGTACTACGATCTTATAAAAACAAAACATGATGATGTTGCACACACACACACACACACATATATATATATATATATATATATATATATATATATATATATATATATATATATATATATATATATATATACACACACAAAAATAAGTGTATAAAAATGTTTAAAATGGTGCCTGTTCACAACAATAATACTTTGGGAAAGGTAAAATATTAAATGTTCCAGTGAAACAGACATTAGAGTATTATTATTACTGGTAATTTTAGTGACTACAGACCAGTGTTACTTATATTTCACATCGTGAGGACCTTTGAGATGCTGGTACTGCACTTAATAATAATAATAAAATGAGTCCACTTGTGACAGACCATCTGGACCCACGTCAGTTTGACTATCGGGCAGAGGATACAATTATCTATCTGCTCCACAAGGCATATCTCACTTGGACAAATTTGGCAGCACCGTGAAGATTATGTTTTTTGATTTTTCCAGTTCCTTCAATACCATCCAACCATCCCTGTTAAACTCAGAGATATGCAGGTGGATGAGCCTATGGTGGCCTGGATAATGGCCAATCTGTCGGGCAGACCACAATTTGTGAGACTGAAGGACTGTATCTCTGATGTGGATGTGAGCAACACTGGAGCACCGCAAGGAGCAACTCAGTCTCCTTTTCTCTTCACTCTGCACACCTCAGACTACAATTATAACACCAGGTCATGCCATTTGCAAACATTCTCAGATATTTCTGCACTTATGGGACGTAGTGATAAGAGGGATAAGACAGGGAATAGGAGTCAGAGAAGGAGAACGTTTATTCTTGGTAGAAAAAATAATTGTCTAAACATTAACATCAGCAAACCAAGTAACTGTCATTGATTTTCGCTGCAACACAGTCACTACTCAGGAAGGGTGATGTAGAGATGGTGCATTACTACTTGTACTTTGCGGTCAACATCAATGAGAGGCTGGACTGGTCTTATAACAGAGAGGCACTATATATGAGGAGTAGAGCAATCTCTTTTTTCTTAGGAGGCTGTGTTCCTTTAATGTGGGTAGTGACATCCCTCACATATTATACAAGTAAATGATGACTTCTAACATCACTTCAAAGCAGGCCCACCAAATCAACAAGCTAATCAAAAAGGCAAGCTCAGTTACAGAATTCACTCTAGACATCCTGGAGGTAAGTAGCAAAGTAGAAAGTTAAAGCAAAACTGAGTGCCATTATGAACAATGCTGCACATACTCTCTTTGGCACATTAACACTGAGTACTTTCAGTCAAAAAAATATTCAGCAGGAGTCTCAGTGTGTCAAGAAACACTACTGGGGATCCTTTGCACCAACAGCAGTATGTCGGCATAATGCCTCAATGTGACTGTGACAGGCATGTCATAGGATTTCTTTATTTTTAATTTTCCTGTTTGTTCACACCAAGGAGTATGTGTATATTTTTATATATTTACTTATCCATCTATTTAAACGTTCATTTATTTAAAAGCTTTTGTAAAATGCCAAATTTCCCCTTGGGGTCAAATAAAGTTTTATCTATTGACCCTACACACAGTGAGGAGGATGGCTTGAGCGGTCAAAAGAATCTTAAAGGATCATAGCAGATGAATTGTACATATTAGTTGAGTCTTGGAGTCAAAAAGTCACCAAACCTATGATCAGAGGTTGCCTACAGAACCATAAGCTGGGAGGGGTTCAGAAAAAAAACCTCTGCTATCTCCAAACAAAAAACAAATGACACTAGAACTTTAATGGGACTGAATTCTATGGTAAGATGAGACAAAAATAGAGCTTTTAGCAACAAACATCATATGTGGATTGGGTACAGAGGGTATAATAGGCATATAAGAAAGTACTTTATTCCCACAATCTTTGATGTTGTGAAGTATCAAAAGATTTTGTATCAACACCTAACTGACCCTACAAGGATGCTTAAATGGGGTGATAACTGGATGTTTCAGCAGGTCAACAATGTAAAGCCCAACTTAAAATCAACATGAAAATGGTTCAGCAATCATAAAATCAAGACTTTTGTCATTTCCAACTCAAACACCTGACCTAAACCCCTTTGAAAACCTGTGGGATGAGCTGAAACAGATACTCCATAAGTATGGACCTTGAAATCTAAATGATCTTGAGAGATTCTGTATTTCTCCAAACCTTGTTAAACCTGGGTGGAATCTACACAAAATATTAAATGGAGTGCCGGTAACTGTAGTATACAAATATTTAAAAAAAATAATTATTTCAATTATTTTACTTAAATGAAAGGTTAGATGTTTGTTAATATTTTGATTAAAAGATCAAGAACAGAAACAATAGATATTTTTAAAGCCCCTTTTGAATTTATTTATCAAGGGTACAAATATTAGTGCAGAGCACTGCTACTAAAGAAAAGGTAACTATATGACTCAAAGTCTTTGACATAATGTATTAAATAAAAGCTAACTATTGCTTGTGAAATAGATAATACTCAATGAACATTTTCTTCTTCACTTCAAAAGTTATTTCTTCACAAACATGGTATATATGCAATTGCCACAGAACATTGTATTGTAAAGTTCAGTGTTTTCCATACTTTTTAAAAAAATATATAGTCAATCCTGGTGTTTTACAATGCACTCTATGGGGCACAGAGCTTCAACAGAAAATAAAAGCATACAATGTAAACAAATACAGTGGAACCTCGGTTCACGAACGTCTACGTTCATGTACAACTCAGTTCACGACCAAAAAGTTCTCCAAACTTTTGCCTCGGTTCACGACCACACACTCGGTATACGAACAAAGCCAGTTTCCCTTTCGGTTTGTGTGCGCCTATTATTTCCGCACGTGTTGCATTATTCTCAGTCAGACGTGCCTGCCTGCTGATAAAAGAGAGAAACAGAGAGAGAGAGAGAGAAATAGAGCTAGCCATGTGCCTGCCTGCCTGCTACTGACAGGGGGGAGGGGAGGTTTGCGTGCACGTAAGTGCCTGCCTGCTACTGACGGGGGGAGGGGGGTACAGCAGAGAGAGAGGAGCCACATGCCTGCCTGCCTGGCTGGTTTATTGTTCTCAGTCAGACGTGCGTGCTTTACTTGAGCTCTCTTTGTGCTCTACAGTATTTTGTGTGCTTTTGCAGTTAACACTAGAATTACCAGAGCTTACGAAAAAACTCGTAATTCTGTCCCACCTTAAATCGCTTCTTAAAATCGTTCACAGCTCTCCACCAGCGTCTTTTGTCATCTAAATGTGCTGATAAAAATCAGGCTGCAAGCAGCCGGCTATTCCATCCCCCCACCGACTTAGAACGTGCACAAACTTCTCCCAGCTCATGCCTTGATTGATTATCTGGGAGTGAAGTGGAGTTTTAGAGTGGAAATAATAGATCACTATTTGGAACACACGCATTTCACGTGTGTTCCGTTTCTACAGTAATCCGTGTACAATATGATAGGCAGACAGGGAAGCTCCTATATAATAATAAAATTACTGTTATTACTATGTAGATAGACAGGGAGTTCAGCATCGCAGCGTCTATTCAAACCCGATCTGACGCTGTTCGTTTTCAAATAATATTGCATGTACTTAACTATTTTAGAATAAAAACATACATTTGATTTCAGTCTTTTTTTTTATTCAGTTCCATTCTCTCAGTCGCGTTCACGATTCCCCCCCCTCAATCTGAAAATGCTGTTTTCGCATAAAGATGCGCTATAACTCAAATGTGATTTATTTGGAGACGCGCTATACTCGAATGTTATTTATATAGGGAAGAATGTACAATGTCAGGTGCTCATTCAGTGTAATAGGAACCATAGCACAGAGAGATGTGTACACTGCAACAAGTACACATGTCGTGAATGTAGGAAGGGTGTGTGGAAATTGTTAATATTTGAATGTGATGATTTTATATAGCACGGATCGAAATCAGCAGTTCTTAGCATTGCACCACGCAAGCTGTCGATCAACCGCCTACTGTAACTTGCTTTATTTTTTCTTCACTTATAGTCTAGAATAAAAGTGCACTGGTTTTTTATTCTTGTACACCAACATATGTTCCTGTTTGTGCGACACGGGGATGCTCAAAAAAATAGACGTGTAATGCCACGAAAAGTGCACGAAGGCACTTCAGTTCGCAAGCATTGGTACGAGAATGCAGTCACAAGTACGCTGCAGAGCTACAGCGCATCTTTATGTGAAAACAGCATTCTCAGATGGGGGGTAGGGAAGGATCCTTAACACGACTGAGACTGAGAATGAAAAGTGAATAAAAAAAAAAAAACTAACCTTACAAGTATCATAAATTACTGGCTGTTACACACTGAAATCAAATGCGTGTTTTTATTCTAAAATAGTAAGAATAAGAGCAGTTTACTTCTCAAAAATGAACCATGTGGGATCGAACTCATGACCTTTTGGATACTAGTCAGCGGCCGATACCATTATGCTACCGTGGTAGCTGTAGTAAGTGTGTGTCAATATGGCATACTAAGGTGGCTTTTTTCTGCAGTTATATTTTTGAATAAAAGCATACTTGTTCTATTATATTTGTACCTTTTGTGGAAGTGTTTGATATTTGGACTTCAGTCTTCATACATTATATAGTTTATGCTTACATTTTGTCATTTACTACTACAATATGAAAAACGTTTCTGTTTTAAAAATGTGTTTACACGGATTACTGTAGAAACGGAACACACGTGAAATGCGTGTGTTCCAAATAATGATCTATTATTTCCACTCTAAAACTCCACTTCACTCCCAGATAATCAATCAAGGCATGAGCTGGGAGAAGTTTGTGCACGCTCTAAGTCGGTGGGGATGGAATAGCCGGCTGCTTGCAGCCTGATTTTTATCAGCACATTTAGATGACAAAAGACGCTGGTGGAGAGCTGTGAACGATTTTAAGAAGCGATTTAAGGTGGGATGGAATTACGAGTTTTTCGTAGGCTCTGGTAATTCTAGTGTTAACTATGGCTTCTAAGCAAGTGAAGAGTGGTGAGAAGAAAGTTTTGAAGAAAATTGAAATAGAAGTAAAGAAAGAAATTATTGAAAAGTTTGAGCGTGGCGTTCGTGTTACTGATATTGCCGCAGAGTACAAGAAGTCAAAATCTACGATTTCGACTATTCTAAAGCAGAAAGAATCTATTAAAGCAGGTGATATTGCAAAAGGAGCTACAGCGTTAACCAGGGAGAGGCCTCAAGTGCTGGAAGAGGTGGAAAAACTGTTAACCATTTTACTCATTTACCAATTTGAGAACCCTCGTGCTTTCAAGCAGCACAATGTAAACAAAGCCAGTAAATGTGGAGGGCAAACACGAAGGGTTGGGTCACAAGAACTTTCTTTTTGGTATGGCTGCATGAGGCTTTCGCTCCCACCAGGTAAACAGCTAAAAACACCAGAAACCCAAGAAATCACAAGAGAGAAAACCCCTGAAGGAAAACACTTCATGCCAGAACTCGACTCATGCAAGGTTAGTTTTCATGGTGGTTTTTGTATTACGGATTTTTTAAAAGTTAATTTTTCAGTTCGTAGCGTGAATTGTTGCAATGTTATTTTTCCCTTTTTTTTAAATGTTCCTTTTTTCCGCTGTGCTTAAAACTCATTTTAAAAAAAAGTGTTTACAGCGATCGGGCTGTAAGGCTAAAATAGCGTGATCTTGTTACTTTTTTGGTTGCTTGTGGTTGCTTTTTAAATACACTTCGGATTTGTTCTAATGTTCCTTTTTTTTTCCACTGTGCTTAAAACTCATTTTAAAAAAAGTGTTTACAGCGATCGGGCTTTAAGGTTAATAGCGTGATCTCCCGCAATCTTACTTTTTTGGTTGCTTGTGGTTGGTTTTTAAATACTGTACACTTCGGATTTGTTCTAATGTTCCTTTTTTTCCACTATGCTTAAAACTCATTTCAAAAAAAGTGCTCCACGTGCTGCTGACAGAGGGGAGGGGAGGGGGTGGGTGGTGTGTGTGTGTGTGCGACAGAGAGAGAGAGAGCGCGAGCGAGCCTGCTCGTGTAGCTGAGCAGGGAGCCTGGGTGTTTTGTGTCAGTGTTATTCAATGTTTTTACATTAGTTTACTATTACACTGCGCATTCTATGGTGTAATTAACTATATTTGTGCTTAATCTTTGCCTATATTTACATATTTACATATAGTTCATACGGTCTGGAATGGATTAATTGTATTTACATACAATCCTATGGGGGAAACTGCTTCAGTAGGAACGAATTAGGGTTGTGAACCGAGGTTCCACTGTACATAATTTTTGAATTTCAATAAAAAAAAAAAAAACATGCCTTCTGTTTTTCTGGCAACAAAAGGG
This sequence comes from Polypterus senegalus, assembly GCF_016835505.1. Taxonomy (NCBI): domain Eukaryota; kingdom Metazoa; phylum Chordata; class Cladistia; order Polypteriformes; family Polypteridae; genus Polypterus; species Polypterus senegalus. Next base: position 142,028,090 of record NC_053160.1, read on the forward strand.
ATCTGGAAATAATAATTTCATTGCATATTCTTGGCACTATTTTTCTTGAGGTAATGATATGTTGTGTAGGTTCTCAAATAAATATGGAAGTATATCAAAACAAAACCTACCACATGGTAGGAACAGTTGATTGTGACTTTCTCTCTCTATCATAAAAAAGAATCCTGGGAGCATGGACTAGGGAGATGAGACGTGATCTTCTCGGAAGACAATTTGACGTACCGTGAGAGACACTTTAACGTTACGTGAGACAAGGCAGTGACACAACATTTAAAACAAGTTCACGAACATCTAACCAAGCAGTTGTTGGAATGCTTTTGGCAGACAGACATCATGTACTCCCAGCTCTTAAAACGATAAGCAGCATTGTACATCCTGAGAGAAAGATTTAACCACGCCCAGGGCCAGAAATAAAGGACAAGTATTGTTTTTACAAAAGTTTTAAAGTAAAAGTGAAAATAATGCATATGTAACAATTCCCATGAAAATAACAATCTCTTTAAATTGTATATCCGGTAAACCAAACCTGGGGTGGGCGAGCAAAGCCCCCTAGTCTTTCAAGAGAAAATCCTGACTCTGGGAGGTAAAAGGTTACTGCGGAAAGAAGACCATCTCTGAGGTAGCATGCAGAGTTGGTCTTTTTTTAAAATGGTTGAATCTCATAATATTGGTGTTTTTTGTTTGAAAATGACCTGTATAAGCTATTTTATAATGTATGTGTAATCTCCCGACACAGATCAATATTCAACGGCTATCTTGGCTTCAAAAATGAATGTACAGTATTTGGTAAGTTTTTAAGATTTTACTTTCCATTGGAGGCCCGTGCCCATTACAGTTCATTGTAAAATGTCGGGAGAGGCAATGTTTTTTTTTTTAATTTATAGAAAATGCTTAAATTTACAACACAATTTTGTGTGGCAAATGTATATATACCATTTCTTTACTTGACAAATACCAAACTTATCCTTTAACTCACTTTTTAAGATTCTCATCCCTTAATTGCTTCTTTTTGAGCTGAATTCTCATTTTTTTGTTTAATGTTTTCTTAATTATCTGCCAATAAACAATGAAAGACAAATGACAAAATAATCAGCAGAAATTCATCTAAGTTGGTTAATTTCAGACCTATTTGTTCATCATGAAATATCTGTTTCAATTAAATATTTGTAAAGACATGGAAGAGGAAAAGTGAAGGATGGAGATTACTAATCTGCTGTGAGACACAAATAATTTGGATGATATCATTGGAAAGGGAAAATCTACAATATAAGAAGCAACTGACATGTGAGAATGAAAACATTAATACACTATAAAATTAGATAAGTTCAACTATGTAGAAGAATTAACTTCTAATTAAACTATTGGGCTAGAACAGGGGTAGGGAATGTCGGTCCTGGAGAGCCACAGTGGCTACAGGTTTTCATTCCAAACCCTCTGCTTAATTAGTAACCAATCATTGGCAATCTTGGACCTTATTTAATTCTATGGCTTGTTAGTCAGCAATGTAAGGTTTTTATATTGTACATTTTTTCCTTACCAAGGATATCATCCAAACGATTTGAAGCCTAAAATGGATCACTTTAAATTTTAATTAAATCAAACTGTGCATGATGAGCACTCATAGATGTAAATAGAAACAAGCTAAATGGAGAACTGCTGGCTGCTTTGTCATTTATATCTTTTTGCTAATAAGGAGCCATTAAAACATTGAATGCAGTTTTTTAAGATTGAAATAAGCAATTTAGGGTGGGGAACCTTAACAAGCAAGACTACTAAAATGAAGCATTAAAATGTCACTTAAGCAATAAGTGCTTCATCAGCAATAATCAACTTCTCATTATGAAACTGGGTTGGAACAAGACCTGCAGATACTGCGGCTTTCCAGGACTGACACTGCCCACCCCTGGGCTAAAACAAAAACCTCCAGCCACCATGGCCCCCTGTCATTTGAAGTTAATTCAGTGTTTTACGTTGAAAAATGTATTGTAAATGATGAGAAGAATGGTAATTAGAGGTTAAAGAATTTCTGGAGCACGAAGCAGCACTATTACAGTTTTTGATAAGAACATAACGGGTGGAGCATGAAAAAGTAGCCTGGTCCTGGTGCCATCATCCTTAACAGTTGTTTGGTTATTTCATTATTATTAGTGAATATTACTGAAGAGTGTCGATGACCATTTTAAACACTCTGCTAAAAATGGTCTCCTCTAGCAGTGATGGAAATTTCTCATTGCCACTTATAAAGTGGAATTTCAACATGACTAAGCAATCATTAATCTCCTGCTTCTTATGCCTTTGCCTTGTTTCAGTGACTGACTTATAAAAAAGATAATTTCAGACCATGTAATAAACAAAATGAACAACATGTTAGTTTCAATAATTAGCAGTTATGAATTTTAAATGTAATCATTCAATACTTTACATAGACACATATACAGTATATAGATAACTTATTTAATAATTAATTCACATTTTTAAGTTGCCAAATTTTAATTCCTGATACAGGGCATTTTAACTTAGTGATAAAGACTAATACCATTTACAGCGGCTTGTAAAGTTTTTTACTTGTTTATTCTTTTCATAATTTTACACTTTTGAGAAAATTTCTGAAATAAAACAAATGTAAACTAAGAAAGCATAAAAAAAATTACCAACCTAAAAATTAATATAAGTGGAATGGGCAATGGGCGGCACGGTGGCGCAGTGGTAGCGCTGCTGCCTCGCAGTTAGGAGACCCGGGTTCACTTCCCGGGTCCTCCCTGCTTGGAGTTTGCATGTTCTCCCCGTGTCAGCGTGGGTTTCCTCCGGGTACTCCATTTTCCTCCCATTTTCCAAAGACATGCAGGTTAGGTGATTGCCGATTTTAAAATTGTCCCTAGTGTGTGTTTGGTGTGTGGGTGTGTGTGTCCTGAGGTGGGTTGGCGCCTTGCCCGGGATTGGTTCCTGCCTTGCGCCCTGTGTTGGCTGGGATTGGCTCCAACAGACTACTGTGACCCTGTGTTCGGATTCAACGGGTTGGAAAATGCATGGATTGGGAAATAGAAAGAAATATAAACAGGTTTAGCTTTAGCCTCTAATAGATGGGCAACTGCATTAGCAAAGGCAAATAAAAATATAGTGTGAATATCTGTAACTGAACAACGTAAACCAAAACTGCAACATAAAAACCTGAAAACTGCATTCTGCCATTGCTATTACTGATATTGAAGAGACATCAAACAAGAACTACAAGACTATTCCAATAGTCTGAATGCATTTGTGGTTTAATGGTAAGCAGAGAAAACATTTGTAAAAGTTTTGAAAGTCTTTTAAGATTTTCTTAAATATTGTGGAGAAATATGAATGTGATGTTGATACAGACAAGTTTCAAACAGAATAAACAAAGCAAATTATCAGTATGACAAAGAGCGTACAAGCAAAAGCAGTCAAGTGTATATGATTTAATACACACAGACATTTATAAAAATTTACATCCTGAAATTGAATCAATAATTGTGGATTTTTTTCCTTGCTCTCAAGTATTTTGTATCCTTTATCCTAAACAAGGGGAAATGACTTCTGGTTACAGTAATGGCATTTGTAAAGTGAATCAGCAAAAAAAGAATTTACATGGAGCAAGAAGGCTTATTTTCCCTTGAACACTTCTTACGATATTTTTTTATCTTTCAGATACTGACATAGTAGGCTTTAGACAAAAGCTAACATTTTTAACCAAAGCCTTGTAGCGGTGCTACACACTAATGGACTCCATTTCACAGCTGCCCCAAGGGTACTGTCCTGATTGGATGTCTGCTATGGGCACAGGTGCTGCTAGGGACAAGAAGGGCAGGCGGGAACTTTAAAAGGTAGCCAGCTAAGCTGCAAAGCCCTTCTGTCTGTGTTTGTGTTCAACTGTTTGTCTCATTTGCCATAACCCCTATGGAATATCATTTATTCCCTGTACCATGCCTGCCTGTTGTGTGAGTAGTGTTAGATTTTTCATCATGCTTCATCAGAGGGAGCACTCCCCAAATAAGACATCAGAAGGTTAAAATGAGTTAAATGCACCTAAATAAGATGACTTATTTTTAGGGAATGCCAATGTCTGTTCAACATACCATACACAAAAGAGGGTTTTCTAGATGCAGCAATCAGTAACATTTGTATTAAAATATCTTCAAAAATAGAATTATGATCAAATACTCAATGACAAGCATATATATTGTCTGAGGCATGGTATATTTTCTATCTAATGTCTATTTTGGTTCATGATGATTAGCACCATTAAATCCCTTCCGATTTTTCCAATAGACTCTAGCTGGAGACTTCCAGAGCTCTACTCTAGTGAGGAGGTCTTCACTTGTGATAACACCAGGTTACAACTAAGGTTAAGATTAGGGTTGGGGAAGGGTTATCTGAGTCAAGTCAAGTAAACCAAGTGAAACCAACTGGCTGTCCTGTGGAGCTACTGAATCTCAGAGCTGAGGAGGTCTGCAGCTGAACCCATCTCTTTTTTTCAGCCACACATTAATGCTGTGACCATCTGATTCTACTTTATACTTTTGATTTAGATCTGGGAACTAAGCAAGCCACTTAAGTAAAATGAAATCATTGTTATGTGCGTACAACCAGCTTAAGGTGATTCACATTTTATGACATGGCACATGCTTCTGCTACCATTTCGATAGTTTTCATTGAGTACTAAGAATCTGTTTTACTGTCAGGAGACTGGCTACACCAAAGATGTAACAAAGAAAATACTATTTACAAAATATACAACTTCAAATAACCTCACTCATGCTAAATTTAAGACAGTAAAATAATTCGCAATTAGAAAAAACTCAGAGAAAAGAATGTTTCTCTGTTTCAGACTTGCCATCCACAACAACTCTAAAGGCAGGCATTTGCACTTGTGAATATGAATTTCCCCTATAAAACTGAATACATTTCTAATTAAGTAGAATAATTAAGTTTTGGTTAGGAGAACTTTTTAATAAAGCATTGGTGTCAAAAGTAATTAAACAAACGGTACTGACATTGACATTGTAATTAATTAATCACTAAATTGAAGGCATGGGTACGTAACAAGATGTCAGTGCCACTATGGGTAGACATGCTCTAGCATACGATCTAACATCAACTGAATAGATATTTTCATTCAGAATTCACAAACCTAAAAGCAGCACAAACAATACAACCAGATAATAAAAACATAAACCTTTGGAACATCACTGCAGATTCTGTAGACACTGTATAAAAATATATTAAACAAATGCCATATTCTATACTAAATATGCACTCAACACCATAATAGAGCACCATCAAAATTGACAGTACAAGTACAAAAATCACAGTAGGTGCATGATCCACACAGACGCAGCAAAGCAGGGAGAGAAAGAGATAAAATGTAACTGTTACAATGCTGACTTTCTTAAAAACGTATTACATCTTTAATATATCTTTTCTGAGATCTCCTTATTCATTTTGGGGGATTTTGAGTGTTGAAGAACAATGTTTTCAACATCAAGTACTTAGAATTAATTATATTTGATTGTTTTTTTTATTTGAGTTTATTGCAACGCCATGGTCTATTTTTTCAGATATTGCCATTTTGAGGGTCCCATTGTCATAACACAACTTCTGGTGGCAAGAAAAAACTTTATAAGCTGATGCAACTGATCTACCTTCATTAAAGACTCTGAGTGTCAAAGTGAGTTTTCTGCAATTATATTACTGTGTTTCTGACTTTGAAAAATGTAATGATTCCCTTTTAGTCCACAAATATTTTGAGCAATTTGTATTTGGCAACAGATTATTTATATTTCTGGTTAAAATGTTTTATATTTTGAGTAATGCTTTATCTCCTGGTCGTTCCATGTTCTCTGCTACTCAGTTTGCTGTGGCAGTTCAATAACTCACTATGTGGGAAACTCCCTCAGTAGGTGATCAGTATAACTTGTTTATAATTGTCTGTGGACATGCCATCTATCGTGAGCAAACGTGCCACTTGTAATTTAGTCTGACTCTGCTTGGTGCCTCCTTTGAGGTTAATAGTAGCTGAAGCCCTGTTCCTAACACTTGCTAACTGCATTTTGTCTCTATTCACCATCTGTGTGAAGGTCTTCTATTATAACAGATGTAATAAAAACTATGGAAGAGATATTATCATGCATGTTTTTGAAAAATTAATCTCTCTGTTGTGTATTATGTAATTATCAATGATCTACCTAAATGGGCATACATGCACAAGCTCCAGCCTAACATTAACACTAAATTACTGCCAGTGCTGAATAACCAGTCTGGGCAAGAAATTAAAGAATGGTTGATAGAAAGACACCCTTAAAAAATGCCAATTTAAATTATCTGTGAATTCACAAGCATAATATATATATACTGTATATATATTATGGCTTTGCCTGTGTCCAAATCCAGAATTAGAAAATTAACTGGACTAATGTTATTTGAAGTCAATTAATTGTATCTGAAAAACTGCATTACATTCGCCACCATACCATTCATATATATGATATACTGTATGCTCTTTCACGAAGTTTCTTACAAGTCAGGTGTTAAACTCATGAACACTATTAGAATTACATCAAAAACATATGACTGATACAAATTTAGCATTTCAATGTAATGCATTTCTATTAATGAAGTGTATGCCATATTACAAGAGAGAGAAAAGCTGCTTTGTTTAAAACTTGCCACAATTTTCACTTGCTACAACTGTTACCACTGCAGTTTATTCCCACATCACATAGTCCAACATGCAAGAGCCTAATGCTGCTTAGAAAATGGAATGATGCTGAGACGGATATCTGTAGATGAAGAATCAAAGAAAGAATAAAGGGGTAGTTTAGGAAATGTCATTAAAAAGTGATTAATCTTGCCGTGTACAAGTTTGAAAAAATTATCAATGATGTTGTGCTCTCTTAAAGTAAGCAAAAGTCTATTTCTCCGGTAACTCATGGGTGTTTTTTTTTTTCATTTCCAGATACGATAACTGCTTTTTTTTTAGGATGTGTTACTGTAGTGCTAATGCCTTCTAATGTAATATGTCTACCTGCAGTCATAGTTGAGTGTTGCCAACTTTCTCCTTGATACCAATACTGTAAAAAAGCTAGTATTATTACATTTTCACTATTTTGGTGTTGACATGGTACCAAAGCACTGGTACTTCTGACATAACTATTCAGCACTGCATCAGCATTTCATAGATATTGCAGGCTGGCTACTATAGTAAACTAGCAGAATACCCACGCTTCGCAGCGGAGAAGTAGTGTTTTAAAGAAGGTACGAAAAAGAAAAGGAAAAATTTTAAAAATAACGTAACATGATTGTTAATGTAATTGTTTTGTCATTGATATGTGTTGTTCTCATATCTATCTATCTATCTATCTATCTATGTTGTTCTCATATCTATCTATATCTATATATATATCTCTATCTATCTATATATATATATATCTATCTATCTATCTATCTATATATATATCTCTATCTATCTATCTATCTATATATATATATATATATATATATATATATATATATATATATAAATATATAGCAAAATGGCAGCTTGGCAGCGGAGAAGTAGTGTGTTAAAGAAGGAAAGAGAAAGAAAAGGAAACATTTTGAAAATAACGTAACATGATTGTCAATGTAATTGTTTTGTCACTGTTATGAGTGTCGCTGTGATATATATATATATAGCAAAATACCAGCAGCGATGTCATGTGTTAAAGAAGTTATGAAAAGAAAAGGAAACATTTTAAAAATAATGTAACATGATTGTCAAAGTAATTGTTTTGTGTATTTGGTGGCAGCGTCACAAAGTTGTTTTCGTAGCTGCATCAGAAAATGTACCACGACGTCTGACACGCCTCCTTTTACTGTTTTCTCACAGCTTGGATTGCTGCTGTCATATATATACACACACACACACACACACATACATATATATATATATATACATATATATATACACATACATATCTTCATATCTACATATCTATATACATATCTACACACACAAATTATATGTATGTATGTATGTATGTATGTATGTGTGTGTGTGTGTGTGTGTATATATATATATATAATCTAGATAGGGGTGTGTGTGTGTATATATATATATACATACATACATATATATACACATACATATACTTGTGTGTATGTTTGTATGTGTCTATATGTGTGTGTATAGCTTTGGTCACTGAGTGCAAGGGAAAAATAATGAAATATAGTCTATAAGTTATTAAACAGTAAAACATTAACGTTTTAAGAAGTACAGGTACATTGAGCACTACTGGAGTGGTTGGGTAAACTACATTTTAAAGACTGTGTAACAAAACAGGTAAGTAACTAACAGCAGCTAAAATGTATATGGATCATCTCTCGGTAGTAGATCCCTTTTGAAAGGCGCTACACGACGGCTGTGGTATAGAAATTACATTTTCTATGTGAACGTTCAAATTTGTGCCTCTGGTAATGTGCCTTACCGGCAATTAAAGAAAATTATTTTGTGTCCTCTGCGTGTTAAGAGAGAAAGGCTTTGGTTTGGGATAAAAGGAAAAAGGTGTAAAGAAAGGAAAGTTGCCTTTTCTTTTATATAGTATAGAGAGATGTGTTCGCTGGCGTTATGATCGCCTTTTGGCGACAGTCGCGTGGGTCTTGTGTAGACTGGTGAGACGTCCCGCCATTAATCGGCTGTGATGGCACTGTGAGTCCTCCACTCGTATGCGTGTGTTCATAATCCGAGCTGAGGACCTGATAATCGTATCGTGCAAAAGAAAGTGTGAATCGCCTTAATATTATTTTGCCGTGGTGTAGAAAAGGGGTCCCGTGTTTGCACTTGTCTGGGCTATAGCTCAGGGGGCGGATGAAAAAAATTAAAAGTGCTCACTTTGACTTAAGGCAGAAGCGCAGTCAGCGTCTCAAAGGCCGGCACAGCTATGCACGCGCTGGCTGCTCGACTTTTGCTGGGCAGGAGACCCCTTTTGTACACACGTTCATGATATCAAAAGTCTCAGCGCTCTTTGGAGGTAATTCATATATTATATATATAGCAAAATACCCGCCGCAGCGGAGAAGTAGTGTGTTAAAGAAGTAATGAAAAAGAAAAGGAAACATTTTAATAATAACGTAACATGATTGACATTGTCATGAGTGTTGCTATCATATATATTCCTGCCTAAATAAGTCACCCCTCGCTCTTACTTTTTACCGTTCATTTAATCATGGCTAGTGGCGGAAAAATTATAAAATGGAAGGAGGATGGCTTTACCAAAACAATTATTGATGGCGAATCGATTATTCATAAAGCTTGAATTGGTGATCTGTTTTTCTGTGTTAACCTCATATTTTTCATACTTCTTCTCAAACTAAGGTGGTGCGAGGGTAAAATGAATCGGGATCGCTGATCAATGTAATCGGTGTACCAGGAAATCATGCATTGACAAAAGCTCCCCTTTGCTTGTAATGCAAAGTGTGATTAAATGCATTATTTTTCAGCGTTATGGAGCACATGCATCGAAGCTTCTCAGCTGTGCTTGTGCTAAGAAAAGGAAAGATTTTAAAAATAGCGTAACACGCTTGTCAATGTGACCTTTTGTAAGTAGTGCCTGGAGGATTCAGTGTGTTGAAACTCTAGAGACAGCGTGTGTATTAACTTGAGGTAAATGGGAGGGAGATGATGACGTGACTCCCCACCCTTAACTGTCAATCCCCACAAACACAGTCTCGAATTTGCATAAGCACACCCCTTCACCTACAATTTTAACTTAGTTACAAAGTGATCAAAACTCTCGTTTATATCCTGCGTCCTCTCATTAAACTTGTATCCCGCATTACCTGTGGGCATGTGAAACGCCAGCGGTAGCCTGTCTATGAACTTAATTTAAAGTTTAGGTTTACACCTTGCTTTCTTTCCGAGGTAGCAGCACTCATGAATATGGTAGTATATGCCACTCGCTCGCTTCTTATTGTTTCGCTGCCTTCTCAATTATATAATGCATGTTTTCTTAAGCGCTTTTTGTAGGTCTTCCTGGTTTTCTACATACTGCGTTGACAGTCAGTTCACGTGATTACGTAGGAGGCGTGATGATGTCACACGAAACTCCGCCCCCTACGTCTTTGCAGCTCTACTCCATTACAGTTAATGGAGAAAAATACCTTCCAGTTATGACCATTAGGCGTAGAATTTCGAAATGAAACCTGTCCAACTTTTGTAAGTAAGCTGTAAGGAATGAGCCTGCCAAATTTCAGCCTTCTACCTACACGGGAAGTTGGAGAATTAGTGAGTGAGTGAGTGAGTGAGTGAGTGAGTGAGTGAATGAGTAAGTGAGTGAGTGAGTGAGGGCTTTGCCTTTTATTAGTATAGATAGACTAATTTTATTGTGCTTTCTCACCTTTTCAATCCTGAAATTATTTTTGCCTAAAAACAATAGAACACTTTTATCTGTGGTTTCTGAATGCTCTCTGCATACAGGACAATACATTTTCTAACTTGATCATGACACATCTCCTGCCTACAGTCATCACTACTTTATGGAATATCCTCCATACTTAACACTCTAAAAATTGTTCTTCCAGTTGTCACACAAGTGCGCATGGGAGGCAGCTAAAGGGCTCAAATGAAGGTAATTCCATGCCAGACCAGGGGATGGCAGAGTGCACTGATCCGTTCACTTTTTCATCGGCAGACTGATCATGGGAAATTTCGTTTGGATCCGATGATGTCACTTCTGGTGCCGGGGCCTGATGACATCACTTCCAGTTCCGACCAACCCACCCCGAATACATCACTTCCCCTGCCTTACTTTAAACCCGACATGTTTGCCTGTCTGTTTGTTCTTGTTTTTGACTGAAGTCTGCACAATACTGAACCCCAACTTTCATTTATAGCAGCCTATTTACAAATATATGGGTGGCTGACCCCAAACGTTTTTCTGTGTCCTTTTGAGTTCTTTCACACATCATTTAAAAAATATTTTCTATTTATTTTTGTCATAATACTGCTTCGAATTAGATATCCTTTACTTGTAAGTTGTACTGAAGTAGAAGTAAAACAGTTCACCTTGTCTTCTCCTTTTTTTTTTTTGACTTCATAACAAAGCATGTTATGATGTTACTTATATTTTGGTAAAAGACAAGAGGATACAATTAACTTTTGCCATTCTTGCCTTTACTGCCAGAGTTGTTTTACAGTTAATGGTACTGTTTCACATGCTTGTTTTTGCACAAATTCTCTATATTTCTCACTAGTGTGTACGCATGTGCAGAGCCATTAACTAAAGGCAGTAAAGGGAGGGTAGGTATAATATTCTCATGACTGAGAGATGTACATGATAATGTGATACACTTCAAATATTTTTACATGTCTTCCTTGCACTTTAATGACCTGTTGTGTCATATTCAGCTTGTTGTTTATCATTCTGGCACCCATCAGCATCTTCTTAAAATTCACCATTTAGGGTACACAGCACCATTTCCACACAGGCACACATTTAGAAAAACCCATGGCAAAAACCCAGCACATGCGAGATGCATGGTGTTATGTCTGATGTTCTTTTTGCCATGCTGCCAAAATGGCAAGCGCGAACACCTCAAGTATAAACAAAGCTGATTATTGTGGCAATCTGGTGTGCAATAAGCAGCTGTCTTTAAAACTTGCACTTAATTTACGATCATACATGACGACTTGGGTCTTTTGTTTTAATCAAATTATTTTTGATTAGGGATCTGAAACATCTGGTAGTCTGCTGAGCTTTAACACTAGAATCCCTGAAGCCTACAAAAAAACTCATATTCCTGGGCCACCTTAAATTCCTTCGCACCTCTCCTCATCAGCGTCTTTTGTTTTGCAAATGTGTCAATCAGCACAAGCAGTCTGTTATCCCATCCCCCCCACCGATGGAACTGAGTTTGTTACAAAATTCTCAGAGCTCAAGTGTGTTTATCGTGGTGTGATGTGCCTGGCATTGTATAGGGTAAATAATATATTGTTATTTGGAATACATATATTTCATGTGTGTTCCATGTCTACAACGATCTGTGTAAATGTAGGATGACAAGAAATGTGAGAAATACAAGAATTGCTGAACACATACCTGAAACAGAAACTTTTTCCATGTTATACTAATAATGACATGAAGTGTATAATGTATGAAGACTTTAGTCCAAATATCAAACAAACACGTGCACTTTTATTCAAGAATATAACCAAATAAAAAAAAAAATCATTCAATTTACATGTTGTTGTCAATGAGTTGAAAGCCCAAGCTCAAATGTCAATCGACAGAAAGTTGATATGTATTCCTGGATGGTGCAGAGGTAAGAGCTGCTGCATTATAACCAAAAGGTTGTAGGTTCGAGACTGGGGGCTCAACGTTTAGAGTAATGAGCTGCTATTATTGTTATTATAATAATATTATTATTACTATAATAATTTTATTCTGTCAGTGACGTTCAATTGGGGTACAATTAAGCTGCCTCACCCTCTTTGAGCTGATGGCATTTATCTCCATTCAAGTTTCAATTTTATCTCAATTCAAGCTTTGGAAATGACCTAAACGATTTTGGGCATACATTTTTGTGTTTCTCTAAGATGGCCTTGGATTCAGAGTCACTTTTAACTTAAAAGCAATAGTTGGAGTAGTACCAAATGTGTTAAAAGGCTGCTATGAAAAATTAATTGTAATATCCTATAGTAGACTATTTGCACAAAGGCTTAATTTGCTCAACTAGAAGAATCCTAATCCAAGTTCTAAACCTCAGCAGGGAAGCAAGGTCTATATTATCCCTATTTGAAAAAATCAATTTCTCTTTACAAAGACCTATTCAAAACTTTTTAGAACTTGGCAAGATCTGATTAATTCAAAAATAAACAGTAAACAAGCAGGGCTTCTGCTAAATATTTTTACTCTACTGGCTGTTTCATCCTATACAAACAGCTGCACTAGATTGGACTCTTTATTTACATTGTTCTCTTTGTTATTTGGGGACTTAACAATGAGTGGGTTGTTTAAGAACATTTTAAAGTCAGTTGTCCAAATGAGTTGTGTTCTGCTATAATGATTTTTGACCAAACAAATAAAACATAAATAGTAAAGAAGCTGGGTTCAGGTTGTTCATTTAAGAGTGACATCAAGGATTACTGTCAGAATTGAAAAAAGAGAAACTGAAGATCTCAATTGGAGACCTGGTGATGTAGCCTAAGATGAAATGGGGAAGTCAAATACCAGCAAATGACTAGTTTTCTATAGCAAACAAATGAAGAAAGAGTCTGATGCCAGCCTGTTGCCTTACAAATACCAAAAACAAAAGCTCTAAATAAGAAGAAAAATCATTGACCACTTCTGGGAGGAAGAAGTTGATCGTGAGAGAGTTGGGAAGTGAGAAAGGAGTACTTGGTTCTGGTACTTATAAGGTAGGTGGGCTACCACTTTGAGAGAAGCCAACCTCTCAAATAAAAATGCCCCAAGACAGTTTGTATTTTTTCTTTAGCTCTTTTTTATTTAACATTGTGTTTTAAAATAAACTAGCCAACCCGCGGCGTACCATACGCCGCATAATCAGGCCGGTTTTTTATTGAATTTTAAGCACAGGGAGAAAATTAACATTTGAAACACCGGTAATGTAATAAATCAGCAAGAAAAGCAACATTGTAACAATGCACGGAACGAACCAACACACAATCGTCCGTGACTGAAAACCGGCGGATCGTCCTCGCGCCTTCTGCTGCCAGACAGAGGGATGGGGGTTCACGGCACGGAGAGTGGAACGGGAGGAGAGAAGGACGTCCATTCAGCTCCGTCCGTCATGCTAGTCTGCTGATTTCTCGTTCAGTATGTACTGCCCGGTCACGTGCCCACCTCCAACTTGTCACTTGTGTCGTCGTCTTTACACAGTCCAGATGCACATGTGACTGACGTGGACTTTTCATTGCTCTGTGCGGTTTTGGCCGCTTTTCTATATATAATCCACCAAGACACCTGACCACGGTAGTAGCGAGGTGGGAGGGGGGTGCGTAGAAAGTGCAGGAGCATCTAAGAAGACGCACGTTTGTCGCGACGCAACCAGTGGGAGCATCAGGACCGATCCGGGGTAGACGGCCGCCTTTGTGCGAATGTGGTTTCGCCGCCCTACGTACCTATTTTCTATTATGATATGATGGATATTACTATTACATGTACTACTTCAAACAGGATTATGACGGTGTTAGGGTTAGAGTCGGGATGTATAAATAAAATTTAATTTCAAACGATTAATTTCAAATCAAACCAGCCTAGATTAGAAAGCCGGTTTATTTAATCGTTCTAAGCGACAGGCAACTCTGCAAACAGTGACAGTCAATTCAGAGATCGCCGCAGCTCTGCTGTCTTTTGCCGCTTCTCTTGACTCGCAATCCCGTTGAGGAACGTACGCGTCTCACATGAAATCTATCGCCGCGACGCAACTATGAAATATGCAAGTTGAGCGTTGACTAAGGGACTACACACATTTAGAGAGCGCGTGCGTAAACACATGGTAAGCAATGGAACCGTTCAGACAGAGCGTGCGATGAGCGGCGACCATCAAAGGCTTTGCGCCGCTCGCGAGCAAATCGCTATGTATGTGGAGTCCCTAATAGGCATCAACGCATCGACTACAATACACGCCACTTTGTCAAACTTTGCTCACTGCAAACGCCGCCGCTGCTATAGTCGTCGCCGCGCTCAGACTTTAAAATTCAAAGGCAGACAGCCGCCGGTCGCAGCGACGCCGGCTGCTGCACGTCTCCTCAACGGCCGCCTTTGAGTTTGGCGCCGCGTGCGGGCACGCGTTTTGCCCGTCGCCAGGATCGGCCCTGGGGAGCGTATGAGTTGCACTTAGTGGGAATTCCACGGTTTGCAGCCCGAATGGGGCTCAACGGCTTACCCACGCCGGGTAGACACACGGTCAATGTCATGCATAATTATTTATTGAATGCTAAACACTTCTGGAAAGACACCGTTGTCTAAAAAGGGAGGGTTTGAGGATACAACAAAAGTGAATGAAAAGATGGAACTCTAGACTTTTCATTGCTCTGTGCGGTTTCAGCTGGCTTTCTATATATAATCCACCAAGACACCTGACCACGGTAGTAGCGAGGTGGGAGGGGTGTGAACAAAGTGCAGGAGCATCTAAGAAGACGCATGTTTGTCGCGGATGCGAATTGCTGTATGTAGCGTGTAAAACAGTTTGCCATGGAGCACGTGGTGGAGCGTCGTAACGAAAACTCAGTTTTAAGGACTGCTCACTTCATTGTGTTTTAACCTCAGTTGTAAAGGATTGTTTTAAGGATCCCATGGGATACCCTCGAAACCGTTTGACACGCTGCACCATAGAGTCCGGACGTATTCATGTAATCAGCGTATTGTTGAGCAGACTGTATAATAATGCCTCTGTGACTAAGAACAACGGACACCACGTCACCGGTTATCCCAATGTTGGCAAACAAAGCTAAGAGCCATGTCACGAAGTTTGAGAGCAACAGTTTCGTCAATGACATTTCTTCAAAAAAAACCCGACTGACAGAAACAAACAATTACCTGAAGCAGGAATTTCCATAACATTGAAAGAATTGTTGTTTCCATGAAATACATTTGAAGCGGCAGCCATGGAGGGCAAAAGAATAGTCAACGTGGCTCACAGCTGAGTTTGGACCGCAGCACAGACCAAAGCGAGTGAGTATGTGTTTGATGAGCTGTTTGATTTGGCGGGCAGTGGTCTGAGGTGCGTTCCTGAGCACGTGGGAGGAGGGGCAGAGTTTCTGGGCGGGCTTCGTTGTTCCTTTCGCATGGTTTTCATGGTGTCGAAACCAAAAAGAATAATGAAAAGTCAACGTGGCTTAGACGTGCATGTGGACTCCTAGCAAAGACGAAAGAGGCTAACTGGGTGGTCGGTGAGTTTTTGCGTCCGGGCACATGGGCAGGCAGTGTGAATGCCTAGAGAGCGAGGGGACGCGGGCCGGTGAAAAGGAGTGTTGGTGGGTAGGAAAAGCGTCTTCCGTGTTCCTGCAGGAGCATCTAAGAAGACGCATGTTTGTCGCGGATGCGAATCTGTATGTAGTGTGTAAAACAGTTTGCTATGGTGCAAGCGGTCATGCGTTGTAACCGAAAAATCGGTTTTTAAAGACTGCTTACTTCATTGTGTTTTAACCTCAGTTGTAAAGGATTGTTTTAAAGATCCCATGAGATACCCCTCACCTGCTGCATATGGCGATTCACCTCCGCGAGAAACTCGCCTCTATGAACAGTCAACGTAGCTCGGAGGTGCATGACATTAACCTGCCCTGCACCGCATGTGGCCTCCTCGACAGACGAATATAAATGACGCCACTTTTTCTGTGTCCTCGCGTCCGACTTGGTGGGCGTGGCCCTGCGAGTTGTCGCCGTATCCAATGGAGTTGGTGGGCGTGGCTCCTTCCTTCGCGCGCCATAGGTGTCTCACTTGTCGGCGGCTTAGTGAATCCACGCCCCTTCCGGCGTGCTTTTCATGGTTGTCTTGCCTTAGTGAATTATATATATAGATACATTAACACATCACACCAGCCATTGTGGTACATACACACGTGGACAAAATTGTTGGTACCCTTCAGTCAATGAAAGAAAAACTCACAATGGTCACAGAAATAACTTTAATCTGACAAAAGTAATAATAAATAAAAATTCTATGAAATTTAACCAATGAAAGTCAGACATTGATTTTCAACCATGCTTCAACAGAATTATTTAAAAAAATAAACTCATGAAACAGGCCTGGACAAAAATGATGGTACCCCTAACTTAATATTTTGTTGCACGACCTTTTGAGGCAATCACTGCAATCAAACGATTCCTGTAACTGTCAATGAGACATCTGCACTTCTCAGCAGGTATTATGGCCCACTCCTCATGAGCAAACTGCTCCAGTTGTCTCAGGTTTGAAGGGTGCCTTTTCCAGACAGCATGTTTCAGCTCTTTCCAAAGATGCTCAATAGGATTGAGGTCAGGGCTCATAGAAGGCCACTTTAGAATAGTCCAATGTTTTCCTCTTAGCCATTCTTGGGTGTTTTTAGCTGTGTGTTTTGGGTCATTGTCCTGTTGCAAGACCCATGACCTGCGACTGAGACCAAGCTTTCTGACACTGGCCAGCACATTTCTCTCTAGAATCCCTTGATTGTCTTGAGATTTCATTGTACCCTGCATAGATTCAAGACACCCTGTGCCAGATGCAGCAAAGCAGCCCCAGAACATAACAGAGCCTCCTCCATGTTTCACAGAAGGGACAGTGTTCTTTTCTTGATATGCTTCATTTTTCCGTCTGTGAACATAGAGCTGATGTGCCTTGGCAAAAAGTTCAATTTTTGTCTCATCTGTCCATAGGACATTCTCCCAGAATCTTTGTGGCTTGTCCACATGTAGTTTGGCAAATTCCAGTCTGGCTTTTTTATGATTTGTTTTCAACAATGGTGTCCTCCTTGGTCGTCTCCCATGAAGTCCACTTTGGCTCAAACAACAACGGATGGTGCGATCTGACACTGATGTTCCTTGAGCTTGAAGTTCACCTTGGATCTCTTTAGAAGTTTTTCTGGGCTCTTTTGTTACCATTCATATTATCCGTCTCTTTGATTTGTCATCAATTTTCCTCCTGCGCCACGTCCAGGGAGGTTGGCTACAGTCCCATGGATCTTAAATTTCTGAATAATATGTGCAACTGTAGTCACAGGAACATCAAGCTGCTTCGAGATGGTCTTATAGCCTTTACCTTTGACATGCTTGTCTATAATTTTCTTTCTAATCTCCTGAGACAACTCTTTCCTTCGCTTCCTCTGGTCCATGTTGAGTGTGGTACACACCATGTCACCAAACAACACAGTGACTACCTGGAGCCCTATATATAGGTCCACTGACTGATTACAAGATTGTAGACACCTGTGATGCTAATTAGTGGACACACCTTGGATTAACATGTCCCTTTGGTCACATTATTTTCAGTCTTTTCTAGGGGTACCATCATTTTTGTCCAGGCCTGTTTCATGAGTTTTTTAATTAATTCTGTTGAAGCATGGTTGAAAAGCAATGTCTGACTTTTATTAGTTAAATTTCATAGAATTTTTATTTATTATTACTTTTGTCAGATTAAAGTTATTTCTGTGACCATTGTGAGTTTTTCTTTCATTGACTGAAGGGTACCAACAATTTTGTCCACGTGTGTATATGATGGTTACAGTTCCCTGCAAATTATCATAACCAACGTCATCTAATTCATGTTACATTGGCATAAACCAATGAAAATCCCTAGACACAAAATAAAAAAAGCTAATTCTTTAGAACGAAATTTCAAAAAATGTTTTGTTCTTGATACTGCACTTAAAAAAAATTACTATTAAAAACGTTGTCCAAAAAACTGCTGGCTAGACGTTTAAACTTTCTTCTTAATACCAGCAGTTAAGAAAGTAGACCAGAAAGCAGAAGCAAATACGTTATCTTGAGTAATTAGCCGATTTATAAAGAAAAGAAAAAAAAAAAAAAAGTTTCAGGGAAGTCAGCTTAGCAACAAAGCCAGGAAGTCTTGCTGGGCTGACTGGATAACAGAACAAAGATATTTCAGAAGGCAGAGGAAAAAGAAAACCTCTAATATACTATAAAGATTATCAAGACTAGACTATATAACACTACGACCTTGCTGGCGTCAAGCTAATCTAACAATATTTGGTAGTACATTGTTTCAAATCAATAAGTAATTAGTGAGGTACAAAGGAAGTTGGTCTCTTTTCTGAGATTCCTTGTCAAAAATGGCTTTTGGCTGCATACGGGCAGAAAGGTCATCTTTGTGACATCTCCACAAGCCTTTCAACATCCTGCCAATGTCAGATTAAATTACTTTTAGCAATTAATTGACATAAGTTAAAACAGAGGCACATTTGTTACAGCAGGTTGTCATAATGACATGGTGTGCAGTTGTTTTGATATGAATTTCTACCTCTGAACCTCTGTCATATCTTTAATTTTTTTGGTTGACCTGACTGGAAGATTGGGAGCAACCTTCTAACTTGAACTACTAAGGCCTCACCTTGGAGTGTTTCCAAGGATTAGATATTGAACAGCTTTTCAAAAGAATCCCAGTAATACCAAGACACAGTTTTCTGGAAAGTATTTACTCTTTAACATGCAAGACAGGACTGCTGAAACTTTGCCTTTTAGAAAGGCAAAAAACAGCAGGCTCACAAATCAACAACTGCTATATACTTAGAATGAATACAATATAAAATTTACCATGCATCAAAGTAGCAGAAGTATATTTCTGTCTTTGTGAAGCTAATGTCATTAATCCATTTGAAAAACATTGAAGTACATGCATTTAAACATAGTTCAATTGTGAGAATAAAAGACACTGAACAAAATTAGACTGAAATTCATGTTATAGCTTCAGTTATTTTAGTTTACAAATATTATACCAAGAAATATTAGCTTGTAAAGAAACCTCTAAAATGGTAGTCATTACCTGCACACATATTCAGTTACTGCCATGAACCTGAAAATACCCTCAACATTGAAATTTACTTCTGTTTCCTTAGGAGGCATTAGCTCTCCGGAAATGTGTTCTTTTGAAATTGCGGCATGTTAAGTAACTGAAAAATACAGAAACATGACAGAAAAGGCGATATCCCTCCCATCGTGATTACGGCGGTGCAAAAAATCACATGAGAAAAATATACTTTAGCTTACTTTACTGACGGTTTTTACACGGTTACAGACAGAAAGCTTATGACAGACTTTATCAAGGTGGGAGTCTTGATCTACGCAGTCTGCCATCTTTCGTCACCACGCTGAAAGTGTTTTCCGGATGGATGACATAATCTTCCACCCGACAGCTTCAAAGGGTTTGACTGCTTGTTCCATGTATTTATACTGTCTTCTCCACGTGCAGAGCCCTCTCTAGTCTCCAAACAAGGAAAGTAAGGATTCAGTTTCATTTCAAGAATAGTACAATGCCCCTCTCTTGTCTCCAAACAACGACAGTAAACATAAACCCCACCATCTACAAGAACAGCACAATGCTCACACTGCAGTTTGTCCCATTCTCCAAACTGCTAGGCTGATGGCTTCTAAACGCAGCCTAGTCCCTGTGTACCATACTTGGTCCGCCTGCCTGAATGACTCCAATAGTGTGCAGAGACAGTGAAAATAAACTGAATATTATAACAAACTGAGTATAACATCTTCTCATTTAAAATTATGTTACAAACCTTTAAACACACATTTAAAAGTTTTCACTGACACATTGAGTTGCCATCTACGTACCTGGCTCACATTTTAGAAGCATTATATGTAAAATTTGAATGAGTTAATTATTTTTTATAATAAAGTGCTATTAACTATTTATCTACTATAAAGATTTTTAAAAACACAATCAAAACAGTTACATGTTGGAATCATTAGCTGTCTATAACATTCATTAAAAGATTTTATTTAAAAGATTTTATTTTCTTTATATATATATATATATATATATATATATATATATATATATAAGGCCTGGGAAAGCTAATGAGTTAAATTTTGCGATTAATGTGGCCCTTTTAACACATTAAGAAATATTGTTGAGTGCAAGGTGCAATGCTAGAAGAAAGTTATGAAGGTAAAAACTATGCTTTTTTTCATTTCATATTTCTGTAAGAAGTCTGAATCAAAGTCATATCACATAAGTTACCTTTGAGGGGCACTGAAAACAAAATAAGTCTCTAGTACCTCTGTATTTAATTTGCTAGTCTACCAGGCAGCTTACTGTGATGACTGCCCAAATATAATGACAATGACAAAATTCTACAAAACAGAAGTGTAATTATTATCCCTACCCATGTTCAAGTTTGTAATATCTTTGCAAATTTATGCAAAGAACACAATATAACCATCCACGTAATGCACAGCATCAGTTTTTAAATGAGATAGCAGCTAGGAAGATCTTTTTTTTACCCTGCCGGAAGAAAAGGTGTAGGTATAGCAGTTTTTTCCAACTGTTTTTATGTTGTGGCACACATTTTGTAACTCACAAAAACCCCACGGCATACCACAAATCTATCAACCACAAAATCTTTAAATCTTCTAGATGTGCTAAACTGTCTGAAGCAGCTGGGGGGCTTTGGGGTGGCAAAAAAGGAAGCTTGGAAGTTGATGTTTGCAAACACAGCACATAGTTAGCATGTGTGATTATTTTTTTTCCAGCTGCTTTAATCCTTTACCCACTCATACAGGCAGTCCTCTCTCCACCTCACTCCAGGGACCCAAGGTCAGGGGCATTCCCAATAAGCCTTCTGGCTGCTAAAGTGCTCCCGTAAGTGTTGTGTCTGCGAAACAGCAATCACAGAGCTGCTTTTATGTTGGCTTTTCCACGTAGTCCTATCCTTCTCAACCATCAGAGGAGCATGTCTCTAACAGGACAGGACCCACTGGCTCTACACTGTTCTTTCCACGGTGCACCAGTTGAAAAACACGTGTGCAGAGTAAAATTATCAAGTCATTAATGGTGATGAACAACTAAGGATACTATTTGTGGGGTTTTAGCAGAAGTTTTAATGTATGCCCATTTAAGAGATAATTATTCTTTCAATTAAATCAGCCTTTAGCAGTGTATTCAAAGTCAATAGTCGTTTAAGTCGATAATTTTTACTTTGACACATCAGTGCCTCATATACTATGCCAATTTGAGATACATTGGCATTGTTTTCTTATTGCCATCTTGCCTTTTAGAAAGACATTCAAATTCAGGTTGTACTTGCTCAGGTAGTATTTTGAATAAAGTTCAGGTTTAAGGCTGTTGTTTAGGTTTAAACTATGCAGTTAATTTTTTTTTTTAATTCCTTTGTGTTTATTCTACATTAAATGTGTTATTCAGTGTGTATTTACTTCATCATTTATATATTAATTTTACAAGTATGTGTTTTAATGTTAGATGTGATTAATTAGATGCATTTTAGGGATTAACTATTTTTTTATCAATATTATATAATAATTATATATAATCCTCTATTTAGCTATGAACCACCCAGTCTCACTGATATTGCAAAGGTGGTGAACCAGCTGAGGGGCAGAAAGGCTGCAGGGATCTGTTGTATCTGGGGTGAACTTCTCCAGGCTGGTGGTAACGCTGTCCTCCTGGCACTCCAAGCAATCTTTGCTTCAATTTGGGAAACTGGCATCATCCCAACTGACTGGAAAACGGGACTTGTTGTCACTATCTGGAAAGGAAAGGGTGATCGCCTGGATTGCAGCAGCTACAGGGAGATAACACTACTCTCGGTGCCAGGTAAGGTCCTTGATAGGGTCATCCTCAATAGGATCCGTGATCACTTGCTCACCTACCTGCGACCGGAACAGTCCAGTTTTTACCCATAAGAAGTCTACCATCGACTGCATCCTGGCACTGAGGGTTCTCATGGAGTGTAAACGCAAATATTGGCTGCCCTGTGGGACATCCTGAGGGTTCGCGGGATCCCCTTGAGGTTGCTTGATATCATGGCTGGCCTGTACACTGGTACTGTGAGTGCTGTGCAGAGTGGAGGCAGGACCTCTGCGTTTTTCCCAGTTGATTCTGGGGTTCATCAGGGGTGTGTTCTTTCTCCTACTCTGTTCAATGCTTGTATGGACTGGGTGTTGGGCAAGGTCGTGGGTCCAGTGGCTGTGGGGCATCTGTTGGTGAAGAAAGATTCACGGAGTCAATGGAGGCTCTGATCGGGGCGCACGAGAGACTGAGTGAGGAGTCTAAGTGTCTGGGCTTGTGAGTGTCCTGGATAAAAGCCAAAATCCAGGCCTTTAATGACCTCTTTGGCACAGCCATCAGCAGTGTGTCTGTTTGCGGAGAGAGTGTTGACCTTGTTGAGAGGTTTACTTACCTTGGCAGTGACATTCATGTCTCTGGTGACTCTTCCTATGAAGTCAGTAGACAGACTGGGAGAGCAATAGGGGTCATGAGGTCGCTGGAAAGGGGTGTGTGGCGCTCCCGATATCTATGCAAAAGGACGAAGGTCCAGGTCGTTAGAGTCCTGGTGCTTCCTGTCTTGCTATATGGTTGCGATACATGGACACTATCCACTGACCTGAGATGAAAATCCTTGGGTACCATTGCTTTGACTTTTTGTTGAATGAGCGGTTGCTCATGGAGTCCCGAATGAGGCACATTAACTGCATTGTGAGGGAGAGTCAGTTAGAGCACTATGGCCGTGTGGCGCGTTTTCCTGAGGTGATCTGGCTCGTAAGATCCTCATTGTTGGGGACCCGAGTGGCTGGACCAGGCCAAGGGGTCGCCGACGTAACACCTGGCTGCAGCAGATAGAGGGTCATTTCCGGAGGGTGGGACTGGACCACGTGTCTGCCTGGGGGGTTGCAAACTGGGATCTCAAGTTATTTATCTGTGTGGTGAACAACAAAGTGAAAACAATGAGGACGACTACAGGTGAGGTTGACCTCTACTCCAAAGTACAGGATATACTTCTATATAACTTTATTCTCCATGTAAGTCTTAAATTGAACTAAAAAATTCTATTAATAAGAAATTAGTAAAAATACCTCATGATTTATTAATTACTTTATAAGCATTTAAAACTTATTAATGAAAGGACAGAGAAGCAATACATAGCCTGGCTTGTTATTATGGCTTCAATGTATGTTCTGATATTCTAATCCTATTTGCTTTCTCTTTGTATTTATATTTGATATTTTATGTTATTCCACTGTTTTGTGCTTCATCTCCAAGTGCCATTTTAAAGCAGTATCCTTCTCATCCTCAAATCCACCTCCTCTTATAAACAACTGCCATCATTTTCCTATGACACTGTACAATATTACTGTGTTTTAAATTACAATGTACTAACTTTTTAACTCTATTGCAGAAACCTTAAAGCCTACGAGAAAAGTGGTAATCAGGGGCCACCTTAAATTCCTTTGCACCTCTCCATCAGCATCTTTGTTTTGCAAATGTCAATCAGCACAAGCAACCTGTTATCCCATCCACAGTCCAACCCCACTCCCCCCCCAACTAACACAGCTGAAGTTCTCCAAACTCAAGTCTCTTTTTCTGGGTGTGAGGTGCCTTGAATTGTATAGGGGTAAAAATATCTTGTTATTTGCAATACATACATTTCATGTGTGTTCTGTGCCTACAACGATCTGGGTAAATGAAGGATGAGAGGAAATGCAAGGAAAGAAATGTTGAGTACATAAATAAAACAATTTTTTTTTGATATAGTAAAAAGTAATGTGTGAAGACTGAAGCCCAAATATCAAATAAAAATTTTCACAAAAGGTATAACAAAACAAATGTGCCTTTTTTCAAGAACATAACCAAAGAAAAAAGAAATTATTCAGTTTACATGTTGCTGTACCGAAGACCATTTATCAATTGCATGGGTGGGTTAGAGGTGTTCGATCCCAGATCTTCCCCGCATTTTTCATTTTGAGTAGTGAGCTGCTATTATTATTACTACTATTATATAATAAAAACATATATTTGATTTGAGTTTGTGACACCCGGTGTAAATTTTCGTTACTTGTAAAAGTCAGTATTTTTTTTATTCAGTTGTATTCTCTCAGTCACTTTCACATGGTACAATGAACTTGCCTCTCCCTCTCTGAGTTAATGGTGTTTATCTCCATTCTTTTCACCAATAAGTTTTGCTACTTGTAAAATATATCGCTGAAGGGATATAAGCAGACACACAAAAGCTGGTGAATCATGTCTTCTTGGTATCTTGTTATTTGAATTTTTATAAGTTCAGTTTTATTCTTGAATAAAAGCACACTTGTTTCGCTGTACCTTTGCAAAAGTGTTTATTTTATATTCCAGTAACCACTTGCATGATATCAAATCTGTGTCTGCCTCTCTCATGCACGCGCACACACATCCATACATGAAAATGCAATTATTTGAAAACGATATGTCATTTGAACATTGGACAAGATCGGAAAAAAAAAAAACAATCTCTGCATTATGGTGCATGGTACTGGGAATGCAGACAGACTTCTTCTTGGGCATATACACCATCAGCATGGCACTGCCAGATCTAAATAGCAGTGTACTGAAAAGTTCCCATCCCACTTTATGGTGCCAGGTGGAGTTGTGTTGCAGTGTAGTAGTCTATTAGCCAGCAAAAGAGACGTGAAGAAGTTGTCAGTTGTTACCACAGTCTCAAAAAGTCCTTCTCCCATAGGACGACTGGAATCTTTTCCTAAATAAGGAGTAGCACTGTAAATGCACATGCAAATCTGTCATTTTTCACACATTCTGCACAGGTGTCTTTGTTTTAAAAGTGCAAATGTCACATAACAGTCTGGTAGCGGTCACAGGACATCGTATCTTTGATTGCCGATACAACAAATAGTTATGAGCAGATATATGAGCAAGTAGAGCACCAACTGTGGTCATTGCTGCTCTTGTGAAAAGAATGGGGATAAACACAATCAACTCAGAGAGGGAGTGGCAAGTTCATTTTACCATGTGACTGAGAGAATACAACTGAATAAAAAAACACTAACTTCCATTCTTTGGTTATATCTATACTAATAAAAGGCAAAGCCCTCACTGACTGACAGACTGACTGACTGACTGACTGACTCATTCATCACTAATTCTCCAACTTCCCGTGTAGGTAAAAGGCTGAAATTTGGCAGGCTCATTCCTTACAGCTTACTTACAAAAGTTAGGCAGGTTTCATTTTGAAATTGTACGTGTAACGGTCATAACTGGAACCTACTTATGTACATATATAAAGGCCATAGCCTGCAGCTCGGTCGTCGTGTGAGGTGGAGTTGCGTCCCTCATCGTCACGCCTCCCACGTAATTGAGTGCCTGCCCATATAAGGCCGTCTATCAGCGGCAATCCAATAGAAACACTCTGCCGCGAAATATTCGAAGGTGAGGGACTGTGCTTATGCAAACGAAGATGAGGCTGCCGCTAAATATTCGCAAGCAAATCCATTCATAAGTGCAGCTACTGTGGAAACAAAGCACGGTGTAAACCTTAAGTTTAAATTACGTTCATAGACTGGTTGCCACTGGCGTTTGTCATGCCTAAGACGAATATGATATTCGCGAGATATAAGTTTAATTACAGGACGCAGGGTATAAATGAGACTTTTCATCACATTGTAAGAGAGTTAAAATTGCTGGTGAAGGACTGTGCTTATGCAAAGTAAGATGAGATGGTCAGGGATAGAATAGTGTTTGGCACAAACTCAGCAAAAGTGCAACAGAAACTTTTAAGTGGCAGGTCTGAGCTAACATTAAATAAAGCCGTGGACATCGCAAGATCGCACGAGATAGCACAAGCACAGCTGAGAAGCTTCGATGCATGTACTCCGAGCGGCTCACGTGAACTGACTTTGCAGGACTGGGAAAGGTAAATCCCGTGCATGCAGTGTGTGATGTCTCAGACACACTACCGCTGGTATTTTGCTAGCTCTTAAATATAGTCAACTTGTTTTTTTATACCTTTTGTGAAAGTGTTCTTTTGATATTTGGACTTCAGTCTCAAACATTAATTTTTACTATAACATGAAAAAAATTCTGTTTTGGTTATGTGTTCAACATTTCTTGACTCACACTTCCTGTCATCCTACATTTGCCCAGATCGTTGTAGACACAGAACACACATGAAATGTATGTATTCCAAATAACCAGATATTAATTACCCTATACAAATCAAGGCACCTCATACCAAGAAAAAGAGACTTTAGCCGGGAAAACTTCTGCTGTGTCAGCGGGTGATGGGATAGAAGGATGCCTGCTGCTTGTGCTGACTGACACATTTGCAAAACAAAGACGATGATGGAGAGGTGCGAAGGAATTTAAGGTGGCCCGGGATTACAACTTTTTTTGTTTTCTTCAGGGATTCTCGTGTTAAACTATGGGTTTGAAACTTGTGTATATATACTCAAGTCAAGCCAATTTAAAGTTACATTTATGTGTACATATATTGTTTGCATGTCTCCAAAAATACATTACAAAAAAAATATGTCGGCCTTATTCTTAAACATCTTACATACACTTTTCATAATGATACAATGCTTAATTGAGTTGGACAAGAAATAAAAATAGCATAAAAATTCACTAACTGATGATCGTGAGACATTTGCTGTCTCTGCTGTAAAATCGTTCAAAGTGTCACTTCCACCTTACAGCTGCTATACTCCCAGAGATGGCAAGGCTAGTATGTGTAATTAGGACACTGGGAATTACAGGCAGCAGATTCTGCCTCTCAACTAAACTGCCATCTTCTAATCTAGCTGCTAGCCTGTGACAGAACTTACTTTGCAGCTGAACATACAACTGGTTATATTCATTGAGACGTGCGAACAAAAGCACAAAATGATTAAAAATGGTGAAAAAGTGAATACTGTACAGTTCTACAGTATACCTCAGTATTATTGATATTTTATAGGTATATATCTCTGTAAAAACTAATTTGCTTCATTTATATGTAAAAACTGGACGTCACTCATTTCAAATGTACTGAAATTCAATTCAAAATAAAAATATTTTTTGTTTTTACATGCCAATTCATATATTTGGAATTGCCGTAAGCTGACACTAGCACAACCTAGGACTCATTTCTAATCATTTGGTCAAAATTCATTGCTAAATTGACTGTTATTTTTTTGTGCTTTTTTTTTTTTGCTTTACTGAGATGTGGCTGACTCTTCATGCACCTATGTCACCTTGGCTTAATTAGTACAGCATAAAGTGAAGGTTTTTGTTATCTGAAAAATAAGATGTTGTGTTCAAATTTTAAAACTACAACAGACTTTTCTTTTCCTGACTTGGAATACTTAAACATAAAATATTGTCCATTTACTTAGTAAGACATTTTTGTCAGCTACAATTAGTGTACATTATGTTCCACCTCAAACGGACACCAAGATAGTAACAATAAAATAAAAAATAAAAGAAAACGTCTTTATCTAAAGATTTCACAGTGCTTCTAATAAGCAACCAAAACTCATATGAGAAATGTACATGTTAAAACTCAGGGAAAAAAAAGATCAATTACTAAATAAATTTGGTAGCACTTTACATTAAGTGTCCATAATTACACAGTATCTACTATATAATTACCTGTATAAGTACAGTGTAATTATGAGTTATTACTCCATACTTACTGTGTAATACAAAGTAACGCTATAGTTAATTACTCAGTTGTCATTGTTATTTCACAGTACAATGTAATAATTTATCACTGATCCAAAAACAAGTGCAGTTAACTTACTTTACTCATTAAGATACATGTTGTTACTTGCTGTTCTATCATAATGTTTTAAAGTTTAATTCTTATATTTATTTGTTTTCAATCAGATCTTTTAATGATATTGAACTGCTCCTGTTCATTTTCAATGCTACATGCACATGTAGAGGAAGTACAGAATGTTTAATAAGAATAAACTCATTGATTTTAATCAAATACGTAATATATGGGAAGACTTTTAGAAACTGTACAACTACGTCAGATAAAGGCTGTTCACAAGCCATCTATATTGGTTATAGGCAACTTCATTAAATAGTGCTTACTGGTCTTTATTTCTGATAGCTCAGCTTTGGTGTTAATTCTTCCTCCAGCACAAAACTATTATTTTGAAACCTCTAATGTGTAATTTTATGGATTTATTATATCCTCTATATTAAAATAACTCACAAAATAACTAACAAACTGGGTGTGATTATTAACTTAATTTAGTCACATTTTTTCAAATATGACTTCAGTGTACATAATCTGAGTAGACCATTATACTTAATATAGTATGAGAAACTGTTACTATTGTTTTAATTGATGAAACCTGTACAGTGGACTGTGCTTGAGCCAGTCAGTAAGTTACGATTCCAAGGCAAAATGCAAGTCAATTCCCATTCTCCTTTCATGCATGCAGTCATTGTACAATAAACCAACAGTTTCCAAAAAATGCACAGTTGTATCAGCATGTACCTTTGACAACCTATATTTGTTGTATGTATTAAAAGAGCTCACTATCATACCACTTCTGCCTCCACTATAATTACATAATGTTTCTCCCACCAATAGAACATAAAAAAATTGCCAATCTCATTCTCATAACTGAATCTCAAAATTTCCACTAGCAAAATCTCAAGGAATCCTCTCAGTGGGTCTAGTCACACAATACTTCAATTGCCTTGTCTTGCGTTTTACTCCCTAGCAAGACAATAATATAAAGCAAAAAACAGGTGCCATGTATTTGTTGTTAAGAGACTGAAATACCCAAAGCAATGTACATAGGAAAAAAATGAGTCAGGGAAGAATCTAAGCAAGAAAATAAAAGGCTACTACAGTGTGGAACTGACAGATATAACATAACAATATTGTGGAAAATGCAACATCCACTACACAAAGACAGAAAATCCTCATCCAATTATAACTCTGTGAGTTAAACATACTGTATCTATATTTTCACTACAATACATAATTCCAAACACTCTGCAATAACAGCCCTGTGATGCTCCAGGAATATTTTACATTATATTAATGCTTAACTCCTCAGAGCAACTTCCAAAGTCTCATACTACCTAATTAGCAACCAGTTGTAAAACAAAAAACTCATACTTTCACTTGAAAGCTTTGTTAGCTTTAAAACATTATCCTCATTTCATTCTTGTGCTTTCTGGGTCCATCAGCTCTGAAAACATAAGGATGTTCCAGGAGGTGCCATAAGTCTATTTACTGTTGTCACAGGTGGCTGGGTGCAGTCGGCAATCAGCCGCCTATTTAAGGAGCTGCCGCCCTGCAATCAAGACTGGAGTCGGGTGAGGAGGAAGACGAGGTCGTGGCAGAGGAGGCAAGGAGAGGCCCGAGTGATTTGCATGTGAAGACAGTGGTTATTGACTTTGGGGAACTGGGGGTTTGGTGGCGGTACACTTGACTTTTGAATATACTGTCCATAAACGTGGGGTGATGATTGAAACGGTGTCCGCCTGTGTGTGTCCGGGCTGTCATATCTCACAGTGGCGTAGCCGGCAGAATGCTCCACTTGGGTCGAGGTGGGGACCTGTAGACCTGAAAATGTCTGTGAAAGGCCCGGCACAACAGGGGAACCCACCCATGTGCCGCAGGGGCGACGTGCACCCAACCCCGCAGCAACGAAGTGTTGCATGGCCCAATGGAGGTCCATTGATGGACTTTGTGGTTCAGGGGCAGCTCACCGACGCAGAGCCCAGGAAGGTGGCTGCCGAGAAGGAGAGGCTGTGGCTGTGGAAGCCACAGCAGCAGCAGAACTGCTCAGAGAGACGTTCTCCAGTGAGAGAGGAGAGCGAGAAGGCCGACCAGAAGTTCCTCCTCGTTATAGGCACGGGATTGGACTGTGTGTCCTGTTCTCTCGCCGGAAGTTGGTCGAATGTGAGAGCAGGGAATGTCCGTCCCGTGTACCCAGGAAACCCGAGTGGGCCACAGGGTACGGCCCATAGAGAGCAGTCGGTAGGTGGAACCACTCACAAGGTAAGCCCACTGCCGGCTGCTTCTCTCTCCTTGGCGGCGATTTTACAGGAGCTGCAAGAAGAACTGCAACTTGTGCTGTTGCCGCCGGCCGAGCGATGTGCCCTCCGGGCGGAGACGCTGGAGTCAGGAGGGACGGCAATGGTGTAGGAGCGAGAGCCGCAGGCAAGAAAGGATCGGTGCACTGCGGGAGCTCCTGGGCGGAGAGGCACAGCGGGAAAGGTAAGTGAGACCGACCCCGTGAAGCTCTGGACGCCAACAGGGCTGGGTCTGCCCTCTTACAATGGGCAGATCCAAACCGCCGCGACGTCCCACATTAAGCGGAGGAAACGGCTTGGGGAAGCCAGTTCCTCCGACATGGGAGGACGTGCCGCTGGTTGCATACGTCCCGCCAAGGGCCGTCCTCTGCGGAGGCAGACGAAAACCCCGCAATGTGGGAGGTGGACATGACGCCTGAGTCCACTAGTGGTCTAGGGGACTGCGGACTTGCCGTATGGAGAAGCCGAAGGAGGGAGCATCAGGGGGCCGATCGGAGAACGTTGGCCCAGCTGAGAAGACGAGCCGAGGGGCTGCATCAGGGCGACGTCCCCACCCCTTGTTTTTCTGTTTTATTTACAGGGTCGGGCCCTAGGCTGCAATGTGTCGGCTTGACGCCGAGGCGTTTTTGTCCTCGCGGAATGGTCCGCTGGTCCCGGGAGGTCCCAGCTAGCGGGGGAGTACTGTCACAGGTGGCTGGGGGCGGTCGGCAATCAGCCGCCTATTTAAGGAGCCGCCGCCCTGCAATCAAGGCTGGAGTCAGGTGAGGAGGAAGACAAGGTCGTGGCAGAGGAGGCGAGGAGAGGCCCGAGTGATCTGCGTGTGAAGATAGTGGTTATTGACTTTGGGGAACTGGGGGTTTGGTGACGGTGCACTTGACTTTTGTGATATACTGGAAATAAACGTGGGGTGATGATTGAAACGGTGTCCGCCTGTGTGTGTCCTGGCAGTCATATTTCACAGTGGATCAATTCATTAACACCGCTAGCAACTAATCTTAAAAGTAAGATAAAATTTGCTTCTGTTCTTTCACACAGTAATTGCATATGTGATTATTTTGTAAAAATTTGTAAATGATGCATTAATCCTGTTTAATCAAGCCTTCCTTCTGAAGCATTCTTCTGTTTTCAGTTAGCTGTAGTTTTATGTCAAGTTAAACAGAATAAGCCACCAGTAAATAAACAAAAAATGTGTTCCATTCAGACAGCCTCCAGATATTTTAAAAAAGGCATCTAATAAATTATAAATGAAAAAAAAAAATAATTAAAAAAAGTTTTGTAACATTGACCAGTGTAAAAGAAGCCAGTTACATTTCAAATAGAGCAGTTTAATAACAGAATATAAAACAACCAGTAGGTCAGTTAATACAATGAAATATGTAATTTGCTTCTTTAACTTACTAGTTAAAACAGCCACAACAGACAGGCAGGCAGACAGACAGACAGACAGAAACTCCTACCTAATTTACCAAGTTTTGCAAAACTGAAGAATGTACAGACAATAAAACAATGAGAAAACTATTTAAAATGTGACAATCAACATTTGTTTCTGTGTCTCTTTTTAGTCTGGCTGTTGGCCTTCCTCTTTATATCTTGGGTTGGGGTTGAATTTAATTTAATTTTGTTAAGTTTGACTTGATTGCACAAAATGTTACTTGCTTTTAAGTAAATAATAAATTAAAATAAATTAATAAATTAAAAAAAACATTTCTTTCTATGTTATGTATTATTTTTTTGTGTCCAGCTAAGTGAAATGTGTTCTTTTGTTTCCACCAATAAATACTGAAGCAGTTTTCTGGCCCACAGCTCTGCAACCTTGGATTTTTTATTTTGGTTTAAAAACATATGCTAAACATTTTAAGTGAAAATATATCAAGAATACAAGCAGTTTACCAAGTAATATTTTTTTTTAATTCACTCAAGCTGTATTAGGCTGTCTGTGGCTTTTATGGGTAGGACAGTATGGATGTGTTATCAGGATGCTGAGCTGATGAGCCATTAGTTACAAAAATGGAAGTTTTAGTACTGAAAAAAGCAGGAGGCAGTTCTAGTGTTAAAAAGCACAAAATAAAAATTAGTACTCACATACTCTGACATTGCAATTGCTACTTCTAAAGGTGCTAAGGAGCTTGATTTACGTTTTATAACATGATGCATAATCCAGGGAGAAGTAACGATTTGAAAAAGTAGATTATTTGTGATCATAAAGTAGCAAATAAATGTATAGTCTTAGTTTTTAGATGCAGTGTCTCCTTCAGGCACTAGGCTCACTCCAAAAACATTTTGGTACCTGGAACAGTTGTGAACTCCAATAAAAGGCTAAAAAAGAAAAAGCCAGAGACTTCTGAAGACTTCTATGAGAAAATAATTAAAATAGTTTAAGCAAAGCCCTGCAGCAGAGAAAAGTGTAACAGAATGTGACTTGAATAAGAAAGTAAAATATTAATTAAAAAAAATGAAAGGTTAGTAGGTTACAGAACTGTCATTAAATTCACCTGGCCTAAAAAATGTCAAACATGTAACATTTTACAGTAGCTCTAGAGCAAGACTGAAGACCATATTGGGCAAAGAATGTTTTCTAAGTTGTTATACTTTAGCAAAGGAAAATAATGTTAATTCTAAAAATTCTTGCTATTAAGAAACACTGAATTGATCACGTAAGGTTGCAGGTTCTAAACTCTGAAGCTTGAGCAGACAACATGACCAAAGCAGGTTTAAAGTAAGGGTTGAGGGAATTTGACGCACAATACAGCAGGGAGATAGACAGTGTTGAGAAAAATGAAGAGGCAGAAAGTAAGGCAGATGGTAACATGGAATAAGAGAAATTGGATGGGGAAACCCAGTGCTGAAAAACTGCTATGTGACATATCCTCACAGAGAAACTAATTAACTAGTTCACTGCTGACTAAGCAAAGATGAACTAAGGAAACCTGTGTACAGTAAACTGTATAATCAAACATAAAAAAGAAAAATTTAAAGGAGGCAGCAGTTACCCATGCTACTTCGTATCTGTATAATCCTGTGTTTAAAACCACATCTATGAACTGCCTGTCTGGAATTTGCACAAGGTCCTCATATCCATGTGTATTTTCACTGAGTACACTGGTTTCTTTCCATTAACCAAAACTGTGTAGGATAGATTAAATGGTAACATTAAACTATTCCTGTGAGACTGAATTTGGGTGTAATTTGCTGAATTTGGACATATTAATTTGCTCTGAGATGGACTAGTGATTTGTCAATAGTTTGTTTTATGCGTGCTGCCAGCCCCTCATAACTCTGTACTGGAATAAGCAGGTAAGAAAAAATAAACTAATGAATCCATAATTTAAATGGACAATTGCAAAATAAGTGAAAATCAAAGCAAGAAACACCATACCAGAAATAAAACAGGTCAGCTTTGAAGAAAGAATGCATAAAAAACAGGACTTATGTTAGCATTTTCACTATAAACTTAGGAAAGGTGGCAAATAAAATACTAAATAAATAAATAAAGAGTAAACTGTCCAGGAATCTTTTTCTATGCATATATGATAGTCATATGATTTATGCATAAATCTAAAATACAAACATATTAGAAAAATTAGTGTTATTAGTGCAAGTATGAACTTTCGTTTTTGTCTTTTCTTAAATAGCAGATTTCTAATCCTTCTCAGTCAGACTCAAGTGAAACCTTTAGAAGCTTCTTAAGCCATGAATGTCGTTTTTGTTCATGGTTTTCCCTCGCTTGGCTGACAGAAAATAGGTAACTGGATTAGTACTAAAATTCAGAGTAAAGTGAGCTCCCAAACTTCTTTATAGCAGCTCCTAAGAAACTTATCATCGCTAAATTTAAACCAATGGACTGTGATCTTAGTAAGACTACAGATTAGGTAAGGTTGGAAGGTTAGATACTATGAGAAATGAGCTAAAAAGAAAGACTGGGATAATCATTTAAGGACCTTAAATTAGGGTGTGTAAGAAACTGTATTAATCAACTTGCTCAGAGAAAGAACACTGAAAATACAGGTACTCTATCTCTTTTTTAATACATGTATTTTAAGTGTCATACTAAATTATTGATAAGAAATAATGTTGGGACATTTTATCAAATTTTGATTTTAAATGATTAATTTAAAAAAATAATTGAATTACTAAAGTAAACAATTAATTCTTATTTATTTTAAGACAACATAATTAAAATAATAAATAGCATGCCTAAAATGTGCAAGTCTTTTTGCGGTGTCTCTAAGAGTAAAAAAATAATAGTATTTAACCATTAAAAGTTTTAAATTAAAGACATAAAACACACAATCAAATAATCAAAACCTAGCGAATATGTCATGTAAATCAAAAGTCATCAGATGTTACAGTTGCTCTTCATTTTTTCAGGACATGATGTACTATAAACCCATGTACAAATTAAACATGCATCATCAACATGATAAGTATGCAAACAAACAGGAATTTGCTCGAAAACAGTAAGGCTCACAGGTGGGAAATGCTCATTTCCAGCTGAATACTGACTATGCATACACATAAACAACTCGGCTAACATTTTTTTTGTAATTTTATGTACACTTTGAGTATAAGATTGTTATGGTGGATTTATTCTGGTCTGCCTTGTCACTGAAAGAGAAACTAAATTTGTACGTTTATTACTAATCTGTTGACATTTGCTGTCTTCACTCTCAAATTCATTTTGGCAGATGTTTTCAAAAACAAGAATTCTGTCTTATTACAAAACATATTAAACAGCCTTCCCTGGCAGGCTTGTCTGACATCATGTTTATTGCCCAGACTAAATCACTGCTCTGCTAAGCTATAATGTATGCCAGCTACTACATTATTCCCCAGTTATGGAAAATAACAGTACAAACCAATAAAGAAAACACTTTGAGATCAGCTTGTATAAACTGAGCCTGTGGCCAATGATAAACAATTCCATTCTTTCCTAAAAAATGTAAAGATGCAGAACTGGATAATCAGAATTCATATTCTAAAATGTATAAAAATAAATCTACACTTTATGTATTAGAAATTAATATTTTCACATTTGTCAAATGTAAGAAATATAAATTATATATTATGTATAAATCACAAGTAACTACAATTCATTTTGACGAAATTTCACATTGATGGAAATACAACAAAATAATCAGACTGAATACTGTCACAGTATCCTATTCCTCAAAAGCTCCAAAATTAAAGTGACCTATGAGTAACAACCCTTTGGGTTTGGGTCAAAAGCCTTCTTAAATCTGTTTTGGACTTATCTTAACCCACTCCTTACCATTCCTAAAATATTCCTAGTTACTTACCAACTTAAAAGAACCATTTTTCAGGTAGCAATGTGCTTATAATATAGTTACCACTGACTTGTCTGACCTATATACTCTTCACTCAAATGAATAAAATCCATCAGTAGTATTGTATTTTGCTTATTTTAAAACACATACTGTAAAGTTAATCATCTCTAGTCCTACTTACTTGTATCTGCCTACCATGTATAATGCATAGAATGGAAAGCAAGCAGACGCTTATGTCAAAGTGTGAATAATATTGTATGCCCCCTGCAGAATTAGAAAACCTTGGATAGCGCTGTATAACGATCTCATGCTGCTAGCATTACAAAGTGCAAGAGGTTCACTGAGAAAGAGAGAAAAGGAAGACAGAGAGGCTCGGTTTCCTCATTATATTACTCTCGAGCTATTCTATCTTAAATATTTATTAAGATATTAATATCTTCTTTTCACCATATTTTAGATAATGCAGCACAATTGCCTAACTGAAGCTACAAAATCAGAGATTAGGACAGTGGACACTGCAAACTGCAATAAGTTGAAAAAAAACTTATATTTCCTTGCATATTCATTCTTATCCGATTTTTTTGTAAAATTCATAAATAAAATAAAGTTAGGAAGAGATTCATGGTTTGACAAGCTTGTGTCATGATAAAACAACATGCAAATGTATGTCAAGCTGCAATGTGGCACAGTTAACAAGTGTCACATTGTCTCTGCTTTTACTCTGTAGGGGTTTTACTCTTCCATCTAGTTGTGAAAACTTTTCAGGTGTTTTGCCTTGGAGCAATCTATGACACAGTAGCTAGGCAACCTCAGCTTCAAGACAGCTGCTGAAACTTTAATTTTAAAAAAGCAGATGCCATTATTAGCTTTCAGTGGTTTCAGTACAGGGAACATAATTTAACTGTGTGACTTGGGCTTATGGAAGTCTGTCAGATTGAAAATAGTAAGCAGTGCATTATCTTAAGCAGAGAATGATATGGGTAAAGCAGAGTGACAATCAAGAAATCACTGTATAAATTGTTGAAAACCTAATTGATAAAGAGTCTCAAATATGGAAGACACAAGTTTCAGTATAGCTGTGTGCTGTTCATTTCTATTTTTTAATAAACAGTTCTTCACATTTTCTATTCACACCAGATCTGATATTCATCTTAATAAAATTTGAATTTCTAAGAAATCATTCCAGTTCTCATTTATAATATCTTCCCAAACAGTACACACTTGTATAAAGAATAATTCACTATACACCGCATTATATTTCATTTTATTTATGTTAGAAACAGCTCCATTTCCATATGTAAAATATCTGGATAGAACTGTTCTTGTTTCTAATCTAAAAGAATAAGATATTAAAATAAATGGAGAAAACAAAATAACTAAATCCTTCTAAAAGGATATATGATATTAATTAGTTGAGTTGTTTTAAATGAGTTTTATAACTTAATTCATAAAGTATTATTTCTACTTTTATTAAAAGTGCTACTATAACTTACACATACTATTATATAAGTAGTATCAGTGTTCTTATAAACAAAACTGTTAATATAATGCAAAAGATCCACAAATTAAGCAATTAATTTAATTAAGCACACTACCATGTATAGGTTTGGTTTGTTTAGAAGTTTCAAAGCTTAACTTTATTCTGTGCTTATATTAAGATGTTAGTCAGCACACAAAGTCATTGTTATTCATATATGAAGTACAATCTACCAACAATGATTGCCCCAAAAATGAGTGGTAACTTAAAATACTGGGCTTACCCTAATAGAAATTTGTTCAGTTTCTTTTTCCTTCTGTGGATTTCTGTATTTTTCATAGAAATCCCTACGCTTTTTTGGCTCCTTCTCGTCTTTTCTTTCCCTCTTTTCTGCTGGTTCATCCAAACTGTCTGAAGTGAGTTGTACTGGTTTCTTTTCCTTCTCAACTTCAATGTAATTCTCATTTGGATTCAACACAATTACTCCATATCCCTCCTTCATAAGAAAACAAGAATAAATAATGAAATAAGTACTTAAATTCCAGTTTTTGGTGAGCAGACAGACAGAGCAAGTGTATGATGGCCAGTCATAAAGGTCAACATACATGCAGTACAACTCATGTGCTTGATATCATAAAGTAAAAATATTTAATGAATATTGTAAGTCCTTTAGCAATACATGTTTGCCAAAAACGTCACTGTCAGGGATTTTAGCATGCACGTTCTGTTTTCTTTGAACTATAAGAGAACAGGATTAGCAAACAGTGACAAGCATCTGATTCAGTGAATTAGAGTTTCTGTTTGCAAAAGGGCAGGTGTCAGGTGCTATCAAACATAATCGATTCCAACATCAATCAGCTTAGAAATACAGCAACATGTAAGCAGGATGATGCTTTGTCAATAAAGACAAATAATGAGAAAACTGATTTCTTGCAGTTCACAATGAAATGAAGGAAATGCAAATATTAAAAACTTCGTAATCAAATTTTTCTCTCCCTAGAATGTTACCAAAAATTACATAAATTACATGGAATTTATGAAATCATTAAATAACATTTTCAGTACTGTAGGCAAAAACTTAAGAAACTATATAGGTTCTTTCATTTTTCATGATCATTCATTTTGTTTAAGACTATTAACAAGAGAAAATGTGCTTTATATAATTCTAACCACAGGATATTATGCCTAAATGAAAAGGTAAGAAGGCAATAACATTGAGAAAACAGAGTAAGCCTGAAATTCTAATATATCAGCTAATACTATATAAATAAAATCGTTGATACCAAAACTGTGGGCAATTCAAATAATAAAAAGATTAATGTAATAAATATATAGCAATTCAAAAATAATGTCTATGTTAATACTAAATTTAAGCACTGTCATTTTTAACAACTGATGTTTGTCAATGTTTCACAATAAAGAATGTAAAAACATAAAAATATTTTTAAGAAATTAACATAAAAAAGGTATTTAAAAAGTTACCCTTCTTATTCATAAACTCATAAAAATGCATTTCATGTAGCACATTTTAATAAAATGTTTAAAAGTATCAAATTTAAGAAGGTGTAATAAAGTGATTCCCTTATTCCATTTAACAAAGGCATATTTTCACAAGGCAGACTATGTTTTACATATATTTTTTCAGGAGTGATAAAATCTGGTCGTCATGATATGGCATTAGCACTGAACTTGCGTTGACAACAGAAAAATCACACATTCACAGCTTTAGTGATTATAAAAATTATGGTTTTCTCACCCTCTTCTGCAAATGTGATAGCAAATTTTCTCCTTATCTTTAATTTAATAAAATAAACCTAGAAATGTACCACATCAATTCAAATTAACATGAAATGCAAGCTTTGGGAGAAAAAAAAATCCATCCTTCTCAGTTTTCATTTGTAATGTACAACATATTTTAAGAGCTGTAGTTTTTTATTAAAAGAGACTACTGTTCTGAGGGGCAAGTTTATTTTTATCATGCATTTTTCATATACAGTACATAAAGAAGAGTAATAGAGTGGGTAGCATTTCTGAATGTTGTCTGTGTGGAGTTTACACATTTTTTCCACATCTACATAGATTTTTCTCTGGACATTCTGGTATTCTTCTCATACAACTAAAGACATGCAGTTAGATTTAACTGGCAATTTCAAACCAGCCCCTGTGCAAGTGTGAGGGTGTGCATGAGTAGATTCTGTCATGGGTTTACGGTCTGTCCAGGTCTGGCTTTGCACCCAGTGCTGCAATGTAGACTCTATTTTCCCATGGCCCTGAACTGGATTAAACAGTTATTTTAATTAATATAATAACAATGTGGAGGTCTCATTACTTGAAACTATACTTGCAGATTATATTAAACAAACAAAAAAACAAAAATGGCATAGGGTTGGGGGTATCCTAAGGCAGCATCATGTATAATGGCTATCAGTGTGGTACATTAGAAACATCCTCCAGTTTTCAGTAATAAAGCAAAGGCATAAGCACAAAAAAAAAAATAAATAAATAAAAATGCATATTACAATGAATAAAATTAGCAATGATTTTAAAAATACACAGTATACAGTACTAGGTATAGTTTATTTATTCAATGTTCTACTTATTTTAAATGTGCAAATTATAAGTATTGTGTAGTTTGGGTAAAAAAAATACATATAACAACAAGTTTGCTAACTAAAGCATTAACTAACAGGAAAATATGTTATTGTATGATAAATATATGTATATTATTATATACACACATTTGTATGCAACACAAAGAAAAAAATTCAATATATAACTTTGTAAAATATTTACTTACATTAGACACATTATTCATTGCACTGTTCACATTAAGTTTTGATTTGAAGTTTCTTCAATAAAAAACAGTAAATGCACAAGTTTTTAATATTCATTTAAATAACTACACATAATCATCGAAGTACTATTACAATTAAACAATGCATTTCTCCCATACTTATTACGAGAAGACTGATCAGCAAAAACAACATAATAAAGTTGCCTTGGGGTAGTTTAATTTATTTACCAAACACTATTGCTTGCATTTTACTTTAAAAGCTCTCTTCAACAACATATTCATTTAGTTAAAAAAATACGTATATTTTTAATTTGCAGAATAATTTAGTATTTTCAGATAAACAACAAAGTAAAATATGGTTGTTTTCCTTTCTAGGACAACCATATAAAATGAGGATTAGAGTATGCTAACCTTCTTTCTCAGGGGTTAAACTCAAAAATGCAATTACTCATGATAATAAATGATCTATTGCAGCACAGCAGACTTGATGTGTTTTCTTCTTTGTGGTAATCACAATGCATGTATATTAAAAGAGTATTAAAAAACTCTGAAGCAGACCTTTAATTCATGTTTCAGTCTCTGCTAGGTATTTTTTCAGCATTTGAACAAGCCGGGGATCTTTTGTTATCAAATTCAGTGGAAATCTTGGACCAAGGCTTTCACATCCTAGCTTTGTACCACTGCCCACTGGTGGCAAATGAAATAAATGTCTGGCAGTAGCCATAATAATTCATCAATTCCATGTTTCTAAAGGAAAAGATTTCCTATAGAAGACCAATTCAAGGCTATTGCTTCCCAACAGTGTCAAAACTTTATTCAAGTAACTCTTATCATGCTCCTTCAATCTGAAGCACTACTGCATTCCACAAGGTATTGTACCTACTGTAACTGCATTAGCAAGTTACAGATAACTATACTTAATATATCATACATTGCCCTTAACAAAAGAAAGTTAACATTTTTGTGCTTCTTTTACTAAAAGAGAAAAAGTTTAAAAAGCAGCACTAGTAAAACAATGCTAAAACTCACAAATATCTTCTTGATTTGAGGGCATATATATTATGAGGCGTTCAAAACAGAAATTGTAGATGTTTATCTTAAATACATATAATTTGCACTACTTTAATGTGTGATTTAAGACATGGCTATAATCTGATAAATAAATAAGTTATGAAAAGTTGCCAGCTATATAAAGCCACACAAAACTGCGGGTTACACTACTGATAGTTAAGTGAAAATGACAAATCACTAAGTAGTTAAAATGGATGTGAGTGGATTAGTATATGTATTTAAAAAAAAGTCTTCCTTTTTTCACTTACAGAAGTAAATGTATTTAACAATAAGGATGCAGATAACTTTCTGATGTCTGGCATTCTAGGACACAAAACTGCAATTCACCCCTGCAAAGATGTTTCAAATACTTTTTATCTTAAAATTATATATCTAATAGGTTTAAATGTAACCTGAACTTTGACATCAGAAATGCATAAAAGATATCCAAATTATGTGAGCTGTGTTCATTTTCTAATAACACTTAAAAAAGCTTCTTAAACATGCTATTTTGGAAAATGCATCTGGCATATGATTCTGATTAAGAAAATTTAAAGATAATCTATGTAAAGTGGTACTTGGATAGTTTGACTTAATAGATCTGCAGAAAAAGAAATGGTAACATGGCGTGTTCATAGGCTTTGAAAAAAAAATCATCTAAGAATATGTTTTGAATTTTTGAAATTCTTCTATTTCTTTGTTCACAGTTCCCTTATACTGCACACATAAAGCTGTGTATATTAAATAAACATTTTAAATTATTTAAAGCAGGGGATCCAGACTCCAGGTTTTTGTTCAAAGCATCTCTACATTAACTGAGCAAGTAGTTGCTTCCTTTTTCTTTAATTCTTTAAATTGTTTTACATCACTATATAAGAATTTTGAGGAAGCATTTGTGTATTTTATTCAGAGGTTTTCTTAAACTTCCTTGTTAAGGTATTGCCTTTCTGTTTATTTCAAAATGTAAGAAATAGCAGTACAAGAGGTGCACACAAGGAAGAGTGTAACTGAACGGACCACTTTTGTCTAGAGATGCACTGATTTTAAATTCACATTAAACATTTTAAATGCAGTTAATACAACATACTGTTGAAGTAATTTTATGCCAACATTGTTGTAATTCTTAATTCAATTTAGGGTTTTTGGGGGCACATACCTCCAAGCACCCAAACTTCACCAATCATCAATTAACTAAACATCCACATCTTTGGAGTATAAGAGAAATATATTATTGGTAGACAACTGATAAAGACAAGGCAAAAATGTGCAAACTCAATTCAGACAGTAGTCAAGAGCCAGATTTTAATCTAAGACTCTGAATCCAAAGTCTTAAGTACTAACAACTGAACTACCAGTCTTCTCTAACAAAAATGCTGCATTAAGACAATCAGATGAAAATGAATAAAGAGTATAATTATATATATATATATATATATATATATATATATATATATATACATATATATCTTCTTATATAATACGTTACCGTGGCTGTTCGTTTGTCTGTCCAGTATTTTAAATCACCTGTAGCTCGCAAACCGTTTCACCTATTGACTTGAAATTTGGTACACATATACTACATGACGTCTACTATCCGCTTTTGAGGTGATGATTTTTTATTTTTATTTTATTTTATTGTAGAATCAACTGTCGGCAAAAAAAAGATGCAGACGAAAGAAGAGAAGCAGCGGGCCGCTAGTGTGGAGAAAAGAAGAGCTGCACAGGAAGCAGCAAGTGCATCAACCTCTTAGCAAACAAATGATAAACAGAGACAGAGAAAGAGTATGAAAACTAGGAATGCTCAAGTCAAGTGTATTCACTGCATGTTATCGTGCAGTACGCCGTTACTTGTATATATATATTGTGGAATATGACCCGGAAACAGACAGGCAGACACGTTGTAATCACCCCACACACGTTTATTGAGGTTCTCCATATTTACAAAAGTCAGCTCAACAGACTCCAATACCCCACAGTCCAGGCCACCACAACAATGCCTTCTCTCTGTCTTCAGATCGCCTCCTTCTCTCCTCCAGAGACCTCGTCTGTCTTTCACCCGAATCAAGTCATCCTCTGATGGGAGGCGGTCCCATTAAATAAGCACCCGGGTGTGCTCCAGGTGTGTTACCGGCAATCTCCCACCACCACGCCCCAGTGTGGCGGAAGTGCCAGCTGTATCTCCGGAAGCACTCCAGGTGTCCCTGCTTCTCTTCCCCCCAACACTTCCGGGTGTAGTGGAAATGCTGAGGTCCAGGGTCCTCGAGGTATTGGGGTGCCCCCTGGCGGTAACCACAGGCCCCTACAGGGTCGAGCTTCTCAGCTCTGTACCAGTGGCCCACAGGGTGGCCGCCCCCTTGAGGTTTGGAGGAGGCACAAGCCTTCCTCCATTCGTCTTGGGTGTCCCGGCTGGGTACCACCCCCATCTGGGTACCACAATATATACTGTATATATATATATATATATATATATATATATATATATATATATATATATATATATATATATATATATAAAATACCGCCGCGCAGCGGTGAAGTACTGCATTCAAATTATATTAAGAAGAAAGTTAAACTTTTTTAAACTGTGGGACAATATGCCAATAATTATTTGTTAAGGATCTCTTTGTATACCATGTTGTCAGTTCGGCCCTCCGGTTGTAACATGATCAAGCTGTGCGCTGAGCTTACTCTTGAGCATGTAACTTACAGTTGGCCATGTGAACAGTAATCTTGTCTCAAATCTCACAGCTTGGATTGCTGCTGTC
This sequence comes from Polypterus senegalus, assembly GCF_016835505.1. Classification (NCBI taxonomy): domain Eukaryota; kingdom Metazoa; phylum Chordata; class Cladistia; order Polypteriformes; family Polypteridae; genus Polypterus; species Polypterus senegalus. The sequence goes on from NC_053160.1 coordinate 142,071,977, forward strand.
ATAATCGGTTTGAGTTTCATGGTTTGTTTCAATTACGACAGTATTTGCAGGATTTGTTGTGTTGAAGTGACATTTGGCATCTGTCAAGCGTTGTAAGCACACAACCAGTTTCATCGATAAAATCACATCCAGCTTTTGAGAGTTTAAACATTCATAAACATCAAAGTGTCCACTACTGAAATCGTCACCTGTGAATCTAAGATGTTTAAGAGGCATTGGCGGTTGTCGAAAGGTGTAAAATATTTGGCCATTTCGGTACACTTGAAAGCGACAACCGAACAATTTAGCGGCAGCCATCAACTCACATGCAGAACCATAGGTGAAGAGCTTAAGCATTTCACTCTTCTAGTGCTCCTGTGTAGTATAATTATCTCCTGTACCGTCATCAGTCCACACCTTGAACCTGTCCCAGTCATTCAATACATAAGACAGAATGTTCCTCCGGATATCAAGAGTGAGCCTGATATGGCCGTGCAATATGTAACAAAGAGAATGGAAAAGGTAGGTAGTATCTCCAGGCATGGAAACCACTCGGTAAGTGACAGTTCTTTGATCGATAGAATTTCTTGAAGATGGGCCCATAAGTAACAAAGACTGTTGAAAAGTTCAATATGGAGGCCGACAGTGGCATCATACTACCGAAATAAGTACGCACATTGGTTTCAGTTAGTGGAGGGAAGCCGCCTACCAAATTTCAAGAAGATGGGGCCATAAATAAGAAAGTTCAACATGGCGGACGTTGTTGACCGTTATGACCATTACGCGTAGAATTTCGAAATGAAACCTGCTTAACTTTTGTAAGTAAGCTGTAAGGAATGAGCCATGCAAATTTCAGCCTTCTACCTATACGGGAAGTTGGAGAATTAGTGATGTTGGAAAATTCAATATGGCGGCTGACAGTGGCGTCATACCACCAAAATAAGTACGTACATTGGTTTCGATTAGCTAAGGGAAGCCACCTACCAAGTTTCGTGAAGATGGGGCCGTAAATAAGAAAGTTCAACATGGCGGACGTTGTTGACCGTTACGCGTAGAATTTCGAAATGAAACCTGCTTAACTTTTGTAAGTAAGCTGTAAGGAATGGGCTTGCCAAATTTGAGCCTTCTACCTACACGGGGAGCTGGAGAATTAGTGACGTGTGGAAATATCAATATGGCGGCCGACAATTCATACCACGAAATAAGTACATACATCGGTTTTGGCGGGAAGCCACCTACCAAATTTCGTGAAGATGGGGTCAGCCTTCTACCTACACGGGAAGTTTGAAAATTGGTGACGTTGGAAAATTCAATATGGCGGCCGACAATGGCGTCATACCACCAAAATAAGTACGTACATCGGTTTTGGTTAGTGCAGGGAAGCCGCCTACCAAATTTCGTGAAGATGGGGCCATAAATAAGAAAGTTCAACATGGCGGACGTTGTCGACCGTTATGACCGTTGCGTGTAGAATTTCGAAATGAAACCTGCTTAAGTTTTGTAAGAAAGCTGTAAGGAATGAGCCTGCCAAATTTCAGCCTTCTACCTACACGGGAAGTTGGAGAATTAATGATGAGTCAGTCAGTCAGTCAGTCAGTCAGTGAGTGAGTGAGGGCTTTGCCTTTTATTAGTATAGATATATATATATATATATAAATAAAACAATATATATATTGATCCATCAATTTAAGAAACCTATCCTTGTTAAGACAGTGGCACAACAGTATTTAGATCACTTCAATTTCTTACAAAGTCCAAAATTAGGTCTAAATCTAAACTCTATAGAACAGAAGAAAAAAAAATTAGAAATTTAATATAAGACAGGCCTTAGAAAAAGAAACTTATCTTTAAAGAATAAAATGTTCAAATAAAAACTAGTACCGCAGTGGTTGTCAAGACCATGCGCAGAAAACCTTATTCTCAAACATGGTTTTAGTTATTTCTGCAACAGCACAGTACTGTATGTCTAGTGTGAACTAAACGTCAATGCTTTATCTACATAAAAAAAGGCCACTAATGCATATTTGCACTGAAGGACTTTTTTTTTTTCATCAGTTTATATAGGCTAGAAGTTGTCACTTCTCAATAAACTGTGACTCAGCCAAGCTTCACTCCATCATGCCCGCTGTGGTGGAAGCCATTAACTGACAGATGAGGCACTACATTCAGTTTTAATAAGGTGTGGAAGTACATACATAAAACAATAACATGGTTTTGCCAACATAAAAAGGAAATTTGCAGCAGTGTCCAGTTTTCCTAAAGCAATTTACTGAAATCATATTTATATAAGGGCACCTAGAAAAAATGCTGTTGCTTTTGTTAACTGTAAGCAGTGACAATCCATTAACACTTAGAAGAGGTGTTAGGTACTTCATGGGACACACACCAAACAATCATCCTTGGTAGTGGATTGACAGATTCTGTCTCATGGCACTTACTGCTTTGCAAGGGACCCCCACCCAAGACACTGATTGCGAGACCTAGCTTTGTAGCACTACATGGAGGGCGCCCAGGCTTCCCAGCTAAGAATGAATAAATCTGTTTCGAATCAGCACATATGTAGTTCACATCCACTCAGGAGAGAGAACATTGGTGACATCATGTTGGCAATCAAAAAGTTTCAGATTTTGGAGCATTACAGATTTTAGAATTCTGGATTAGGGATACTCAACCTGTATTTCCTATTCTGGAATCTAATTACAATCAACTATTTCTAGAGTCGAATGACTAAAAAACTTTATACAGTGGAACCTTGGGTCACGATCGTCTCGGACCACATACAAATCGGGTTACGACCAAAACGTTTGCCAAACTTTTGCATCTGTTCACGACCACACACTCGGGTGACGAACAAGCCAGTTTCCCTTCCAGTTAATACGTGCCGATGATTTCCGCACGTGTTCAGTCTCTCCCTATGCAGCGAGCGAGAGACAGAGAGCGTGAGAGAGCAAGCGAGAGAGAGAAAGAGAGAGAGACCACAAGAAGGCAGTTAAAAGAATGCACTGGGCTTGTTTTTAAAGTGACTGCTTCGAGCATTGTTTTAATCTTGTATTTAATGAAGACTGTTTTCTATTGGATTTTAACCTCCACTTCACTTCTGTTTTTATGGGATTATTTCTTTATTGAAGGATTCTGAAAGCACTGCACTTTAATTTGGACTTTGTTTTTGATTGTTGTTTTTTTGATTTTAATAAAAACACTTGGCACTCTTTGCACCATTCGATTGCTCCATTGTAGTGCCTCACTGTCATGCTCATCGGTAACATTACCGACGGTGACGGGTTTAAGGGCTCCCGGAAGCAAGATGGGAGCATGCAGCGAACTCGCATCTTCACAGACTTTACCTCAAAACTGTAATCTCCTCTCCACCCAGTTCCTCCTCACTTCCTTCATGCCAGAACTCGACTCATGTAAGGTTAGTTTTCTTGGTTGTTTATGGTTAGTTTTTGTATAAATTACGGATTTTTCAAATGTTAATTTTTTTCCCTGTGCTTAAAACTCATTAAAAAAGGTGTTTACAGAGAGCAGTTCGTAAGGCTATAGCGTGAACTCTTGCAATGTTAGTTTTCTCTATTCCCTACAGATTTTATTTTTTCTCCAGCCATCTGGAATTTTTTGTTTTTTCTGTCCCCCCTGGCCATTGAACCTTACTCTTATTCGATGTTAATTAATGTTGATTTATTTTGTTTTCTTATTGTGTCTTTTATTTTTCTATTCTTTATTATGTAAAGCACTTTGAGCTACTGTTTGTATGAAAATGTGCTATATAAATAAATGTTGTTGTTGTTGTTCAAGGTTTTCTCAGTGTTATTCAATGTTTTTACATTTAGTTTACTATTACACTGTGCATTCTATGGTGTACTTAACTATTTTTGTGCTTAAAAAATCTTTAAAAAAATATATTTACATATAGCTAGTACGGTCCGGAACGGATTAATTGCATTTACATACAATCCTATGGGGGAAATTACTTCGGATTTCACTGTACTTTATTTTCAAATTCTCTCCGAGCAAAGTTACTCTAAATTTTTGTGAGCTACAATTCACTCCCGGAAACATTCCAAACTATATCACACTGCACATCTCACATTATAAAACTCATTTTGGTGTACAAAAAAGGAAATACAGCCAAACTGAGGCCATTCGTACTTAGGGCAGAGGGCCACACCAAAAAAATAGGGTAGTATTGTTCTAGGAACTGGCTGTATGCTTTTTGTTGCTCTCATAGTTGTAGCCACACTGCCAACAATGTGCCCTCTAATTTTTGTTTTTCAATTAATCAAGTCAAGTCAAGTTGGGGAGCATGCACTTGCATGATCCCGGTTTACAACCCCTAAGGTCGACACACGGTTCAGTCCCAGCCTCCGAAAATGACCCTCTATCTGCCGCAGCCAGGTGTTACGTGGGCGACCCCTTGGCCTGGTCCAGCCACTTGGGTTACCAGCAATGAGGATCTTGCAAGTCGTATCACATTTGGGGAAACGCGCCACATGGCGTTACTGCTATAACTAACGCTTCCTCACAATTCAGGTAATGTGCTTCACTCGGGACTCCATGAGCAACAGCTCATTCGACACAAAGTCAAATCAACGCTACCCAAGGATTTTCCAGAGAGACACAGTACCAAAGGACTCCAGTCTTCACCTGGTCACTGGATAGCGACCATGTCTCGCAACCATATAGCATACAACTTTTTAATTAATGAGCAAAAGTAAATAACAGATGAACTGCTGCTTTCAGTATACAACTAACTAACTTCAGTCCTGCTTATAATTACAGGCAGCACTAAACAACACCTCACAAGCCTTTATTGGGGGTGGGGGAGGTGGTTCTTGGTGGTTATATTCCATGTGAATAATCGTTTGATCGCTGAGAAGCACAAACAAATGAACAATGGGCTATGGGATTGAAGTTGGGCTCCAGTGATATAATAATTCTGAAGCAACCCCAAATGAACAGCAAATTGAGACAGAGGGTTACAATTTTGGAAGCGCAGCTGCATGGCACTTCCAAACTGCTATGCCGGAGGGAAAGTGAGGGGCACCCTAAATAATGGTGTGCAGCCAAGCAGCCACACAGCTTTCAGGGAAAATAAAAGCAATTAGAAAAGACGTGGTGGAGATGAAGATCCAGTACTGATACTGCAACCAATAAGTGACCAACAATAAGTTTGCCTCTGTGTGTGTGTGTGTGTATACAGTGGGTACGGAAAATATTCAGACCCCCTTCAATTTTTCACTCTTTGTTATATTGCAGCCATTTGCTAAAGTCATTTAAATTAATTTTTTTCCTCATTAATGTACACACAGCACCCCATATTGACAGACAAAAAAAATAATTTTTGAAATTGTTGCAGCCATTTTTAGGTCTCTCCAGAGATGCTCAATTGGGTTTAAGTCAGGGCTCTGGCCATTCAAGAACAGTCATAGAGTTGTTGTGAAGCCACTCCTTCGTTATTTTAGCTGTGTGGTTAGGGTCATTGTCTCCACACACTGAGGAGAGGCAAGACACATCACAGCCCACATGGAGTTTGCTAAACGACACCTGAAGGACTCTGAGATGGTGAGAAATAAGATTCTCTGGTCTGATGAGACCAAGATAGAACTTTTTGGCCTTAATTCTAAGCGGTATGTGTGGAGACAACCAGGCACTGCTCATCACTTGTCCAATACAGTCCCCACAGTGAAGCATGGCGGTGGCAGCATCGTGCTGTGGGGGTATTTTTCAGCTGCAGGGACAGGACGACTGGTTGCAATCGAAGGAAAGATGAATGAGGCCAAGTACAGGGATATCCTGGACAAAAACCTTCTCCAGAGTGCTAAGGACCTCAGACTGGGCCGAAAGGTTTACCTTCCAACAAGACAATGACCCTAAGCACACAGCTAAAATAACGAAGGAGTGGCTTCACAACAACTCTGTGACTGTTCTTGAATGGACCAGCCAGAGCCGTGACTTAAACCTGGCTCTGGAGAGACCGAAAATTGGCTGTCCACCAAAGTTTACCATCCAACCTGACAGAACTGGAGAGGATCTGCAAGGAGGAATGGCAGAGGATCCCCAAATCCAGGTGTGAAAAACTTGTTGCATCTTTCCCAAGAAGACTCATGGCTGTATTAGCTCAAAAGGGTGCTTCTACTAAATACTGAGCAAAGGGTCTGAATACTCAGGACCATGTGATATTTCAGTTTTTCTTTTTTAATAACTCTGCAACAATTTCAAAAAGTCTTTTTTTGTCTCTCAATATGGGGTGCTGTGTGTATATTAATGAGGAAAAAAATTAATTTAAATGATTTTAGCAAATGGCTGCAAATATAACAAAGAGTGAAAAATTGAAGGGGTCCTGGATACTTTCCGTACCCACTGTGTGTGTATATATATATATATATATATATATATATATATATATATATATATATATATATATATATATATATATATATATATATATATATACTCAAAAAAGAAACACGTTCCTTTTTCCAGGACTGTGTATTTCAACAATAATGTTTTAAAAATCCAAATAACTTTACAGATCTTCATTGTAAAGGGTTTAAACAATGTTTTCCATGCATGTTCAATTAACCATAATCAATTAATTAACATGCACCTGTGGAATGGTCGTTAAGACCTTAACAGCTTACAGAAAGTAGGCATTTAAGGTCACAGTTCTAAAACGCAGGACACTAAAGAGACTTGTCTACCGACTGTGAAAAACACCCAAAGAAAGATGCCCAGGGTCCCTGCTCATCTGCGTGAACGTGCATTAGCCATGCTGCAGGGAGGCATGAGGACTGCTGATGTGGCTAGGGCAATAAATTGCCATTTCCACACTGTGAGACGCCTAAGACAGCGCTACAGGGAGACAGGAAGGACAGCTGATCATCCTCGCAGTGGAAGAGCCCGGATCTCAATCCCATTGAGCACGTCAGGGACCTGTTGGATTGCAGGGTGAGGGGTAGGGCCATTCCCCCCAGAAATGTCCAGGAACTTGCAGGTGCCTTGGTGGAAGAGTGGGGTAACATCTCACAGCAAGAACTGACAAATCTGGTCCAGTCCATGAGGAGGAGATGCACTGCAGTACTTCAAGCAGCTGGTGGCCACACCAGATACTGACTGGTACTTTTGAATTTGAGCCTCCCTTCATTCAGGGACACATTGTGAAACATTTTTAGTTTATTTCTTATGGTGTTGACTCTTTTAGTGTTCACACAAATATTTACACATTAAGTTTACTGAAAGTAAAACAGTTGAAAGTCAGAGGACGCTTTTTTGCTGAGTATCTATATATATATATATATATATATATATATATATATATATATATATATATATATATATAAAACTTACTCACTATTTATAAAAAGTCTTAGGGTACTGTTCACTACAGAAAACGTTATATAAAATGAAGCCTGTCTATCAATCTTTAACATTATTTGGCCACAGGTTAGTGTACTGGCTAGCAATCTGACCTCTCAGCTCCAGAAAGCAAAGGTTGAAATCCCAGGCAAAGGCATTATCTGACTGTACTTTTCTCATTCTCCCAGTGTCTGGATGGCTTTTTTTTTTCCCAAATAACAAAATGGCATGCTTGGTTCATGTACAACTTTAAATCAGACAGAAGTGTGGGTGTGGACATACTGTAAATATGTATATGGATTGGAGCTCTCTTCTTAACTTACACTCAATATTTCTGGTGCTGGTATCTGGCACAGTCCTAAACTGGATTAAGAAGGTTAGAAAATGGATAGAAGTATGCATACTTCTTATTTTTTTAATTTTTAAAACTTTATTACATTAAATACCATATCAATCCATTTATTTTCTAAACCCCAGGGCAGGGTAACAGAGCAGCTGGAGCCTCTACAAGCAATCACTGGCTGCAAAGCAGAAACAACACTTGGACAGGGTGCCAGTCTATCTCAGAGCAAACACACAAACACACAGAGCAAACTATGTGAGGAGAACATGCAAACTCCACAAACTGCTCCACCTCCTAGCCCTCAATACAATATAACTGATATTTTAAATTTATGTAATACACTAAGCCTTTCCTGAGTATGGAAGTGAAGAAGAATAAAAAGACAATAATCAGAAATTCAATTATTTAAAATAAATATCACCATGTCTTTAAAAAATTACATTCTGATGCAGGAAACCTTTTAAAATAAAATCATAAGACAAACAACTTTCAAGCTACCATAAGCCTTACTGTAATGATTCTAATCAGATCTTATGTAGAGCTACATCTTCTTAGTGGCACTGTCAGAAGCATGCTTTAGCATAGGCAGATGATGAAGTGGCAGGAGTGTTAAAGGTACTTGTGGCACACTATTTGCATGGATGAAAAATATTTTTCAAACTGAATAAAACACAACAATAGCATTGTAATCATAATTTAAACTTCAAATTGACAGTACCAGAGCACATGGCTGATTAAGCTCACCTGTCATTTTGACTTATAGCAGTATATACATTGCAACAAAGGATGACATTTAAATTCAAACAGACTAAAAATGTGACTTTTGAATCAATTGAGCACAACTGCCTATATGTTAAATATTGCTCCTTATCATCATGGTTGGATGTAGCAAACAATGGAAGTTTTCCTAATTTCATGAACTGGCTAAAGCAGCAATCCTTTAGTTTAATTTTTAAACTGATGTTTTGTATCACAGATTTGAAAGAAAACAGGAGCTTTTACTAATTTGTCAGCAGGGACCAGCAACAGATGGAATGTCACTCAGTCACTGGGCAAATTCTTCCACTTGAGTCTTCAGTTAACACAACATGCATTACTGTAGTTTGCATAGAAAAAACAAAGATTCATTGGGAAAACCATTGGACTGGAATTGAACTTGAATCCCTAAAGCTATGAGGTAGCATCAACAGCATTTGTGCTATTGGCAATCCTTCTAATGCTATAAGTTTCAGCACTTCTCACCTACTTTCTCTTAATTTTTTAACTTTATTCAAGATAATTAACACAAGAATGGACATAACACAAGAATGAACATATCAAATAAGAAAATAAAAGTATATTTTAACATTTACAGTTTAATATAATGATGCTTTTTAATTATTGAAAAAAATACATAGTTGAGATATCACATATTCACAAATGAATATTCTCACTAAAATGCACACTGGCACCCATGAAAATTACAGTATTATATGGTCACAAGTCTAGTATGTATTTATCTATAAGACATAACATAATGAATTTTGGGATTTCACAACATAAATTACAGTGATTGTATAACATATTAGAGTTTATTACACTTTATGACACCCCTAAAACCTATAGTGATATTAAATAAATATTTCAATGTATATCATAAAACATACACAAACCTATTAGAACTCTTAACACTAGTTTCTTAGAGACTGCCTTCTACTTTAGCATATTCCGATACTAAGAAAAAATCAAAAGGTAATATGTAGTACTGTAACTGATAGAAATGAGTATAGAAGAAAAAAATTAAATGGGAAAAACAGCCCAATCTAAGTGACATGAAGTCAACCAGGTACAAGAAACAACAAAGCACAGTTTGAATACTCACTGTAAATTTGGATTATTCATATTTGCTTTGTTATGCCAAGCTAAATACCTCTTCCATTTTAACTCAGCCTATCTCTTCGTGTTTTCTCACTTACTACTCACCATTAAGGCAACTATGTAGCTCACATATTTGTGAACATAAATATGATGGCATAATTATTATTCGTTGGTGTGCAGAAAACCATTTTATAATTTTTTATTTATTTATTTTAATTACTGGTCTTATCAGAAGTACAAAACTAAAATATGTGAACTCAAGACTGCAACTGGTAAAGATTAGGTCAGTTTTAAGAAACACTCTCACAGTACGGTAAGTATACTCATAATCCTATATATTATAATTTTATGGTTATTTTATGATTAAATATATTTTCATAAATGTAATTCCTGCATAACTTTGGGACAGCCTCTATGTAAAATACAGGATTTGGATATTGCAAGCAGAAAACATACTCACAAATATATAAAACAAATGCATTTAAAAAAGTAACTTTTATGTACTTTGCATTTTTGATTAGTGACATGTTTTATGATTGTGGATTCATTATTTTGACAATTACCAGATATTTCTAGGTTAGGTACACTTTATTATGGCAATTATTATTGAACATTTTCTTCCAGCAGGAATGTACCAACATAAAACATTGTTCCACATGTACAAGAATAAAGCCAAGAGACAAGAAAAGATATACTTTTTTTTAACCAATCAAAATACGCACGCCTAGGATTCTTACATTTAGAATATTCATTTATGAAAGTACACTGTAAAACCTGAAGAGTTCCTCAGAGCCCCTCTAGGCACTAGCATTGAAAATACCAATTGCATCAGTAAAAATGAGTTCTTAAAACTAATGTTTTTGAGTCATGGGGATCTAAGATTGCAACTTAATGGTAACAATTAAAACTTTGGAAACAAAGGATGGCTGCTGTCTGACAGGATCCAAACCTGCTTGTGGTACAGCTCCATAAGAAGGGACTGCTGCAGTAAAATAATACTAATAATTTCAAATTGTTGTTGAGAAAATGTTTCTTCTTAATATAATATGATTTCTCAAGCCAATATATAAAAGCACACAGATTGAATAAAATATTTTAAGAATGTCATTATCATTTTATCAACAAATACTTTGCATATGTGACAATACTAGTACTATGTCTTTAAAATAAATTACATTCCTAAAAAAGATTTTTAGTCATCCATCCATCCATTTTCCAACCCGCTGAATCCAAACACAGGGTCACGGGGGTCTGCTGGAGCCAATCCAAGCCAACACAGGGCACAAGGCAGGAACCAATCCTGGGCAGGGTGCTAACCCACCGCAGGACACACACAAACACACCCACACACCAAGCACACACTAGGGCCAATTTAGAATCGCCAATCCACCTAACCTGCATGTCTTTGGACTGTGGGAGGAAACCGGAGCGCCCGGAGGAAACCCACGCAGACACGGGGAGAACATGCAAACTCCACACAATGAGGACCCGGGGAGCGAACCCGGGTCTCCTAACTGCGAGGCAGCAGCCCTACCACTGCGCCACCGTGCCGCCCTGATTTTTAGTCATGTGTTGCTAATTTGTCTACATTAATGCAGGTCAGTCCACTGGGCCAAAATTGGAAATTAATCTAACACTTACATTTTTTGAATGTGAGAAGATACTGAAGTAAATGGGAGTAAACTCATGCAGGTAGGATACAGCATGTACAGTAAACTCCTCAAGGACAGTACCTTGCTTTGCAATTGAATGCAGGATGCTTAGGATGCAAGGCAGAAACACTGGACATTGCACCATGATGACATCCTAAAAAGAAGTTAATATACAACATGTATTCAGCGGTACTATCATCAGGAAACATATCTGGCACTAATCTATTGATTTTGTGGTGCACTTCAAGTAAGCTGAGAAAATTGGAGCAACCTCTACCCAAGCTATCTTAAGACTTTTACTCCATTCTCAACAAGTGTAAGCAAAATGCCAAAGAGGTCTTATATTTGGCAAAAATCTTCAGGAAATGCTTGTTTGTTAATTAAAGCAGATATATAAAATGTTCTTTTAACAAATTGTCCGGCAGAATAAGTAAATCTATATAGTGTTCAATATTCTTTACAGAATACACCTTTTACATTTGCTTTTAACAAATATAACTTATGAGGTATATAAAAATAAAAACTGGAACAATATACATCTGAAACTTGTAGAGAACGTAACTGTACAAAGATTCCCTATTTTTCCTCTTCTTTATTTATTTTAGCATACTGTAGATGTTAGATACTTCTGGTAAATGTTAAAAGATCTTTTCAAATGATAACACCCTAAAAATAAATTATATTTATCAGCTAACTGTATATAGACATTGATGGTGTTTAAGGGGTTGCTGTTGGAGAAGTTAACTGTTTGTTGATTAGGTAATCAAGGAATGTCTGAGGTGCAGATATAGTCTGAGCCAACGTACAATAGATTTGAAGAGCACAAATGTAAATTGTGATAACAAATGAAAAATTATAGATTTGATTACATAAGTAATGCTTACTTTAAAAAAACTATTTGAATGGTTATATTTTAAACAATACAATAACACACAAATATATCCTGAACAATTAAAATGCATGTATATAAACTATCATCCATAAAAGTCTTTTGATAACAATTAATTTGGCTTTGTGCTAAATATGCTGTTTATACACATGACAAAATGAAATAAACCCTTTATCAAAATATCACCATTCAATATCTAAAATCTGCCCCTCTTGGTTGTGGACATGTTGGCAAAGAGCATGTTAACAAAATAGCAATAGGATACCAAAACCATATTAATAGATATTTATATTAATAGATATTTAGTTTAATGTAGTAAAAGATGTGTTCAGTCAACACTGACCAATATGTTTACTAAGTTACCAAGGAAAGCACAATTCTACTTAGTCCAGTTTGTTATAATTGTAGTTCTGAAGGCCCTTAAGTTTATAAAATTTGCATAACTTATGACTACTACAATAACAGTTGTGTTAAATTAGTAGCAATGATCAAAATACTCATCAAAGATCTGAAAGTGCCTGGAAAATCATTACAGAAAATGCATGGTATGATCAGACTGCATTTTATAATACTGTATTTAAAAATAATTTTAATTTTCATAACAAAATACAAAATATATGCTGATTTCTAAGGCTGAAAATAAATGGAAAGTACACAAAATGAAATATGAACAAAAGAAGAAAAAGATTTGGAAACTCACAACTATAAATTTTGCAAATGTATCAGCTTTATTCATGAAAGTATATGGTTTCTTGGCAATACAAATATAAGACAGGGTACTGTAACTATTTAGTTTCCTTTACACTGGATATTACTAGCTAGTTTAAGACAGAACATTCAAATCAGAATTCTGCCCAACATCAATTTTACCTAGCACTTATATTTCTCTCCAGGACATACCATAATGGTAATCCTTATCTCAAAAGATATTACAATATTCCAATACATATTAATACTCCTTATTTTTGAAGAAGTTAAACTAAGCTGTTTTTCTTTGTGTTTTTCTTAAAAATCAAACATTAACTTAGCTCTTAAATAAAGAAAATGTGAAAAATTACTCTAGAATATATGAAAGAGAATTCTAAGTCAGATGACATTTCAGATACAGAAAGTAATTGAACATAACTGAAGATCTACAAGCCATAAATTTTATACAACAGATATAATATTTTTGTTTTAATTTCACATAAACATGTTTACCTTACACATATCTTATGTTTTATTGCCATTACATCTTTTCCTGCATACATACATATATTATAAAGTATAAAATATATTTTGTATTTGAATTGCAGTTGTGATTTATGTTGTAATTATGCAATATATAGAGTAAAATGTACACATATACATGTTAAAAGTATTGCATTTTTTTGTTCAAGTATTTATTATGAAGTTGCATATGTTACAGAAACATGACCCTTAATCTATTCTCCATACACCACACAGAACACAAGCTAACATAAATCATCAAAGAAGTGAAATTTGTCAAAGGTATCGATTGTGTAAGTAAATATTACAAAAACCATTTGTCAGTTTCTATAGGAGGACAACATGTCAATTGCATCAACACTATCTATTAAATCCAAAGGGAGGAAAATGCTTACATTTGAGAGAAATAATATATGAAAACTTTCTGCATCCATAAAGTAATTATGTGAAAGTAATTTCCTTACCTGTACTATTCATGACAGAGTTATTAAAAAAAAAAGCAAAAAACAATGAAATGTTGAATATTAGACTTGATTCTGTTTAAAAAGCAAAAATGATGTTTCGGTATCATAAAGAGATTATTGGACATGGTAAAAAGTTACTAATTCTTTTACAGAAAAACAAAAACTAAAAGGAAATGTAGCATAGCTACATAGATGGCTATCTAGTGAATAAATACCACTTATAAATGGAATAAACCAGTGAAGTACAAAGGCAAAAGCATTTTCAGTACTGTATGTTTGTTGTACTTTATTTCATCATTCATTGTGGAAATGGCATCAACAATTATTTAAGTGTGACAAATATACGTAAGATGAACTGTGGTGTGGAACGATAGCAAGAAGTACTATGCATTACTGAAACAGCACAGTTTCTTTAAATGTATATTGTTATACCTGTTAGCTTAAACATTATGTAAATATTATTAACAGTGTAGGTCCGAAGGAACAACAATAAAAACAAATACAAAGAAATGTGTGCATCTACAGATGTTAAAATCATTTAATATCTTTGCAATTGACGGCTTTCTTCAACAACATTGCTTTATTTTGCTACTTATAATCTTTTTCATTAATGTATCTCAAAAAATAACAATGTTTTAATTTTCTGCTATTTAACAATAACAGATAACTTACTCATTATGTTGCTTGCCTTAGAACTAAGTGAAAAATGTCAGGTCCAAGGAAAACAATAAATGTTAACAGAAAAAAAAGAAGTTGGAAGTCATCAACTAAAATCCCGCTATTGTTAGGCATTAAGCATTTTCATTTGCATGATTGTAATATTTATCTGAACACACATGCACATGTTTAATGAAGTAAAGAGAAGATACAAAACACAGAAAATTTTCTATTATACCTGCGCAACTGTTTTGGTATTACTATTTTCAAATTCTGAATAAAAGACTGAAGATATCATACTAATGAGAGGCACTAAGCAAATAAACTTCCAAAAAACAGAGGAAATTTTGCATATGCACTGGATATGTGTTAATTTTACTTATATAACAGTACCACACGTTACCTGTTACATATGTAACTTTATAACAAAAACTGATAGCCACTATGTGTTAACAAACAATAGTAAAATGACACAACGTGTGAAAGTATCAAATAAGTACTTCTACTTAACATATAAACTGTAGTCAATATACTGTACAAATTCTCAAAATTAAAGCTACCTTTTTATCTGCATAAAAAGATTACAAACATGTGCCGCAATTTATATAGCATTCATCTACAAGCACCTATATGACAGCAAGAAATTCCTAAAGATGAATGACAAGTTCCAAAATGTTAGTAAGTTAACATTATTAAAGTGGATGATATTGTGCTTTCAATCTAAAGGAAGTAAACACCTAAGAATTTTAAAAGGAAAACACTGAATTTCAACTTTATATTTATGTTTGCTCAATGTAGAGTACTACTTTGTTATTGTGAACATTAAACAAAGGGTAATTGATTAATTTAAAAACAAATGTGAATAGTACATGTCATATGATAATATAGTGTCAGGCTTACCCACTTTCATGATGATGGTTCTTAAATCATGTACCAAAAAATAAGGTACAAGAAAACATTAAAAACTTTTATGGTCTATCTTTTGTACATGTGCAAATACAGTCAGAATAATTTTTCAGATAAAATTTTAAATAGTTTATATATAATACAAGCACAGATGAAGTTAACAAGAGCTAAATGGATGATGACATATGGTGCTTTGTTGCAGTGTTAGTGTATGTGTGTATATATATATATATATATAAAACAGAGAGAGAGAGAGAAGCGCAGGAGTAATGTAGCAAATGTAAAACATAAAGTATCTACCCGGTAAATGTAAGGTTGACACTATTCTAAACCTTTGGGAGAATTTTAATCTCTCAAGTTCTGGTAAATGCTCAATGACCAACAGCAAATCTCTGGTATTAATCATAGTATTCGTTAAACCTCACATGACTGCCAAAATCAGGGGCTAAAATGGAATCACTTGACCTATATCAACTTTTTATGTCAAGCATTGAATTACAATCTGAATGTATGCTGCAATCTCAAAGATTCCTGAATAATGATGTCAGGGAAAAAAAAGACACACCTGTCTTTCCAAACTGAAAACCTTGCTATCTTGTGACAATGATCCTACCTGCTGTCAGGAACACCTTTAATGTAAATGGTCATTAACACCTAAAGTTGCAGTTACCAAGATGTTAGTGCAAGAGTTAGGAGAGGTCAAAGCAACTAATCACAACCCACAACTGAAATATTAAACTTAGCATACTTTCTGAAGATGCAGCTTAGCTCAGAAAGTGTCATCTACATTATCTGAGCATAATACATCAAGATGTAAGCTGATACTGAAGGGTTATAAAATATCCAATACATACATACATCCACCACTAACTCTACTATCCACCTTTCTTCTTAAAAAATTTATTGTTCTAAGATATGCTTTGAATTCAGTGCCATGCTTTCAATCTGCTCCAATTACTGTCAAAGTAAAATAAAAAAATAATAATAATAAAAATTAAAGGCATGGCTGTTTTGTATCTGTTCTTGCATAACAAAATGTCAAAATGTAAAGCAAAAAGGAATGAGAAACTTGAATCATCTCTTTAACACTGGAAAAGAAAAAAAATACCACCAAAATGTTTCAAAAGACCACCTGTTGTCTATTATTTTTACATACCGCTTACTCATAAATCATAACACAGGGTAATTAATCAAGCTGTCAGAAAAAGGGTCAAAGGCTACATGGTAGGGTCATGTGGTCAGACTTGGGCTGATAGAGGTCAGGGTCACACTGCATTCCTCATTATCAAGTTGGGATGAGAGAAGGCCCAAGCAAACAAAAGCGAAAGCAGATGGAGAGAACAGCTAAAGAAAATTTGACAAACAAAGGAAAGTGAAAGAAACTGTCAGCTGCGTGCAAATGAAGACAAGGATCAAGGTACAAAACAAGAAAAGGAGAAAAAAGAGAACAGAAAACATAATACACATGAACTAACCATCTAAGTCTGAGTGACTGGGATATTTGACAAAAGAGGGATTTAAAAATTCTACAAATATTAACACATAAAATATGTTCTATTTTTAAATTATTCAATTTCAACATTATTTTCATCTGCTCATTAAAATATATCCACAAATGAACAAATCAGTGAGAAAATAGCCAACATTCCCAGGCGTGTGGGGAGAGAAAAATCTAACTTAACTATAAGAGTCTGAGTTGTTGCATTAATTCATTTATAGATAATAAAATTGGTACTAAAATGTGTTAATACTTCAATAGCAAAGGGTGACATATTGTTAAAGTTTATTTAAATTGCTTCTTTTTCTGCAGCAGTACTGCTCATTTTGGTATGGCATAGACTTTTCAAAATACTGTAAGATTTATAAAATATTCTATTTTAATACTATTCTGAATTAGATGCAGAAAACTGTGCAAAATTAGCTGTCACACTTTCCTCAAAATCTTTGTTAATCTCATTTCCAGGGTTTGCAGATTTATCAACACATGCATCAATGTCAGCTCCTTGGTTACCGAACCGAAGCACTTGGAAGAAGATATAATTAAAATCTTTTGGCAATGAAAAGGTGAAATTTTGTCTTCTTTTTTCCCCCAAAAGTTTCTCTATAACATACACTACATAATAATAAAACAGTTTTAAAGAAAATGATAGTCAAGGTTTCCTTCTAAATATATGTAAACAGATATGTAGTCATATTTAAAGTACAGATTTAAACCAAATATGTATATAAATCCAAAATACCAACAAAAAAACTCACACTGTTTCAGTGTATAAAAATAAAACCCTAAACAAGGTTAATTAATACTGCTGACTCCGCATGTAAAGAAAAAAAAAGAAAGAATAAAGAAGTAGATCATTCTAAAATTAAGTAAACACTCACAAATCATCTATCTGTATAATAACAGAAATTCTCATTTTTAATTTTGGGGGATATTTACAATTTATATTTTCACCTGGATTGCAGCAACTACAGGGGGATAACACTGCTCTCGGTGCCGGGTAAGGTCCTTGCTAGGGTCGTCCTGAATAGGATCGGTGATCACTTACTCACCTACCAGCGACCGGAACAGTCTGGTTTTACACCTAAGAAGTCTACCATCGACCGCATCCTGGCACTGAGGGTTCTCATGGAGTGCAAACGCGAATATCGGGTATGTACACTGGTACTGTGAGTGCTATGCAGAGTGGAGGCAGGACCTCTGCGTTTTTCCCAGTTGATTCTGGGGTTCGTCATGGGTGTGTTCTTGCTCCTACTCTGTTCAGTGCTTGTATGGACTTGGTGTTGGGCAAGGTTGTGGGGTCCAGCGGCTGTGGGGCATCTGTTGGTGAAGAAAGATTCACGGATCTTGACTTTGCTGATGATGCTGTGATCTTCACGGAGTCAATGGAGGCTCTGATCGGGGCGCTTGAGAGACTGAACGAGGAGTCTGAGTGTCTAGGCTTGCGAGTGTCCTGGATAAAAACCAAGATCCAGGCCTTTAATGACCTCTTGGGCACAGCCATCAGCAGTGTGTCTGTTTGCGGAGTGTTGACATTGTCAACAAGTTTACTTACCTTGGTAGTGACAGTCATGTCTCTGGTGACTCTTCCTATAAAGTCAGTAGACGGACTGGGAGAGCATGGGGGGGTCAGAAGGTTGCTGGAAAGGGGTGTGTGGCACTCCCGATATTTATGCAAAAGTCTTTAGAGTCCTGGTGCTTCCTGTCTTGCAATATGGTTGCGAGACATGGACATTATCCAGTTACCTGAGATGGAGACTGAATTCCTTTGGTACTGTATCTCTCCTGAAAAACCTTGGGTACCATTGGTTTGACTTTGTGTCGAATGAGCGGTTGATCATGGAATCCCGAATGAGGCACATTACCTGCATTGTGAGGGAGCGTCAGTTACGGAACTACAGCCATGTGGCTGAGGGTTTCCCTGAGGGTGATCCGGCTTGTAAGATCCTTACTGTTGGGGACCATAGTGGCTGACCAGGCCAAGGGGTCATCCACGTAACATCTGGCTGCGGCAGATAGAAGGTCATTTTCGGAAGGTGGGACTGGACTGCATGTCTGCCTAGGGGATTGCAAACCGGGATCCCGAGTTGTTTCGTTGTGTAGTGGGTGCGGCAACACACTGTACCAGTGCATGCTCCCCAACTTGACTTGACTTGATATTTACAAAAACTACTATAATTCTAAATTGTGGTACCACAGTACTAGGTATGTTCAACTCATGAGATAATAAAGAATATAAAAGGACAAAATAGTTGTTTCATTATGGAACTGGCGGTTTTAATACAGTATCTATTTTACCATGCAGGTATATGGATTAGTGGGCAGAATTATTACTTCTTCATAATGCACAAATTAATGAACAGCCACAGTAGTATGCCCAAATATCAATCTCTTCTGGCAAAACCAAGCAGCTGGTTGTAGTATTTGGGAGGCAGGTGGCAGACCATACTTTCATCTGCACTGACAAAGTGGAGAGGATAAGCAACTTTCAATTTCTTAAGTTTTCATGACTGATGGGCCTAAAACATTGCAGCTACCATCAAAAATGCTCCCAGACTGCTTTACTTCCTCAGATGTTTAACAAACGTTTGGAGGTCTCTATTATATTTCCTAACTGTTCCAGGTGCATTGTGGAGTCAATCCTCATTGGCTGCGCAACATGTTAGTATGGCACCTGCTCAGTTCAGAACCATAAGGCACTGCAAAGGGTGGTGAAACAGTCTCAGAATTTGGGCATATCTTATTAAAGGCATATACGTTAAAGGTTGCATGAGAAAGGCAAGGAATATTAATAAAGACCTCAGGTATGCTACACAGTCACTTTTCTCCCATTCCAGAAAATGATACAGGAT
The DNA here is from genome assembly GCF_016835505.1 of Polypterus senegalus. Lineage (NCBI taxonomy): Eukaryota > Metazoa > Chordata > Cladistia > Polypteriformes > Polypteridae > Polypterus > Polypterus senegalus. The sequence continues at coordinate 142,091,639 of NC_053160.1, forward strand.
TTTAGTTCTTACACTAGATTCAGGGACAGTCTTTACCCTTATGTCATCAAACTATTCGAGCTAGTTATACTGGCAACTTTATGATCATACCTAATGTTTGTTTATTAGATATATTACTGTGGCTATACTACCTGCACTTCAGAACAGGTATTGTAATCCACCTGAAGCTAAGCATTTTTAAACATGGGCAGTACTTGGATAGGAGGACAACTAGGAAAACTTGGGTTGCTGCTGGAAGAGGTGTTGGTGAGGCCAGCATGGGGACAATACTCTATGTTCTGTGTGTGGATTATAATGCACCAGTGCAGTGACGGGGGCATTGTGCAGGACAAAAATGGTGCCATCTCTTGGATGAGATATAAAATCAATATCCTGACTCTCTGTGGTCAAATAACATTTTTGAAAAAAATATGGTGTACCCACATTTCCTGGCGAAATTGCCAACTATAGGAGCCTCTAGTTCCCTAATCATCTGTGTCCTTTATTGGTCAACTATCTCTCTCACTAATTAATAACTAATGTGTGGCAAGTATACTGGTGCAACATGACTGCTGTCACATCATTCAGGTGAATGCTACACACTTTAAGGTGATTTGAATAGTCAGAATAGTGCTACATAAATTTAATTAATTATTTTTTATTATTATTATTACAAATATTATTGTATGGTATTGTAGTTATTTCTTTGTTTTGGTATTATACTACTCTCACTAGCAAATATTCCACAGACTAGTAAGTATCTTATTATAAAAAGTATAAATTAAAATGACAGACCAAAACAGAAAAAACAAACAAAAATCTGAACATTAATTGCTGATGAAAGTATACATGGTATAATTGTATCATAGATTAAAATGGTAAAATCACAGCCTTTCATTCTAATAAAAGTGCAATATGATTTTAAAATATTTTAATGAGTGATACTTTTTGCTTCTCAAACACATTAAAAAAAAAACTTATTAGTCACCTTGGTTTAGTACTTTCTGCATCTTGTAATCAATAACAATAAAACTTTTTCAGTTATGTTTGAGAAGAATGCAAAGATTAATGAGAGGGCTCTTGAAGGATTCCATGTTCACTATGCCATAATCTTTGTGAAAATGCAGTGCATACACAGTATCATTTAATGTATACTTATGAGTGCCCTCTTAAAATCAAACGACTGCTTTTCAATTACTTTAAAGTCCTGGTTCTGAAGTGACCACTGCAAAGTTTTGATCTTCTCATCAGCCAACCACTTCTTTGTCCATTTTAGGTGTGTTTTGAGTTACTCTTATATAAGAATGTCCACCAAAGTACGAGGGTTATTCAAAAAAGTTTACACACTTTTATATTTTCATTGGAAAAAGAGAAGGCAGGAGTAGTAGTGTCGTGTCTGAGAATGTCATGTGGCTAGTTCTGACTAGTTCTGTCTAGTACGCCAGCTTCCCTTGCAGTTTAGTTGTCACCCTGTGGTGTAGATGGCTGTGAAACTTATAAATAGCACCAAACAGAAACAGTGTCATACGCTTTTTGTGGGCAGAAGGTGTGTCAGGAGCAAAAATTCATCTCTGCATGTGTGCTCAGTATGGAGATAAAGTTCTCTCTGGTAGAGTCGTCTATGAGTGGATTAAAATGTTCGAAAATGGCTGTACTAGTGTAATAGATGTAGACCGCTCCAGACGTCCAGCTACAGCCACAAGGGATGAAAAACCCTGATGTAAAAGAAGCGGTGCATTAGTGGCTACGCACTTAACCAAAAACATTTTTATGCTGATAGTATTAAAAAGTTGGTACGACACCAGAAAAACTGCATCGCAAAAGAATTTGTTTTTGAAATTCTTAATGAACACAGTTATAAAAAAGTGCAGAAACTTTTTGAACGTCCCTTGCATATCAAATCAAAAATCAAAGACGATGCTGCAGCTCCTGTAAGAGGCAACCAAGTGAAATAGTAATCAACAATAAGGGATCAGGATTAATCATGGGCATTCATTCATGCTTCTCCTAACAAGTGATGAAAGCAGCTAACACTTTAATGTTGGCCTTTTAGTGATCATGTCCAATTTCATTTAAATTGTATCTGTTCAAACTAATTCAGTGTGGACTTTCCAAACAGACTATTCAAATTAATAGATGGCTGAAATGTTGATTAAGATACAGAAATATTTTACAGAAATTATTATATAAGTGGGGTCATCCACACTGAATCATGTGTATATAAACAGGCAATTGGCTACCAGTTTACAGTGTTACATTTCACACAGAATTGAAAGATGGATATTTCAAGAACACGTGCATCTCCAATACAATACACAAATTAAAAAAAATTGGAATCTTTTGTGCAGTATAAGACTTATACCTGTATTTACTGGCTACACATTTTAGTTGCATCACAAAGTGAAGTTTTAAATCTTTACACATGTAAAATAGTTCCCAGTTCCTGGTATTTTTTGTAAGCAAAGCATTCCACGCAGGTCATAAACTTAAAATAAATAAACATGGTGCTTTACTTGGAGCAACTCCGCATGGCTGTGCTTTGTTTATGTTATAGATGTCGTGGTGTTTCCCAGAATTACATGCTGTGCTAGTGCTAAGTTTATGTTGAAGGTGACTAAATGGTTTTGATCAGTAGTGTTCTGGTTTTCATTTTCTGTTCTATTTATTTATTTTTGAAAAATTCAATTATTTGGTTGTTTTTTTGTCTCGCACCTGAAACCACTGAAATGAGCTTTAGTACCAGAGCCAAAACATTGATTAAACAGGTTCAATAATGAATGAATGTGTGGATAATATCATTTATATTAAAGATTAATAAAATAAAATAATCTGAAATGTGTTTCTAGCCAGGTGCCATTTTTGCAGGTGCAGTATGTGATGATGCAGTTTTAATGTTACTCTTGAATGCAAAAATAGAGTCATAACTGGCTGTTGCTCAGACACAATGGATACAATACATTGTTTCAACAAATTTAAATACATTATTTTCCACCTCTCACCCCATAGTTTTAACCTATACCTTAAAAGCACGTGCCGGCCTCCGTTTGGGTCGTTCTACCCCTCGTCACATGTTGGAGTGTACCTTGCATCCGTTTAGCTAGCGATGCTTGTTTGTTCAACAGACATTATCATTTATAAAGATTGTTAAAGAGTATTGCTTGATGTTTTTGAGAGAGATCACAGCTACATGTGTTTTAAAGGGTACCTGCTCATTGGCAGAGATATCACGGGCATGTGCTCTTCTCCCAACGCAGGGAACACTCTCCCATCTGACCTGAACACGATCAGACACAGTGGCAACGTTTGACGTTGAAGCATACCTGTCTTCCACTTGGTCAGAGACACCTTGCTAACTTGTTATATTTTTGGCAAAGAGATCACAGCTACATTCTCGCCCTTGATAGCAAAACCAAAAATATTGTATATCAAGAGGCCCTCAGATACGAAAGCTAAAATATAAAGTCTCCTCAATAAAAATTATTACTTTTTTTTTTTTTATTGATTTTTAAAGTTTGTCCTGTTTCACTACTATGCGGACGGAAGCGTGGGGGGCAGCTAGTATTTAATAATTGTAACAAGTTTGCTCTTCTGAAATTGAAATAATACTCATTCAAAAACTTCATTTGTAAAACTAATGTATTAGGAAAACCATTGGAAATATTTTACATTTTCAATATAAAACAAACTGCATTATTGGGCTATTTTATTTCACTGACCTCTTCTTGTTTAAAACAATTTTCTTTGGATTTATTACATATACTAGTTCACTTTTAACGACATCAGTTTTACAGATGGCAGTCTACTGTGGAATTGAGGCACGGCCCTTAAGACAGTGTCAAATTACATAACTTCTCATTTTAGGGGATGTCAAACTTGACGACTAAGTTTCTGATCTCGTTGTCTGATGACTACTGATTTCACATCTAGAATTCACAGGGAATGACAAACTGGATGACTCTGTGATGAGTTTTCCAAAAATATTTTTCCCTTTTTTTTTTTGCAATCCAATAATGTGCTGCCTGACTGAGATGGTCCTGTACAGATAGTTTAAAGATACACTGAACCTCTGTCCTTCTTTTTGAAAGTACTTTTGTTTAATTCCCCTTGTGCTTGTGTGCACTGTACTTCCTTGTGAGCATTCATTGGCTGTCTGCTCCAGCATACACATGACTTTAGACAAAATAAACCCTGTTTGAAGTGCAGACTAGTCTGATTTAGTTGCTCAGGATGTCAGGCTACAAAACTGAGGGTCACAGGAGAATGCAGTGACTAAAACCAATAATCTACTGCAAAATAACTAAAGCAATAAAAACAACATTTTTTAATTCTACCAGCCAATACTTCTTGGACTCTCTAATATATACAGCATATTGTGCATACAAAAATCATAACAATTAAAATCATATGCAGTATGTTATAGGCAATTACACATACTATTGAGTTCAAGATTATACAAACAACATATCCAAAAAGGACACAATATATTGTAATAAAGAAACTAAACCTGCTTGTCTTATTGCAAGAAGTACTAAAAATAAACCAAATTAATTTAAGTTACATATAGTAACACATAAATTGATATGATACCAGCAGAAGATCTGGCTGAAACATACTGTAACAGATGAAAATGATGTAAAATGTAACATACTATTTAAAAAAACACAAACATGATCAAAAAAGTGGAGGGGAGACCAAGAGTCTGGTTCAGTTTGGAGATAAATCGTATATATTAATTACAATACTTGAGTTCAAATAAAAAGCTGTAAGAATATGACAATGGAGGAGTGATAGTGATATTACATTACACACACACAAAAAAACTCTCCCCAAAATAAATAAATAATGCCACTGTATCTTTATAACTATATCAAAAAAGCATGGTTACAGGGTAATGATTAAAAAAAAAAAAAAAATTATTGAAATTTAACTACCTGGATACTATTTAAATAGAGAAAACCCATCAAACAGAAGAGCACAGGAAAATGAGTTTGCAGATGTAAACACAGATTATAAAGATTGGTATTTAAAACTATTTATTATAAACAAAATTGAGAGGAATATATTTTAAGACACTCTAATAATAAAAAGAAAATAAAAGGGTTATTTGAATCATAAGGACCAGTTGAAAGCTAAAAAGTCAATTCTAAAATGTGTAAGCAAGTAAAAATAAAACTACCAAAAATACATTCTTCATAATGTGTAAATATCAAATTACTTGCCAAATGCTAGCAACAGTAGATATAATAATGAAAACTGCCAAAAGACCAGTAAAAGTCACTTCTATTTCAGTATTTCACTAAGACAACAGTTGAATAGGAAGTGAAGTGTATTAAGAATTAAAGGGGTAAATAAAATGTACAGAAAATGTAATAACAAATATACTCAAACCATAACTACAGTGAATATCAATGAAGCTTTAAATGATTTTGAGATTACAGAGAACAAAGTACTACTACAATTAAGACAGACTGCAATCAAATAAACTGTAGGGACCAGGTTACATTAACTCAAGAGTGCTCAAGGAAGCTTGTGATTATACATATTAATTCTCAAGTCAGAATTTTTTTTTTTTTACAAACCACAACATTTAAAAATGTAAATGTTACCTTGTAACTTTAAGCCAGTTAGCTTATATTAAATGGATAAAGATCAGTCAGAGATGCAATTTTAAAATGACTAGAATAAAGAATCATCACATGTAGTTAGGATCAATGTATAAAGAAACAACTAGTCAAAACACTCATGCCAAAACCTTATTCCAAAATTTGAAACAAGACCAAAACAAACATTTAAAGCATAACTATTTTTTCTCAAATGACTTGTTTTTTAATTTATTCTACAGTATGCTTTCCATATAGTTTTAAAGGTTGGATGTTGTTCAATGTAAGCAGAAGCCCCAGCACTGATTACTTTTTTTTATGTTTCTGATTTAATTAAAATGTAACTAACAACTTGATTACCTTTGAAAATGGTCCTAAACTAATACACCTTATGGATAGCCTAGAAATGTCAAATAAGCAGAAGATATGTGCAATACAAGGGTTAACATACAAACAGTATATCTTCTGAAAAGGACTTCACAGTCATAGTTGGTCTAGTAGTACCAAAGAGATCACTGCCCACAAGCATTACATGAAATATATAGCACACTGTGTTGAGCACATGCCAACAAAGGCTATAATTAATTACTACACACATGTGAAGCCCTAACCATAATACTACATATGTTTTTGTTTCCATGTCAGCACAAAAGCACCCCAAGACACGGGACTGTGAGGTATTCACTAAGACAAAAGATTGGAAGTACTATTTTTAGTTTAAGCAATCAAAGATTAAGATGAATATAAAGTGTTTAATTTTACAAACTGAATAAATGTTTGGATGCTAGGCCATTACAAAACATGGAACACTTTACAAGTAATGCGCTATAAAGTATTATTTTTGGGTGCTTCAAATCTCGACAATTATTTTTTGAGTAAGGGTTAAATAGCCTGTTCTCATCAAAAGTTTTTTATATTCTTATAGTACCTAAACAAAAATAATAATAAAAGCTTTAATATACAATATTCTATAGAATCCCAGATCTCTCCATTAAATTGAGACACTGCAATTCCAGTGGGAGTCTCCAGGGGGAATAAGTGGTCTTAACAAACAAAACAAAAAAAAAATCTCAGAATGACATCAAAAAGTACTAAAAAAATGTCATTGCTTCGGCAATGTATTATTTAACTGCTAATACTTTTACTCTGATCCAAAATGGCTAGTGGTTACATTTGTGTTTACATTTCATGTGTTCTTTCCTCAGACAATAATTTACTTAAGGCACTATCTTAAGAAAACATATTAAGAAATAAAATTATAAAACATATAATAGTATAAAGCCTGTTCTGTTAACTACTTGTTAAGTATTACATTTTTAATACAATTTATTTTTCACTCCTTATTATTGAGAATATTGCTACCTAAAAGTCAGTTTTAATTAAAAATTCTATAATACAGACTGAATTAAAGAAATGTGTACGGTGAATTAGTGATTTTTTTTTTAAATTGTCCTGTAATTTATGGACCATTCATTGGCTTAGATGATAAGGTGGTAAACTGTTCACCACAATGCTAATGCTCTAATCCTCACCAATCATTTACAATGATATCTTTGGTAACTCACATATAGAATGCCATATAACTAGAAGCATACAAATAAGTCCTGGGCATCTGTGCTCCAACTGTTGGACTGCAAAATGATTTTGATTTATAAACGCCAGTAACTTTCTTTGTCAACTCAAAGGGCAGACCAAGAGATAGCTCCACTTCATCCTGCTTATAGAATAATACTGAATGGCCTTTCACTCATGGTTGCCTCCTTTAATGTATAAATGTTATACTGGTGCATTTAATATTACTTAAAAATGTTCAATGTTAAGGTCAATATAAAAAAAAGTTTCAAAAAGCACCCCTTCTTTTCTGAATAAATGTATGCTTTGTCTTAGCGTCTTTGCCATTCGTGTAAAGTGCAGCTCCTCATTCATTATTATTCTCTTCCTCCTTTTCCTGGTAAAACACAGAGAACAGGGATAACCATGCCTCACTATCATCAGAAACCTCCCCTAAAACCTACTTGCAAATATCCACACAATTCAAGTTCAAAAGAGACATATAATTCCTCCTGCATGTCCACCATAGCTTAAAGAGAAAGAACTGAGAAACAGTATTTACTTTAAGCTCGTCTTGAAAATGGAAGAACAGTTGATAGGCTGGCTGAAGATGAATGAAGACTTCATGGAGGAACATATGGAAAAATCAATTACATGTTTCGAACTGCAGCCAAGCAGTTAGAGGAAGCCTGTGGACAGAATCAGTCCTGAAGGGACTACGTATACCAGCAGCATTCTGGATGTGTTTATTATTCTTATTAATATTTTTAATTTTAACATGTAAACTTTTAAAATAATTTAAAAAAATGCAAACTTAATGCTCTTGCAATTCTTTCTAATTTTCTGTGAGCTCAGCTTTTCTTCACACACCTTAGCTCACTTTATTTCCTCACTGTAAAATCTGGCTGGCAGCATCCCTAGTTTCTACAAGTTACCTCTGTGAATACACATGCTTGGGTTAATTAAACACATACGTATTTAAGCAAGTCTCTCATTGTCTTAATCAACTCATTCTTTGACTTTTTGCTCAAGTCTCTCATACTGTTGTGTCCAATTTCTCCTTGTGTATGACATTTGACTTTTGTCTCTAGTTGCCATACTTCCTTTACCTAATGTTCATGATTTTTCAGTAGTGTACTGATATTTACTTTGTTCAACCACGTCTTTATTGACCATATTGTTATCTTCACTCTGCACATTTTCTTTAAAAATTAATCTACCAGTTTATATTGACCCTCTTTGCCTAGTTAAAGTCCATATGCCTGCAGAGTAATTGGAAACCTGAAGGAGTCTGAAATATGAAGGTTAATGGTGAAGATCTCCAAAAATCAACGCAGTGCAGTCTTAATTTCACAGCAGTCTAAAACCAAGTCTTCCACATGGTTTTAAAAAGTCTTCAACTGTATTCTGTGACACCACCTCCTATTTGATATAAAGAAAAAATACAGCATTTTTATAATTTTCATAACCATAGGTTAACTTTTGGAGTGATGGCTCTGAGGCTAAGGATCTATGCTGGTATCCCGAAGGTTGCCGGTTTGAATCCCCGTCACTGCCAAAAGAGATCCTACTCTGCTGGGCCCTTGAGCAAGACCCTTAACCTGTAATTGCTCTACGGGCGCTGTACAATGGCTGACCCTGCGCTCTGACCCCAAGGGGTATGCAAAAACTAACAAATTCCTAATACAAGTAATTGTATAAGGCAAAATAAAAGAACAGAACTTCCAACATTAAGAAAGAAAATAAAATAAAGACAACACTATAACTTCTAAATAAATATAGTGTGCCTTGCCTGAGAAGTATAAAAATGCATCTTAAATGAATTAGACAACAATATGTTAATACTACTACAAAAGGAGATAAAATCAATAACTTGAACTCCAGCCACATTATAAGTCTCCTTCCAAAGCGTAAGCTACCCAGCCTTAACTAAAAATGTCAAGAATGTGAAGCCAAAAGGACACAAATTTAAGAGTGTAATGCCAGTTTACACAGGATCATTTATTCCCTCTTGATTAGTGAGAAAATGGACTCTCATAAATGCTTGTTAAAATCTCTACCTACACTCTTGCAGTTAATGTGAGTGATCCATTTGTGTCCATTTCTCCCTGACAACACTTACTAGAAGATTAATTGTGTAATGTCAAACTATAGCAACCCTTGCACCTTTCTCATTTCCTCCTTCTTTTTTCTCTCTACAGTGAAAAGTGGGTCTTCTCTTTTGTTGAAACATTGTCTTTAAAAAGGGAAATATAGAAAAAGAACTAATTTATTTATTTATTGTCTTTCTCTCTGTAAGTAAAATGCTCTTATTTTCCTTAAATTTATTTTTTTATACTGGTGCATAAATACATATATAGTATGTTTGTTCCCATCTCTGCTTCACGTTTCCAGAACAACATAAGCCAGGCACCTTTTGGGCTAGACATTAGCTGCAGAAACCAGAGTGATTAATTAATCATTAAGTTCACAACAGTTATAATATATGAAAAGCTTATTAGTATTTCTTATTTTACTCCATTTGCACATAACAAAGATTCTGAGGCAAAGCCGAGAGACAAAAAAAATTGGTGAATTTATAGTTAATAATCTTACCTAAAAATGATTGTATGTGATACAAAAACACACTATTTATAACTTACTTCAAAAGTATCCACTTATAATCAGTATTTATTAGAAAACCATAACACTGTAAATATATAAGAAAAATACAAATAAGATCCAGCTCAGTTTATTTGAGGTACTTCCAAATAACTGAGTTTATTGAAGAGAATCACAATGTCTTCCTTTTGAAAAAGTACAGTATTGCCTACCACCTTGTAGAGCTGAACCCCCTTTTTTTAATTACAAGAATATTAAGAATATCTACATGAACCGAATGCCACCTTACCAAAAAAATGCACTGAAAGAAAACCTTATTGTGAGTAGCTGGCAGTATTTCATTAAATCATTCAATTGTCTGATTGTCTTCACTGGACCTCCAAGAGACTTGTATATTATACTCATTGCAATTAACTAAACAAAAGAATTTAACCGCCGGAGCATTCTGGAAATGTTCAGCCAGGGCTAAAGAAGTGAAATTATATTCCAGGATTGGCCAGATGTCACAAGGGGTGATATGCATGTGCTCATTTCATCTGCTGCTTTATACTGGACCTGTCTATTTACAGCACTACAGCTAAGCACTCTGAAGGCCTATTCACTCATGAATCCTTTCAGAAAGTCCTGAAGCACCCCTTAAGCCCACTTAACTACCGTTTTCACACACTCTCCCAGCTCTCCTTTTTGTCCTTGCTTCCATTACATCAAACACAGGAACAAAGCAAGAGAACAGAAACTCTGAAGCGCAGAATAGACCCATCACAAATATTAATTTGAAAAGGTGTTGAAGTGCAGGATCTGCTTTTATGAACAAGGACAACTTGCAGTTTTTGTGCGAGATTCTCTTAGCTGCAATAAGCTTGGTTTTCAGGCAAAAAGCGAAGCAAAGACTCAGAGTGCAATTATACACAAGGAACTGCTTCAAATTACTTTAGCTCTATAGTGTTAAAGACTGCAAGGCTATTAAATGGATTCTATATATGATTCAGCATTCACTCTAAAGATGCATTAGAAACATGAACCCAAAAAGGAGGTAAAAAAAAATACTTAAAGACAAGCTCCATACATTCCCATATAAATCAACACATAAGAAAATGAATCTGAATTCTTCTCTTACTAATTCTAGATAAGTAAAACATTATGAAATAATATTCTTAATACACATACACAAACACACATAATAGTTATGTTTGCAATGACAGAATGTAGTAAAGTTTGGAAAAAGTTAAAAACAAAAACAAAAAAAAAACCTTCAAAGAATAGATATTTTGTCATCCTGTATGTTTAAATTTACATCACCCATTAATAATCATTTGAAACTTGGGTTAATGATAAATCAATGCCAGTTCTTCCTTCCACTTTATTATTTGAGTACTGTAACAAAGAAGGGTGCAGAATGAGGAAAAAATAGTTTACACTGCAGATGTTTATTCAAGTTACAGTATTATCTTCCATCCGTTCATCCACCAATACACTTTGGAACCGTCTTTTACTATTATAACAGCAAAAGTATACCTGCCAGCAACAACCAATTGATTCTGAAGCTGTATAAATTTAAACATCTAAACTTCAAACAAAAGTAAGAGAAATAACATCAGTAAGAAGAGTTAAAATTTAGTGATTAGGAATGTCTTTAGATACCTAGACATGGAAACTTAAATTATTATCTTTACAGACACAGTGTACCATGTCTTTAAAATATTATTAGCAGGCACAAAACACAAGTTAATTCCTACTGTAATGTCACTTATTAAAATAAAATATTTGTAGTCTATATTACATTAAATATTCAATCTTCCTGTCGCCTGATGTAAAAAACCCAAATTCTAAGGGTTAATTTGTTTCCCCAAGACTAAGGCTTTGACTGATTAAAAAGTGCAGTACAACCTAATTTTCATCTAAATCCAAGCTGATTTGCAGGTGTTCCTGGGGGGTTACAAATTTATCAGGAACATAACTGCCACTGCCGAGATCAAAACACCTCACAGCATGCAAGCAACTTCATGGGCCATGGCCACTCAATGGGTAGCAGTCTTGTCTTAGGCTTTATAAGAAAATACAAAACAGCCAGCAGGATTCTATATCGTATTCAGACCTGATGAAAATGTTGCCCCCTCCCCTCCCCCATAATGCATACACACATACAATTACTGATAATCTGCTTACACAGCCAGACTGCGGTGGGTTTGCTAACATTAACTGCAAACAGTCTTTTGACAGAAAATGCGACCAGTCACCAGGTGTCCAGTAACAGTTAAATGAAAGCTGTATTATTTTGTCTGCCACACATATACAGCATAAATATTTCACACACTATATTTGTAAAAGAAAAAATATTGAATGGATTGGAAAATAACGGCTGTATCAATTGAAATTAAAAAGAAACTTGTGCTCATCCAAGTGACATATTGTGCAAACCTGCCAGATTTGATTTTGATGTAACTATACAGACAGAAAGAAATATATGTAGGCATTCTGAAGGCTATTTACTAAAATAAGCCACACCAAAAAGCAATGTGGAATTATCTATCTGTATATTTTACTGCATAAGCCAAGAACAGTCTCTAATTATGTTATTCTGCATGTTAAACAATTGTGCCTATATAACTTTATTCTTTATGCAAACAACTATTAACCTTGTTTGACTATCATTAAGCTAGCTTAATAGCTCCTATAATATACTGACATACCACTTTAATAATATTTCTAATTGGGACAGACTTCCTCACACAGAAATGTTTACTTTTATTAATGCAAACACAGAAGGCTAATAAAGTAACAGTGCAAACAAATTCTACCTCCTAATTCGCCGTCTAATTTTACTTAACAGAAAATCTTAACAATTTCACTTAAATTACTGCTAGTCAGTTTAGCTTAGGGAGAGAGAAAAAAATCACTGAAATTTGTCTCGGCTCCTCAGATAGTCAACTGCTTACAAAATGCAAAGTAAGCCTGGGTGAATTTCTACAGGGCGCGCGTGCCTGATCCCTCAAAACCTTCAAAATCTTGCCTTGATCTTGTCAAACATAGCAGAGCACAAGTTATTTATGCATTCATTTATCTTTTCATCAAGGGTGGCTTATGTGGTCTTTACTATCTTTGCTTTCTCATCATCTTTACAGAGAAGCATTTGCATTGTATGCACTTGTAGCGGCTATAATGGATCTCTCTTATAATACCTACAAACCTGAATTTAAAAAAAAAAAACAAAAAAAAAAAACATAAGGAGCTGAAAAATGGGTGGGGGCAGTCTATAAATGCACCCAGGTCTAGCCCATGTCCTGATGAATAAAAATGAACATCTTGTCAAGTGATGAAGTGACAGGTTAATTTGCAGCCTAGTGATTGTGTGAACATGTAAAATGGGCTCCTCATCTGTTTCGATCTGCAAGAAGGGTGCCACCTATCTGTGCAATTTCATATAACTATATGTTTTGCCTAATTCAAGATAAATACACATGAACTAGCTTCAGTTTCACAAAGAAAAAAAATCAGAGGAATGGAATTGATGATAAAAGCACATGGGAGATTAGACACAGACAGTTGCTTTCGAACCAAAAAACATGATTTTCAACAAAGGGCTGCTGTATCAAACAGTGATGCAAAGCCTGGAGCAGTTGTCTGCTCTCTTGCCAGGTTTCTCTGCTTTAATTCTGATGCTCTGTGGTTCTTAGCTCTGACATTAAGATCTGCACGGCCACCAGAGATAATTATTCCAACCTTCAGGCCATCAGCCGCTCATTTTTGATCATGGATATATAAAAGCTGTTTTCTTCACCCCCCTTCACTTCGACTTCCCAAGGCTGCCAAGTCGATATCAGCGTGAGGGCAAAATAAGCAACACTTGCAAATGCTGAAGAAAAACTATACCCTCATGCACAGTAAACTTTGAGATTTTAGAATGTTTCTCACAGTAATTAAAGGAGTTTATGAAGACCCAAATCGGATGCACATTAAAATAAAAGGAATTAACTCATAAGGCACAATTATTGAAATGAAAATATGAACATTGATAGAGAAACTTAAAAGATAAGAAATAACCTAAAGTGGTGGCAAATTATTAAAAAATAAGTGAAAAAATGAGAAAAATAGACTTTATGCAGATAATAAAAATTTACAAAATTACAGAGTGCTTTATAATTACAAAGAGTTGATAAAAAATGCTTTCTTCCAAGTACTATTCAAACTGCATAGCAACACAAGTTATCTGTTTTAATACAACACACTTATCAAAATGGCAAAGTATATATTTTTAATCATGATGTTTTGTTAGGAAAAAAATCAAGATTTCTTTAAAGGTATTTTTTATACAAAAGTCAAATAGTGCAAGGATAGTGCTGAGTTACTCAGCAGTTACTCTTCATTACGAATTACAATGCTAAACATTCATTATCTTAGAATAAGTACACCATGACTCCAAAAAATGCATTAGAATAATAAACACTATTTAAATATATGAAATGTCATATTATGATACACTTTCATTTAATAAAAAAACTTGAATATAATGTGTGAAGAATTTAATCAAAAAAAATAATGAAACTTTTTACAAGATAAAAGAAGGTAAAAAATCTTTCTCCTGAAGTATTTCACACAAATTATCTTTTTATTATACGTATTTTTCTTTTGGCATAAGTGTTAATACCCTGGCTTCTCAAGTTACGTCTATTTTATATCTTTTGCATCTCAGTTCTTTATCATTTATATCTTACTTTCCTAAAATATAATTATTTATTGTATTTGTACATAAAGGTTTCATTCAGATAATAAGGTTAGTTGTTAAGTTACATCAGGTAGTCTTATTGACTAACTCTGGTTAAAGATAATTGGTGGCCTAAGGTAACTGGGACAAAAAAGGCTCAAATAACATTTTTTATTGTGTGAAAAGCAAAAATAATTAAAGCAAGCAAACAAACAAAAACAAAACAAAAGGAAAATCTTTCCATTGTTATTTTGTTACAATATTCTTGTGAAGTTAACTTTTTGTTTAGGAAATTAGTAAGTTTTATATTTAAAAAAATCCATACACCTTCTAAGGCCATTTAGCGAAGTCAAGGTTGTGAAAAGTCAGAATCTATACAGAAAAAAATGATTGTTTAATTTTTACGTTACAACTGTTGTTACAAATTAGCTAACGCCTTCACCCAAGGTGACTCGTAATTTAAACAGTCCTACTCACCATGACAAATTACTTGCCATACTAACAACAAACTTTACTTCACACAACACCATAATAAACTGAACACCATCCTAAATTATTTTAAAATTACACTGTTACAGTTTGGTTGTTTCAATGTTTTTTACATAGTGAAACAATGGTAGGGTTTGAACCGGCACCTTGGTGATTTACAGCTTATAATCTGCTTAATAATGTAATTCATCACTTTATTTATTATTTACAATGACCTATGATTTATCTTAAAAATGTCTCAAGAACACGTCTCCGCTATAACTTTGTTTCTAAACTTGGAAGTAACACAAGTGATTTTATGTAATTAAATGCTTATCAATCTAGTTACTTACTAAAACTGAATTTCTATAACTTTATTTTTGTAACTATCCACTGTTAAATGCATTATTTAAAAATTGTTTAAATTCTGAAGCATTCCATGAAAACTCTGTTAATGCTAAGCATTGCAAATATGATTGTTTATTTTTTTTTATTAATGGCTCATAAAATCACTATTTTGGCAAGAAATTTAATTTTGAGGAAAATTAAGAAAACACAGGTACAAACCTAGTAAATACTACCTTTTATAAAGTAAAATTCGTAAGATAAGCATTATATTTAAAGTGGATAAAAGGTTTCAATCTATTTTTAACAGTTCTTGAAAAATGCAGGTTGAATGATGGATGGATAGTTCTTGAAAAATATTCAAAACTACAGTGAACTTTTCTCTAGAAGATTAATACAAAATCCCAAATAACAGTGTAAGAAAAAATACATGGTTTTGCCCTCTTAGTCATACTCCACTAGTCTGCGTTTTAATGTACAAGCATTTGAAGATTTTTTTCTTAATTATCGAATATTACTCTTTTCAGTCTTTGATCTTTCTCTGCGCTGAGCTCTATGCTTACTATTCTGGGTGGTCTCCCATCAGGATTCGGTGATCACAGCCTCTCTCTATTGGTTGCCTTCCAGGGATTCACATCAGTTGTGTTCTTACATGCATCTGACAACTTTATTAGCTCACTCAGGCTGCGCTTCAGAGCATCTCCACAGTGCATACATACTCTACTCAAACAACTAATTTTTTTCCTTCTCCAGTTGGCTTAGAACAAATAATTATATAAACACTTCAGCTGTTATACTCAATAATAAGGCACCAAATGAAGAGAAATTTCACATTACATGTAAGGCAGGGATCAGTTTTTATGTACAGGCTCAGAAAATCAATTCAAGATTGATTTTTGTGTATATATCTTTATTGTCAGAGGATTAATTGATGAATTTTTCATTTGATGAGTCAGGTGGAAAGGGCTTGGAGACGGACAGTGAGTGGAATTCTAATCTCCTCTATAACTTGCCACAATGCGGTAATCTTATTCAACACCAGAAAATCACAATTTCTTTTTTAAAGCAATAAAGGAATACACTACACTATAGTTCTCTGACCAAAAGCAAGGTTACAGAAACTTACATTTTCCCATGCACAAACACTATAACACTGCTAAACTTATCATACATAAAAAACACACCAGTAGTCAAATTAAACATTCATAAGGCTGGACAAGTTAATGATCAGTGTTAAGCTAAAAGGCAATTATTACTATATATTAAATATTAAAAAAAGTTTCACTAACAAGTCTTTGAGTATCATTTCTAGGAATTTTTATGGAAAACTAAGTAAACATAGACTTGTCTTAAGTAAAAACGAGATCTTTTCCATATTAAGCACAAAATCAACACAGCATTTCACACCAATGGAAGAAAAATGTTAGCTGGTATTAGAGGCCTAACTAAAAGAAATTTCATATTGTATTGCATTTGAAGTTCCAAATGCTCTCAGGTTCTCTCTGTTAAGGGAGTGTTAAATAATGTCTTACCAATAACAAAAAAGGGATGTAGTATATACCACAATGTTAATAATCTTGTAACACAAATATATTCCAGAGGATAGAAAAGCTAAATTTTAATAGACAAAGATCCACAGAATATGTTTTGATTGTTAACCTAACATAATGTCTTCAGAATGTTGGAAATAAACCTGACTATCACACGTGAAAATGTACAAAGGTGATAAAGTGACCAGGATATTTTTTCTGAAGTTCTCAGATAGCAGTGTTGACAATTGTGTTTCCATGCTGCTAACACATCTGCATGTTATTAAAACTGAGTGCTTAGTTATTCCACACTTACTGTATTTATAATATAAGCTGGTCAAAAAATAAAAGGAAGACTTTGAAAACACATCAGATTTCAATGAGGGAAAAAAAATCACGTTGGATATCTATACTGATATAGACTGGGTAATATGTTAAGAACAAAAGGATGCCACATCATGTAATGGAAATAAAAATCATCATCCTACAGGGGGGTGAATTCAAAGACATAACGAAAATCAAAGTGAATAAATGATGCGGCAGGCTAGTTCGTTTAGCTGAAATTTCATTGCAGCAACTCAAAATCGTACTCAGTAGTTTGCAAGACCTCCACGTGCTTGTATATGCATGCCTGACAACGTCGGGGGTGTCCTGGGGGATCTCCTCCCAGATCTGGACCAGGGCATCACTGATCTCCTGGACAGTATGAGGTGCAATCTGGCTGCATCGGATGGACCAAAACATAATGTCCCAGAGGTGTTCTATTGGATTTACGTTAGGTGAGCATGGAGTCCAGTCAATGGTATCAATTCCTTCATCCTTCAGGAACTGCCTGCATACTCTTGCCACATGAGGCTGGGCATTGTCTTGCACCAGGAGGAATCCAGGACCCACTGGCACCAGCATAGGGTCTGACAAAGGGTCCAAGTATTTCATCCCGATACCTAATGGCAGTCAAAGTGCTGTTGTCTAGCCTGTAGAGGTCTGTGCGCCGCTCCATGGCTATGCCTCCCCAGACCATCACTGACCCACAACCAAACCGGTCATGCTGAATGATGTTATTGGCAGCATAACATACTCCACGGCTTTTCCAGACCCTTTTACATCTGTCACATGTGCTCAGGGTGAACTTACTTTCATCTGTGAAAAGTACAGGGCGCCAGTGGTGGACCTGCCAATTCCGGTATTCTATGGCAAATGCCACTCGAGCTCCATGGTGTTGGGCCCTCAGGCCACCCTCATAAAGTTTGTTTCTGATTGTTTGGTCAGAGACATTCACACCAGTGGCCTGCTGAAAAAATTCTGGTGCTGTCCAAGAAATAGAGGTTTCAGAATAATTGGAAACCTTGGGAGTCAATGGTTACTGTCACAATACTACCTAATTTAATTTTCTATAGTAATCTCCAAGACTGCAAAATTCTCAAAGGTGGTCTTGTCATAATGACTACACCTCTAATTCCTATACACAGACACACAGACTGAGTTACTACACTCTATGAAGTACTAATAGTATGATAATCGTATGACAATGGAAATTAAGTAATGATATAGGGTATTATTACCCTTAGGTAGGCCTTTCATTTAACGAAAAAGCAAAAAAAAAAAAAAAATTTTGAAGTGTTAGCGAGTATAGTGTCCTACACAACCCAAAGACTACTGTAAACTAGATGAATCTCTGATAGAAAAAGGTCCGGACGACCCAAAGTCACAACCCAATCTGAAGACAAGTTTCAGAGGGTCACCAGCTTGTCTGATAAGCACCTCACTGCAAAACAGTTTCAAGCACAGCTTAACAGTAGTTGAAAAAAATAAGTCACAGTTCCTACTGCGAAGAGGTCACTTTGTGATGTAGGTTTGAAAGGTCAAGTGGCAGTAACATGCACACTAACATAGCCCTGACTATTATAGGACTGAGTTAAGGTTTAGAACCAGCCTTTTCAAAATTGTGTCCCGAAAGAAACCTCCAAGTGGCCCAGACCCTGGACCCACCAGAAATGCGGAGAAAACCACATTTTGTGAACCTTTAGAAATTCCTACAGTACTACAGTCTATGAATGCAAAATTCTGCATAACCTAACAACATTCAGTCCACAATGCAGCACATTGGGGTGAAAGGGGTCCTTTCATCGGAGCAACGTTTCAGCCGTGGCATGGCCAAATGGGGAGGCAGCTAGATGGATGAGGTCTCCAGGACTCTAAAAATATCCAAAACTAATTATGTCATATCATCTACTGTAAAACCGTACTTCTAAAATTTGTATTATTATGCTGTATTAAGGAATTGTTCTGTTCTGTGTATTGTATTGCATTGACCCCCTACTTTTGACACCCACTGCACGCCCAACCGACCTGGAAAGGGGTCTCTCTTTGAACTGCCTTTCCCGAGGTTTCTTCCATTTTCCCTAAAAGGTTTTTTTTGGGAGTTTTTCCTTGTCTTCTCAGAGAGTCAAGGCTGGGGGGCTGTCAAAAGGCAGGGCCTGTTAAAGCCCATTGCGGCACTTCCTGTGTGATTTTGGGCTATACAAAAATGAACTGTATTGTATTGTATTGTATTGTATTGTATTGTTGTGTGTCTACAATACTGTGACAACAGTACTGCTTCTCTGGGGGAATATGTTCCTGCTTTTTTACCATTCACTCCCTTCTCACCCTGATCCTGTCACTCAACTCTCTCTAAGTGCTTTCACCCCAAGACTCAAAATAGCCCATGCAATAGCGAAACATGTCACAATCACAACACACATGTGTTTACCTCAGACATTGTATTCATGTGTATTAGTTAGTGTTATCACTTGTTATGGGTTTGTGCACTGACAGCTTTGATACTGCTGATAGTTCGTTTTTATTTATTCTGTTAGATGCACTCTGTGATGTACTTGGGTCATATCGCTGCTGCCTCACAATAAAAAGATCATGGGTTTGCATCCCACTTTGGGTGCAAAGTGTTTTAAGCTGTAAGAAAACCTCCATGTAAATATAAAGAGTAATTATTAAAGTATGACCAAAATATTTATTTCAAAAGGAAAACAAATGTTATTGTTAGTATTGTGCACTTTACGATGTGCCTGGGTCAGATGTGAACAACATTTTTATTTTATTTCAAAAGGGAAACAAATGTTATTGCAAATACTGTGCACTATTTTGTTTTTATGCACTTTGAGATATGCCTAGGTAAGTTATGAGGAAAATGTTTATTATGTCAAAATTGGGGGAAAAAAAACCCTCCTTGAACCGTCACCTTATCATGGTGGAGGAGTTTGCGTGTCCCAATGATCCTAGGAGCTATGTTGTCCGGGGGTTTATGCCCCTGGTAGGGCCACCCAAGGCAAACTGGTCCTAGGTGAGGGATGAGACAAAGACCGGTTCAACAAACCTCCAATGACGAAAGAAAACTTTGGATAATGTTTTCCCTTGCCCAGACGCGGGTCACCGGGGCCCCCCTCTGGAGCCAGGCCTGCACCCATGGGGCTCGGCCGGGCACAGCTCAAAGAGGTAACGTGGGTCCTCTTCCCCATGGGCTCACCACCTATGGGAGGGGCCAAGGAGGTTGGGTGCAGTATGAATTGGGTGGTGGCTGAAGGCGGGGACCTTGGCGGTTTGATCCTCAGCTCCAGAAACTGGCTCTTGGGACGTGGAATGTCACCTCTCTAGAGGGGAAGGAGCCTGAGCTAGTGTGCGAGGTTGAGAGGTTCGGCTAGATATAGTCGGACTCACCACGACGCACAGCTTGGACTCTGGAACCAATCTCCTTGAGAGGGGCTGGACTCTCTACCACTCTGGAGTTGCCCCCGGTGAGAGGCGCCGAGCAGGTGTGGGCATACTTATTGCCCCCCGACTTGGAGCCTGTGTGTTGGGGTTTACCCCGGTGGACGAGAGGGTGGCCTCCCTCCGCCTTCGGGTGGGGGAAGGGTCCTGACTGTTGTTTGTACATATGCGCCAAACAGCAGTTTGGAGTATCCACCCTTTTGGAGTCCCTGGAGGGGGTGCTAGAGGGTGTACCTTCTGGGGACTCCCTCGTTCTGCTTGGAGACTTCAATGCTCACGTGGACAATGACAGTGAGTCCTGGAAGGGCGTGATTGGGAGGAACGGCCCCCCCGATCTGAACCCGAGCAGTGTTTTGTTATTGGACTTCTGTGCTTGTCACAGATTGTCCATAACGAACACCATGTTCAAGCATAAGGGTGTTCATATGTGCACTTGGCACCAGGACACCCTAGGCCTCAGTTCGATGATCGACTTTGTGGTCGTGTCATCAGACTTGAGGCCACATGTCTTGGACACTCGGGTGAAGAGAGGGGCGGAGCTGTCAACTGATCACCACCTGATAGTGAGTTGGCTTCAATGGTGGGGAAGATGCCGGTCAGACCTGGTAGGCCCAAAGCGTGTTGTGAGGGTCTGCTGGGATCGGCTGGCAGAGTCCCCTGTCAGAAGTAGCTTCAACTACCACCCTCGCAGAACTTCGATCACATCCTGAGGGACGTGGGGGACATTGAGTCCAAATGGGCCATGTTCCGTGCCTCTATCGTTGAGGCGGTTGACCAGAGCTGTGGCCGCAAGGTGGTCGGTGCCTGTCGTGGCGGCAATCCCCGAACCCGTTGGTGGACACCGGCGGTGAAGGGGTCCTTTAGGACCTTTTTGTCCTGTAGGTCTCTGGAGGCAGCTGATAGGTACCGGCAGGCCAAGTGGAATGCGGCCGGTGGTTGCTGAGGCAAAACTTCGGGCATGGGAGGAGTTTGGGAGGCCATGGAGAGCGACTTTGGACGGCTTCGAGGAGATTCTGGTCCACCGTCCGGCATCTCAGGAGGGGGAAACAGTGCAGTGTCAACACCGTATATGGTGGGGATGGTGCGCTGCTGACTTCGACTCGGGACTTGTAGGTCGGTGGGGGGAGTACTTCGAAGACCTCCTCAATCCCACTAACATGCCTTCCAATGAGGAAGCAGAGCCTGGGGACTCTGAGGTGGGCTCTCCCATCTCTGGGACTGAAGTCACCGAGGTGGTCAAAAAACTCCTTGGTGGCAGGGCCCGGGGTGGATGAGATCGCCGGAGTTCCTCAAGGCTCTGGATGTTGTAGGACTGTCTTGGTTGACACGTCTCTGCAACATCGCATGGACATCAGGGACAGTGCCTCTGGATTGGCAGACCGGGGTGGTGGTCCCCTCTTTAAAAGGGGGACCGGAGGGTGTGTTCCAACTATAGAGGGATCACACTCCTCAGCCTCCTGGAAAAGTCTATTCAGGGGTTCTGGAGAGGAGGGTCCGTCGGATAGTGAACCTCGGATTCAGGAGGAACAGTGTGGTTTTGTCCTGGTCGCGGAACAGTGGACCAGCTCTACACCCTTAGCAGAATCCTAGAGGGTGCATGGGAGTTTGCCCAACCAGTCTACATGTGACTTGGAAAAGGCATTCGACCGTGCCCCTCGGGGAACCCTGTGGGGGGTGCTCCAGGAGTATGGGGTACCGGACCCCCTGATAAGAGCTGTTCGGTCCCTGTACAAACGGTGTCAGGGCTTGGTCTGCATTGCCGGCAGTAAGTCGAGCCCGTTTCCAGTGAGAGTTGGACTCCGCCAGGGCTGCCCTTTGTCACCGATTCTGTTCATAACTTTTATGGACAGAATTTCTAGGCGCAGCCAGGGTGTTGAAGGGGTCCGGTTTGGTGGACTCAGGATTGGGTCACTGCTTTTGCAGATGATGTTGTCCTGCTTGCTACATCAGGCCTTGATCTTCAGCTCTCTCTGGATCGGTTCGCAGCTGAGTGTGAAGCGGCTGGGATGAGAATCAGCACCTCCAAATCTGAGACCATGGTCCTTAGCCAAAAAAGAGTGGAGTGCCCTCTCAGGGTTGGGGGAGAGATCCTGCCCCAAGTGGAGGAGTCCAAGTATCTCGGGGTCTTGTTCACGAGTGAGGGAAGAATGGAGCGTGAGATCGACAGGCGGATGCCTCCTGGACGCCTCCCTGGTGAGGTGTTCCGGGCACGTCCAACCGGGAGGAGGCCCCAGGGAAGACCCAGGACACACTGGAGGGACTATGTCTCCTGGCTGGCCTGGGAACTCCTTGGGATTCTCCCGGAAGAGCTGGAAGAAGTGGCCGGGAAGAGGGAAGTCTGGGCTTCTCTGCTTAAGCTGCTGCCCCCGCGACCCGGCCCTGGATAAGCAGAAGAAGATGGATGGATGGATGGAAATTGGAAAAAAAGTGTTACTACTACCTCAGATTCTGTTCAGTTGTAGCTTTCGTATTGTTTTTTTGTGCACTTTTTGACATGCCTTTGTCAGATGTGACCAAATTAAAAAGGGGAGCAATGAATAAACATTACTTGTTTTTCCATACATTCATTTGTGTATTTGTTCATTTTTAAATTTTTTCATTACTTGCTGCTTACTGACCACTAAAAATGTCTGGCCAAGCTAAATTTCTTGGTTTGAAAACCTGGCCCAAATGAATTTGTAATTAAATAGCCCTGGTGTAGTATATCGATTCTAAGCTTAAGAGATTGCAACAGTAACCATAGTAAATTTTTTTCCATGTGTAGTTTTTAGATTTTGGAAAATGCAAAACTTATGACCCAAATCCAGCTTTATGATTTATTTGCATTATGATACTGCAAAAACAATACATTCTGAGACATGGTTATTAATAAGTGGTCTCTAAAATGACCAGCATTAGTATAAAATCAGTAACACAAATCCCACATGGACTTAACGTGAGACTTGCTCAGATTTTCAACAGATTTCTAGAAACACCGCCAAAAAAAGGCAGTGGCAACAAAGTTTGTTAAGAAATACTTCAAGCAGCATGCTATTTATAACAGACTTAATTTTGAAATATACCTTGAGACTATGCAAGACTTTATCCTTTTTATTTTTATAGTAATAGTGCATTCAAATCTAGCATTATTTATTCTGTTATACTACAAAAGAATGTAAAAGAACCAATACCTATTGTGCCTTGAGTTAACAAGATTGCACTGATTTTTTTAACCTAAAAAAAGGTTGAAAAAGTTGTTACTAGAAATGAAACAGAATTTATACTTGTATTTTAATTTATTCCTTTGGAAAGTCTTTGTAACATTTTAAGTTTCTAAATAGGTCCAATTTCAGTCTTGGGGCTCTACCAAGTCCTGTGAGTGGCCCACAGGTTAAATAATTTAAATTGAAAATAAAAAGGGATTTGAAAAAAAATTTAATTCTGTGCTTTTCATCATCTACAAATACCAGACTAAACTTTCTTTTAGGGCATGAGTGCCAATTAATGAATAGGTATTAATTATTTAAGACTAAAAAGTCAGTATACTGTGTCTGAAATCTCAACATGAAAAATCATTTTTAAATTTAAAAATGTGCTATGCTTCCCCTGCAGAACAACATATACTGTACCATAAATATCATAATGAAAGTTTTACAGCTCAAGCATAACAAATTCTCAATGTATTCAAAATATTATATAATGTTAGTTTAGAACATCACTGAATATTCAATACTAGGCTATGGGAAGTAATATAAAATAATATATACATTAAAAATACCAAAATATTAAACATACTTAATCCAATTTGTAATCAGAGCAACACTGGGCAAAAGGTAGCAGCAATCTCTGAACAGGGTACTAGTTTATCATTAGAGGATATACTCAAAAATACACATATGCTTATTTTAATTGGGCTAATTCAGAGCTTCTAATTAACTTAACATACATATACTGTATTTGGGAAGTGTGCAAAGACAAACTCATACCAACACAGGAAGTATTTACAAACATCACACACATAGTACCTAAACTAAAGTAAAGCTTTAATTTGTCATTTTTTTAATTAAAAATTTTAACCATCATTTTAAATATTAACAGATATATTTATTGGCTTTTACTACAAGAATCTTATATATATTTGTTAATATACTAACAGTTCTCAGCAGTCCCATGGTATAAGATTCCATTTAAAGTGTATGCATAAACAAAGCATTTTAAAAATTTGCTTGTAAATAAATTATCATTTAATTTATAATTTGTATTTGGTATGCAAGGTAATCAAACATGCTAGGGTATAATAAATAAAATCAAATATTTTTTCAACAAATATAAGCAGAGGTAAGTGAACCTGGTGAATTTATGAAAAAATAAGCAAAAAATAACTTTACATAAGAAATTCAATGTTAAAAGAATCAATAGCAATGCATTGTATTACATTAATTTTAAAAACATATAAAAACATCTTCAGGCACCTGCCCTCATGCACCTAAAACACAGATGCAAAATTACTTACCAAAAAATTCAATAGTGTACAGTAGGAAGATAAAATCTTATCTTGCCAAACTATTATGAGGCATTACTCTGAACCTGAACTATAACTATCTCACTGAAACATTTTGGAGGTGTGAAAAACTTTCTTAAACTCGATGACTAAAGAACAGCATGCCACTCAATTCATAAAAGAAACAAAATAAGTTTGTTTTTTATTTTTTTGCTATTATATGTTTTGCAGTAAAGCAAAGAAAAAAATAACTGGCAGATAATGTCTTGAAAACAATTAAGATATACTTTCTTGTCTTAATGATGTCTTCAGGAATGGACGTTCTGTTTTTACACATCATGATTTTCACTTTTTCCCACAGTTTGGTACTGACAGCATGTTATACATGACAGATACTTTCATATAAACGTTATGTTTTGGAAATGGCTCTTAGGAACATTATCTGCGTTAGAATTCTGAACTTTCGATCCAGGATATCTATCTCAATGCTGTGGGGACCAAAAGTGATTTAAGGTACGCTAGATGTAAATATATGAATGAGAAACCTATGTAAGATTATCTACAGTTATCCTCCTTCATTTATTTAAAAACAACAGCTTATTGTTAGCAAATACCTGACAATTCTGGAATAATGTTCAAAGTAAAAGCATGTAAAAAAGACTGATTTCTCAGCTGCATCTAATTCCAATATTTCTGTTTTTTTCCTAAATAAAATGCAATTATTTTGCAAATGAATGAAACATGACATAATCTGAATTTCATTAAAAATACTCAGCGACAGAGCACCAAGTTCGATTCTGCTGCGTTAACCAGGAAGTCTTGTCTCACTCATTCAGCATCAACGTGTTTCGCTGTGTAAAGAGTTAATTTTTCTGCTCTTTTGTGTTTATCTTTGTGCATAGTCAAGCCCTTCGTTATGGCTCCGAAACGATCTGCTCCTGCTACTGCTTCTGCTTCAGGGGCTGTGCCCTAGCGCCAATGGAAGATGCTAACGACTGCCGAAAAGGTAAAAGTTTTGGATATGTTAAAGGAAGGGAACAGCTATAGCGCTGCAGGATGCCATTACGGCATCAATGAGTCCATGATTCTTTTTATTTAAAAAAGAGGAAAAGAATATAAGATCTACGGCCGCAGTGTCCTTTAACCAGAGCGCAAAAAGAGTCGAAAGTGGATGTAATAAGGCGTTAGTCCGGATGAAATCTGGTTTGGATTGAAGACTGCCGGAAGAAGAACAACGGCGGTGCTACACAATCGCCTGGAGGCTCATTTAGAAGAGCTGTAACGCTCTCCTTTGTTGTGCAGTAAAATTAAACTCATCGTTATTGGACGTCATGTCATTGTTGGTTAGTAACCATAATTAATTTTCTACGTACAGTACTTAGTACATGTACATATGTTTAGTGTCACTGCACACACATTTTACAATATACAATTTTTCTTGCATTGTACATATTTATTGCTGGTGGCCTGTCTGTCGTAATGGCTGTAACATATGTGATATCGGAGATGCTCGATATCTTTAAAATAATATTTAGGTTTTACTGTATATAAACAGTGTGTTTACATACATAATTTCAACAAATCTACCTAATATCTAAGAGAATACAAAGGGTTTATGCTGTATAACTGTGCGGTAAATGTTTATAATAGTGAGGTAGAGTTTATAAGGGTTTAAAATATATAAAAAATAACCATATAAACATATAGTTTTTACTTTGTGGATTTTCACCTTTCGTGGGGGGTTCTGGAACGCAACCCCCGCGATCGAAGAGGGATTATTGTATTCTAATGTGTAAAACTTGTTATTGTACAAATTTTTTCCATTGGTAGTTACTAGATTTTTACTATAATAGTCATTCGAGGATACATGTTGCAGACAATTGAATCAGTATAATTTCAAATGTTTTAATTGTCGTAACTTTATTATTTTTAACTGTTTACATTACTGTACATTAAACGGCGTGACGTTACGGGGATTTACGCACTTCTTCCATTTCCGACAACATATCTTTGCGAA
The DNA here is from genome assembly GCF_016835505.1 of Polypterus senegalus. Classification (NCBI taxonomy): domain Eukaryota; kingdom Metazoa; phylum Chordata; class Cladistia; order Polypteriformes; family Polypteridae; genus Polypterus; species Polypterus senegalus. Next base: position 142,118,676 of record NC_053160.1, read on the forward strand.
ACATGGTTTTCCAGCTTCTTGGTCATCAAATCTAAATACAGAAGTAGACTTGTTGCAGAAGATGATCTTCTTTGTGCTCTTGCAAAGACTGCCCCGAGAATTTCTGATCTGGTGAGAAAGAAGCAGCCTCAACCTTTGCACTGACGTTGGCTTTTAACGCGTACTGTCACAACAATTTTGTAGCAATGTAGTTTACTGTTGTGATATTAAGACTGTTACCCATGCTACGCCATGCTTTTCACATTTTCACATAAGTATAAAACATGAATACAGTGAATACAGTTTATTACACAATGAAGAAAAACAAATAAACCTAAATCATAAAGACAAAATTTCATTTAATTGTACCGTAATTAGAAATAAATATTTCACAATATATAATTACATATTGTTTTTGTTATTAATTGCTATGCTTTAATTATGTTCAATTTGTAACAATGAAAATACATCCTGCATATCAGATATTTACATTACGATTCATAACAGTAGCAAAATTACAGCTATGAAGTACCAACGAAAATAATTTTACGGTTGGGGACGCCACTGGATGGGAAATTGTATTAAAGGGTCGCGGCACTAGAAAGGTTTTAGAACCGCTGATCTAGACTAATGGAAGAGCACTGCATTGTGCGAGTTCGAACTACCCATAAGACATCACAAATGTGTTTTACTGTGTTAGCTTCTATCCGTTGCAGTTACTATGTAATTTTCAAATTGCCTTTACTTTTGGATTTACCCTCGGAGGGATGGACAGACAGACAGACAGATTTAATTTGTTCTCTATCAACTGCAACAGCCTTGTGTCAGCAAGAAACAATATCATGTATCCACTTTGTGCCAGTCACAATCTCACATTCACAGTCACTTCTTCACTTCTTAAAAATCCTTATTATTGGTCTAAATCACCTATTCTTGTCTACCTGTGAATGTTTATTATTGATTTATTCACCAGAAAATATATAATAAATATTTAATATTTATTAAATTAGTTTTCCACTATTTCTCTGTAGGTGGGCACAGAGACAGACTAAAAACTAACAACATCATAGTATATAAAAGGTGTTCCTTGTCATGAAATGTCCGATTTTTTTAAATGAATATGCAAAAATAATTCAAATGCTATACTGAAATCTGATTTTTGAACACATTCAAATGTATATTAAATTCGGAATATCTGAAATTAAAAATAAAAGTTTCAAACCTGTCTACTTAAGTATGGGAATTTACAATTTCTTTCGGCTCACCACCTAATCTGAATATTTTCTCACTTAACTTTGAGGAAGAGTGTATTCCTATTTTTGTTTGGATAGCTTCTACTGGTCTGGATACAAACCAGAAGTGTTTACAATGTACACTCTGGTGGATGATGCATAAGAAACCTCCAGTTCTACTGCAACATCTCACACATTGCAGAAAACAGCATTACTTAGCAACTAATCACAAATCATTACATTACAATGATTTATTGTATTCCATTGCAACATTTGTTAAACACAGAAAAACACATCAGGGCCTCAGTTTTAAAAAAGTGTTCTAGAAAGTCTACAGAGGCTGGAAGCCTTAGAAAAGGCTACACCTTTAATAACAACTTTTAACTTTCATTCTATTATGCAGATATTTCAGACTAATTTTAATAAATGGATGATACATAATCAATATACATTTTAAAACTTTTGCATTCACCATGCAAAATTGTATTCTATAGTAAAGCGTGTTCTATATATTTAAAAAAAATATCTTTCCTACACTAGCAATTTACCATGTAGGTTATAGAAAATTAAAGAAAAGCTTAAAACATTACCAAATATGATGATTTTTTAAGCCAAGAGAGTTGTCAAAGACTGATTTGCGCCTTGTGATTACTTGTACATTGTAAAATTGTTTATACGTATAATTTTTATCAAAAAACAATAATATTATGAGATGCTGTCATTTTACAAGATGACCAGCTGTGGGTGATAGCTCAACAGTTAGTCTTCCTGCGCAACAACCTTTCATCCCACCATGTGGAGTGCCACATGCTTGTTTTTGTTTTAATTTACTTCTGTATTTGTGTGAGAATATACACAAGGAAATAGAAATCATATTCTCACCATGAAAAAAACAGTACTATGAATTTGCGATAAAATTATTATTTCCAGATTACTTTTGTTGCCAAAAACGTGTCAGAAATACAGAAAGCATGTTTTCTTAAAACCTTTTTAAGGCTTTTATTTTACAGTTGTTCCCCGTGCCCGATTGCCACCACTGTAAAGCCTCAATGTGGGCAAGATATATATTTTTTTAATTTAGAGAAAACTCTTAACTTTAGAGCACAATTTTACATGGCAAATGCATTTATATCATGTGTGTGAAGGAATTACGTTGACTTGAAAAATATCAAACTTATCCTTTAAGTTAGTAAGTGAGATGTTTTGTTTGATTTCCAAATTCTTAGATTTATAAAGATGACGTTATGTCTCAGTAAAAGCTGTTTACATGTCAAACAAAAGAAATGGATTTCTGAAAATATGCTTAGCTAAGTGAGTGTATTACAAATTGAGAGTGAGGGCGAGTGCTGATTAAAGCAACAGAAAAGGCAAGGTCATTAGTGTGACTGGTGTAGTATTTAGCAGTTCATGCACTAGGCAAAAGAAATTAAAAAAGGACCAATTTAAAGATCCAATGATATATTTACACAATACATTTATGCTAAAACATGCAATACAGATTAGCTATAATCAGTTACAGTTGTAAATAAAGTATAAGTTAGTCCAGTGCTTCTCAAACACTTGGTCATGACCCTCCGCCACCGGTAGGCCACAAGTTCCTTTTCTTTATTACGATAGTGAGTCATGGTGGGTCACATCGAGTTGCTTAAGCAGTTGACGCACAATATATTTCCACTATCAGCTCAGACGCACTCACTTCACCAATGGGGAAGCCACTGACCCAACCGGTCATTTGTGATAAAGGTCAAAACCTTTTTTTGTTCTAGTAAATATGCTAAATATTTGAAAAAGTTTACATTGTTTTTAATTTGATTTAACCTCAAACTAATCTTTATGTGATCTAAATTTGTAATCTTTTACTTGTGTCACACAGTAGGCCAAATACTTCACATCCCTAAGCTGGTTTTGCACCTACTGTACATGCAAACTGTTTCAATGCATATTATTTGTCTAGAAAGTCACCATATAAAATTTTTATCACCAGTAACGTACATAGAGAACTGAAACTTTAAAACACAATGACAATGGAATTATGAAACCCTAATACTTTGTTTCTATATGCCTTTTAAAAAGTTCTTAGTTCAGTATGAAAAAATATACATTAGGAAAGATTTTTGTTTATTGAAATGTGAGTTTCTTTTCACCAGAAACACTGGAGGAAATTAAATCTATATTTTTTATATAGAACCATTTGAAGTAAAAGCCTAAAAGGTGGTTTATTAGTTTTATTAAATGCATTAAACAGTATTTTTTTATTCCAAAATAAACTATCACATGGGTTCTTGTACCTCTGCGTATAACAATTCTTAGGCATTGCTAGCACGTGTTCCATGCAACCTTAGCAAAATAGCTGGCAATTCAATTACAAAAAATATGTCAAACCATTATTTTTTAGGTTTTATACATTTTAAAAGACCAAAAAAGCAAAGGTTATTCCCATACTGGGAAAAAAAATAAATGGTAAAAGAGGCACAAGATTTATTTCTGTATCTTTCGTCAGATTTTAAAGCAGCCAGAAAAAAGACCAACATATTTTGTGAGCCAGTATTATAGCAGTAACATTTATGTATTTGTCAGCTTCTTGATAATGACTCTTAATTGAAGTCAGAGGTTCAAAGATTTGCATAAGAAATTAATGTTTAAACTTCAGATCTAAAACAATAGTTTTCACAGAGAAAGAGAGAAGAAACTCTAGCTTAAAAAAATCAGTTTATTTGACAACATTATTTTGTTACAATGTTTTTTTTTTTTTTTACTTAATACATCATGGCAACAATGATATGAAAGGACATCATCAAAACTTTAAAAAATAAGTGAAGATTCAAAAAAAAAAGATTTTAAGTGACACTATTTTATTCAAAAACGTACTAAAATGTAAAAATACATTTTTTCTTGTACTAAGATTTTGTTAATAATATGTGACTAAAAATAAACTCATGGGGCACCCATAATACAATTAATTCAGTTAAAACACATAGACTCATTAAAGTGAAATTTCTAACCGGCTTAACTATGGAAAGAAAATGACACATAATGGATTTTATTATAGTCAAATATCACCAATAAAATTTTAGCACAAGAAAATAATGTATTTTTTTACTTTTTTTGTACATTTTTGAATAAATTTGTGTCACTTAAAATCTTTATATATATATATATATATATATATATATATATATATATATATATATATATATATATATATATATATATATATATATATAATTAGCCACCCTAATGCCACACAGTCTTCTGCATGTTACATGAACCTTGACTTGGGTGGAAAGTTGATTAGACAGAATCGAACCTTCAATCTTTCTTAGAAAATCTCAACACTTTATCCACTAAGCCAATATTGCTAAATCACTGAAAAGAGTATTTTGGCAAATTTGTATTTGTAGATGATGAAAATAAATTTGTTTGTGTACATTGGTCTTGAACCATTAAACAAGTGATCAAAAGTTCGACACACTAACCACTTGACCAACACCGCTAATTCATATACGTGTGTGTTGGCTAAAAGCACTATGTATGTGTATTCACTAAAAGTATAATATAAGCAAATGAGAAATTTAAATTTGACATAATTAATGTACAGATCCTGGGTCAAAAGTCATGCAATACTGCATTGTCACCGAAGATCAGCATGCATTCAAACTTTGAAAGAAATCAGTTGAGTAAAAGTGGGTAAAAAAATTGATGGTAAAATTTGACCCAGAAAAACTGAGAAGGCAAGTTTCATTAAATCATGTAATAATAATAAAAATGAAATTAAAAAAGAAATCACTTGTGAAAAATAAAACTTTTTATGGCTTATATCATTGTGGTCTTAATGGTGTTAAACCTAGGTAACAGCAAAGAACAACAAAGTACACAAGCAAGAGAGACAGTATGTAAAACAACGCAATCCTCTAACTATATGAAAGATCTGACTGATTCTTTGAAGACGTATTTATGATAGCAGCACATGATCACTATGTGAAACCTCAAACACTATAACTGCAGCACAACCAGACCTAAACACAGAAAGCTTCTGGACAAAGAAATCAAAAGCATTCTCATCATCCTTCAATGTGAGCCTGGGAAAAAAATATTGATGCCTTGTTTTTGTTTTAATAATCAGCAGAATTATATCCATATGAACAATTTTGATGTTAATCTCTCTTTTGTCCATACCTTCAGTTTTGCTTTTTCAAGCTTCAGGAATTCCCATTATTTGTGTATTTAATGCATTTATCCTCTTTTACTCCAAAACCTGAAGCTACTGCACCAAATGTACAAAACTTGATTCCAAATGGTCTTAAAAAACATAGGTTATTTTATACCAATCTATACTAATAAAAGGCAAAGCCCTCACTCACTCACTCATCACTAATTCTCCAACTTCCCGTGTGGGTGGAAGGCTGAAATTTGGCAGGTTCATTCCTTACAGCTTCCTTACAAAAGTTGGGCAGGTTTTATATCGAAATTCTACGCGTAATGGTCATAACTGGAAGCTGTTTTCTCCATTTACTGTAATGGAGATGAGCTTGAACGCCGTGGGGGCGGAGTTTCGTGTGACATCATCACGCCTCCCACGTAATCACGCAGTACATAGAAAACCAGGAAGACCTCCAAAAAGCGCTGAAGAAAACATGCATTATATAATTGACAAGGCAGCGAAACAATAAGAAGCGGCGAAAGTGACATATACAACCATATTCATGAGTTCTGCTACTTCGGAAACAAAGCACGATGTAAACCTACACTTTAAATTAAGTTCATAGACAGGCTGCCGCTGGCGTTTGTAATTTAGTGCCTGCCCATATAAGGCCGTCCGTCAGCGGCAATCCAATAGCAAACTCCACTAAATATTCACGGGTGAAGGACTGTGCTTATGCAGAGGAAGATGAGATGGTCAGGGTGGTGTTTGGCACAAACTCAGCGAAACTGCGAGAGAAAGTTTTAAGTGCCAGGACTAAGGTAACATTAAATACAGCCATGGACATAGCACGAGATGGCACCAGCACAGCTGGGAACCTTCGATGCATGTACACCGAGCGGCTCACGTGAACTGACGCAGTGCACAGATAAAAGCAACAGTTCCAAAAGCTGAACAAAACCGAATTACACAATTGAAAAGGCAGCAAAAATATGAAGCGTCTGATACATACAAGCATATTCATAAATCCAGCTACTGCGGAAACAAAGCACACGTGGAAAAAGTCAATGTCCGCTAAAGGAAGACAGTGTAAAAAACCGTGCATGCAGTGTGTCAGGTCTCAGATAAAGAAGAAGGCGAGCTGTTTATTGATGCAGTAAGAAACGAATCGATGAATGAAACCTGTCATCTTTACAGCGATTGACAAACACGGAATGTAACTTGAACACAACACATCCTACAAATACGAACCTGATTGAAAGAAATAATGATAATCAAATCCTTGATGACAGCAACACTCAGTAACACTCACAAAACAAATACTGTATATTGACAGTCATGTTACGTTATTTTTAAAATGTTCCCTTTTCTTTTCTAGCTTTTTAACACACTACTTCTCGCTGATACGCGGGTATATATATATGTATATATATATCCCGATCTACATACTCGAATAATGGATACTTTATTAGCCATCAATGATTGTTTTGGTAAAGCCATACTCAGTGTATTCATTAGATGAGCGGTAAAAAGTAAGAGCAGGGAGGATGACTTATTGAGGCATGCAGGCTGTAGGCGTCAACTCTATCTGAATTGCGCGATCACATTTGAAAAAATATATCTTTTCAAGTTCTATTTAGTCCATATGTGTCAAACTCAAGGGGCGGGCCACATCCGCCCGGCGTAATTATATCCGCCGCGAGATCATTTTATATACTGTATTATTGTTATTAATGGCCGGGTATATGAAGCGCTGGTAACACAATAAACTACAGATCCCATAATGCAGCGCTTCAGCTGCCTTGCGAACACTTACGCGTTAATCAAGTCTAGCTTATGATGCTGCAAGTTATTGCGAAGCTAGCTCACACGATGCTGAAGAGAAAAGTTGATTCTGAAAATAGAGCCTTTAAAACCGATGGGAGGCTGAGTATATGTTTACTGAACCCGTGTGTCTCATTTGTGGAGCTAATGTGGCTGTAATTACAGAATTTAATCTAAGACGGCACTATGAGACAAAACATCAGGGCAACCTGAAGACCTGAATGCAATGCAGAAGATACAGAAAGCAGAAGAATTAAATAAGAATCTGACACTTCAGCGGACGTTTTACCGTGCACAATCACAAAGTGATTTCAAGTGAAGCTGCTTTTATGGGAGACACAAATGCACCAGTGCATTGCCCCACTTTCCCTGTTGCCAAGTAATGTTAAACCAAGTCGTCACTACGGTGTTCCCAAATACACACTTTGCTGATAAACTGGCGCACTGAGTTTGCACGGCGCTTTGGTGACTTTGAAGAACAAAAAGTCCGTCTACATGCGGCTCGAACCTTGTGCATGTTTGGTAGCACATATCTGTGTGAGAAGCTCTTCTCAGTGATAAAGACTAACAAAACAGCACACAGGAGTCGCCTCACTGATGAGCACCTGCAATCCATCCTGAGAATCTCCACAACACAGAACCTCACACCAAACAGAAACGAACTTGTGCCAAAAAGATGCCAGGCGTCCAGCTCTAAAATGACATATGAGCAAAGACAACTGAATGATTTGATTTGTTATTGCTGAAAGGAACACATTTTATTTATATTTCCAGGTTTTGTTATGCAGCATGTTCATATTTGAATTTGTATAATTTTGACAGGATATATTTTTATGGAGAGCAAAATCTTTTGGGATATTTAAAATCTAAGTTTATTTTTATATAAAATTACATAAGAGTAAAGAAATTTGAATGTTTGTTCTTTTAACGTTTACTTTATTTCTAACTTGTATAATTTAGACAGGATATATTTTTATGGAGAGCAAAATATTATAAGTTGTTTAAGGTTTGAGTTGATTTATTCAATAATATTCCTGTCTGTTTTTACCATTCCTACCAAAGATATTTCTGTCGACTAAATAAAAATTCCTTCTATTTAAAATTTAAATAGAACTTGAACAAATCGATAGTTCATAATATCCACGCAGACTTGCACGTAAGAGCGGAGTTATCCGTTTTAACAAGCAGCGTATTGCACTGATACTGAAATAGCTGTGTGTGTATATATGTAGATATGTATGTATATGTATATATATGTTTATATATGTGTGTGTGTATGTATATATATATATATGTATTTGTATGTATATATATGTGTGTATGTATGTATGTGTGTATGTATATGTATGTGTATATATGTAGATATATATATATGTATGTATATATATATATATATATATATATGACAGCAACACTCATCACTCACAACAGTGACAAAACAATTACATTGACAATCATGTTACGTTATTTTCAAAATGTTTCCTTTTCTTTTTCATTGCTTCTTTAACACACTACTTCTCCGCTGCGAAGCGCAGGTATTTTGCTAGTTATCCTATAAGAAGAAGCCTACTACATAAATTGCTGAAACCACTAGCAAGTGCTAGGTATTCATTCATTCATAGTTTTTTTTACATAGCTGCAGTGGCATTTTTAAGATGATTTGGATATCAGTGTATAAGATGTGCACATGTTCTGTTTAATTATTATCTAGAAACAACTACAGACCATGCAGATCAGTAACTATGATCACCATGTCATTTGAAGTGCATAAATGTTGTGCAAGTACTCAGGTTGATTCAATATTATTCAGTATTTATATGTTTTTTATTAATCAGTTATCCAAACCAACTAAGTTCAGTTTATTGCCATGGTAGGCTGAACTCTACATAGACAGCTTTGGACACAAGGCTGGAACAAATCTGAATGAGATGAAAATCTATTACACAGTGCATTTGTGTACTCATTCTAAGCCAATTAAGAAAATATCCGGAGTGTAAACAGGCTTTCTTGTCTTGGTTATTTAAATCCTCCAATGGGCTGTTACAATTTAAATCCTCCATATTAGGTATTACAAAATTTGGTCATTTTGTGTGTCTTGTATAACTTTTAGAGCTTTTAAATAAATGATACCAGACCTGAAAGTAAATCACTTCACCTTTTTAATATAAATTCTTATTTCCCCACATCATCTGTAATTCAAAAGCCCAAATATGGCCCATAATATACAATTAATGGCACACCTGTGACTTTGATCTGTTGTGTTTCTAATTGTTTGCAGGCGTTATATTACATCTGAAGGAGTACGGCAGAATAGTGTTTAATGCTGATGCCTTGCACCTACAGAAGATAAACGTGAAAATGAATTTTTCTGAATTACATTTTGGTGACATAGTAACTGTGACTTTACAGCTTCTGAATCCTTGATTCAAATCCCAAGCTAGCCCATTTGTCAGTATAGCATACACTTTTTCCATGTCAGTCCTCTCTGAGTGTCACTGTTTTATCCTAAATTCTGAAACTGTACATATGATGTGGATCACTGTATGTGTCCTTAGTGTGAGAAGCCTGGTGAGAATGTAAATCACAAATATATCCAATTCAGCTAATTCTGTGCCTCCCTTAACCTAGAAATGGATTAAGCATGTTAAGAAAACAGACTGATCAATATATTGTTTTCTTATAGAATCTACATGCATAACAATTGTATACTTTTCATTAAAATGGCACATAAAATGTTATCCTGTAAGGGAAGAGCATAACATTAATGGTGTAATTTTTTCATTATATCAAAAAATAATCTTGCTTTATGAAAAATCTTTACACTTTTATTTATACAAAAAATATCAGCCTTATTTTGGTGTCTTTGTATACTTTTCCCTCAGTTTAGCTTCAGTGTCCCAAAGACATCCATGCTAAGTTCAAAATAGTGTTCCCTGTGATGGATTCAAATGGTGCTCATGCCTTGCATTCAATAATGCAAGAGTAGGTTCCGTCCGCAAGAAACACTGTAACTGGATTAATCAGGTTTTGAAAACTGAGAACTGGATACTTTTCTTAAATGAATGTTTCTATTAGTCCATGTTACTGATGAGCTAAAATGTTTTCTTAGTAATACTAAAAAAAATGTTGACTATTATTTTCTTAAAACATTTCTGTTTTTGACTTTTGTCCTAGCAGAAACGGTTTTCTGAATCTAATAAGTCACCAGGAGAAAGCACTATATAGCAATTTAATATTCTTTCAAGTACTCACTGATGCAAAAGACATGCTGTATATATAAGTGATCATATGACACCAACAGCAGAGTAAAAGAGGTCATCAATGAGTCTGAAGTCAGGAGCTGAGATGTAAAAAGACACAGAATAAAGGCAACACATTCAGGCATATCTGAGGCACAGTGAAATCCCTTAGGAATCATTCAGTACTTGATTACTTGATAATTACCTATATGATAATTATCTATATGAGTTGAGCTTACAAATAGGTGTGCCACCATACTCATCCATCCATTTTCTGAGAATGTTTTCTCCATTATAGTGCTCATTGTTGAATATTTCTAACCCTTCAATCTCTACAAAGATCTCACACTTTCTCTCCCAAAACAAACATATAAGCATTTTTTCTAAGGGGAACACATAGTAAATTGCACTGCATTGGTGATAAAAAAGCAATAGAATTTATTAATCTTGTATAAGTTGTCTAAAGCCTGTGAGACTGAATGAACAAGCCTGAATTCACCATATACTGCTACAGGCAGAATGAGAGAGAAACTAAACAAGCACATCCCAAAGGGAAAGAAATTGCCTGAAGCAGTGAATGACCTACTACACACCTCACTAGCTAGTTTTTGATGATATAATTTGTTAATTTCTGAAAATTCAATTATCAGCACTTTAGCTTTGCTATTAAATGCATAGTTCTTAACAATAACTCATATTTTTACATGAAAAGTGGCTTTTTAAAAATACAGTATTTTAAATAAGACAGAGGAAATACAGAACACAGAGCATCAAAGATCTAAAAAAAAACCTAGAATACACACAAACATATGTGATGTTCTGCCTTTGAAAATGCGTTGATTTTAAGTGCAGGAAATATTAAAACTTCTACACTGATAACAGCGCCCACAGCATACTTAAAATCAGGAACTCGTTGACAAGTAAACTCAAAACAAGATAATTCCAAGGGTATTTAAAAATCTAAATACTGTATATAAAAAATAAGCTGTTTCATCAATAATGTGATTGTAATACAATAAAGAAGAAATACAACACACAGTTAAATTCTTAACAAATGAAAAGTTACACAATGACACAACACTTTTTAGGTATACTAAGAAAACTCAGTTATGAACAAAAAAGAAAACATGACAAATTAAACAAGATTCCAATGCTTGACATCAATACATTCCTGCTCTACTTAACCCTTGATTGAAATTCTGGTCATACAAAACTCATGGCTTTTGAGAAGCTTTATAATCTCCACACCATCTCTTTTCAAAAGTAAATCTCTCAGGTAACTAGTTAACATGTAATAGAAGCTAAAGTCCAAAATACTATATATAAATTTACTCCTAAGATTTTTATTCCCAAGAAATTTTATATCCTATCTTTAAAAATATGTTTTAAATATTTTGATCAGTTTTTTTTTTACCTAGGAGAGCAATAATGCTTTGATGCAATGTACAATTCCTGTGTGTTGGTTTAATTTATTTGATTGAAGAGGATAGGGGTGTGAGTATGAAAAAAAAACAAAAAACAAAACCAGTAACTGTGGACTTTCTGTATGTTTATTGCCATTGTCAAGTGTTCGTTTCCACTCATGTTTCTTTAAAACCATCGGGAAAATTATATCCCAAAACTCTGTTTCAGAATACTCATCCTTTCTACTCACATACAAGCAAGAAGCTCTGGTATATTTTGGCTGGGTCAGTGTCAAAGTAACATCAAGCTAAAATAAGACGATTTGAGCAAGTAGTAAGTTTGACCACAAAATAAATAAAAAAAAAAAAAAGGAACTGGGAAGAGACATTTAGTGTAATTAATTAATTGCTGGATTTCTCTGCTTTAATTGTACAGCATGCAGAAAATGTTAAAGTCCAATAGCATGCATTCATTACAAGCAGGTCTATAAACTGAAACAATGGCTAAAATTTTAGAAAGTAATTGCAATCCAGAGGTGCAAGCTGATCTTTTTTTTTCCTCATGATTTCTCCTGCCTTTATTTATTTATTTAAACTCAGACCTGACAGGGCCAGAAGGTAATGATACAGCTGCCATGATGCAACAAGCAGACCTGTCTTCTGTCAAGAACTGAAATCATAAAGGAATAAGCTGTCATTAACAACCTCCCTCCAAACACTGGAGCTGTCATTTTATTGTTTCCCTTGGCTGGCACTGGGGATGGTGTGGGCTCCTCTCTGCTGTCAGTTCAGGAAGTCTCTGGGATTTAAACACTTCTTGATTTTTCTACTGTAAGATAGGATGGAGACACCTAAATAACTGTTTGCAAAAATATGTATTAAATTTAATAAAATAGCATTCATGTTATTGCTTGCACTCGTTTCTGTCTTACTTGAAATTGTTATTTTAAGAAGACATACAACACTTGGAGAGTATTACATGGGCTATATCACTTATTTTCACTCTATTGTGTTGCTGTGTGCCAACTAAAGTACATCATTAAAAATAAAAAAGTGGGGAAAATACTTGCTTCAGATCAAAATGCTGTATGCACATTTAGGTCATAACTAGGTGGAGCTGCTGCAATATGGCACAATTACACAAAAATGCATTCAAATAAAGTAAAGTTGGACACATTAGGGTAACATTATGTGGAAAACTTTTTACATTAATACTATTCTAAAATATAATATTGGTCTCTAAAATACTCCAAGCATGCCAAGTATTAAAAAAGTATGCATATATTGAGCTTTTTGATAAAACTGGTTGATTTTTGCTTAATAATACATATTAAATTTAAAATATATGGGCAAGCCATATTCAAGCCTTACTATTTACATTAAATTTATTTTAGATAGTGCACATAAAATCATAAGGTCAGAGAAATACAGTCATATGAAAAAGTTTGGGAATCCCTCTTAATTCTTTGGATTTTTGTTTATCATTGGCTGAGCTTTCAAAGTAGCAACTTCCTTTTAATATATGACATGCCTTATGGAAACAGTAGTATTTCTGCCATGACATTAAGTTTATTGGATTAACAGAAAATATGCAATATGCATCATAACAAAATTAGACAGGTGCATAAATTTGGGAACCCCTACACAGATATTAAATCAATACTTAGTTGAGCCTCCTTTTTCAAATATAACAGCCTCTAGACACCTCCTATAGCCTTTGATGAGTGTCTGGATTCTGGATGGAGGTATTTTTGACCATTCTTCTATATAAAATCTCTCCAGTTCAGTTAAATTTGACGGCTGCCGAGCATGGACAGCCTGCTTCAAGTCAGGGGACTGTGATGACTATTCCAGAACATTGTACTTCTCCATCTGCATGAATGCCTTTGTAGATTTCGAACTGTGTTTTCGGTCATTGTCTTGTTGGAATATCCAACCCCTGCATAACTTCAAATTTGTGACTGGTGCTTGAACATTATCCTGAAGAATTTGTTGATATTGGGTTGAATTCATCCGACCCTTGACTTTAATAAGGGCCCCAAGTCCCTGAACTAGCCACACAGCATGATGGAACCATGATGGAAATTTGACAGTAGGTAGCAGGTTTTTTTCTTGGAATACGGTGTTCTTCTTTCACCATGCAAAGCGCTTTTTGTTATGACCAAATAACTCAATTTTTGTCTCATCAGTCCAAAGCACTTTGTTCCAGAATTAATCTGGCTTGTCTAAATGAGCATTTGCAGACAACAAGTGACTCTGTTTGTGGCGTGAGTACAGAAAGGGCTTCTTTCTCATCACCCTGCCATATAGATGTTCTTTGTGCAAATTGCGAAGAAATGTAGAACGATGTACAGATACACCATCTGCCACAAGAAGTTCTTGCAGGTCTTTGGAGGTGATCTGTGGGTTGTCTATAGCCATTCTCACAATCATGTGCATATGCCACTCCTGTATTTTTCTTGGCCTGCCAGACCTGGTTTTAACAGCAGCTGTGCCTGTGGCCTTCCATTTCCTGATTGCATTCCTTACAGTGGGAACTGACAGTTTAAACCTCTGAGATAGCTTTTTGTAGCCTTTCCCTAAACAATGATACTGAACGATCTTTGTTTTTTTAGATCTTTTGAGAGTTGCTTTGAGGATCCCATGCTGTCACTCTTCAGAGGAGAGTCAAAGGGAAGCACAACTTGCAATTGACCACCTTAAATATCTTTTCTCATGATTGGACACACCTGTCTATGAAGTTGAAGGCTTAACAAGCTAATCCAACCAATTTGGTGTTGCAAGTAATCAGTATTGAGCAGTTACATGCATTCAAATCAGCAAAATTGCAAGGGTACCCAAATTGTTGCACAGCAAGTTTTTCACATTTGATTTAATTTCATACAACTAAATACTTCTTCACTAAAAATCTTTGTTCGGAAAACACCCCAGTAATCAGAATGTTCTAGGAAATGAAAGACATACCACTGTTATCTTTTTTGTTGAAAATACAGTAAATTATTATGCAGGATGACAGGGGTTCCCAAATTTTTTCATATGACTGTATATGTCTGAAATATGCAATGTGATAGATTAGTCATTCAGAAATAGAGGAAAATTATTTAAATGTCTGTTGCAGATATATAAGAGTAACATTAAAGATGCACTTAAACGAACAAAGACATCTCTAGTTCAATTTAGTAATATCACTAACAATTAAACACATTCTTTTGGCATGCCAAAATGTTCAATTTTCAACTCAGTATTTCTCACACATGCTGTTCAATTTATATTAAAGATTGTACTAGCAAGTAAGTTACAAGTCAATCAAATACAAAACACTACATAAAAGTGATTCAGCATTCCTAAACAGGAGAGCATTAACAAATTCCCAATTATGTTAAGGTCAAGTGAGTTAGGATTCTTCCAGACAAGTATGATAAAGTGACATGCTACCAGGTTTAGTAGTGTAAATTATCACAATAAATTGTTAATTAGGCAATAATGTTTAATTAAGTATTATGATATACAGTGCTGTTGTGCTGATTGGAATTATTGTGAAATTTAAAAAGCCTGACAAATAACCAAAGGTTTTATTCTAATAAGATCTGAGCTCAGGCCATATTCAAGACATGTAACCCAGGGGGACATGTGTGTATTTTGACACTGCTAAGATTTTGACCTGGGTACATTTTATATAGACTAAGTGGTGACAGATTTGTGAAATGGATTAGATCATGTTTTGAGTGTCCCATTGCCTTTGCCATCTCAAATTATCTAGAAATGCAAACTTTTCAAAACATTGGTGATAACATGGATGTACTTCCTCCAGGTGCACTCTTCTGGCAGCACTTCCTGGTGTGCTGCCATCCAGGGCTCCGGGATCGCCCAGGCACCCCCTGGCTGTGGCCATGGATCCCAACAGGGTTGAGCTTCCAAGGTCCCTGGTCATCTGCCATAATGTGAAATATTTGATAGTAACTATCTGCATTTATTAAATTCAGCTTCATCTTGAAAAATAGTAACACAGTCATTATTCTTTTTGTGAGAACTACAACACTGGTGCTTAACAGAAAACTGGACTATAAGACATTCATTCTAAGATACTTTGTTTTCCGGGTGATCTCAGCTCTGAAACCAGGAAAAAAGCTTATCCAACATCCTTCAAAAAAAACATTTCTTTCCTCCTGGTGTTGCAAAGCACATTTTCATTAACCTGGCATTTTAGGATTTTAGCAATGAAGAGTCCAAAACAGTATTTACTTGGTATACAGTATGTGGAGTATGTGTGTGGTCATTTAATATCTACCCAGAGTGGTGGCTCTGAGGCTAAGGATCTATGGTGGTATTTGGAAGATTGCTGGGTCAAATCCTGTTACTGCCAGAAGGGATCCTACTTGAGCCAGGCCCTTAACCTAAAAATTGCTTCAGTGGAGCTGTACAATGGCTGACCCTGCACCCTCATCTCCAAAGGTCATGCAAATAGACAATTTCCCCACAGGGGTTAATAAAGTATATCAAAATCAAAATAAAAAATAGGGCACTGCCAGTTTGTGGATGTGGATGTGGAGTGCAGCCAAGGAACCTGACATGTGAGTTGTGTGAAACTGGCCCAACTACGCTATAAATAATGAAGGCTTGTCCAGTAATCTAATCTAATTTAATCTAATCTAAGGGGAAGCTCTCCATGAGAGACTTACTGCTTGAGCAGCAAAATAAAAGGGAAAGAATTCCTAGCTTCGAATAGTATTTTGTTTTTTTGACTAAGAGCTTCATTTTGCCAATGTAATGTCTTGATATAGGATGATTTCATCACAAAGACACTCCTAAATGACACTGATGATTCCCTTATTGTCTCCTAAAACAAAGACATCTGAAATCTCTGTGTCCTGTTAAAATCTTTGGTCAGTAGGATTGTTCAACTGTGTATGGTACACACAGGTATGTTTCTAAAACAGTGGCTGCTTATTTTAGCTGTTATATGCTCCACTTCTTATGTATGCAATGTTAACATCTTTTCCACTTGGATATTAATTACCTTCATTTCACTTCTGTTCAAAGTATCATGATCAGGGTTTTGTTTTAGATTTTTTATCAACTGTTATTGACCTAAAAAAAATTTTTGACCTTGTTTTAGGAATTTAGGGGTCAATTAATCCTGTGGTCCCATCTATTTTTGTGCTGGATACATTTTTTAACAATATTAAAAATTACTAATGATCTCGCAAATAACCATTTTCTTTTTCGTATGGGTGCTGCCATTTAGAGGAGTTTTCATTGATGGTTGATATATTGTTGTTAGATAAAGTCAACCAGAAGTGTGCTGTGTGTAACATATCTAGGTAAAGGGTATAAAGGTTGCATAGTGCACTTCTTAGTTATTTTGAAAAAGAAATTTGGTTAATTAATTCCAGTTTTTGTTATAAGCATTCAGCCTTAGTTGTTTGTTTTTTGTCTTTCTGGTTATGGCTTTATGCTAGTTACTTTGGCTATGATTCACCTCCAGATTCTTTATCCAACTAAATTCTACTGCTGCCCCATGCTGTCACTATACTAAACTCTATAAGATATGTGTGATTTCTTGGGCTATTAGTCTAAATACTCAGTTTCATAAGCAAGTTTTTTGTTTCTACATCATATTCTGTATTACCTTTTACATTATGTTCTTGTGACATCTTTTATCCATTCAGAGGTGACGGTGACAGTTAAATTCTAGTACTGTTAATCATAGTAATAATCAGTGACAATTTACAAGGCTAGCATCTTGGGCAAAACCAAGTACAGCACATAACGGTTATGTTGTACCAGTTATGTGAATGCAAAACAGCCTGAAAGATCTGTAGCTTGGATGCCCACAGCTAATTCTTTTTGCCCAAACCATCCTCCCCACTTGGACTATTAGCACTGTGTGTTAGAGAGTATCAGTTTTTGTAAACTAGAGCATTAACAATAATTATTGTTGGGAAAGAATTAAATGGAGTCGTTAACCAAATCTCTATTAAATATCTAGACCCAAAACACTAAGAAGAAAGCCAAATTGACAAACAAGTACAACAGTCAAAACCTGAATTCCAAAAATAAGACTTTATAATAGCACTTGTTCATCGATTGAATCTATATCTCAGACAAAGGAGTTGGTACTGCTGTAGTGTAATTCAATTGCTAATGTCAGTTGGGCAGTCCTTAGCAGCCAGACAAGATCCCTAAGCAACCTATTGCTTGTCAGGAGTCATTTTCAAAGTGGTGATGTGATGCAGTTAAAATTTAAATAGAAAAAACATTAAAAACTTTCCCAAATGAGGAAATAAAATTCAAACTCACAAATTAAAGCAAAACAATTTTCTAAGCAGTAAAAAATGGGTCCTCCAATTCTCAATAGTTTTGAGTCTCTTCTGTTACTGTAGCATTTTACTCATGATGGTCTGGTTCTTCAGGTTAATTGCACAGACTGATACTTATTTATGAGCACTGTAAGGGAAGAAGTCTAATCCAGATCTATTAAAATGTAGGAGGGTGTGGAAGATACGAGATAAAAGTAATGTTGGGGAAGACATGGCTTCAAGCATCCATAGCTAAATTCTAGTTAACCAGTACTCCTGTAAGTATCAAATGTATTTTCACTACAATGCATTATTTAATAGATGTGAACTGCAAAGTTCATTTTATTATTTATTGTAATTCTATTATTATTGTTTTCCTCTTCTAAGCTGTTAATTGACTATAGAGCAACAATTATTTAAGAGACAGATATTGTTGGTTTCCACATATATTAATCAGTTTCAACTTTGATTTCTGTGTGTTTTAGCAAATCTGTGTCTTTATATATACTAATAATATACTAATATAAAATTTATACCTGCATTTTATCTGAGAACTTGTCACAGCACTCTGCTTCTGCCACTCAGTGAAGAGCACCATACAAAAATAAACTAAACTGAATTTATTAGTTTACAACTTAATCAATGAACAGGCAAGAAGTGTCATTGCTACAGGATCGAACTGTGTAATGGTATTATATACCTTAATATTTAGATCCTTGAAATGTGTGAGTGATATCTAGCAACTATCACTACCAACACTGTTCAATGGTTAAATATGCATGGGCAAAATGTGCCAGCCTCAGGAAGACAAACAAGTCAGCACCACTCAAAACCCTAATTTTTTCTTTTAAAGTCAATTTAACTGCCCCAAGGTCATCAGAATTTAATCTTGTACAATTATTACATTTTCCGTGAACACAATGTTCAGCTCTTTGGATGCAGTAGTGACTATAATTTGACATGCAAACCTAAACCCAACCATACCTGGTCATGCTCTACTGATACTAGCTAATAACTATTGTCTAATATAATATTTGTTCAAGTCTTTATAGTTCTTTTCTTCTAGATAAAAAACGGCCGATTTTGGTGTCTGAATGGGCAACAGATAATTGGTTTCACTGTACGCAGTTTCTTAATTTGTGTTTGGTTTTAACCAAATCAGGAAGCAAAGTAAGAAATGATACAAGTTTAAAAACACAGTGAGGCAGTTCAGCAAAAGCTAGGCAAAAATATACAAAAGGTTAACAGTTAAGCAGAGTGCAAAATAAGAAGAGAAAATTGATAATCAAACAATTCCTGATTTTTGAGATTTTTGGAGAGTTATTCTCGTGGGACCAGTATATACTGCACGTCTGGCTCAGCAGGACTATAGGCGAAGCTAAAGGCATAATGCTAAACCACAGCTCTAAAACGTTCTTTCTTCCTTTCAAAACTCTCTGATCACATGACTAACACATAGTTAAAGTTAAGTAATGCAACTTAATAGGCAAGCAACATATAAAGAGAAAGGTAGGGTGAAGAGCAAGCTCTTACCTGACAACTAGACATAGAGAACGAGAGAACAAAACAAAACTTGAAACAGTTAACAACCCTGAACAACTGGTATTTTATATACAGGGAAAAGGATTCTTATGTTTTGTTCTCCCACTTTATTACTACCTTAACAAAATATAAATTTTTATTAACAATGTAAAACTATTATATATAATTAAACCATTTGCTTTCTTCTATTACATTTCAAAAGTGGTTCACTATTTCTTTATATAAAATGGTTATTTTATACACAGTTTCTATGTTAGTTATAACTAGGGACGTAAATTTTGATCACAAAAATGAATAACAATTAATAAATGGGAACACCAGATTAATAACACAGAAAGCAATGGAAGGATACATTTCTCAGAAACCGCTTTATCTATTCATTATGTATGTAAACATTTTCTTAACAATAAGTGAAGGCATGTCACATACTACATCTTTCCATTACTGAAAAGCATTTTATGTATTGTCAGACACGTACGCATGGGAGACAGTTTACAAGCTCAAATATAGGTTTTTCTCAGCCTGGACGGGAATTGGTGTTGTCCTCTGTTACTTTCTCCTTTTTTCTCTATGCAGACCATCAGAAAAGTCCGCCTCCTAATGACATCACTTCAAGCTCTCAAGATCGTGACTTCTAACAACTTCACTTTTCACTTCTAGCCCCACAAGATCCCTCCTCTTCCTATTTTACTAGTATCAATCTGCCATCTTATCTCTGTTTGACAATTCTGTTTTGAACTGCAGTCTGTAAAGATGTTATCACTTTTTGCTTTATTTTCATGTATATGGGGTAGAATTTCCCCAAACTGTTATGTGCTCTCCCAACTATTATTATAGTGACATAATAAGCAGGTTTCTCTGCTCGAAATGTCGGAGGAACAGGACTTCAACACAGATCTCACTAAAACTGCCACAGAACTAAAAGAGACACAAGTGTTCAATGTACCCTTTCTCACAAGCAAAAATATGTATGCTTTAATTGAAACTTTGAAGTGACACATAGCTGCCACTCAGTCTGAGTGTGCAGAAAGATCTGCTCACCAAATCTGGACAAGATGTGTCGCCCACTATGAGTCCGCTCACTGTGACACGGAGACCACAGAGTGACCCAAGGAGAAGTACACTGTTTCAAGTGCGGGGAAGTCAGGCATACCATCCCCAACTGCCCTCAACTCATTGAGCTGATGGACTGTTGCTAACACCTTGTAGCTGTCTAAAACCCAGCCTGATGACATTGATTTATTAATTTTTTTGTTGGGAATCCCAGGAACACACCCAGCCTTGGCCAGACTTACACCCACTCCCTAACAGAAAAAAAGCAAACAGCAATAAAATATAAATTGAAGAATATATTAAACAATAATAAAGGAAATCTAACCACACAAACCAAAACAATCCCACTACATTTCCCTTTCCAGCGATATACAATAAACACAAATTAAGCAACACCAAACAGCAAACAAAAAACACTCACGATAAAGTCCATAATAAAGTCCTTAGGAAACATCAACCAATGCAGTAAAATCATGAAGTTTGAATAATCCAGAGATCAGCTCGCTGTTAGTATATTTAAAGAACAGTCCTACTAGTAAATCCGGATGATGAAGAGTGGTGGGATCGGGAGCACTCCTTCTCCGAATGTCGACAAACAAACCAATTCAGTCCTCATGTAGCAGGCGGATATGAGATAGTTCATACACATGAACAGGAGATAATCCAGGACAAGAACAATAATTCACTGGCAAAGAATGGCAAGACAAAACAGACAGGTGACTCCAGACACAACACAACTTAGCTTCTTTTATAACTGCTAGCGACTGTTGGGAGATTAAGTCTTATTGCCCGGTACACTGCTACAGCCTTGTCTTTCCCTTGTACAGGAGTGGTGTTAGTTAACACTAGAATTACCAGAGGCTACGAAAAAACTCGTAATTCTGTCCCACCTTAAATCGCTTCTTAAATCCCTTCACACCTCTCCGCCAGCGCCCTTAGTCTTCTAAATGTGCTGATAAAGAGAAGCTTGGAGCAGCCGGCTATTCCATCCCCCCACCAATTTAGAACGTGCACGAACTTCTCTCAGCTCATGCCTTGATGGAGTATCTGGGAGTGAAGTGGAGTTTTAGAGTGGAAATAATAGGTTGTTATTTGGAACACACGCATTTCATGTCTGTTCCGTTTCTACAGTAATCTGTGTCAACACATTGTTAAAACAGAAACGTTTTTTTATATTCTACTAGTAGATGAAAAAATGTAGGCATAAACTATATAATGTATGAAGCCTGAAGTCCAAATAGCAAAGAAACATTTTCACAAGAATAACACAATTGCGCTTATATTCAAAAATATAACTGCAGAAACAAAAAGCCGCCTGAACATGCGACATTGACACCACTTTATTGTAACTGACTCTGTGGTTTAATAGACTCAGCCCCCGCTTGGGAATCAAGAGGTCACGAGTTCGATTCTGCGCCCCTCCGTTTTGAGAAGTAAACTGCTCTTAGTCTTACTGTTTTAGAATAAAAGCATTCATTTGATTTCAGTCTGTAACTGTGCTGGTGCAATTTATGATCCTTGTAAAGGTTAGCTTTTTTTTTTTAATTCACTTTTCATTCTCTCAGTCGCGTTCAGAATCAATCCATACAACCCCATCTGACACAGCTGTTTTCACTAAAGACGCGTTATAGCTCTGCAGTGTACCACGATGCATACTAACGCCAAACACATCCCCCACCCCCCGGGTTCTGACACACAAACGCTGGCGAAGCTGCCTTCTTCGAATCTCACCGTCACTTGCTTTTCTTTTTTTTCAGTTTTATTGTGTGTTCCTGCCAGTCCCGCATGTTGCTGTATGCTGTTTCTTTTGTACTCCAGGACATGCAGAGGAAAGAATGGTAAAGACCAGTAACTTCGGCGCTATATGCAATCATCAGACACTCCCCATCTGCCCGTGTCGTTCAAACACAGGAACATATATTGGTGTAAAAGTATAACAAAAGTGCACTTTTATTCAAGTGCACTTTTTCCATCGCCTTTTCCTGTAAGAAGCAATGTACACACTTCTCTCTATGCTGTGGTTTCTATTACACACCTGAAAGAAAGAGACAATACATGTGAAAATATAATCGCACTAATGCAATATTATTTGAAAACGAACAGTGTCAGATCGGGTGTGAATTTATGCAGGAACTGGAAATTCTCTGATGCGGGACCTTCCCCAGGGAAGAAAGTACAGTGTCAGGTGCTCATTCAGTGTAATAGAAACCATAGCACAGAGAGGTGTGTACACGGCAACAAGTACACGTGTCGTAAATATAGGAAGGACGGTCCTTGGGTGTGTGGGAACTGTTAATATTTGAATGTGATGATTTTATATAGCACGGAATGAAAATCTGCACTTCTTAGCATTGCACCATGCAAGCTGTCGTATCAATCGCCTACTGTAACTTGCTTTCTTTTTCTTGGTTATACAGGTAGTTTTGAATAAAAGTGCACTTGTTTTGTTTTCGAAATGAAGTGTCTGCGTGCACTTTTCGTGGCATTACACGTGTATTTTTTGAGCATGCCCGTTTGAGCAGTATAAAAGTATTGAAAAGTATAACAAAACAACGGGCAGATGGGGAGTGTCTGATGATTGCATATATCGCGCGAAACTTACTGCTCTTTACTATTCTCTCCTCTGCATGCCCTGGAGTACAAAAGAAACAGAATACAGCGCGCTATAGCTCTGCGTTGTACCACGATGCATACTAACACCCCCACCCGGTTCTGACACACAGACGCTGGTGAAGCTGCCTTCTTCGTATCTCACCGTCACTTGATTTTCTTTTTATTCAGTTTTATTGAGTGTTCCTGCCAGTCCCGCATGTTGCTGTATGCTGGATATTTTCACATGTATTGTCTCTTTCTTTCAGGTGTGTAATAGAAACCACAGCATAGAGAGACATTGCTTCTTACAGGAAAAGGCGATGGAAAAAGTGCACTTGAATAAAAGTGCACTTTTGTTATACTTTTACACCAATATATGTTCCTGTGTTTGAACGACACGGGCAGATGGGGAGTGTCTGATGATTGCATATAGCGCCGAAGTTACTGGTCTTTACCATTCTTTCCTCTGCATGTCCTGGAGTACAAAAGAAACAGCATACAGCAACATGCGGGACTGGCAGGAACACTCAATAAAACTGAATAAAAAGAAAAGCAAGTGACGGTGAGATACGAAGAAGGCAGCTTCGCCAGCGTTTGTGTGTCAGAACCCGGTTGGTGGGTGGGGGTTTTGGTGTTAGTATGCATCGTGGTACACTGCAGAGCTATATCGCGTCTTTAGTGAAAACAGCCGTGTCAGATGGGGTTGTATGGATTGATTCTGAACGCGACTGAGAGACTGAAAAGTGAATAAAAAAAAAAAGCTAACCTTTACAAGGATCATAAATTGCACCGGCTGTTACAGACTGAAATCAAATGTATGCTTTTATTCTAAAACAGTAAGACTAAGAGCAATTTACTTCTCAAAACGGAGGGGCGCAGGATCGAACTCGCGACCTGTTGATTCCCAAGCGGGGGCTGAGTCTATTGAACCACAGCTGCAGTTATAATAAAGTGGTGTCAATGTCGCATGTTAAGGCGGCTTTTTGTTTCTGCAGTTATATTTTTGAATATAAGCGCAATTGTGTTATTCTTGTGAAAATGTTTCTTTGCTATTTGGACTTCAGGCTTCATACATTATATAGTTTATGCCTACATTTTGTCATCTACTACTAGAATATAAAAAACGTTTGTTTTAACAATGTGTTGACACAGATTACTGTAGAAACGGAACAGACATGAAATGCGTGTGTTCCAAATAACGATCTATTATTTCCACTCTAAAACTCCACTTCACTCCCAGATACTCAATCAAGGCATGAGCTGGGAGAAGTTTGGCACGTTCTAAATTGGTGGGGGGATGGAATAGCCGGCTGTTCCAAGCTTCTCTTTATCAGCACATTTAGAAGATAAAGGACGCTGGCGGAGAGGTGTGAAGGGATTTAAGAAGCAGTTTAAGGTGGGACGGAATTACGAGTTTTTTCGTAGGCTCTGGTAATTCTAGTGTTAATGGGCACAAAGTTACCACACTTACAGATAAGGGAAACACTTCTATTATTACTCATTGTTATGAGTTATCGCAACAATGTCTTAATGGAAAGACCAGTCTATTCATAGAGTAATCCAGTGGTAATGGTCCACCACTTGCATCATCAATTACGATGGTACCTTAAGGGCACTGCAGGTGGCAGTACTCTGAAGTCCACCGGATCCAGTAATACAAGAGCAAGACTGGCTGGAAAGTAAAAGAGAGTTAACACAACTCTTTGGGCTTTGTTATGGACAGAGATATTACGCATAAAACTGTCTCCATGCTGTGCACATATTTGGCAACGAGAAATCACGTGCCACCCAGTGTGACGTGGTGGAGATCGCACAGTCGCAGCCAGAACCAACACAAATTGTTGTTGCGTGGTCATAGTCAAAAACCCCACTATTTGAGGTCAGTCACAATCCTCTCACTAATTTATACGTTCAATTTAGGCAAACTCCAGCCTTCTTTAAAAGGGAACGATGGAATGACAACTTCCTTAAGTTTGCCAAAAATGCAGTAGTACAAGTAAATAGCCAATGCACCCAATCCCCATGCCATCAGGGCCCCACTTTGTTATAAATAATCATTTATTATATAGGGTAGCTGAACATGAGGGGGAGGTGAGGTCATGGATGTTAGTAGTGCAGACTTACCTGCAGTAGATCTGTGAGTTAGCACACACACATCTGCGTCAATCTGGGAGCCAACAAAACGCTACAGTGTATAAGGAACCACTTTTAATACCCAGTGTGATAATAGAGGTCCACATTTGTCGGTGTTTTAAAATAAATAAATAAATAATGGATGTGCTCATGCTGAGGATTGGAGCAGATGCAGGCTACTGTATTTGCAAAGAAAATAGCTAGTCTCTGCATTGATGCGAGGCAGTTAGCCAGCTGTGAGTTTCCTATATGGAGTTTCCAGTGTATAAATGGGGAGCACTGGAGCAGAGAAGTGGAAGACCGAGAAAAGACGAGAGAGAAAAAAAGAGACGGAAAGAATAACGGAGATTAAAATAAAGGAATGGGGAAAGAAAGTAAAGATGGGCAGAGAGTGAGAGAGGTAGTGTATGGAGAGAAGCATGCGGAGGGGTTTGAAAAGGGTAGTCAGGTAAAAACTCTTGTCAGGTGGAGCCAGAATTCGGCAATAGTAGTAGCAGAGGAAGGTTCAGAGTGGGCGCTTCATGGCTGCAGTGAGGATCCATGTCAGGAAGCGGTCGAGGATATCTCAGTTTCAGGAAGGAATGACAGAGGCAGAAGCAAGACTCTGGAAGGGAGCCTCATGGGGTTAGATAAAGGTAGTTCACACTTGTTGGTGTTAATGCCTCTTTTCGCTGCAAGACTCTATTAGCGTAAGCCAAGGACACGTTTCTTTTTAAAGGGACACCGTGACTCCGAGGTTTTTAAAAGAATGCCTGCATCAGTTTTTAAGCTTATTTGTAGAGAATTGCTTGATGAATTATTTATTGGATTATTCTAATCTCTACAATAGACACTTTCATTTTAAGTATTATTTATTTAGTGAAGACAATGTCTATGCCTTGCACTTTGTTTGAACATTTTCTTTGGTTAGAATTTTTAATAAAAGCACTTGGCACCTTTACACCTACCCCTTGCAATGTGCGTCGTCATTTGCCCAGCTTGTCCTGGTTACGTTGCTGGCAGTTGCGAGATCAGAGACTGTGGGAGTGTGGAGCTGACCCGCACCATCATATTTGGTGGCAGTAGCGGGATGAGCTGACGTCGGATGGAATAAAAACCCAATGGCTGTAATTAATTTTATTCTCATTTTAAGTACTGCTTTTAAACGCATGGATGTTCACTGTTTTTAATATCTGTTTTACTTGTCCTGGTTTTACGAGGGTGGGGCAACTTTTTTTATTTTTTTACAAATGGATTTGCTTTAGTGCTTTTATTGGTTTTATTGCAGTGCAGGGCCTTGCCACGGACATTGACCAGCAGTCGCTCTGGCCTGGGAGGACGTTGGAGCCTTCCCATGAAACTGGGGTCTTGTGGAGAGGGGTGTGTTAAGAGTGGTCCAAGGTGACAAGCTGATTTTAAATAAGCACGCACCGCAAAGTGCAGGCTCTAATTGGGCATGGTGAGTGCGCGAAATGCGCTTTGCTCCAGGAACTAATGGGGGGGCGCCTGCTGAATTCAGAAGACATGTGCAAGTGCGTGCGTCAGGCAGGTGCTTCATTAGCTCTTTGGAGGGAGCATCGCATGCACACCTGCGCCCCATTGGGAGTGTCAATATAAATTGAGTTGGCACAGTAGAGAGGAGACGAAGAAAAAAATGAGGAGAGATAGAGCGAGAGAACACAGAAACAGGGTGGGGAATGAGCAGCAGCAGGTGGACAGAGAGAGATGCGATCATGGGCTCAACGAAGGAGCAATGGAGTAGAATTCCAGGGGCTGGTTCGCCCCACTGATTGTTTTGTAGAGTGGGTGCAAGCATGGTGGAGTCCTCCCCAGCGATCTGAGGTACAACCGTGGGAGTGTGAAGGATGACGGGAGGATGACCGACCCCGGGCAGTCTGGCCAGAGCCATGCGAGAAAGCCAAGACGGGGGTCGAAGATGGAGTTGTACTGGGCTTAAGTACCTAAAGGTTTTGATTTTTCATTTCTCATTTTATGTATGGATTTATCTCATGGAATTCACTTTTTTAATATCTTTATTTCTTGAACTCATGACAACTGCACCTATGGACACTGTGGTCTTTTTGGTTTTTTATTTTTCTTAATAATAAAAGCACTATGGCACTTTTATACCTACTCATTGCTATGTACATCCTCATTTGCCTGGCTCGTCCTGGTTACATTACTGATGGTTGCAGGATCATAGAATTAGTACTGTGGAACCGACTCACACCGTCACAGCCAGGAATCAATTAGGAGGTCTATCACTTCTGTACTTCCTGTCTGGAATGTCAGTTGAGGCAGATTCCTAGGAAGGACCTCTGATTCCTATTTCCTTGGTTGACATTTCCTTCGAGCACATATACACAGGGTGGAATTCCCCAAACCTTTATGCTCTCTCCTGAGTATTGTTTCAATATGTTTGAGATTCAGTCACATGCACAGACTGCAAACTGTCAGACCAGGAGGCAAAAAAAGTCACTTTGACAGCACACAAGTCTTCAGAATATGTTCAAGTAGTTTCTTGCCATAAGGTACAGTATATGTTAAATCTGTCACTGATTGCGAGATATTGATATTGAGGCCAAATTTGAGGTGTGGGACTAGCATGGTAAATTAGCTAAAAGAATGTTTTGTGTGTTATCATGAACATATGTAACTACTTGGTCTATGAATCTCAATGTCCAGTTAGCTGAATGGCAATTCTGGCACCAGTTCATGTGCCAGGAAAATTTGAAGTTTGCAGCAAAACCAATTTCTAATGACAACCTTATTCTACTGTATGCGCCAGTATGTTATTGTGATGTAACTCTCTGTTATTAATGCACTGCAAGTGTCAATTTTAGTGCAAACTTATTGACTGGATATTCAGCTCTTGTGCTTGCTGGGTAACATTTGTTAAATACTGTATATAGCTGTTGACAATACTTACAAATGTAATGTAATAATCTAGCTAAAGTTAACTGATTAGCTATTGAAAGCCTTAGCTGTCAACCATGTTGATTGATAACATGTTTTGTTATATTGTTGTACACAATTTTTTCTTTAGATGTATGATCAATTTGTATGTAATGTATTGCTAAAATGGGATCTGAATTTCTACATTATTACCATCTTGCTCACAGTGCTCTAAAATTGAGCTATATTCATTTTGCTTAATTTTCAATGAACCCATCTATTCTACTTCAGGATGTAGAATGATGCAAAATATAGCTTTAATATTTCTCTTGTCGCTGTTTTAAAAGACAACACATCAAAGCAAGTCTATCACAGAAATTGTGACACAAGGTACAGCAACTGGAGTTCCCAAAACAAATTTAAATTAATCTTGTAATCAATAAGATTGCTGAAAGTTTACAACAAATGATATTCAATGATTACTTGTTAACATCACCACATTAACCTGTTGATTCTACACGTATTTACTACAAGTCCATA
Source organism: Polypterus senegalus (assembly GCF_016835505.1). Taxonomy (NCBI): domain Eukaryota; kingdom Metazoa; phylum Chordata; class Cladistia; order Polypteriformes; family Polypteridae; genus Polypterus; species Polypterus senegalus. The sequence continues at coordinate 142,147,527 of NC_053160.1, forward strand.
ACATTTAATAGCATATATTTTTATCTTTATTTTACTCCTCTAGTGCTACCTTTTTAGCAACATTTCATATCCAAATGATGTGAATATTAAATTGGTGAAGTTAAATTAGGCTAATTAAGATGCAACTGTAAATTGGCCCAATATGAGTAAATGCTCCCTGTGAGGGACTGATGCTGTACCTAGTGATGGTTCTTACCTTTGCATCCAGACGGATCTTCAATTCAAATGCTTCATCCCATGAAAACATGCTTCCTGTGCATGCACACCTGATTTTCTGGAAGTATTTAGTTAACAATACTTCAGCAAAAATATATATGCTTTGAATGTTGTGAGAGTATGACTGGATAACTTGAAAAGCTGCCTCACAGCAAGGGGGTCCCGGGTGTTCCCTGCCTTAAATTTGCATGTTTTTCTGGTGGGTTTACTCTGCATGCTTCAGTTTCCTTTCAAAGTCATGTAGGATGTGGGGGTTTGTTATACTATATTGACCCTAGTGCATGTATTACTCATATTAACCCTGTGATGTGCTGGCACCCCGTTCAGGATCTGTTCCTGCCTCAGACACAATGCTTGCTGGGATGGGCACAACCCCTGAACGGATGGCATAATTAAACATGTATAATGAAGATTTTTTTAAAGTTCTGAACACTCCGTGGTCTAAGTTTATAACTAGTTTTAATTTCACAAAGACGTTTATCGTGTGGTAATTGGTTATGTGGAGAAAGAAAAAGGAAGGATAGGCATTGGGGGGTTTGGTACGTCAAACAGCATGCATGCAATAAAGAAAGCCCGCTCAGAAGAACATCCATCGAATTATGTGTTCGTGTCTCTGACCACCAGATCACAAACTCAACATTTACACAATATTTAAGTTAAACCTGTGCGATACCCATTCATACATCGAGTTTTTTGGTGTCTCGTCACATCAACCATAAAGTTCTCTACACTGAACATACACCTGGGGACCCCTTACTGCGAGGGAGCAGCACTACTGCCACACTTCCGTGCATGTTTAATACATGCTTTAAAGCATTTCATCATGAAAATAATATCAAGTATTTATCTTAGCATTCTAAATTTTCAGAGAGGAGGAATATCATGAAGTTAATGTATTCTTTGCGGCAATCGATGCCTGGGCCTCCTCTTAGTGCAGAGGAAGTCAGTTTAAGAAGTGCGTAGTGATTAACAACTAGGTCGGGGAACACTTAACACAAAGTATTTAATGTGCTACATTAACTTATGACAGGTTTAGAGAAAATCTAGTAAATTAAACATTGATTTTAGGATGAAGTTTAGTTTACGACATTCTACTTTAGTGGCAAAATAAGTACGAGAATAAAGTGGAAACATTGACTTTAATCTCGACATAAACAGCGAGAATAAAGTGGAAATGTCGAGAATAAAGTCAACATGTCGACTTTATTCTCGACATATAGTTTTTTTTCTGCACTGTGTTCGGATTATTTTTTGTTCACTGTGGCCCTAATACACTTTCGTAGGGCCATACCACAAATAGCATTATAAATGCAAGTTGCAGTTTTATTATTTACTAGCAAAATACCCGCGCTTCGCAGCAGAGAAGTAGTGTGTTAAAGAAGTTATGAAAAAGAAAAGGAAACATTTTAAAAATAACGTAACATGATTGTCAATGTAATTGTTTTGTCACTGTTATGAGTGTTGCTGTCATATATATATATATATATATACAGTATACACACACATAAAGATATACTGTATATACATACAGTACACAGCATAAATGAGTACACCCCCTTTAAAAAGTATGAATTTAATCAGTAGCTCAATGAACAAAAGAACAATTTCCAAAATTTTCACAAGGCTGAGTTTAACTGAACACTTGTTTTAACACCATAACATGAAATTAAGGTTAATAATATAACTTTGATCACAAATTCTTCAGTTATACTCAAATTGGTTGAAGCAAAAAAAGAAATAAACCCCACAACAAAAAATACTACATCTAGTATTTTGTATAACCACCGTGATTTGTAAGGACAGCACCAAGTCTTCTAGGCATGGAATGAACAAGTTGGCGACATATTGCAAAATCTATCTTTTTCCATTCTTCAAGAATAACCTCTTTTAGAGCCTGGATGCTGGATGGAGAGTAATGCTCAACTTGTGGCTTCAGAATTCCCCACAGGTGTTCGATTTGGTTCAGATAAGGAGACGTACTTGGCCATTCAATCACCTTCACCTTGTTCTTCTTCAGAAATGCAACGGTAGCTTTAGATGTGTGTTTTGGATCATTGTCGTGTTGGAAAAATGCACGACGACCAAGTGAACGGAGTGATGGCAGCATCTTCTCCTTCAGTATAGAGCAGTACATTGTTGAGTTCATGATACCATCAATGAAATGCAGCTCCCCAACACCAGCAGCACTCATGAAGCCCCACATAAGGGCACTGCCACCACCATGTTTCACTATAGGCACCATGCATTTTTCTTTGAAATCCTCATCTTTACGACGCCATACAGTTTTGAAACCATTAGTTCCAAAAACAGAGATCTTTGTCTCATCACTCCAGAGTATAGAGTCCCAGTAGTCTTCATCTTTTTCAGCATGGGCCCTAGCAAATTCTAGGCATGCTTTTTTGTGCATGGGCTTTAGGAGCGGCTTCCTTCGTGGACGATACCCATGCATGCCATTCCTCTGCAGTGTGTGCCGTATGGTGTCACGGGAAACAGTTACTCCAGTTTGGCTTTCTACTGCTTTAGCTAACTGCAGTGAACTTGCACGGCGATTTTCTTCAACCCTTCTCATCAGAAGACGCTCCTGTCGAGATGTTAACTTCCGTGGACGACCTGGATGTCTCTGTAAGATGGTTGCACTTCCATTTTTCTTACATTTTTGGATCACTTTTGCTACAGTATTTTGACTGATATGTAAAGCTTTACTGATCTTCTTGTAGCCCTCACCTTTTTTGTGTAAAGTAATGATTTCCTTTCTCAGATTTTTTTACATTTCTCTTCCATGTGGAGCCATTGTTGACAGCATGAAATGGGAAGGGCTTTTCTTTATTAAGTAATGCCCTTTTATAGTCACCTGTCTGCTGGACACCTTTTAAATGAATCATTAGACTCACCTGTGGTTGAATGCCTGTTAATTAGAATTTTCTAGTCTTAAGTGTGGCTTTTCTCCTAAGACTATAATTGGGGTGTACTCATTGTTGCAACATGGGCTTGAATGAATTTGTTAGGAAAATCACTTTTTTTGTGTGTGCAAATTAACAAATCTTGTTTGCAATCAATGGCCCACATTTGTGGGAGTATTTTGTAGTACAGTATCTCATAGAAAATGTTGATACTAAAAGGAAACTAAAGGTTTTCTGACAAATGCAGTGGGGTGTACTCATTTATGCTGAACACTCTATATACATATATATATATACATATCTACATATATATATATACATATACACATCCACATATATACATATATATATATATATATATATAAATACACATATCAACATATATATACACATATATATACATATCTGTCCGTCTTGAGAGACGCTGTTATTTCTCCAAGATTATAAATAACAATGCTAGTAATCCCAGAGTCTTATTTTCTACAATCGATCGCCTACTAAACCCAGGTAACTCAAAGGAATGCCTCCTAAGTACTTCCAGTAAAACCTGTGAGGCTATCGCTGTATTTTTTAATCAAAAAATGAATGATATTAGAAATAACATAATATATCCCTCCAACACTAAGGATCCTCCTAAACCCCAGCATTCTGTTATAAACAAATTAAACTCTTTCACTAGGATAGATTTACAAAAAATAATATCTCAATTAAAATCCTCCACCTGCATCCTTGATCCAATTCCAACAATGTTTTTCAAAGAAGTATCGGGTGCTAATTGACAATATTCTTGACATAGTAAATTCGTCATTAGATACGGGGGCTTTCCAGAATGTCTTAAGACTGCTGTAGTTAAACCCCTTCTTAAGAAACATAATCTTGACCCCTCGGCTCTTGAAAATTTTAGACCCATCTCTAACCTGCCTCTCTTAAGTAAAGTTCTAGAGAAGGCAGGCATTATGCAGTTAAATGACCACCTCAATAAACATGCTATTCTTGATAAATTTCAGTCGGGTTTTAGAACAAACCACAGCACAGAAACTGCACTCGTTAAAGTAGTAAATGACTTGTGAGTGAATGCAGACAGAGGCCATTTATCTGTTCTCCTCTTAGATCTGAGTGCTGCATTTGACACCATTGATCACAACATTCTTAGAAATCGCCTTAAGTCAATGGGTGGGCCTCTCTGGCACAGTCTTAAATTGGTTTGAATCCTACCTGACAGGGAGAAAATTTTTGTTAGTTGTGGTAATTACAACTCGAAGACACATGATATCCAATATGGTGTTCCACAAGGCTCTATCCTGGGTCCGCTGTTATTCTCAATCTACATGCTTCCGTTAGGTCAGATTATCTCAGAGCACAATGTGAGCTACCACAGCTATGCTGATGACACACAGCTGTATCTATCAATAGCACCTGATGACCCCGATTCTATTGATTCACTAACACAATGTCTGACTTGTATCTCAGAATGGATGAATAGTAACTTTCTTAAGTTAAATAAAGAGAAAACTAAAATCTTAGTGATTAGCAATAATGGATACAATGAGGCTATTAGAAATAAACTGGATACATTAGGATTAAAAGTCAAGACGGAGGTAAAAAGCTTAGGGTAATTGTTGACTGTAATCTGAATTTTAAATCGCATATTAATCAGATCACTAGGACAGCATTTTTCACTTAAGAAACATAAGTAAAGTTAGACCTTTTATATCACTGAAAGATGCTGAGAAATTAGTTCACGCGTTTGTTTTCAGTCGACTAGATTACTGTAACGCACTCCTCTCAGGACTACCCAAAAAAGACATAGTTTGCAACTAGTGCAGAATGCAGCTGCTAGAATCCTAACTAGGAAAAGAAAATCTGAACACATTACTCCAGTTTTGATGTCACTACACTGGTTACCTGTGTCATTCAGGATTGACTTTAAAATTCTGCTTATGGTTTATAAAGCCTTAAATAATCTCGCCCCATCTTATATATCAGAATGTCTGACACCTTATATTCCAAATCGTAACCTCAGATCCTCAAATGAAGGTCTCCTTAGAATTCCAAGAACAAAGCTTAAAAGAAGTGGTGAGGCGGCCTTCTGCTGCTATGCACCTAAAATCTGGAATAGCCTGCCAATAGGAATTCGCCAGGCAAATACAGTAGAGCAGTTTAAAACACTGCTGAAAACATATTACTTTAACATGGACTTTCTATAACTTCAATTTAATTTAATTTAACTTAATCCTGATACTCTGTATGTTCAATTTCCTTATAATAACTACTCATGGTGGCTCTAAAATCCGTACTGACCCCTACTCTCTTTTCTGTTTCTTTTTCCGGTTTCTTTGTGGTGGTGGCCTGCGCCACCTCCACCTACTCAAAGCTTCATGATGCTCCAACAACGATGGATGGATTTAAAGGCAGAAGTCTACGTGACCATCATCATCATCAAGCTCTTCCGTGAGAACCCTAAATCCAAAGAGGACTGTTTCATTTATGTTAGGTAGAATGCCCAGAGGGGACTGGGCGGTCTAATGGTCTGGAATCCCTACAGATTTTTTTTTTCTCCAGCCGTCTGGAGTTTTTGTTTTTCTGTCCCCTGGCCATTGAACCTTACTCTTATTCGATGTTAATTAATGTTGATTTATTTTGTTTTCTTATTGTGTCTTTTATTTTTCTATTCTTTATTATGTAAAGCACTTTGAGCTACTGTTTGTATGAAAATGTGCTATATAAATAAATGTTGTTGTTGTTGTCTACATATAGTGTATATACATATACAGTGGTGTGAAAAACTATTTGCCCCCTTCCTGATTTCTTATTCTTTTGCATGTTTGTCACACAAAATGTTTCTGATCATCAGACACATTTAACCATTAGTCAAATATAACACAAGTAAACACAAAATGCAGTTTTTAAATGATGGTTTTTATTATTTAGGAAAAAAAATCCAAACCTACATGGCCCTGTGTGAAAAAGTAATTGCCCCCTTGTTAAAAAATAACCTAACTGTGGTGCATCACACCTGAGTTCAATTTCCGTAGCCACCTCCAGGCCTGATTACTGCCACACCTGTTTCAATCAAGAAATCACTTAAATAGGAGCTGCCTGACACAGAGAAGTAGACCAAAAGTACCTCAAAAGCTAGACATCATGCCAAGATCCAAAGAAATTCAGGAACAAATGAGAACAGAAGTAATTGAGATCAATCAGTCTGGTAAAGGTTATAAAGCCATTTCTAAAACTTTGGGACTCCAGCGAACCACAGTGAGAGCCATTATCCACAAATGGCAAAAACATAGAACAGTGGTGAACCTTCCCAGGAGTGGCCGGCCGACCAAAATTACCCCAAGAGCGCAGAGACGACTCATCCGAGAGGTCACTGAAGACCCCAGGACAACGTCAAAAGAACTGCAGGCCTCACTTGCCTCAATTAAGGTCAGTGTTCACGACTCCACCATAAGAAAGAGACTGGGCAAAAACGGCCTGCATGGCAGATTTCCAAGACGCAAACCACTGTTAAGCAAAAAGAACATTAGGGCTCGTCTCAATTTTGCTAAGAAACATCTCAATGATTGCCAAGATTTTTGGGAAAATACCTTGTGGACTGATGAGACAAAAGTTGAACTTTTTGGAAGGCAAATGTCCCGTTATATCTGGCGTAAAAGGAACACAGCATTTCAGAAAAAGAACATCAAATCAACAGTAAAATATGGTGGTGGTAGTGTGATGGTCTGAGGTTGTTTTGCTGCTTCAAGACTTGGAAGGCTTGCTGTGATAGATGGAACCATGAATTCTACTGTCTACCAAAAAATCCCGAAGGAGAATGTCCGGCCATCTGTTCGTCAACTCAAGCTGAAGCGATCTTGGGTGCTGCAACAGGACAATGGCCCAAAACACACCAGCAAATCCACCTCTGAATGGCTGAAGAAAAACAAAATGAAGACTTTGGAGTGGCCTAGTCAAAGTCCTGACCTGAATCCAATTTAGATGCTATGGCATGACCTTAAAAAGGCGGTTCATGCTAGAAAACCCTCAAATAAAGCTGAATTACAACAATTCTGCAAAGATGAGTGGGCCAAAATTCCTCCAGAGCGCTGTAAAAGACTCAATGCAAGTTATTGCAAACGTTTGATTGCAGTTATTGCTGCTAAGAGTGGCCCAACCAGTTATTAGGTTCGGGGGCAATTACTTTTTCACACAGGGCCATGTAGGTTTGGATTTTTTTCTCCTAAATAATAAAACCATCATTTAAAAACTGCATTTTGTGTTTAATTGTGTTATATTTGACTAATGGTTAAATGTGTTTGATGATCAGAAACATTTTGTGTGACAAACATGCAAAAGAATAAGAAATCAGGAAGGGGGCAAATAGTTTATCACACCACTGTATACTGTATATACATATCTACATATATATATACACATACATACATACGTATATATATATATATATATATATATCAATCATATCATATCAATCAATCAATCAATCAACATTTATTTACACTGTATATAGCAAAATCCCCACGCTTTGCAGCGACGAAGTACAGCTTTTAAATTTTTATTAAGAAGAAAAGAAAACCTTTTTCAACTGAGGGAAAATATACCAATAACTATTTGTTAAGGATCTCTTTGTATACCACATTGTCAGTTCAGCACTCTGGTTCTAATATGACGAAGCTGTGTGAGCTTACTCTTGAGAATGCAACATATAGTTGTCCAAGAGAAAAGCAATCTTGCCTCAAATCAATGGCAACCTTTTGTAGGGTCTGTCCCTGAGACTTACTAATTGTCATCGCGAAGCAGTGCCTTACTGGAAATTGGAGGCATTTGAATTGAAATAAGAGATCAGAGGGTGTAATGGTGATGCGAGGAATACATTCAGAGTGTGGCGCTGAGCTGTTTTTTTGTGAAGCTACCTCTACACAGCTTCTCCGCTGTTTTATAAATGAACGCCATATAAGGCCGTCCTTTCTCCTTGCTTCGTGGTTCTGTACTGTTTTATTGATCGTTTATTATGATTGTTATAGTTATTGTGTAGCTATTTGAGACTTACTTTACTGTTCAGGGGCGGCACGGGGGCGCAGTGGTAGCGCTGCTGCCTCGCAGTTAGGAGACCCGGGTTCGCTTCCTGGGTCCTCCCTGCGTGGAGTTTGCATGTTCTCCCCGTGTCTGCGTGGGTTTCCTCCGGGCGCTCCGGTTTCCTCCCACAGTCCAAAGACATGCAGGTTAGGTGGATTGGTGATTCTAAATTGGCCCTAGTGTGTGCTTGGTGTGTGGATGTGTTTGTGTGTGTCCTGCGGTGGGTTGGCACCCTGCCCAGGATTGTTTCCTGCCTTGTGCCCTGTGTTGGCTGGGATTGGCTCCAGCAGACCCCCGTGACCCTGTGTTCGGATTCAGCGGGTTGGAAAATGGTTGGTTGGTTGGTTTACTGTTCAGGTACCAATTTCCTTTATTCAATCCGAGGCTTCTCCACTATTTTTTGTTCGTTAATTACAATTATAGTTATTTATTGATTCCCCTCTTTAGCTGACTGCCTGCTCATATAAGGCGCTCCGCTGTTTTTTTTGTGAAGCAGCCTTTACACGGCTTCTCTGCTGTTTTATAAAGAATGACATATAAGGCCATCCTTTTACCTTGCTTTGCCAAGGAAGCAGCCTTTTTATTTAATCCACCCGTTCTCCGCTGTTTTATTGTTCGTTTACTACAATTGTTATAGTTCTCTTTGTATAGCACGTTGTCAGATCAGCACTCCGGTTGTAATATGACCAAGCAGTGCAAGCTTACTTTTGAGAATGCAACGTATAGTTGTCCAGGAGAAAAGCAATCTTGTCTCAAATCAATGGCAGCCTTTTTTAGGGTCTGTTCCTGAGACTTATCACTTGTCATCGCGAAGCAGAGCCTTAATGGAAAATGTAGGCATTTGAATTGAAATGGAAAATCAGAGGGTATAACGGGGATGCGAGGAATAAATTCAGAGTGTGGAGAAACTCTAGAGACAGCGTGTGTATTAACTTGTGGATTTTTCTGCGAGTATTTAGTGGCAGCGTGACAAAGTTGCTTCCACAAGACCGTGTAAGCTTTGGAGCTCAGCTCGGAGCATATTCTTTTCCTACCTTGTCAATTGTGTAATGCGTTTTTTGAACAGGTTTGATGCATGGAAGTGATCACTCGTACTGCGTTCAGTCAGTTCACGTGAGCTGCTCTCTTGTGTGATGTTGCGATGTCCACGGCTTTATTTAATGTTAGCTAAGACCCGGCACTTAAAAGTTTCTCGCTACAGCAATTTTATCTCAGTTCGTCAGTATGCATGACAAAGCGGCAGTGGGAGCGTGGCTATAAACTTAATTTAAACTAACGGTTTGCACCGTGCTTTGTTTCCGCAGTAGCTGCACTTATGAATATGCTTGTATGCGTTTTTTCTTCAGCGATCTTTGGAGCTCTTCCTTGTTTTCTACGTACTGCGTTCATAGTCAGTTCACGTGATTACGTGGGAGGCGTGATGATGCGACATGCAACTCTGTCTCCCATGGCCATCGAGATACAGTTTATTACAGTATATGGATAAAAATAAGTTCCAGTTATGACTATTAGGCGTAGAATTTAAAAATGAAACCTGCCCAACTTTTGTAAGTAAGCTGTAAGGAATGAGCCTGCCAAATTTCAGCCGTCAACCTACATGGGAAGTTGGAGAATTAGTGATGAGTGAGTGAGTGAGTCAGTGAGGGCTTTGCCTTTTATTAGTATAGATGTATATAGCTTAACGTGAAGCAAGGTCCATATTAATGCAATTTGCCTTAATGATGGTTCAGTTGGTAAAGATGCCATCACCAAGTTGCACTTGTTTTATTTTACTTTTATTTGGTGAATACTGCATATAATGCACCTGGGCTTGAAGTAATAGTATTATTACTGGAAGTTGCACTTTTATTTATTTTATTGTTATTATTTACTAGTTTAAATATTATGCAGTTTAATGATGGTAAAGTTGTTTAAAAAGTCACTTTAACGTGTCAATGGACGGAGATTGTTAACATTAACAGAAAGTGTAGTTAGTTTACAAAAAATATTTACTATTTATTCCTTTTCTAAGACATGTTCAATGCAATACAACTTTTGACAAGCACCTCTGGATATTTTACTAAGTCTAAATTCCTCTTTGGATGGTTGAAAATATGTTGTCAAAATTTTAGTTTAAGTTGTTTGCATAATTTGTTCAATAAAAAGGTTCTATATTTTGACTGCAACTGTCGTGCAATGTGATTCATTCTCTTCATTTGTACCACCATCTTAAAAAATTTCAATTTATGGGGCCAAGCAAACCTGTATTAATATTGGTGTGCACATTAAAACTTTTTTTTGTATAATTCTCTTGACAGTGGAATAGGTTATTCTTAACCAGTCTACTGCAGTAATTGTAGTGGAAAATGTGGTTAACATCCACTCATGCATGGGGAAAAAAATACAGTTGAATACTGTGAAACTGGTATAATTTAGAAAAATACTGTGATATAGAATTTTGGTCATACCACCCAGCACTACTTGCACCCAAATTCACCAAAACAAATTTGTACTACTGCATCAATTAATTACTGAGTTTTCTACCTCACTCATGAACAACACCCTGAGATACTTGAACTTCTTCATCAGAAGCAGTTACCTCTCCCTTACCTGCAATGAAGAGATCTACTCTTTTGTAAGAGAAGGCTATGACCTCAGATCTAAAGGCATTAAGTCTCAAGCAGACCACATATTACATATCTACTGCAGGGTGCAGTGGAGAAAATCATCTGATAAAACCACAAAATGGCAGAGATTCAACCTTTAGGTTAACTATTCAGATAAATCTCTAAACTTTAGCTATGCTTTAATATCTTATCTAGACACATTTACAAACTTGAGACAGGAAAAGAAATAATCTTGAATGAGTCTCAACATTAAAGAGATCTGATTTGACATTAAGTGTACAAACACAACTATTGTTATACAGTATAAACAGAAGGTCTATTAAACAGCATTAAATAGCATAGATCAGCAGCTCTAGAATCACACAATCGTTTTGCACTTTCACAAGAAACACAGGACTGCAGTAGTGATATCAAAGCAGTATCTAACAAGTAGAGGGGACAACAGAAATTTTGTCACCAGAAACAAACAATATATATATTAAATAGCTTTCATATGTAACACTTATCAATTTTAGAAAACCTTGTGGGATAGCCAGTGATTTAAACATAGTTAAAGAATACTTCCTTTGCAACTGCCTCTGTGCTTGTACCAGGGAATGTCCACTGAGAAAAACACAAAAGGCAAAATAACGGCACAAAGTGATTATATAACTTCTAGCCTATAACAACAATTTGATGGCCACTAAGAGCTGAAAATTGTAGAATAGGGAAGGGAAGTCTGATCTGTTCTACTCAGCTTTGCAAACAAACTGCTGTGAAAATTACCATATGGATGTTGCCATTCTATAAATATCTTGACATACTGTATAAATTACCACTGATATGATTTTGGATGATGATGTCCCTGAAAATTGTAGTACATAGAAATATAAAAGTAATATATGCTATATCGATAGGACTAATAGTTTTTCATCTTGTTTATTTAGTAAACACGTTTAATGATTGCTTGGTTTATTTAGCAAACACTTTTAATGATTGCTTGGTAATGCAAGAATCAGTGCAAGTACAATGCAGCACGGCTATTATACTTTTGCCTTTTTATATTAGTTTATATCCAATGACCTTACTTGGAAATTCAGTTTAATTTTAGTTTTCCTTCATTGTGTATTTTTTATTTCACAAAAACATTTCTATTATATTTTTATTTATATTAGTTTCAGTTTTAGTAATTATGGTATGGTTAAAGAGGCTATGGAGTTTAGCTTTATGTCACAATCAGATAGAAATGTACACTTAATGGGTTTGAATATGATATGAGTTTAATATTAGTGGAAGAAACTACGCTACATGGTTTAACTATCTGGTTTTGTTTTTCTCTGATAAAAACAAGCATAATCAAAGCCAGACACTGAATATGAACAATTTTATACACTTTTATCATTTTTAAAACATTTTCTCTGTCATTTGTGCTGAACAAATGTGAGATGACTGTTGGAACTTTTCATCTTTTCCTTAAATTTATATCAATTTATAATGAAATTTAGGTGAATTTGAGAAGGCTTGAGGGTTTTTTTTTTATCTAAACATCTACATCACACAAAATATCCTGCTCCAAGACAATGGGCTTATGATAAATGCATTCAATATTGCATTCAAAAATCTCTCATACCGTGCTTTGTTATTTTCTACCAACCATATTGATTTCTGATTCCATCTCTGACACTTAAATTTCTAGACAGAATTTTGCTACCTGCAGGCCTGAAAATGTATCAAAAATCAGAAAATAGATTCTATTGTGTTCTGACAGGTGTGATCATGAAAATCAAAAACAGAGCTCTTAGGCTTCACCCAGTATCTAGTACCCACCTAGCTCTACTGAGGGAAACAAAAAAAACAAGCATATAATGTCAAGGTTAGGGGTGGTGAGACTTGAATAGCCCATGCATAAAAAACAGAAAACCCTTAATAAGCAGAGTAAGGATGAATGGACGACCTCAAAATGACAGAGACGGCATTTGAGATTAGGAACAATATATACACTTTCTAAACACACTTATCTAGAGCAGGATCACAGAAAACCTGGAGCCTACCCCTGCAGGTTTAGATGCAAGGTAGGAAAAATCCCTGGTAGGCAATATGTATGATATGGCTGATGTTATGAACAAAAAGAATATGATATTTCAACTATCTATTTTGAGAAAGAGAGAAAAATTGAAAAAAGGGAAACAAATATTTTAAAACATAATTCTGCTACTGGATTATATTCACAATATCAGGTATTCTGAGTTGTGTATGTAAATTTAAAAACGATAAATTAATAAATATAGAATAAACACATTAGCATGTTTAGATTTCACCAGTTTGGCAGACTCTTTTCACCTACCTACCTGTAGCTCAGTAGAGATATTGACAATGTTTGTATTGCTTTGTTGTTAAACATCTTTTTTAAAGCAAAAGTGATTGGTCAGTAACAATATGCTGATCTTGTATATTGACCTTGTCAATCTCTCGATTAGTGTTTTATTTTCAAAAAGGATTTCTCCTGTGTCAAGTGGCAGGTGAATTATTGTCAATAAAATGGAGACACCCGAGAAATAAACTGAAACGTTAGTCGATCATGATTTTTCTGTCCATGCAGTAAAGGTTTTGTTTACTAGCACATTCCAACTTTGAATTGCATCTTGATATACAACAAGCGCAAAGAAAGGAGGCAACTTATTATAAAGGATGTCAGACTCATAAATAGCCTGGAATTAGCCTAGAATTGCTGCTGCTTAATAGTTGTTGTGTGCATACCGCATCTTGGCCTTAGTCAGAATTATAGCTAACATGCAGTCATTTATGAACAGACTAAAATTCTGTAAAGGATTATCTTTATCTAATACTTTTTTCTTGAGCCCCGGAGATCCAGTGAACAGCAGCTTTGAAAGCTACTGGGCACATTCAAAGCAAAATCATCTCCTTGGCATGCTTCACTAACACCTGAACCAGAATCAATCATGCTGTCACTATCAGCTCCTGAAGAACTGTCACTGTTATAACATAGTAAATCGCTTCCTATTTCACACACTTTACACACCCGTATTCATCTTACTCTGTCACTGCAAATGTGTGAATACCTGCCCTCCGTTGCCAGCCGCCGATCAATGGATGAATATATGCAGGCAGCTCATGGTGGATTATTTTCTGTTTTAGAGTTAAAGTTACAAACGTCAAAGACTAACGCCAACATTATTTATTAAAAAATGAAAACTAAAAATATTTTTAGTAAATTATTTTATTCCAGTTAAGTCTTTCCAGCTACTTTACTAGTTTCCTTTAGTTTTAGTTTTTCATTATTACTTTAATGCAGTTAAAAAATTGTTTCAGTTTTGATTTTAGTTTTCGTTAACTACAATAACCTTGCATTGCAGAAATCTTTTTTGAGAAACAATAAGCAAGTACTGTATATCTTAGTACTGCTTAAATTAGTAGTTAAATGAGTATCAAATGGACCAAAATAAAGACTATAAGCATCTATTCAAATTCAATTTTAACAGAATTCTGCAATCTATTAAAATGATCCTGAAGACTGGTTTGACATCCACCTCAAAATAGTTGGAAGTAACTTAACATCCCAACTAAACTTGTATATTTGTTCTTGTTTAGAATATAAGTACATTCTTATTTATAACACTGGATGCAATGCACTTGCTAGGGCTCTGGACTCATAGTGTGAGCAAGTCACTTAACCACCCTGTGCTTCAGCTATAAAAACTATCTGTAAATAGTTGTAATCTATTCTGATCTTGTAAGTAGTCAAAAGTGTTAGCCAAATAATAATGATGATAATACTACTACAACTACTACTATAAATAATAATAATAATAATGTTTATTTGAAAAAAGGCCATAGCTAAATAAACTGTCTTATCAAAGATTTAAAGGAAACAGCGATCTAATTTTACTGACATTCAATTTTCCTGCAAGCAGCTATCATCCTTATTTTGAAACTGTGGAAATATATCAAACAGAGCCTACACTTGCTTACCAGCTATTGACAGAGGACCCTAATTTTTTTTTCCTTATTTACATAGCAAGCTAAAGCCCACAAAATGCTGCTAGAAAAAAATCAACAAATATTGTGGAACAGACTCTGGTGGAAGGTGAGGAAATTTAAGGTGTTATTTTTCACAACTTATATATACAGTAGAAAAAATAATATGTTGTTGGGATATTATATTTAAGAGATAGCAGTTCAAAAGAAGCATTGGCATTTTCTATATAAAATCCTAAAGGGCTGGATACATAGTGACATCTATACACTTAACAAGTTAATGAATGTTGTAATAAATAGTTACAACATATGGGTGAAGCGGTAAAAGCACCCTTGCCTTAAAATATTTTCTACAGTAGTACCAAATATTAAGTGGTTGACAGACCTCAGGTTTGCTGGCAGATTGACAGGAATTAGAATTACTTGGTGCATGTTGAAAGGCATACTGAGAGGATTTTCAGCATGATTTAATTTCCATGGCTAGCCAAGTAGGCGTAGTTTCACTTATTTCTTACCCCTTCCAATGTCTCAGTGTACATATTTTTGAAGTGCAACAACAGAAAAGAAATCTAGGTAGTGCCATGCCACTCACTTCTCTAAGTATCTATAAAGTAGTGCTTCACTGTGTTGACATTTTGAATTACTAATTACATTTACCCTACAAAAAAAAATAATAGATAATATATATAAGGCTGATGCGTAAAATATATAGGAACATTCAAGGAATATTCACTTTATTAATACAGACTAGAGCCCTTTCTGTATTTCTTTAGCCTAACGTCGTTATTCAGAAGACTGGTATAAAGGGCGCACACTCACACAGGTCTTTATTTTTCTTTGGAAAGATGATGATTGACACCTGACGCTTTGTTTTTGGCAGAATGTTATATTTCCTAACTTCCACATATATTGTTAGCATTCACAGTTCTAATTTAATGAAAAACATTTTAGAATCATCTAGAATCTAGACACCAGTCTGGGTCTGTGTTTTTTCCACTGCTGTTAGTTAATGACATTTTGAAGTTCTGACAGCATTAAGGGTTTGTTCATCTTTTCTGTGCAGGCTGTTTCCAAGTATGGCATGTATTTTGCTCAAAAAATCATTAGAGGTTTGCCTTCTTTACACTAAAATATATACAGATGTAGAGCTCTTTAAAGACATTAGCTATTTATTCAACTTTCATGATTTTTAATCTATATTTATGTTATGATTTTCCTGTTTATAATTTTGTTATCCAAAAACCATATTGGCCTTATTTTCATGTTCACAGTATTTATGGTGTGACTTGAAAAAGGATTTGCTCTGTTTCTCTAGCAGTAATGAAGGAAAAATCTGTTTTTATTAACTTTTTTGCAAAGTGAACCACTCACCTTCCATATTCTTTATCCAACAAAGATCTCAAATGTCAATTATAATAAACTTCTAGTCTGTCATTGAATTTAATGTGAAGCTTTTAGAATGATTCGTACCCATAAAAACACCTTGAATGTTTCCCTAAGTGTTCCCACAGTTATCTCTAGAGACTTATTTGTGTGTATGAACATATTAATTTGTGAGAAGACGAATTTTATGAATTCCTCATCCACAAGCAATGACGGGTCACGTTTCTGCAAACAATTTAATTTTAGAATAATTAAAACATATTTAAAAATTTCAAGCATAGGTAGTAAGCAATTATCATTAAAAAGTAGTCAGTTGGCAAAATAGTACTTTTATCTCACAGATACAGTACCACAGTTGCAGTTGATAATCTAGACCAGGATTATACCTAGACCAGGGTTCATCACACAGTTGAAGTCTCAAACTATTATGTGCTTAAACAGAGAACTCATATTTGGGATTCATGCACAAGCCTCTGCTCTGACTTCTTTATTATTGGTATGTGCGGTACAATCCATTAACCAGAGACAGTGTTGATTTTACGTTCCACACTAATATATGCCTTTCAGAGTCCAATACTGTAACTGTCACCACAAATAGAATTGCTTTATGAATTAACATTCCCACTCCTATGGTCTTCCTACAATATCTGGAATAAAATATTTGAGCAATCCAGTCTTTCTTTTAAGACTGATCTTCACAGTTTTAGTGTGTCTCCAATAAAAATACTATACTTGCTTTAGGTAAGCAAATGTCTGAAGGCACTTTCTTCCTTTCATGAATGAACACCATTATGTTTCATTTAACAAAATTCATTAAACAATCCACATTCATCTCTTTTTGTATTTTAGGAGCAACTAAGAGGCATGTAGCCACTTTGGGTTTCTGCCACTAGCGTTGTGAAGAAGGGAGCTAAACGGATGCTAAGGAGATGTGGTCGGATCAGCTGCCTGCTAGCTACTGCTGCTGCTGCCTTGCAGCAAGAACTGCATGTCATGCAGCGCTTCGAACATTTAAAAGCCCGTACAGCAGCTGTCCTTTTGTCTGACTGCCTTGTCTCGAGGGACGTTAAAGTGTCTCAGAGAAAATCATATCTTGTCTGCTTCCAAGCCTTCCAAGAATATTTTTTTATAATTGAGAGATTTTCCCAGTTAATACAGGAAGATGGAATCCTATTAATTTGTTCTGCTACAGACAAAAGATCCAATAACAACTCAGAAAAACAAAGAGTGGGCATAGACTGAGGCAAAAAAAATCAAGTAACTTGACTATCTCCATTTCCACCAAAGATCTAACCCATGGGCTCATTGGGCAATATGTTCAAAATATAGCGTCTCACAACTCACCTCTCTTTTCTTCCCTTATTACCAACTACAAAGACTTCATTAAATAGTACTAACACTGAAGAAAACAACTGTACCACTTAAAAAAAATACAAAACGTTACATTTTTGCAACTCTCGATTGCAGCAAAAAGAAAAAAGACATTGCCAGTGAATTCGGAATTTCGCCATCGACACTGTCAACTTTCTTGATTAAACCGAGCAAAAAAAGAAAACAATCTTGGGTTGCAAATGTATGCGAACTGTTGCATTTGAAGATGTCGAAAAAGCCATTTTTATGTGGTTCAGTGATGCTTGTTCAAGAAACATTCATATTAATGTGGCACTAATTCAAGAAAATTTGAGGTTTCTAAATGCTTTTGGGACCTCCTCCAACTGAACAACACACCTAAGAGCATCCTGAAGTGTGATCACTGCGTCTGTGGAAGACTGTTTATCTATTGCCGGAGCAACAGCAGGCTCACAGTGCTGGGGCAGCTCTTCATCAAAGCAAACAGATGGGTGATGCAGGGAACAGTATTACTTGGCCACTAACCTGGCCACAACTCTGCCTTACTGCTGTTTCTGAGTATAGGAGAGTGGTAGATCCTGCTACAATAAATAACCATGTTGTTTCTGTTTCAAGCTGAATAAAGCTGGTTTTGCTAAAGTACTGAGACTAAGCCTCGTTTTTGGGGTGCAAGACAGGGACTTATAGCGCGCCCATGATCTTTCAAGATTCGCTTCTGTGGCGCCTCACTGCAGCGTTGTGAGCCTGCAGTTGCCCTGCCCCTGCAACAGACAAACAATCTTCCACAAATGCAGCAATCGTGGTTCGGGATGTACTTCAGCGTGAAGAAAAAGAAAAGGATGATTCGGCTTATTATTGATAACTGTACTGCCCACAACATGCTTCCGCATTTAGATAATGTTCAGGTTGAATTCCTCCCACCCAATTGCAAAGCAGTGCTTCACACATTGGGTTTGGGCATCATTCGCACCCTGAAAGTGTATTATTGCAAGGAAATGCTGGGAAAAATTCTCGTCAGCATAACCTATAGACAGGAAAAGATTAAAATTAATGTGAAAGAAGCTATTGAAATGATTGCAAAAGCCTGGACACAAGTTGAAGAAAGCACTTTAGCAACAAATACAGAATCTCATTACAACGAAATTTTCATTGCAACGAAATATTTTTTTAGGTTCCGGCAGTTCGTTGTAACGGAATTTTACCTGTACTCAGAAAAATCTTATCTTAATCCTGGGTCATTAATGTATCAAATTCAACAGGGGAGGCAAAGCAGTATTTTTGATTCACAATATTTCTGCCGAGAATACAGACTAGAGCAAAAAGAACTTCAAATGATCAAAGACAAACAACCAATGTATATAAAGGATACCACTTCCCGAAGGTAGAAAGGATAATAAGGCAAAAAGCACATCAAGACTTTTTTTGAAATGGCAGACTCTTAACAAAACTGTTTTTCTTTCTAATATGACATTATACAATTTTACAATATGTATGCAGTCTCAAAATATGGATCAATATTCATTAACAGTCTAGACTTGAAAATTCAGTTAAGTTTTAGGTATTGTGTTTTCAAATATGCATCTGAGCCCCAAAGACTCCTTTTTAATCTGCAACCACAGAAACTATAGTCTTTAAAATTAAATTAAAAAAAAAAAAAGCTTCCCACTGCAAAATCATGTATACCATGATTGGGGAAAAATAACTTTAATTTGAAAAATGCCTTATATGTCTCTGCCCAGGTAGGTGAAAATAAAAGTATAATCATCTTGAGTTGCTTATGTTATGTATCACACATCTTGAAAATATGATCCTAACATAATGTTTCAAAGAGGTTTTCTTGAGCAATTCCTTTCTTCTTGAGTCAAAAATACACAGACCAGATGTATGACAAGCTAGTCTTATAACTGTAAATTTGTACAATACACTACACCTAATTTCTCCCAAAATTCTTTAGTTGTCAAATTTATCAATATTCTTTTAGTAGTCTTTCTAAACAATCGTGTCCTTGTTTAGAGGAAAGCGATGAAGTGAATGGATGACATCTTTTCACAATTCCATTTAGCACCAGCGAGAGTCAATTCAAGTAGAGGAGCTGAGTTCTACAGTATATGCATGCATGGAAATGAGAAAATGAGGACTTTTTGCCATGACATGATGAAGTAAGCAAGATGAGACTTACTATTGTGGAACTGGACCCGGACACAGACATGCGGACAACAGTTTATCACCCAACACACCCAATTATTATTTACAATTATATTTACAAGTTAGTGCACAACCCAGTGCCTCCAGCACCGATCCCCCAAAGTCCAGGGCTCACAGTCCTTCGTGCCTTCCTTCTGGCCGCCTCCACTCCTCTCCTCGAGCTCCGTCCTCTTCCACCCGACTCTTGCGAAAGAACGGAGGGAGGCGGCCCCTTTAACCCCGGATGGGCTTCAGCTGCTTCCCTGCAATCCCCCGTGGACACACCCCCGTGTGGCGGAAGTGCCGGCTGTGCACCCGGAAGCTCCCCGGGTGTCCCCAGTCTTCTTCCTCCCAGCACTACATGGTTGGGCTTCCATGCCTTCTACCCATGGCCCCCAACACAACCAGGGCGGTCGCCCCCTCGTGGTCTGGAGGAGGCACAAGCCCTCCTCCAGTCCTCCTGGTTGTCCCGGCTGGGCTCCACCTCCAGCCGCATGCCACACTATCAAAAATTCCTTTTAGGATTAGGTGTGCTGGGTGTGTTGACTCATCTTTTGCAGACTTTCAATCTTTTTATTATTTTCTGTATTTTCTTTGGTATTGTGTTTTGGTATTCAAATCATTGTAATTATCTTGGGACTGCTTTGTCATGCTACAGCAAGGATAGTTAAACATAAACAGCCATGATGTTTTTTTTTATTGACAACTGTGATCTGTTCTCAGGTACTGACCTTTGAAGTTTCTCTGATACTCTCCATTTGTCACTGTACAGTAGCAGTTTACATTGCTAGCTCTCAAACCAACAGAATAAGCTAAGCTTTATTTGTAACTGTAGACCTTTGCTCAATTCTTTATTGCAACTCCCAAGCAACTGGTGGCTGTCCATTTCTGTTTATCTGTTAAGTGGGTCAACTTACCATTCACCAGTTGCCTTTTGACATTAATCAGGAACTGTACTGTACTGATGACAAACCAGGCAGTGTTTTATGATGGTCAGGTTTTGTGGTGACCTCTCCTAAAACATAAAATTCCTTAAATTATAAGCCATATTGTCACGCTCTGTGCTATATTCCATAGCCTGCAGCCACAACTCACTTGCACCTAGGACCAAAGTCTGACTTCACTCAGCATTCACTGCTACTATGACTCTTTCTTCTCCAAGAGGCATGCTCTTTTCTTCTCCAAACTGAAAAGCAGATTTCCATGCTTTATTTTTTCATTATAATTGTCAAATAGGGATTAAATTAGTATCAGTTCCAGACTGGTTAGTACCAAAATATTAATAACCTCCAGGAAAAATGGTGCCGCTATCAGTGTTTTTGTAATGTTAATTCATTCGTAAATTCCTAACTCCCTGTAATGATGACAAAACTGAAGATGTTCAGACATCATCAGTCAAGCAGCAGCCACAGCTTCATCAGTGGATACCAGCATTCAGACACAGAGGTTCACCCAGTTTTCCTTCGCTCAATGAGGAAAAATAACAAAGAAAAAAACAGCAGAATGTCACAGGGCAAGGCTTATTGTGAAAGATTTACAGCCCTTCACCACAGTGGAGTTGAGTTGGTTTAGGTATGCATATCATAAGTTTGAGCTGAGCTATCCTGACAACCAGGTATAAGTTAATTTATAACCATAACAAATGCAGCCCTTGAAAACTTGAGTCGCAAAATGGTAATACAATGTTCATGTTATAATTAAAATTAGACTAAAACAGTTTATTTTATTATGTAGGCTGTTAAATTGTTATGTAATTATATTTATAATGTTTAAAACTTTTTATGTTAACTTATTTTATTGGTTTGGATGGAAGCCATTGACGGTGCAGGTCACAAGGGAAGAGAAAAAATGAAAGCGGGGAGTAATGATGTACGTAAAAGTATAAAGTTGTCAACAAGGTTATTGGTTATTTCAATGGTAAACTTCAACTAGAAGTTAATAAAGAGCTGATTCCAGTATGGAGTTAGCTGTCGGGAGGGAGTATGTGGATGAGTTAGTGGTTGGACGAATTGTGTCAAGAACATCAAACTGAACAGTTGTGGGGCACCATCTGCGAAAGGCTAAACAAATTAGACATTGGCAGGCACTGGAGTTTTGTTGTTGCTGTCTGATGTTGCAGTGACAAACTATTGCAGCTGACTTGGCACTTTCCATGACGGACACAATTTTAAACTTGCTTCTGCTGGGAATGAATAATTTTTGTATGCTCTATTAGAGCAAAATTGTTTTTCTGGGCTTAATGCTACTGAATAGGTGATTTTGTATGGGATGTGGGATGAATATATGCAAATGATGCTTCATACAGTTAAACTAAACGATTGACTTGTTGTATGTTTTTGATAATAACTGGCTTATCCATAAAGGGTAAAAGAGGACAGCAATCTATCATGTGGCTATAAGTAAACCACATTTAATAAAACAAACGAAGGGTGCAATTCATGGCAAAATTATGTATATTGAGTTCATTAGTTCATTAACACAGGTTTGTTAATTAAAAGATAGTGCTGACAACAATACTATATCAAGAAGGTTATATTTAGATTTAGTATTGGAAAAAAAAAACTGAACTGAGGTTAGCTCCCTCTGTAATAGCTGATAGGGCTACATCAACAATGTGAAAATGAATAAAATCAGTTATTTCAGCTGCAGAATAGTTTTCATTTTTTTCAATTGTACGTAGATGACAACAGCCCTTAACTGCACTGAGCCCTCACCCCCCTTCAGGAAACAAATTATCTCTCCACATTACGGAGAGTACTACTGATAAGAGTGTTAATGAGTATCAGTATAAATAAGCAGTATAGGTTTCAAAATTCAATAAAATCCTAATGATACCCATTCCTATTGTCAATATGGCTTAATATGCTAAAAGGGGAGAAAAACAAAGCACTGTGACAATCACACCATACAACCTGGATATTTAACAGCTGACACAGATAGTTCTTACAGAATCACCGTTTTTGAGGTAGTTATAATTGTTGCAGTTGCACCACTGTAACTCATATATCTCACATCTATGCATGAAAATGACCAGGTGTCTTCTTCAAGATGCTGCTGCTGCTACCGTATACGTCTGCTGATGTCGCCTCATTGTCTCACCATAATAAAGCTGGTTTAAATTGTTTTCGGTCCTAAAACAATGCAGCTTTAATTTTCTATGGAATTATTGCCTACTATCCACATCCAACATATGCTTCAGGTGATTAAATGTCATCATTTGATTGGCGTATTTTGTTTATTTTGCTCAACAAGGCATGCATGCATGCTAAACATCACATGCTATGCAATCAGTTTTTGCTTATTTAGACAGTTCAAAGAAGTTCTTAGCCTTTAATAAAGTCAAATCAAATATACAACAACCTTACAAGTCTAAAAATAGTTTTGTAGGTGGGAAAGCTTATATCTGCAAGACCTACTTATATACACTCACCTAAAGGATTATTAGGAACACCTGTTCAATTTCTCATTAATGCAATTATCTAATCAACCAATCACATGGCAGTTGCTTCAATGCATTTAGGGGTGTGGTCCTGGTCAAGACAATCTCCTGAACTCCAAACTGAATGTCAGAATGGGAAAGAAAGATGATTTAAGCAATTCTGAGCGTGGCATGGTTGTTTGTGCCAGACGGGCCGGTCTGAGTATTTCACAATCTGCTCAGTTACTGGGATTTTCACGCACAACCATTTCTAGGGTTTACAAAGAATGGTGTGAAAAGGGAAAAACATCCAGTATGCGGCAGTCCTGTGGGCGAAAATGCCTTGTTGATGCTAGAGGTCAGAGGAGAATGGGCCGACTGATTCAAGCTGATAGAAGAGCAACTTTGACTGAAATAACCACTCGTTACAACCGAGGTATGCAGCAAAGCATTTGTGAAGCCACAACATACACAACCTTGAGGTGGATGGGCTACAACACCAGAAGACCCCACCGGGTACCACTCATCTCCACTACAAATAGGAAAAAGAGGCTACAATTTGCACAAGCTCACCAAAATTAGACAGTTGAAGACTGGAAAAATGTTGCCTGGTCTGATGAGTCTCGATTTCTATTGAGACAATCAAATGGTAGAGTCAGAATTTGGCGTAAACAGAATGAGAACATGGATCCATCATGCCTTGTTACTACTGCGCAGGCTGGTGGTGGTGGTGTAATGATGTGGGGGATGTTTTCTTGGCACACTTTAGGCCCCTTAGTGCCAATTGGGCATCGTTTAAATGCCACGGGCTACCTGAGCATTGTTTCTGACCATGTCCATCCCTTCATGACCACCATGTACCCATCCTCTGATGGCTACTTCCAGCAGGATAATGCACCATGTCACAAAGCTCGAATCATTTCAAACTGGTTTCTTGAAAATGACAATGAGTTCACTGTACTAAAATGGCCCCCACAGTCACCAGATCTCAACCCAATAGAGCATCTTTGGGATGTGGTGGAACGGGAGCTTCGTGCACTGGATGTGCATCCCACAAATCTCCATCAACTGCAAGATGCTATCCTATCAATATGGGCCAACATTTCTAAAGAATGCTTTCAGCACCTTGTTGAATCAATGCCACGCATACAATTAAGACAGTTCTGAAGGCGAAAGGGGGTCAAACACCGTATTAGTTTGGTGTTCCTAATAATCCTTTAGGTGAGTGTACATTGTCTTATATCATTCAGAATTATTATCTTTAAACACTTTTAACATTTTAAAGCTAAAAAAAGATAACAAAAATTACATTCTACAAAATGATGCTAAAATAATGAATGAATCTATACTAATAAAAGGCAAAGCCCTCACTCACTCACTCACTCACTCACTCACTCACTGACTCATCACTAATTCTCCAACTTCTCGTGTGGGTGGAAGGCTGAAATTTGGCAGGTTCATTCCTTACAGCTTCCTTACAAAAGTTGGGCAGGTTTTATATCGAAATTCTACGCGTAATGGTCATAACTGGAAGCAGTTTTTCTCCATTTACTGTAATGGAGATGAGCTTCAACGCCGTGGGGGCGGAGTTTCGTATGACATCATCACGCCTCCCACGTAATCACGCAGTACATAGAAAACCAGGAAGACCTCAAAAAAGAGCTCAAGAAAACATGCATTATATAATTGAGAAGGCAGCGAAACAATAAGAAGCGAGCGAGTGACATATACAATCATATTCATGAGTTCTGCTACTTCGGAAACAAAGCACGATGTAAACCTACACTTTAAAATAAGTTCATAGACAGGCTGCCGCTGGCGTTTGTAATTTAGTGCCTGCCCATATAAGGCCGTCCGTCAGCGGCAATCCAATAGCAAACTGCCAAGGGTAAATATTCACGGGTGAAGGACTGTGCTTATGGAGAGGAAGATGAGATGGTCAGGGTGGTGTTTGACACAAACTTAGCGAAACTGCGACAGAAAGTTTTAAGTGCCAGGACTAAGGTAACATTAAATAAAGCTATGGACATAGCACGAGATGGCACCAGCACAGCTAGGAATCTTCGATGCAAGTACACCGAGTGGCTCACGTGAACTGACGCAGTGCACAGATAAAAAGCAACAGTTCCAAAGAGCGCTGAACAAAAATCGAATTACACAATTGAAAAGGCAGCAAAAAATATGAAGCGTCTGATAAGCATATTCATAAATGCAGCTACTGTGGAAACAAAGCACACGGTGGAAAAAGTCAATGTCCCGCTAAAGGAAGACAGTGTAAAAAAAACCCGTGCATGCAGTGTGTCAGGTCTCAGATAAAGAAGAAGACGAGCTGTTTATTGATGCAGTAAGAAACGAATCGATGAATGAAACCTGTCATCTTTACAACGATTGACAAACACGGAATGTAACTTGAACACAACACATCCTACAAATATGAACCTGATTGAAAGAAATAATGATAATCAAATCCTTGATGACAGCAACACTCAGTAACACTCACAAAACAAATACTGTATATTGACAGTCATGTTACGTTATTTTTAAAATGTTCCCTTTTCTTTTTCTACCTTTTTTAACACACTACTTCTCCGCTGCGATACATGGGTATATATATATGTATATATATATACCGATCTACATACTCGAATAATGGATACTTTATTCGCCATCAATGATTGTTTTGGTAAAGCCATACTCAGTGTATTCATTAGATGAACGGTAAAAAGTAAGAGCGAGGGAGGATGACTCATTGAGGCATGCAGGCTGTAGTGCTTGGCGTCAACAATATCTGAATTGCGCGATCACATTTGAAAAAATATATCTTTTCAAGTTCTATTCAGTCCATATGTGTCAAACTCAAGGGCGCGGGCCACATCCGCCCGTGTAATTATATCCGCCCGAGATCATTTTATATACTGTATTATTGTTATTAAAGCCCAGGTATATGAAGCGCTGGTAACACAATAAACTACAGATCCCATAATGTAGCGCTTCAGCTGCCTTGCCGAACACTTACCGCTTACTAGAGTTATTGCACTGAGTTTGCACGGCGCTTTGGTGACTTTGAAGAACAAAAAAAGTCCGTCTACATGCGGCTCGAACCTTGTGCATGTTTGGTAGCACATATCTGTGTGAGAAGCTCTTCTCAGTGATAAAGACTAACAAAACAGCACACAGGAGTCGCCTCACTGATAAGCACCTGCAATCCATCCTGAGAATCTCCACAACACAGAACCTCACAGTAAACAGAAACGAACTTGTGGCCAAAAAAAGATGCCAGGCGTCCAGCTCTAAAATGACATATGAGCAAAGACAACTGAATGATTTGATTTGTTATTGCACGTAAGAGCGGGAGTCAACCGTTTTAACAAACAGCGTGCACTGATACGAAATAGCTGTGAGTGTATATATGTAGATATGTATGTATATGTATATATATGTTTATATATGTGTGTGTGTATGTATGTATGTATATATATATATGTATTTGTGTGTATATATGTGTGTATGTATGTATATGTGTGTATATATGTAGATATATATGTATGTATATATGTGTATATGTATAGATATGTATATATATATATGTTTATATGTGTGTGTGTAAATATATATATATATATATGACAACAACACTCATCACTCACAACAGTGACAAAACAATTACATTGACAATCAGGTTACGTTATTTTCAAAATGTTTCCTTTTCTTTTCATTGCTTCTTTAACACACTACTTCTCCGCTGCGAAGCGCGGGTATTTTGCTAGTAATATATAATTATAATCTATACTAATAAAAGGCAAAGCACGCACGCACGCACGCACGCACTCACTCACTAACTCACTCACTCACTCATCACTACTTCTCCAACTTCCCGTGTAGGTAGAAGGCTGAAATTTGGCAGGCTCATTCCTTACAGCTTACTTACAAAAGTTGGGCAGGTTTCATTTCGAAATTCTACGCCTAATGGTCATAACTGGAAGGTATTTTTCTCCATTAACTGTAATGGAGTTGAGCTGGAATGACGTGGGGGGGCGGAGTTTCATGTGACATCATCACGCCTCCCACGTAATCACGTGAACTGACTGTCAACGCAGTGCGTAGAAAACCAGGAAGACCTCCAAAAAGCGCTTAACAAAACATGCATTATATAATTGAGAAGGCAGCGAAACAATAAGAAGCGAGCGAGTGACATATACTACCATATTCATGAGTGCTGCTACCTCGGAAAGAAAACAAGGTGTAAACCTAAACTTTAAATTAAGTTCATAGACAGGCTACCGCTGGCATTTCACATGCCCACAGTTAATGCGGGATACAAGTTTAATGAGAGGACGCAGGATATAAACGAGAGTTTTGATCACTTTGTAACTAAGTTAAAATTGTAGGTGAAGGGGTGTGCTTATGCAAATTCCGAAAGACTGTGTTTGTGGGGGATTGACAGTTAAGGCGGGTGGGGAAGTCACGTCATCATCTCCCCTCCCATTCATCTCATTTCGCTATGAGCTGAGCGCCGCGGCTAACGCCATCTTCCGAAGCAACTTCGTCAGACTGCTACCAAATACTCATAGAAAAATCCACAAGTTAATACACACGCGGTCTCTAGAGTTTCTCCACACTAAATCCTCCAGGCACTACTTACAATAGGTCACATTGACAATCGTGTTACGTTATTTTTAAAATCTTTCCTTTTCTTAGCACAAGCACAGCTGAGAAGCTTCGATGCATGTGCTCCAAAGCGTTAAAAATAATGCATTTAATCACACTTTGCATTACAAGCAAAGGGGAGCTTTTGTCAATGCATGATTTCCTGGTACACCGATTACATTGATCAGCTCATACCGATTCATTTTACCCTCGCACCACCTTAGTTTGAGAAGAAGTATGAAAAAATATGAAGTTAACACAGAAAAACAGATTCAAGCTTTATGAATAATAGATTCGCCATCAATAATTGTTTTGGTAAAGCCATCCTCCTTCCATTTTATAATTTTTCCGCCATTATCAATAATTAAATTAACGGTAAATAAAGTAAGAGCAAAGCGAGGGTGACTTATTTAGGCAGGCATATATATGACAGCAACACTCATGACAATGTCAATCATGTTACGTTATTATTAAAATGTTTCCTTTTCTTTTTCATTACTTCTTTAACACACTACTTCTCCGCTGCGAGACGCGGGTATTTTGCTATATATATATATACTAGCAGAATACCCGCGCTTCGCAGGGGAGAAGAAAGGTGTTAAAGAAGGTACGAAAAAGAAAAGGAAAAATTTTAAAAATAACGTACCATGGTTGTTAATGTAATTGTTTTGTCATTGATATATATGTTGTTCTCATATCTATCTATATATATATATCTCTATCTATCTATATATATATATATATATATATATATATATATACCCGCGCTTGGCAGCGGAGAAGTAGTATGTTAAAGAAGGAAAGAAAAGGAAACATTTTGAAAATAACGTAACATGATTGTCAATGTAATTGTTTTGTCACTGTTATGAGTGTCGCTGTGATATATATATATATATAGCAAAATACCAGGCCAGCGATGTCATGTGTTAGAGAAGTTATGAAAAGAAAAGGAAACATTTTGAAAAAATGTAACATGATTGTCAAAGTAATTGTTTTGTGTATTTGGCGGCAGCGTCACAAAGTTGTTTTCGGTAGCTGCATCAGAAAATGTACCACGACGTCTGACACGCCTTCTTTTTACTGTTTTCTCACAGCTTGGATTGCTGCTGTCATATATATATACACACACACACACACATACATACATACATACATATATATATATATATATATATATATATATATATATCTATATATATCTATATATATATATATATATATAGCAAAATACCCTTCGCATGGAGAAGTAGTGTGTTAAAGAAGCAATGAAAAAGAAAAGGAAACATTTTGAAAATAACGTAACATGATTGTCAATGTAATTGTTTTGTCACTGTTGTGAGTGATGAGTGTTGCTGTCATATATATATTTACACACACACACATACACATATATATATACATATCTATACATATACACATACACATATATACTGTACATACATATATATATCTACATATATACACATACATATGCATAAACACATACATACATACACACACATATATACACACAAATACATATATATATATATATATACATACACACACACATATATAAACATATATATACATATACATACATATCTACATATATACACACACAGCTATTTCAGATCAGTGCAATACGCTGCTTGTTAAAACGGATGACTCCGCTCTTATGTGCAAGTCTGCGTGGATATTATGAACTATCAGTATTTGTTCAAGTTCTATTTAAATTTTAAATAGAAGGAATTTTTATTTAGTCGACAGAAATATCTTTGGTAGGAATGGTAAAAACAGACAGGAATATTATTCGTGAATAAATCAACTCAAACCTTAAACAACTTATAATATTTTGCTCTCCATAAAAATATATCCTGTCTAAATTATACAAGTTAGAAATAAACGTTAAAAGAACAAACATTCAAATTTCTTTACTCTTATGTAATTTTATATAAAAAATAAACTTAGATTTTAAATATCCCAAAAGATTTTGCTCTCCATAAAAATATATCCTGTCAAAATTATACAAATTCAAATATGAACATGCTGCATAACAAAACCTGGAAATATAAATAAAATGTGTTCCTTTCAGCAATAACAAATCAAATCATTCAGTTGTCTTTGCTCATATGTCATTTTAGAGCTGGACGCCTGGCATCTTTTTTTGGCAACAGGTTCGTTTATGTTTGGTGTGAGGTTCTGTGTTGTGGAGATTCTCAGGATGGATTGCAGGTGCTCATCAGTGAGGCGACTCCTGTGTGCTGTTTTGTTAGTCTTTATCACTGAGAAGAGCTTCTCACACAGATATGTGCTACCAAACATGCACAAGGTTCGAGCCGCATGTAGACGGACTTTTTTTGTTCTTCAAAGTCACCAAAGCGCCGTGCAAACTCAGTGCGCTCAGTTTATCAGCAAAGTGCGATTTGGGAACACCGTAGTGACGACTTGGTTTAACATTACTTGGCAACAGGGAAAGTGGGGCAAATGCACTGGTGCATTTGTGTCTCCCATAAAAGCAGCTTCACTTGAAATCACTTTGTGATTGTGCACGGTAAAACGTCCGCTGAAGTGTCAGATTCTTATTTAATTCTTCTGCTTTCTGTATCTTCTGCATTGCATTCAGGTTACCCTGATGTTTTGTCTCATAGTGCCGTCTTAGATTAAATTCTGTAATTACAGCCACATTAGCTCCACAAATGAGACACACGGGTTCAGTAAACATATACTCAGCCTCCCATCGGTTTTTAAAGGCTCTATTTTCAGAATCAACTTTTCTCTTCAGCATCGTGTGAGCTAGCTTTGCAATAACTTGCAGCATCATAAGCTAGACTTGATTAACGCGGTAAGTGTTCGGCAAGGCAGCTGAAGCGCTGCATTATGGGATCTGTAGTTTATTGTGTTACCAGCGCTTCATATACCCTGGCCATTAATAACAATAATACAGTATATAAAATGATCTCGCGGGCGGATATAATTACACGCCGGGCGGATGTGGCCCGCGCCCTTGAGTTTGACACATATGGACTAAATAGAACTTGAAAAGATATATTTTTTAAATGTGATCGCAATTCAGATAGAGTTGACGCAAGACTACAGCCTGCATGCCTCAATAAGTCATCCTCCCTCGCTCTTACTTTTTTACCGTTCATCTAATGAATACACTGAGTATGGCTTTACCAAAACAATCATTGATGGCGAATAAAGTATCCATTATTCGAGTATGTAGATCGGGATATATATATATATATACATATATATATACCCGCGTATCGTAGCGGAGAAGTAGTGTGTTAAAAAACTAGAAAAGAAAAGGGAACATTTTAAAAATAACGTAACATGACTGTCAATATACAGTATTTGTTTTGTGAGTGTTACTGAGTGTTGCTGTCATCAAGGATTTGATTATCATTATTTCTTTCAATCAGGTTCGTATTTGTAGGATGTGTTGTGTTCAAGTTACATTCCGTGTTTGTCAATCG
Source organism: Polypterus senegalus (assembly GCF_016835505.1). Classification (NCBI taxonomy): domain Eukaryota; kingdom Metazoa; phylum Chordata; class Cladistia; order Polypteriformes; family Polypteridae; genus Polypterus; species Polypterus senegalus. The sequence continues at coordinate 142,178,743 of NC_053160.1, forward strand.
TTGTAAAGATGACAGGTTTCATTCATCGATTCGTTTCTTACTGCATCAATAAACAGCTCGTCTTCTTCTTTATCTGAGACCTGACACACAGCATGCACGGTTTTTTACACTGTCTTCCTTTAGCGGGACATTGACTTTTCCACCGTGTGCTTTGTTTCCGCAGTAGCTGGATTTATGAATATGCTTATCAGGCGCTTCATATTTTTGCTGCCTTTTCAATTGTGTAATTCGGTTTTGTTCAGCTCTTTGGAACTGTTGCTTTTATCTGTGCACGCGTCAGTTCCGTGAGCCGCTCGGTGTACATGCATCGAAGGTTCCCAGCTGTGCTGGTGCCATCTCGTGCTATGTCCATGGCTGTATTTAATGTTACCTTAGTCCTGGCACTTAAAACTTTCTCTCGCAGTTTAAGCTGAGTTTGTGTCAAACACCACCCTGACCATCGTATCTTCCTCTGCATAAGCACAGTCCTTAACCCGTGAATATTGGATTGCCGCTGACGGACGGCCTTATATGGGCAGGCACTAAATTACAAACGCCAGCGGCAGCCTGTCTATGAACTTAATTTAAAGTGTAGGTTTACATCGTGTTTTGTTTCCGAAATAGCAGAACTCATGAATATGGTTGTATATGTCACTCACTCGCTTCTTATTGTTTCGCTGCCTTCTCAATTAAATAATGCATGTTTTCTTCAGTGCTTTTGAGGTCTTCCTGGTTTTCTATGTACTGCGTGATTACGTGGGAGGCGTGATGATGTCACACGAAACTCCGCCCCACGGCGTTCAAGCTCATCTCCATTACAGTAAATGGAGAAAACAGCTTCCAGTTATGACCATTACGTAGAATTTCGAATAAAACCTGCCCAACTTTTGTAAGGAAGCTGTAAGGAATGAACCTGCCAAATTTCAGCCTTCCACCCACACGGGAAGTTGGAGAATTAGTGATGAGTCAGTGAGTGAGTGAGTGAGTGAGTGAGTAAGTGAGTGAGTGAGTGAGTGAGTGAGGGCTTTGCCTTTTATTAGTATAGATATATATATATATATATATATATATATATATACATATATACACATATATATATACATATATATATATACACATATATATATATACATACATACCTATCTACATCATATATACACACACATACATACACACACACAAATTATATATATGTGTGTATGTATGTATGTATGTGTGTGTGTGTGTGTGTATATATATATATATACACATACATATACTTGTGTGTATGTTTATATGTGTCTATATCTGTGTGTATAGGTTTGGTCACTGAGTGCAAGGGAAAAATAATAAATTATAGTCTATAAGTTATTAAACAGTAAAACATTAATGTTTTAAGAAGTACAGGTACATTGAAATTACATTTTTTATGTGAACGTTCAAATTTGTGCCTCTGGTAATGTGCCTTACCGGCATTTAAAGAAAATTAGTTTTGTGTCCTCTGCAGTGTTAAGAGAGAAAGGCTTTGGTTTGGAATAAAAGGAAAAAAGGTGTAAAGAAAGGAAAGTTGCCTTTTTCTTTTATATAGTATAGAGGGATGTGTTCGCTGACGTTATGATCGCCTTTTGGGGACAGTCGCGGTGGGTCTTGTGTAGACTGATGAGACGTCCCCGCCATTAATCGGCTGTGATGGCACTGTCAGTCCTCCACTCCTCTGCGTGTCTTTATAATCCGAGCTGACGTCCTCATAATCGTATACGTGCAAAAGAAAGTGTGAATCGCCTTGATATTAGTTTGCCGCGGTGTAGAAAAGGGGTCCCGTGTTTGCACTTGTCTGGGCTATAGCGCAGGGGGAGGATGAAAAAAATTAAAAGTGCTCACTTTGACTTAAGGCAGAAGCGCAGTCAGCATCTCAAAGGCCGGCACAGCTATGCACGCGCGCTGGCTGCTCGACTTTTGCAGGGCAGGAGACCCATGTTTTTGCAGACACGCTCATGATATCAAAAGTCTCAGCGCTCCTTGGAGGTCATTCATATATATATATAGCAAAATACCCGCCGCAGAGCGGAGAAGTAGTGTGTTAAAGAAGTAATGAAAAGAAAAGGAAACATTTTAATAATAACGTAACATGATTGACATTGTCATGAGTGTTGCTGTCATATATATGCCTGCCTAAATAAGTCACCCTCGCTTTGCTCTTACTTTTTTACCGTTCATTTAATCATGGCTAGTGGCGGAAAAATTATAAAATGGAAGGAGGATTACACTGAGGATGGCTTTACCAAAACAATTATTGATGGCGAATCGATTATTCATAAAACTTGAATTGGTGATCTGTTTTTCTGTGTTAACCTCATATTTTTTCATACTTCTTCTCAAACCAAGGTGGTGCGAGGGTAAAATGAATCGGGATGCTTGATCAATGTAATCGGTGTACCAGGAAATCATGCATTGACAAAAGCTCCCTTTGCTTGTAATGCAAAGTGTGATTAAATGCATTATTTTTTAACGCGTTATGGACCACATGCATCGAAGCTTCTCAGCTGTGCTTGTGCTAAGAAAAGGAAAGATAAAAATAACGTAACACTATTGTCAATGTGACCTTTTGTAAGTAGTGCCTGGAGGATTCAGTGTGGAGAAACTCTAGAAACAGCGTGTGTATTAACTTGTGGATTTTTCTGTGAGTATTTGGTGGCAGTCTGACGAAGTTGCTTTGGAAGACGGCGTTAGCCGCGGAGCTCAGTTCAGAGAGAAATGAGATGAATGGGTGGGGAGTTGATGACGTGACACCCCCACCCGCCTTAACTGTCAATCCCCCACAAACACAGTCTCGAATTTGCATAAGCACACCCTTCACCTACAATTTTAACTTAGTTACAAAGTGATCAAAACTCTCGCTTATATCCTCGCCCTCTCATTAAACTTGTATCCCGATTACCTGTGGGCATGTGAAACGCCAGCGTAGCCTGTCTATGAACTTAATTTAAAGTTTAGGTTTACACCTTGCTTCTTTCCGAGGTAGCAGCACTCATGAATATGGTAGTATATGTCACTCGCTCGCTACTTATTGTTTCGCTGCCTTCTCAATTATGTAATGCATGTTTTCTTAAGCGCTTTTGGAGGTCTTCCTGGTTTTCTACGCACTGCGCTGACAGTCAGTTCACGGATTACGGGAGGCCTGATGATGTCACACGAAACTCCGCCCCCACATCTTTCCAGCTCAACTCTATTACAGCTAATGGAGAAAAATACCTTCCAGTTATGACCATTAGGCGTAGAATTTCGAAATGAAACCTGCCCAACTTTTGTAAGTAAGGTGTAAGGAATGAGCCTGCCAAATTCAGCCTTCTACCTACACGGGAAGTTGGAGAATTAGTGATGAGTGAGTGAGTGAGTGAGTGAGTGAGTGAGGGCTTTGTCTTTTATTAGTATAGATGAATGACCTCCAAAGAGCGCTGAGACTTTTGATATCATGAACGTGTCTGCAAAAACTGTGGTCTCCTGCCCTGCAAAAGTCGAGCAGCCAGCGCGCGTGCATAGCTGTGCCGGCCTTTGAGATGCTGACTGCATATACACACACACACCCCTATCTACATTATATATATATATATATATATATATATATATATATATACACACACACACACACACATACATACATACATACATACATACACACATATATATAATTTGTGTTTGTGTATGTATGTGTGTGTGTATATATGATGTAGATAGGTATGTGTATATATATATATATATATATATGTGTATATGTAGATATGTATATAGATATGTAGATATGAAGATATGTATGTTTATATATATATATATATATATATATATATATATATATATATATATATATATATGTGTAACAGCCACCCTTGTTTCCAGCCGGCAGCTACACCTCCAAGACCTGTGGACTGGATAATTTACTGAGAAACCTTTCCTGTCAAGCCATCTCTACACAGATAAACTTTCCCCACAATCGACGGTTTGAAATGCAAAGACACAGTAGGCAGAATGTAAAATTAAACAGGAATAAATGTATTAGATGAGACAAGACACGCCACAAGACAAATGCACACCCAAATATTCCTCCACCCCAACAATCCCAAAGCAAAACTGAAAATATATATACAAATCCCCTCCCTTGTCCACGTAACATATAACACACACCACACAAAAAGACAAATGACTAGCAAACAGAATGATCGTGAACTTGAGTCCGAACGTGAATAAATGTCCTGAATACGGATACTGATTAGCGGCAATTGTAGTGTTTGTATTTCCCGGCGTTTGGAACAACCTCACCGTGATTCCTCGGCGTGTGGCGAATGATGATTTGACCCCGGGTCTTCAGCGGCAAGCAGGTTGAAAGGCAGTCCGATGAATGAAAACAAACTGGATCAAAGCGCAATGAAAATGATTCAGCAGGCAGGTTGTATTCGTGAATGCGGTATTGGTTCTCCTCTTTCTCTCTCTCTCGTGCTAGTTTTTCTTTCGTCTCCTTCTTTTCTCCTTAAATAGTGACGGCAGTAATTGATTAATTGATACACAGGTGCTTTCCAGATTAGTGGTTGTGAACTCCTCCCATCATCCGCCCCTCCTTTACGGGACAACATTAACTGATACACATACACGCAGTCAATGGGACAATGAAACGAGACACACACAGAACTGACATTTAAACACTAACTATGTGGCACCGCTACATTTGTATGTATGTATGTGTGTGTGTGTGTGTGTGTGTGTGTGTGTGTGTATATATGACAGCAGCAATCCAAGCTGTAAGAAAACAGTAAAAAGGAGGCGTGTCAGACGTCGTGGTACATTTTCTGATGAAACTACCGAAAACAACTTCGTGACGCTGCCGCCAAATACACAAAACAATTACTTTGACAATCATGTTACATTATTTTTAAAATGTTTCCTTTTCTTTTTCATAACTTCTTTAACACATGACATCGCTGCGAAGCGCGAGTATTTTGCTATATATATATATCACAGCGACACTCATAACAGTGACAAAACAATTACATTGACGTTATTTTCAAAATGTTTCCTTTTCTTTCTCTTTCCTTCTTTAACACACTACTTCTCCGCTGCCAAGCGCGGGTGTATATATGTATATATATATATATATATATATATATATATATATATATATACACATAGATAGAGATATATATACATAGATATATATGAGAACAATATATATATATATATATATATATATATAGATAGATAGATAGATAGATAGATAGATAGATAGATAGATAGATATGAGAACAACACTCATATCAATGACAAAACAATTACATTAACAATCATGTTACGTTATTTTACGTATTGTACCTTCTTTAACACACTACTTCTCCGCTGCGAAGCGCGGGTATTCTGCTAGTATATCTATACTAATAAAAGGCAAAGCACTCACTGACTGACTGACTGACTGACTCACTCACTCACTCATCACTAATTCTCCAACTTCCCATGTAGGTAGAAAGCTGAAATTTGGCAGGCTCATTTCTTACAGCTTACTTACAAAAGTTTAGCAGGTTTCATTTCGAAATTCTACGCGTAACAGTCATAACGGTCAACAACGTCTGCCATGTTGAACTTTCGTATTTACGGCCCCATCTTCACAAAATTTGGTAGGTGGCTTCCCTGAGCTAACCGAAACCAATGTACGTACTTATTTCGGTGGTATGACGCCACTGCCAGCCGCCATATTGAACTTTCCAACGTCACTAATTCTCCAACTTCCCGTGTAGGTAGAAGGCTGAAATTTGGCAGGCTCATTCCTTACAGCTTACTTACAAAGGTTAAGCAGGTTTCATTTTGAAATTCTATGCATATTGGTCATAACGGTCAACAACGTCCGCCATGTTGAACTTTCTTATTTATGGCCCCATCTTCTCGAAATTTGGTAGGCGGCTTCCCTGCACTAACCGAAACCAATGTACGTACTTATTTCGGTGGTATGATGCCACTGTCGGCCGCCATATTGAACTTTTCAACAGTCTTTGTTACTTATGGGCCCATCTTCAAGAAATTTGGTACACGGGTTCCCAACACTAACTGAATCCTACTTACATACATATATCGCCCATAGCCTGCAGCTCGCCACGTGTAAGGTGGCGTTGGGTCCCCCATCCCAACGCCTCCCACGTTGTTGGCTGCCTGCCTATATAAGGCCGTCCGTCGCTCCAGTCTCTACATTCCCTTCCTTGCTTCGCCACGGGATTCACGTCTCCCTACTGATAACTACAGCCTTTTTTTTTAATCCATGGCTTCTCTGCTGTTTTATTGTTTGTTTATTACAATTATAGTTATTGTATAGGTATTTTAGACTTACTTTACATTTCTCAGGTACCCATTTCCTTTATCATTCCAACCCCCATTACCATGTCTATCAAGGTGATCACTATCGATCAAAGAACTGTCACTTATCGAGTGGTTTCCATGCCCGGAGATGGCACCTACCTTTTCCATTCTCTTTGTTACATATTGCACGGCCATATCAGGCTCACTCTTCATATCTGGAGGAACATTGTGTCTTATGTATTGAATGACTGGGACAGGTTCAAGGTGTGGACTGATGACGGTACAGGAGATAATTATACTATACAGGAGCACTAGAAGAGTGAAATGCTTAAGCGCCCTTCACCTATGGTTCTGCATGTGAGTTGATGGCTGCCGCTGAATTGTTCGGTTGTCGCTTTCAAGTGTACCGAAATGACCAAATATTTTACACCTTTCGACAACCGCAAATGCCTCTTAAACATCTTAGATTCACAGGTGACGATTTCAGTAGTGGACACTTTGATGTTTATGAATGTTTAAACTCTCAAAAGCTGGATGTGATTTTATCGATGAAACCGTTTGTGTGCTTACAACGCTTGACAGATGCCGAATGTCACTTCAATACAACAAATCCTGCAAATACTGCCGTAATTGAAACAAACCATGAAACTGAAACCGATTAAAGAGTAAGCTCAGCGCACAGCTTGGTCATGTTACAACCGGAGGGCCAAACTGACAACATAGTATACAAAGAGATCCTTAACAAATAATTATTGGCATATTTTCCCTCAGTTTAAAAATGTTTAATTTTCTTCCTAATAAAAATTTTAATGCAGTACTTCACCGCTGCGAAGATTGGGTATTTTGCTAGTATAATATATATTAATAAACAAAATGGCAGCGGAAATGTATACTAAAACAAAACTAAGCAAACAAGCAAAAAACCAAAGTAACCAGCAGACCCTTTGGAGCAGCAAGATGCCAAATATATATGAAAATCAAACTAATCAAATTCCACTAGAATTCCATAATAAATTAATAAATACCAAGAATATTAACACTATCTCTATGTCAATCATTTTCTGAATTCTATATTTTAATTTTAACAGGATTAAAAACACTACGAAAAACAGGCTTGAGTCTGGAAACCTGAAAGGTCAGGTAAATTTTAAAAAACAGGTTAGAAGGGCCAGTTTATGAAAGACTGGAGCTATGTTTTCCAAAATAGTTTGAGGACCAATGTAATATGGACCCAACTCATAGTACTAAATCTTAAGTAGGCTGTCCCTTGGAGAGTACCTAAACTTCTGCCTGTGACTGGTAAGAATTTTTTTTTCAGAGGTTCGAACTATCAGGCAGTTCTCCCATGCCAGTGCCCTCTTGCTAATTTCTTAAAATAATCTGACAGAGAAGGAGCAGCCAAAGAGAATTCGAACATAAGGACATTTGGGCTGTTTAGAAAACTGACGGGTTGAGGTTGGATTTGAAATTTTTGATTGGAGAATAAGGCCCAATACTTTGATATTAAAACAGGTGGTTGAATCAGTGGAAAGCTGAAGTTAACATCAACTTAACCAAGAAACGGGAAATTTTCACAAAAAAGAAATTTTACTTCACACATAAAAAACATGCATACTCCAGGTTCAGTAGTGGTTGATGTTTGGCAAGAACACAGCTTGTGTCTATTTTTTATCTAATTGTTACACAATTTCTGAAAATATTATTTCCAGATATATTAAGGTGCATAATTTGTTTGTAAACGGTACTGTATATTTTAAAGATTTTTTTTGTTTTGTACTTTATACACAAACACTCAAACCAGCATACGATACCATGTATTTAAGAAGTAAATGGGGCTCAGCACAAAAGCAGTATTTGTGCAGTAGTTATTGGAAGTATTTAATTTCCGCATTACAGGTTTTGCAGTGAGCTTGCAGTAAGGAGAATGCTTTTTGTGTGTTCTACCAGTTAATACCTTACATTATGTTAATTTAATTTTGTAAGTGTATACATGCAAATTACTCTAGTATAGAAATGTCAGAGGTTTGGTTTTGTAGTTAACTGTCAGTTATTAGAACTTCTTTTGTTCTCTGACAGAATAAACTTGTGTTCTGCCATCTGCATACAGTACAAGGTTTGCAGACCTTATCAGCCTTTTTAAAGGTGGTTACACAAGCAATTGTTATACAGACAAGCATTTCAAGAGTATATTCTTTTTGCAACTAAGTGCTTTTAAAATGCTTAGTTTTGGTCACACGCTTAGGTCTAGCAACTATTTAATTACTTCAAAGTCATTTTCAATTTTACAAACAGTATATTTAAATAATTACATGTAAATATGTTTCTGACACTTCTATTATTCCAATGATAATCTGAACTATTTCATTATGCTATTTTTAAATGGTGCAGTAAGTGCGGAGTGGTAGCTCTGAAGCTAGAGATCTGTGCCGGCAATCGGAAGATTGTCAGTTCAAATCCCATAAAAACAAGAAGTTGACTCTAGTTCATTGGGCCGTTGAGCAAGGCCCTTAACCTGCAATGATTCATTTTGGGTATGATGTTAACCTGCAATTGATTCATTCTTGGTATGATGTTAACCTGCATCGAACCCTGCAGGCAGGTCCTCCAAATTGCAGGGAAAACTTGGAGGTTGGCAGCAGGATTGGCACTCCAGCTAATGACACTTATGTCCCAGTCCGGGTGGTTCATCATGTGATGGGTGCAGCAACGAGCTGTAATCAACCCATGCTCCCAACCGCCTCCTCCTTTTTAAATGGTGCAGTGAATAACAAGTCAAACTATGTATACTAATAATTTCTTAAATATAATGAAAACAGCTTAACAAAGATATAAAAATAATTGCACAATTCAAACAACATTTAAAAATCGAAGCAGCTCAATATCCATGTTTCAATTATATAAATAAGATACTTTAAATATAAATTAACATATAAAAGAGTTTGAAAATGACTAAATTGTTAAACAATTATTCAGTTCTAACCTCAGTAGCCCTTTTAATAAAGGGGATTTGTGTTCCACTCTCAAGATCCTCATTGATGATAAGCCTTCGAGCCCACTGTCCAGCTCTAACAACTCCACTTCCATGAATCAGAACAAGCAACTTATCTGGATTGCTCAAGGCATCTTCACTCAGAAAAATAAAGCTGTTTGGTTCATTCTCTGCAGCATCCACCTGGAAACAAATCAGAGTAAAAATTATTTTTTTGTCACACTGTTACATGCACCATTAAGTATACAACAGGAGTTCCGATTACTGCTTCAAGTAAAACACATTTTATGGAAGTTAGGCAGGTCATATATACACAGTACAGTCCAAAAGTTTGGACACACCTCCTCATTCAATGTGTTTTCTTTGTTTTCATGACCATTTACAGCACTCCATCACTGTCCTTCTTGGTCAAATAGCCCTTACACAGCCTGGAGGTGTGTTTGGGGTCATTGTCCTGTTGAAAAATAGATGATCGTCCAACTAACCTGACTGCTGGTCCCAACCCCATTGATAAAGCAAGAAATTCCACTAAATAACCCTGATAAGGCACACCTGTGAAGTGAAAACCATTTCAGGTGACTATCTGTTGAAGCTCATCAAGAGAATGCCAAGAGTGCGCAAAGCAGTAATCAGAGCAAAGGGTGACTATTTTGAAGAAACTAGAATATAAAACACTAGACCAACCCGCGGCATACCATATGCCGCATAATCAGGCCGGATTTTTAATGATTTTTAAGCACAGGGAGAAAATTAACATTTGAAAAATCGGTAATGTAATAAATCAGCAAGAAAAGCAACATTGTAACAATGCACGGAACGAACCAACACACAATCGTCTGAAGTGACTGAAAACTGGCGACCGTCCCGCGCCTTCTCCTGCCAGACGGAGGGATGGGGGTGCACGCGGAGTGTGGAACGGAGGAAAGGAGAATGACGTCCATTCAGCTCCGTCCGTCATGCTAGTCTGCTGATTTCTCGTTCAGTATGCACTGCCCGCACATGTGCCCACCTCCAACTCGTCAAGTGGCCGTCTTTACATAATCCAGATGTACCTGTGAGTGACGTAGACTTTTCACTGCTCTGTGCGGATCTGGCTGCTTTTCTATATATAATCCACCAAGACACCCAACCACGGTATTAGCAAGGTGGGAGGAGGGTGTGTACAAAAGGCTGGGACGCAACCAGTAGGAGCGTAGGAGTCGCACTTAGTGGGACTTAGTTTGCAGCCCGAATGGGGTTCAATGGCTTACCCACGCCAGGTCGACACACGCTCAATGTCATGCATAACTATTTATTGAATGCTGAACACTTCTGGAAAGACACGGTTGTCTAAAACGGGTTGGTGTGAGAATACAACAGTAAGCGAATGAAAAGATGAAACTCTGGAGAGAGCAAAATACAACACAATAGTGAACCCGCGGCATAACAAACACCGCATAACTATTTAATGATGGTTGAACACTTCTGGAAAGATAAAGTTGTCTAAAAAGGGAGGATTTGAGGATACAACAGAATGAGAATGAAAAGATAGAACTTTTCATTGCTCTGTGTGGTTTTGGCTGCCTTTCTATATATAATCCACCAAGACACCAGATCACGGTAGTAGCGAGGTGGGAGGGGGGGGTGTACAAAGTGCAGGAGCATCTATGAAGACGCATGTTTGTCGCTGAAGCGAATTGCTGCATGTAGCGTGTAAAACAGTTTGCTATGGTGCACGCAGGCGCAAGGCCAGAATCAAACCTCTTTTTGAAGACTGCCTACTTCATTGTGTTTTAACCTCAGTTGTAAAGGAATGTTTTAAGGACCCCATGGGATACCCCTCGGTTTTGGCTGCTTTTCTATATATAATCCACCAAGATACCCGACCACGGTAGGAGGGGGGTGTGCACAAAGGGTAGGGATGTAATGAATGGGAGCGTATGAGTCACATTTAGTGGGAATTCCACGGCTTGCAGCCCGAATGGGGTTCAACGGCTTACTCATGCCTGCCTGCGCTGGGTAGACACACGGTCAATGTCATGCATAATTATTTATTGAATGCTAAACACTTCTGGAAAGACACGGATGTCTAAAACGGGTTGGTGTGAGAATACAACAGTAAGTGAATGAAAAGATGGAACTCTGGAGAGAGCAAAATACAACACAATAGTGAACCCGTGGCATAACAAACGCCGCGTGGCTCAGACGTGCATGTGGACTCTTACCGCAGACAAAAAGGACTAACTGGGTGGTTGGTGAGTTTTTGCGTCCGGGCAAATGGGCAGGCAGTGTGAATGCCTAGAGAGCGAGGGTAGACGCCGGCCGGTGAAAAAGGAGCATTGGTGGGCAGGAAAACGTCTTCCGTGTTCCTGCAGGAGCATCTAAGAAGACGCATGTTTTTCGCGGAAGCGAATAGCTGTATGCAGCATGTAAAACAGTTTGCTATGGTGCACGCAGTCATGCATCATAACCGAAAAGTTGGTTTTTAAAGACTGCTTACTTCATTGTGCTTCAACCTCAGTTGTAAAGGATTGTTTTAAGGATCCCATTAGATACCGCTCGCAAACCGTTTCACACGCTGCATATGGCGATTCACCTCCGCGAGAAACATGCCCCTATGAACAGTCAATGCACATGACATTAACCTGACCTGCACTACATGTGGCCTCTACGACAGACGAATATAAATGACGCCATTTTTTCTGTGTCGTGGCGTCCGAGTTGGTGGGCGTGGCCCTGCGAGTTGTCGTCATATCCAATGGTCTTGGAGTAGGTGGGCGGCTCTCTTCTGCGGCGCCATAGGTGTCTCACTTGTCGGCAGCTTAGTGAATCCACGCCTCTTCCGGCGTGCTTTTCATGGTTGTCTTGCCTTAGTAAATTATATATATAGATGTTTTCAGTTATTTCACCTTTTTTTTTTTTAAATACATAACTCCACGTGTTCATTCATAGTTTTGATGCCTTCAGTGAGAATCTACCAATGTAAATGGTCATGAAAATAAAGAAAACACATTGAATGAGGAGGTGTGTCCAAAATTTTGGCCTGTACTGTATATATATATACTAGCAGAATACCCGCGCTTCGCAGCGGAGAAGTAGTGTGTTAAAGAAGTTATGAAAAAGAAAAGCAAACATTTTAAAAATAACGTAAGATGATTGTTAATGTAATTGTTTTGTCATTGATATGAGTGTTGTTGTCATATCTATCTATTTATATATATATATATATATATATATATATATATATATATATATAGCAAAATACCTGCGATTGGCAGCGAGAAGTAAAAAGAAAAGGAAACATTTTAATAATAACGTAACATGATTGACAATGTAATTGTTTTGTAATTGTCATGAGTGTTGCTATATATATATATATATATATATATATATATATATATATATATATATATATATATATATATATATATATACACACACACAGACACATATATAAACATATATATACATATAAATTAATATATATATATATACACACATCTATACACATCTATATATACAGTATATATATATATATATATATATATATATATATATATATACACTAGTAAAATACCAAGGCCAGAGCGGTGAAATACTGTCTGAATATTTTTATTAATAAAAAGTAAACATTTTTAGACTGAACTAAAATGTCAAAAATTAATTGTTAAGGATCTCTGTATACCACGTTGTCAGTTCGCCCTCTGGTTGTAATATGACTAAGCTGTGTGCTTTGCTCACTCTTGAGCATGCAACATACAGTTGGCCATGTGAAAAGCAATCCCGCCTCAAATAAATGCCAACCTTTTGTAGTGTTTGTCCCTGAGACTTATTAATTGTCATTGGGCAGAGCCTTACTGGAAATTGAACGCTTTGAATTAAAATGGGAGATTAGATGGTATAACGGGATGCGAGAAATAAAACTGTGTCACTGAGGCACTGCCAGTAAATATAGTTGCTTCAATTAGGTTGTTTTATAGAGATGTGACCTGAAGTCTTGTGCCGCTACAAAGTTTCGTGGTTGTAAGTTTCTGCTTCCTTGGCTTAAGGTCAGAACGAAAGAAGACACCGCAGTGACACACAGAAGAGAACCCGTGGATTAAATAAAACCTACACAATAACTGTAACAATCGTAACAAATGAACAATAAAATAGAAGAGAACCCGTGAATTAAATAAAAAGGTTGCTTGGTGAAGCAAGGAAAAAGCACTTTCTTATATGTCGCTCGCTTTTATAACAGTGCAGAAGCTATGAGAAAGCTGCTTCCTTGGCAAGCTCTCGAAACGAAAGAAGACACGCAGTGAACACAGAAGAGAACCCGTGGATTAAATAAAACCTACACAATAACTATAAAAATCGTAATAAATGAACAATGAAACAGCGGAGAACCCGTGGATTAGAAAAAAGGCTGCTTGGCGAAGCAAGGAAAAAGGACTTTCTTATATATCGCTCGCTTATAAAACAGTGCAGAAGCTATGAGAAAGCTGCTTCCTTCGCAAAGTAAGTAAACGACTGAAGAGACGGCAAGGCAGCTGAAGCGCTGCATTATGGGATCTGTAGTTTATTGTGTTACCAGTGCTTCATATCCCCGGCCATTAATAACAATAATACAGTATATAAAATGATCTCGCGGGCTGGATATAATTACACGCCGGGCCGGATGTGGCCTGCGGGCCTTGACTTTGACACATATGGAGTAAATAGAACTTGAAAAGATATATTTTTTCAAATGTGATCGCAATTCAGATAGAGTTGACGCAGCACTACAGCCTGCATGCCTCAATTAGTCATCCTCCTCGCTCTTACTTTTTACCGCTCATCTAATGAATACACTGAGTATGGCTTTACCAAAACAATCATTGATGGCGAATAAAGTATCCATTATTGGAGTATGTAGATCGGAATATATATATACATATATATATACCCGCGTATCGGGAAGAAGTAGTGTGTTTAAAAAGCTAGAAAAAGAAAAGGGAACATTTTAAAAATAACGTAACATGACTGTCAATATACAGTATTTGTTTGTGAGTGTTACTGAGTGTTGCTGTCATCAAGGATTTGATTATCATTATTTCTTTCAATCAGGTTCGTATTTGTAGGATGTGTTGTGTTCAAGTTACATTCCGTGTTTGTCAATCATTGTAAAGATGACAGGTTTCTTTCATCAATTCGCTTCTTACTGCATCAATAAACAGCTCGCCTTCTTCTTTATCTGAGACCTGACACACTGCATGCACGGGTTTTTGTTTTTTTTTTAACACTGTCTTCCTTTAGTGGGACATTGACTTTTTCCACCGTGTGCTTTGTTTCCGCAGTAGCTGGATTTATGAATATGCTTATCAGACGCTTCATATTTTTGATGCCTTTTCAATTGTGTAATTCGGTTTTGTTCAGCTCTTTGGAACTGTTGCTTTTATCTGTGCACTGCGCCAGTTCACGTGAGCCACTCGGTGTACATGCATCGAAGGTTCCCAGCTGTGCTGGTGCCATCTCGTGCTATGTCCATGGCTGTATTTAATGTTACCTTAGTCCTGGCACTTAAAACTTTCTCTCACAGTTTCGCTGAGTTTGTGTCAAACACCACCCTGACCATCTCATCTTCCTCTCCATAAGCACAGTCCTTCACCCGTGAATATTTACCCGTGGCAGTTTGCTATTGGATTGCCGCTGACGGACGCCCTTATATGGGCAGGCACTAAATTACAAACGCCAGCGGCAGCCTGTCTATGAACTTAATTTAAAGTGTAGGTTTACATCGTGCTTTGTTTCAGTAGCAGAACTCATGAATATGGTTGTATATGTCACTCGCTCGCTTCTTATTGTTTCGCTGCCTTCTCAATTATATAATGCATGTTTTCTAAAGCGCTTTTTTGAGGTCTTCCTGGTTTTCTATGTACTGCGCGGATTACGTGGGAGGCGTGATGATGTCACACGAAACTCCGCCCCATGGCGTTCAAGCTCATCTCCATTACAGTAAATGGAGAAAACAGCTTCCAGTTATGACCATTACGTAGAATTTCGATATAAAACCTGCCCAACTTTTGTAAGGAAGCTGTAAGGAATGAACCTGCCAAATTTCAGCCTTCCACCCACACGGGAAGTTGGAGAATTAGTGATGAGTCAGTGAGTGAGTGAGTGAGTGAGTGAGTGAGTGAGTGAGTGAGTGAGTGAGTGAGTGAGTGCTTTGCCTTTTATTAGTATAGATATACACACATACATATATATACATATACATATATACACATACTGTATATATACACACACACATATATACATACTGTATATACAACATATACATATCTACATATATACTGTATATACACATATATATACAAATCTACATATATATATCTACATATATATATTAGGTGGGACTCGATTAAAAATTAATCCAATTAATTAGAGGCTGTGTAAGAATTAATCTTGATTAATCGTATGTAATCGACACGTAAATTTGCCCCAAATCGCAAATGTTTTTTTTTATTTAAAACGGTTTTAGTGGGCTTACAGAATCAAATAATAGACATGGACATGAATATTGTAAACTGAAGCTGTTTTAATTTCTGAAAAAAAAGCTTTTAAACTGCATTTGAATTCAAAACAGAAACAAAAATATCATCCCTGGTTAAAATTGGGCAGACTTAAAAATAAAGTGGTAGTTTAAGTACTTTAAGTACATTTTCAGAATAGTATTGTCTTTAAATAATAATAACCAAAATTTCACCATAAAGTGCAGTTTTTCTTCTTAAAAAATAAGTCAGAAACATAAAAGGTAATTTGACCAGCTTACTCTTTAAACTCTAACATTAGCCAAAATTATTTTGTACATTAGGCTAAAACAGTGTGATCATTGAACATTTTGTAATTAGATGTATTTAGAATTACTAACGGTCACGGAAGTCCAATGATCCCCAGTAAGAGCCACAAAGTCCGCTTTCTGTAATGCATCTAATTTTGCTTGCTTTTCAGTGTGCACAAAACCATGCTTTTATCAAGGCTTCGCTGGTAGTCGAAATGATCAGTCGTAGGAACGCGCTTTATTCCGACTCTAACATTTTTGTAGCTGTGATGTGTGCATCAGTGTAATGGATGTACCAGGAAATCATGCATTGACAAAAGTTCCCGCTTGCTTGGAATTGAAAGTGTGATTAAATGCGCTATTTTTAACGCGCTATGGAGTACATGCATCGAAGCTTCTCAGCTGTGCTTGTGCTAAGAAAGGGAAAATTTTAAAAATAACGTAACATGATTCTGCTAACCTAATATTTTTCATACGCCCCAAACCAAGGAGATGCTAAGGTAAAATGAATCGGTAGCGCATACATAGTCAGTACATCCCTCTCGAATCGAACCTCAATGTCGGCGTTAGAGGCTTAAGACTCTACAATTAGCCACAGTGTGGCTTGTCTATGCTAAAGTATGTATTGTAGATCGGGTATATATATACATTTATATATATACCCGTATCGCAGTGGAGAAGTAGAAGTTATGAAAAGAAAAGGGAACATTTTAAAAATAACGTAACATGATTGTCAATATACAGTAATTGTTTTGTGAGTGTTATTGAATGTTGCTGTCATCAAGGATTTGATTATCATTATTTCTTTCAATCAGGCTTGTATTTGTAGGATGTGTTCAAGTTACATTCCGTGTTTGTCAATCGCTGTAAAGATAAGAGGTTTCATTCATCGATTAGTTCCTTACTGCATCAATAAACAGCTCGCCTTCCTTTTATCTGTGATGTGACAAACTGCATGCACGGGTTTTTTTTACACTGTCTTCTTTTAGCAGGACATTCACTTTTCCACCGTGTGCTTTGTTTCCGCAGTAGCTGCACTTATGAATATGATTGTATGTATAAGACGCCATATTTTTTGCTGCCTTCTCAATTGTGTAATTCGGTTTTGTTCAGCACTCTTTGGAACTGTTGCTTTTGTCTGTGCACTGCGCCAGTTCACGGAGCCGCTTGGTGTTCTTGCATCGAAGGTTCCCAGCTGTACTGGTGCCATCTCGTAATGTCAGCTAAGACCCGCACTTAAAAGTTTCTCTCGCAGTTTCAATGAGTTTGTGCCAAACACCACCCTGACCATCTCATCTTCCTCTGCATAAGCACAGTCCTTCACACGTGAATATTTACCGGCAGTGTTTGTATTGGATTGCCGCTGATGGACGGCCTTATATGGGCAGGCACTAAATTACAAACGCTAGTGGCAGCCTGTCTATGAACTTAATTTAATATAAACTTACGGTTCACGCTGCTTTGTTTCCGCAGTAGCTGTACTTATGAATATGCTTGTATGCATCATTTGCTTCATAATGTTTTTCTGCCTTCTCAATTGTGAAATGACGTTTTGTGCTCATCGCTGGAGTTCTTCCTTGTTCTCTACGTACTTACGTAGGAGGCGTGATGATGTCACAAGAAACTCCGCCCCCGCGGCCATCTCCAACTCAAGACTCCATTACATTATATGGGGAAAAATAGCTTCCAGTTATGACCCTTATGCGTAGAATTTCGAAATGAAACCTGCCCAACTTTTGTAAGTAAGCTGTAAGGAATAAGCCTGCCAAATTTCAGCCTTCTACCTACACGGAAGTTGGAGAATTAGTGATGAGTCAGTGAGTGAGTGAGTGAGTGAGGGCTTTGCCTTTTATTAGTATAGATAGATATATAGATAGATATATATATATATATATATACACACAGTTAGGTCCATAAATATTTGGACAGAGACAACTTTTTTCTAATTTTGGTTCTGTACATTACCACAATGAATTTTAAATGAAACAACTCAGATGCATTTGAAGTGCAGACTTTTCAGCTTTAATTCAGTGGGTTGAACAAAAAGATTGCATAAAAATGTGAGGCAACTAATGCATTTTTTACCACAATTCCTTTATTTCAGGGGCTCAAAAGGAATTGGACAATTGACTCAAAGGCTATTTCATGGGCAGGTGTGGGCAAGTCTGTCGTTATGTCATTATCAATTAAGCAGATAAAAGGCCTGGAGTTGATTTGAAGTGTGGTGCTTGCATGTTATTTGCTTTTCTCTCTCTGTCTCTCTCTATTTCTCTCTGACATTCTCTGCTTCTGACACGCACTCCTTTGAAGAGAAAAATATATTTGCATTCTTTTAATTGTGAGACAGAACAGTCATCTCTGTCTTGTCATGAAGCACAGTTTAAACTTTTGAAAAAGAGACAAATGTTTGTTTGCAGTGTTTTAAAGTCCCTATCTCTACAACCTCCTGTGTTTCTGTGCAAATCTGTGAACCAAGCGTGACAATATAAAAATAACAATATAAAAGTATGGTTTTTACTTCACGGATTTTCACCTTTCGCGGGGGGTTGTGGAACGCAACCAGCGCGATCAAGGAGGGATCACTGTAGTGAGAAAAACAGAAAGCTGCCAATAACAAATGATCCTGTGGATAAAAATAACTTGTGGATCAGAGATTCAAACAGAATGGTGATAATTGTGTAACCAAGTAGACAGGTCACCAGGCAAATCACAACCACATACAATACTGGTGTGCAGAATGTTATCTCAAAACACACCATTTACAAGACTTAATTGGCTACAACAACAAGACCTTGTCAGATTCTGTTGTTATTTCCACAAAACAAAAAAGAATTTCTTCAATGAGAAGCTGCTGACCAACGAAATGTACGGTGAGATCTTTACTGTCATATGCATTACCAACCTACTCAAAGCACCATGATACCCCAGCATTGATGGACTAAAAGCCAGAAGTCCACGTGATCATCATCATCATCATCATCATCAAATCCTTCCGCGAAAACCATAAATACAAAGAGGACTGTTTCATTTATGTTAGGTAGATTGCCCAGAGGGGACTGGGCAGTCTCATGGCCTGGAATCCCTGCAGATTTTATTTTTTTTCTCCAGCCGTCTGGAGTTTTTTTTTCTGTCCCCTGGCCATTGGACCTTACTCTTATTCTGTGTTAATTAATGTTGACTTATTTTATTTTCTTACTATGTCTCTTATTTTTCTACTCTTCATTATGTAAAGCACTTTGAGCTACATTTTTTTAAAATGTATGAAAATGTGCTATATAAATAAATGTTGTTGTTGTTCTTCTTCTTCTTCTTTTTTTTAATTAGTAAAAATGATTACTTCTTAATGCTCTTAAAACTGGCTTGACTGAAATTTTACAAACGCTCTGCAAATAATGCAAAATGCAGCATCATGACAGTTGGGAAAGTCAAAAAGAACACCTATCACTCTTCTTTATAACAATATACTTTGGATTCTTATGAACTTTTGTAAATAATTTCAAGGTTCTTTTTATTAGTTCACTACTGAAACATCTGGACCTCTGGCCACATGCATTTTTCCATCTTTATTATTCTAGCATTCAGTATTCCGCACTTGATGGTCGACAAATTGCACTGTTTTTCTTCTTATTACTACTACTATGGTGTTCTTCATCATGTCATAGGCCTCTGCATTTTGCTTACCACTCAGCAGATGTCGTGGGCTTTCCTGTTCTTTATTTCCACAAGAAACCCATGAGCACAAATCAGTTTTGTAAAGCTAATGCTACCTCAAATTTTTTGAATTAGCCTAACGCATCCAGTGACATTTTGGATCAAGACCAATACCAAGGTAGCCCCAGTAGTTTGTAAGTAACCATGTGACAGACTGACTTTATACAGTGGTGTAAAAAACTATTTGCCCCCTTCCTGATTTCTTATTCTTTTGCATGTTTGTCACACAAAATGTTTCTGATCATCAAACACATTTAACCACCCGAGTTCAATTTCCGTAGCCACCCCCAGGCCTGATTACTGCCACAACTGTTTCAATCAAGAAATCACTTAAATAGGAGCTGCCTGACACAGAGAAGTAGACCAAAAGTACCTCAAAAGCTAGACATCATGCCAAGATCCGAAGAAATTCAGGAACAAATGAGAACAGAAGTAATTGAGATCTATCAGTCTGGTAAAGGTTATAAAGCCATTTCTAAAGCTTTGGGACTCCAGCGAACCACAGTGAGAGCCATTATCCACAAATGGCAAAAACATGGAACAGTGGTGAACCTTCCCAGGAGTGGCCGGGCAACCAAAATTACCCCAAGAGCGCAGAAACGACTCATCCGAGAGGTCACAAAAGACCCCAGGACAACGTCTAAAGAACTGCAGGCCTCACTTGCCTCAATTAAGGTCAGTTTTCATGACTCCACCATAAGAAAGAGACTGGGCAAAAATGGCCTGCATGGCAGATTTCCAAGACGCAAACCACTGTTAAGCAAAATAGAACATTAGGCCTCGTCTCAATTTTGCTAAGAAACATCTCAATGAAATAGTACACCACTGAAATTCACCGGAGTTACATTCCTAGAGCACCCGCGAATTGTGAAAAAACTCAAATTATGGATGTGGTAAACCCATATACTTTACAGTACTGTACTGATATGTCACTCGTAGTGCTAGAATGTAAAATACCAATGTTACCGTTATATGTACTGTAATTCATGCAAGCAAATTTTCATTGCCAGGTGCAGGGAGGCATCTTGGGTCTTTAACCCTTAAACTGCCACATACCTGGATGTCAAATACTTTTTTGCTGCACTTTTTAAGTAAATATCACAATTCATAAAGAAAAAGTGAAATTTTAATGGAACACATTTTTTTCATGCAAAGAGCATCACAATTACTGCAACATTGATCATTTTACACACAGCCAATGAACTGTAAAAACCAAGGTGCAACTGACGTCACTGATGAAATTCAGTAAATCACCGAGCCAACTGCGTTTGAAGTGGCAGCACACAAGCACACAGAGGTAAATGCTGATGATTGCAGGATAGTCTAGTGCAGCGGCTCAATCCCAGAGACAGTGAGGATGCAGTGCTGCTGGGGCCGGCAGCGGTCATGAGCTGGCTACTCAATGAATGTACGGCACTGACTGATCAGCTGCGGCGTGCTAGTAAATTGCATTGGGAACCGACTATAGCCGTTTGCAGTGTTCAATGAATGCACATCGCCGAATATACTCGGCTCCTACGTGCTGGCAAATGGCACTGAGAAACGACTTTGGCCGGTTGTGGTGGTTTAAGGGTTAAGAAGAACAAAATGGAAAACACAAGAGCACTCAGCTGGAGATGTGTCACAGAGCAGCAGTCAATCAGCAGCAAGGAGAAATGAATAAGCTCTAGTGTTCCGGTGCTGCTAAGATTCACACCGTCGAGAAGACAATGATTTATTTATTTTTATGGTGGAGATTCCAGGGATGCACCCAGCCTTGTCCCGACCCGCACACACTCACAAACAGAGACAAAAACAAAGCAAACTAATAACCAAACAACAAATAAAGAATGTAATGAAAACAAATGAAGACAACGATACCACCCCTGTTCCCCTTATGCCGATTATACATTAAATACATCAAAGCACACACAGTAAAGTCCATGAAAAATGGCAACGTATGAAATGTAATGATCAAAATAGATAGTCCAGAGATCCGCACATTGAATGGGAATGTAAAGATAGTCCTACTTGGTACTTCCTGAAATGAGCAAGACGGGTGGAAGGGTTCAGGAGCACTCCTTTCTTCGCAGGATGGCAATTAATCCACTTACAGTCCTCACATACACAGGCAGACAATCCAGACCCCAAACACGAAACGATCCAGGACAAAACAAATAAATACAGGTAACCCAACAGGCAGAGAGACAGGAACTTGAAACGCAAATTACAAAAACTTTTTTTTTCTTTTGGTCACCGGCCCCCTTTTTAAAAGCCACACTGACATCCTTTGAACCCAACAGCCCCTGCACCCCCAGCAGAAGACCAATCAGAGCCACTGCAGGGGCTGCTGGGAGTTGCAGTTTCAAATTCTATTAGAGTACAATGCTTTCGGATTGACTACTTTCACCATTCCAAGTCGCGTTTTCCTCTACGGTTGCTTCCTGTTGTCTTTACAGTGCAGTAATACCACGAAAAAAGCCATAAAAAATTGTGGAGGATATTTGCGGTTTCCACTAACAATTATTAGTTAGGTTCTAAAGAAAAATCCGCGAATAACTGAGGCTGTGAACCCTGAACCGCGTCTTTGTGGGGGTCTACTGTAATTTACATATGCAGTTGGGTTTCAAATACTTCTATAACCTCCTTAGCATTAGACCCAAGAGCTACTCGGGATACAAAAACAGTACTAAAAACGTTAGTCCAGAATGTCACTCAGGCAACTGTACAGATGGGTCTTGCATAAGCATTAGAACCAAGAATCACACAGGGTTGTAAAAGTGCTGTATGTGCTGCCATTCCTTGGAGAAATGATGTCTGAGTGCAGGTTTTCAAAACAATGAAGACTTTTATGAGAATACCCATCCAGCATCCAAACTGAGGAAAATAAGGGAGATACACCAGGCCACTGCAGCAAACATTCTATAGTGTTTACATTTCGGACCGTGATGTCAGCATAGATGAAAGTCAAGATTTGGCATAAAGTTTTACAAGCTTTGTGAATCCAAAACGGGATACATTTGGAATTTGGTTATGTACACAGGGAAATGGATCTGAAATACGATCAGTATGGCACTGCTATGTCATCGTGCTGACTCTGATAGATGCTCTGGTAGATCAAGGTTACTGTGTAACCATAGACAATTTTTATGCTTCGCCAGAGCTATTTAACATCTTGCTGCAAAGAAAGACTGATGCATATGGAACAGTGTGTACCAACAGTCATGGAATGCCTCAAGACTTCACTTTCTATCCCATTATGCAGAGGCAACAAACAAAATACTACAAAAAGGTATTTCATCATCTGGTGGAACAGTGCATTTGGAATGTATTCATCTTATACAAACAAAAAGCTGGTGAAACTGTATCTCACACAAACTTTACATGCCAGTTTGTAGAAGAAATCATTGCTGAAAATCCATCATCCACACTACTGCTAAAGAGCCGTGGTTGACCCAGAATACCACGGACCAATCCAGAGTGTATTATTGGTAGGCATTTATTGATTATATACCTGCAACAGAAAAAAAAAACAGAAACTCATACCTGTGCTGTTCAAAAACTGCTAAATCTGAAAAACGTTGGATTGTGTCTTTCACCATACTTTAAGATTTATACACAAAGGATTCATTTTGAGATTATATACTATTTTGGCATCATTATAAGTATTATTACTGTTATTATTTTTTTTATTATTGTTCAATTCATATTATTACTTTTATTCATCATTACTATTATTATTTGTATCATTATTATACTTTTGAGATTTACAAACCGGATTCCAAAAAAGTTGGGACACTAAACAAATTGTGAATAAAAACTGAATGCAATGATGTGGAGATGGCAAATGTCAATATTTTATTTGTAATAGAACGTAGATGACAGATCAAACGGTTAATCCGAGTAAATGTATCATTTTAAAGGAAAAATATGTTGATTCAAAATTTCACGGTGTCAACAAATCCCAAAAAAGTTGGGACAAGTAGCAATAAGAGGCTGGAAAAAGTAAATTTGAGCATAATGAAGAGCTGGAAGACCAATTAACACTAATTAGGTCAATTGGCAACATGATTGGGTATAAAAAGAGCTTCTCAGAGTGGCAGTGTCTCTCAGAAGCCAAGATGGGTAGAGAATCACCAATTCCCACAATGTTGCGCAGAAAGATAGTGGAGCAATATCAGAAAGGTGTTACCCGGCAAAAAATTGCAAAGACTTTGCATCTATCATCATCAACTGTGCATAACATCATCCAAAGATTCAGAGAATCTGGAACAATCTCTGTGCGTAAGGGTCAAGGCCGTAAAACCATACTGGATGCCCGTGATCTCCGGGCCCTTAAACGACACTGCACCACAAACAGGAATGCTACTGTAAAGGAAATCACAGAATGGGCTCAGGAATACTTCCAGAAACCATTGTCAGTGAACACAATCCACCGTGCCATCCGCTGTTGCCAGCTGAAACTCTACAGTGCAAAGAAGAAGCCATTTCTAAGCAAGATCCACAAGCTCAGGCATTGTCACTGGGCCAGGAATCATTTAAAATGGAGTGTGGCAAAATGGAAGACTGTTCTGTGGTCAGACGAGTCACGATTCAAAGTTCTTTTTGGAAATCTGGGACACCATGTCATCCGGACCAAAGAGGACAAGGACAATCTAAGTTGTTATCAACGTTCAGTTCAGAAGCCTGCATCTCTGATGGTATGGGGTTGCATAAGTGCGTGTGGCATGGGCAGCTTGCATGTCTGGAAAGGCACCATCAATGCAGAAAAATATATTCAGGTTCTAGAACAACATATGCTCCCATCCAGACGTCATCTCTTTCAGAGAAGACCCTGCATTTTTCAACAGGATAATGCCAGACCACATTCTGCATCAATCACAACATCATGGCTGCATAGGAGAAGGATCCGGGTACTGAAATGGCCAGTCTGCAGTCCAGATCTTTCACCTATAGAGAACATTTGGCGATCATAAAGAGGAAGGTGCGACAAAGAAGGCCCAAGACGATCGAACAGTTAGAGGCCTGTATTAGACAAGAATGGGAGAGCATTCCTATTTCTAAACTTGAGAAACTGCTTGGAATGCAAAGTGTGATTAAATGCGTTATTTTTTAACACGTTATGGAGCACATGCATCGAAGCTTCTCAGCTGTGCTTGTGCTAAGAAAAGGAAACATTTTAAAAATAACGTAACACGATTGTCAATGTAACCTTTTGTAAGTAGTGTCTAGAGGATTCAGAGTGTGGAGAAACTCTAGAGACAGCGTGTGTATTAACTTGTGGATTTTTCTGTGAGTATTTGGTGGCAGCGTCACAAAGTTGCTTCCGCAAGACTGCGTTACCATCAATGTGAACTTAGTTACAAAGTGATCAAAACTCTCGTTTATGAACTGCGTCCTCTCATTAAACTTGTATCCCGCATTAGCCGTGGGCATGACAAACACCAGCGGCAGCCTGTCCATGAACTTAATTTAAATTTGAGGTTTACACCGTGCTTTGCTTCCGAAGTAGCTGCACTCATGAATATGGTTGTATATGTCACTTCTTATTGTTTCGCTGCCTTCTCAACTATATAATGCATGTTTTCTTCAGCGCTTTTTGAAGCTCTTCCTTGTTTTATACGTACTGCGTTGACAGTCAGTTCACGTGATTACGTGGGAGGCGTGATGATGTCACACGAAACTCCGCCCCCCCACGGCCATCAAGGTCAATTCCATTACAGTATATGGAGAAAAATAGCTTCCAGTTATAACCATTATGCGTAGAATTTCAAAATGAAACCTGCCCAACTTTTGTAAGGAAGCTGTAAGGAATGAGCCTGCCAAATTTCAGCCTTCCACCCATACGGGAAGTTGGAGAATTAGTGATGAGTCAGTGAGGGCTTTGACTTTTATTAGTACAGATATATATATATATTTATATATATATACATACATACATATATATATATATATATATATATATATATATATATATTAAATAACCAATATACAGTATATATACAGTATTATGTAAACCAACATATTTTCTTAAATCTTTCTGAAAATATCTTGTGAAAATATTTGTTTATTGTATATTCTGAAAATGAATCAGATTAATTGAATTAAATTGGGTGTAAGTAATACTCAAATAGATGACTGCATCAATACAGTTAAAAATTTAGAAGACAACATTCATTTTGGACGTCTGTATATTCTGTGCAATCTTAACATTAGTAATTATGAAAAGAAAAAATGTGTTTATGATGTATGATGGGCAACAAATTTGTCACAAATTTGCTTCTATTAAATGTGTCAGAAATCAGCTCCCACAACCACACAAAACCCACAGTGTACGTTAAAATGAATTTCCTAAACGTCTTGAACTTTCTTACCATCTGCACAAAGGTGTGAAGATTCTTGAACCACATGGCAAAAAAGGGGCAAATCTTTATCCAAATAGAAGATAGTCACATACATAGAACTTTATTTTAAGTTAAATTAATTGAATTCAGTTGTGTATATTCAAAAAGGGTATATCATGTTTTGAGCATTTAAAAAGTGTACATTTTGAGTAAGACCATCTTAAGATTGATGAGTAAAGACAACAATCCCTGAGGCCGATTGCACTTCTGTTAAAAGAAAATAATTTAATGGCTTTGTTCCAACCTTATAAAATTTTGTTAATGTGACATCTAAGAAAATGTCAATGTAACTAAAAAAAACATGTAAAATCAGCAAATATGATTATTTTAAGTTATACTAGCAAAATTAGATAAAAAAAGTGAACAATCCCATTTGTTCATTTTGGAGTGTGGCCATCAGTCAAATAACCTACCCATTATATTTTATTTATATATGTATTTACACATTTTGGAAATAAAGCACTCTCAGTTGCTAAAATGTATAAGTCAAATGTATATTTATAACCTAATATCTGTAGAAAACTGCCAGTTTTCTTTGGTATCATTTATTAAAAATTGGGAGAAGGGATGGAATGGGGTGGAGCATTTACAGCTTCACCTATGGTAGCACAAGTGTTGTGCTGGTCACGGAGCTGGCCTCTTTTTTTTTCCATTTAATGTTGATTTCAGTTCTATGACTGCTAGCATCTTTCCTAAGTCGCTGCAATGTCCAAGCAAAGAAAAGCTGATAAATTTCGACTGTGATGAGAAGTACCTGTGTATCTTGATTTTTAAAGAAAATGTGGTATTGATCCACTCTGGCTCAAGTCATGTATATAAAGTGCTATTTTTGGCCTTCAACAAAATTCTATTGATGACCCTGATTTATAGCATCTTGAATTAGAGACAGAGGTAGGACTGATCCTAAAATAGTTTGGGGCCTGAAGCAACTCGACCACTATACAGAATATATATTACATAAGGGAAACAACGTTATTAGTGCTGGTATGCTATCAGTACCGTATGATTTAATAAAATATTGGTGTCATTGATGCAAAATATAAGGTTATGTGGAAGAATCACAGAAGATTACTTCAAAATGTATTATATTTCTAACCATCACTTTGTTCAAAAGTATATATAATTGTTTTATTAAAATGAAAAAGATCAATCAAAATAATTATTTTTAAAAGAGTACTTACAGGCAAGAATTCTTTTTTCAAGTTGCATTCATTTTCAAGAAGCTCATAGATGTGCTTTGTAATAATCTAAGAAGAAAAAAACATGCCATAAGTAACTGATCATGTACATCTCATTAAAAATTGTAACATATTTTACATTACTTAAAAATATATTTTATGTCTTAGTTACCTTAGTTGTCTGCATTCATGTATTTGATTACATGAGCAGAGAAAATAGTGGAGAAATAGAAGTCTAATTTAATCAACTCTTAAAAAACCTATCTAGTACATATTTGACATGCTTGCTGAAACAGAAGTATCAACAAAAATCACTTTCAAGATAATATATAATAAATAAATAATATATATAAATAATGTATGTAGAGTAAGTATATACTATTTAATTTCTCAAATCATTAAGTTCAAGGACTTTAAATTCTAATTTTGCCAAAAAGACTAAACAGATAGTGAAAATTGTTGAAAATTAAAAAAAAGGCTTATATACATAAAAGGGTTTGGTGACAATTTCAGTAAACATGACAAATATACACTGTACAACATGCGCAATTATTTTTTATATATATTTTATTGATTTTACTTAAAAACAGAAAACATTCAAGACAAAATTAACAAATCAAAGCAAAATTCGACCCCCACCAAAGAGGAAGAGACAGAGAAGCCAGCAACCGAAGCTACTCTATAAAAGGAGCAAGAAAAGAAGGGCATCCTTTTCCCCAAAATGGAAGCTTATTCTAAAATATCATTAATTAGATCCTGCCATATGTGAAAACGTTTTGAACAGATCCTCTAAGTGAGAATTTGATTTTTTCCAATTTCAAATAGTATAAAACATCATTTACCAGCTGACTTAAGAGTGGTGGGGTGGGATTCTCTGAGTTGAGCAATATAAGTCTGTGTGCTATTAATGTAGTAAAGGAAATTACACTTGGTTTGTCCTTGTCCACTTTAAGGCCATCTGGGAGTATACCAAACACAACTTTTAATGGGTTAGGAGTGATCGTGACACCAGGGGCACAAAGCAAGGAATATAAAGAAGTACTACAATATTTTATTGCAGATGAGGGTTGTGGATATTCATCAATTTGTGTCAATGTCCAGAACTTTACAGCTTGTATATTTTCTGCCCCCTTCTGTTTCAGATCATTGTAGAGTTACCCTTTTGATGCATGGATATTTTGAATCTATACTAATAAAAGGCAAAGCCCTCACTGACTCATCACTAATTCTCCAACTTCCTGTGTAGGTAGAGGGCTGAAATTTGGCAAGCTTATTCCTTAAAGGTAAGCAGGTTTCATTTCGAAATTCTACACATAAAACGGTCATAACGGTCGAACACATCCGCCATGTTGAACTTTCTTATTTACGGCCCCATCTTCACGAAATTTGGTAGACGGCTTCCCTGCGCCAACCGAAACCGATGTACATACTTTTTTTGGTGGTATGACGCCACTGTCAGCCGCCATATTGAACTTTCCAATGTCACTAATTCTCCAACTTCCCGTGTAGGTAGAAGGCTGAAATTTGGCATGCTCATTCCTTACAGCTTACTTACAAAAGTTAAGCAGGTTTCATTTCGAAATTCTACGCGTAACGGTCATAACAGTCAACAATGTCCGCCATGTTGAACTTTCTTATTTACGGCCCCATCTTCACGAAATTTGGTAGACGGCTTCCCTGCGCCAACCGAAACCGATGTACATACTTATTTCGGTGGTATGACGCCACTGTCAGCCGCCATATTGAACTTTCCAATGTCACTAATTCTCCAACTTCCCGTGTAGGTAGAAGGCTGAAATTTGGCATGCTCATTCCTTACAGCTTACTTACAAAAGTTAAGCAGGTTTCATTTCGAAATTCTACGCGTAATGGTCATAACGGTCAACAATGTCCGCCATGTTGAACATTCTTATTTATGGCCCCATCTTCACGAAATCTGGTAGGCGGCTTCCCTGCACTAACCGAAACCAATGTACGTACTTATTTTGGTGGTATGATGCCACTGTCGGCCGCCATATTGAACTTTCCAACGGTCTTTGTTATTTATGGGCCCGTCTTCAAGAAATTTGGTACGCGGGTTCCCAACGCTAAATGAATCCTACTTACGTACATATATACGTCCATAGCCTGCAGCTAGGTCACCATGTGAGTCGGTGTTGGGTCCCCCATCCCAACGCCTCCCACGTTATTGGCTGCCTGCCTATATAAGGCCGTCCGTCGCTCCGGTCTCTACATTCCCTCCCTTGCTTCGCCACATGATTCACGTCTCCCTGCTGATAACTACAGCCTTTTTATTTAATCCACGGCTTCTCCGCTGTTTTATTGTTCGTTTATTGTGATTATAGTTATTGTGTAGGTATTTTAGACTTACTTTACATTGTTCAGGTACCCATTTTCTTTATCGTTCCAACCGTCATCCCCCATTAACATGTCTATCGAGGTGATCACCATCGATCAAAGAACTGTCACTTACCGAGTGGTCTCCATGCCCGGAGATGGCACCTACCTTTTCTATTCTCTGTGTTACATATTGCACAGCCATATCAGGCTCACTCTTGATATCTGGAGGAACATTGTGTATTACCGACTGATGACGGTACAGGAGATAATTACTGTACACAGGAGCAATAGAAGAGTGAAATGCTTAAGCCCTTCACCTATGGTTCTGTATGTGAGTTGATGGCTGCCGCTGAATTTTTCGGTTGTCGCTTTCAAGTGTACCAAAATGACCAAATATTTTACACCTTTCGACAACCGCCAATGCCTCTTAAACATCTTAGATTCACAGGTGACGATTTCAGTAGTGGACACTTTGATGTTTATGAATGTTTAAACTCTCAAAAGCTGGATGTGAAGTTATCGATGAAAACGGTTGTATGCTTACAACACTTGACAGACGCTGAATGTCTCTTCAACACAAGTCCTACAAATACTGTTGTAATTGAAACAAACCATGAAACTCAAACCGATAATGACAGCAGCAATCCAAGCTGTGAGATTTGAAACAAGATTACTGTTCACATGTCCAACTGTACGTTGCATGCTCAAGAGTAAGCTCAGCCCACAGCTTGGTCATATTACAACCGGAGGGCCGAACTCACAATGTGGTATACAAAGAGATCCTTAACAAATAATTATTGGTATATTTTCCCTCAGTTTAAAAAGGTTTAATTTTCTTCTTAATAAAAATTTTAAGGCAGTACTTAGCCGCTGCGAAGCGCTGGGTATTTTGCTAGTTCCAAATAAATGAAGTTATGGTGATGGACAGGTTGACAGACGAGATTAGACAGGAGTCCCCGTGGACTATGATGTTTGCTGATGACATTGTGATCTGTAGCGATAATAGGGAGTAGTGCTGGGCGGTATACCGGTTCATCCCAAAAACCGTTTTTTATTTTTGCTATGATATGGATTTTTCTTATACCGCAACACCGGTTTAAATTGCCTAAATGACGTTCGGAACGTGGCACAGCAGGAAAATGTTCAAGGGGGACCTTTTTCACTGCTACACCACTAAACAGGCATGCAACGGAGTACACGCGGTAGTATATGTATTGCGGGATTAACATGGACACAGAACATTCCGAAACCGAAGCTGTAGCTGATAATAAGGTTGAACATGATGACACAGAAGAACTTTTGCCGAAAAAAAAGATTCATGTCTGTTGCCTGGAGATACTTTGGTTTTAAAAGGTTGGATGTGGAACATTTTGTTCAAATATGTGAATACTGTTTCTATTCTACTGGATATTACTGAAAGCCAAGTTGTAATTGTTTTATTTTTTTCAATACAGTGTAATGTACCTGGGCACTGTGTAATAGTGTGATGACATGTTGACTTTATTCTTGCCGTTTATGTCAAGATTAAAGTCGAACATCGTAAACTAAACTTCATTGTAAAATGAATAATTTACTAGATTTTCTCAAACCCCGTCATAAGTTATATAGCACATTAAGCGCTTTGTGTTAACTGTTCCCCGAGCCATGTTAAATCGGTACATGCTTCTTAAACTGACTTCCTCTTGTACCGAGGAGACCCCGGCAGCGATCGCCACACAGAATACATTCACTTCATGATATTCCTGCTCCCTGAACATTCAGAATGCTAAGATAAATACTTGATATAATTTTCATGATGAAATGCATTAAAGCATGCGTTTAAACATGTATTTAAACATGTATTTAAACAGTACAGAGTAATGGGGATTGTGGAAGAGAGGTGAAAAACAGAGTGCAGGCAGGGTGGAATGGGTGGAGAAAAGTATCAGGAGTGATTTGTGACAGACGGATATCAGCAAGAGTGAAAGGGAAGGTCTACAGGACGGTAGTGAGACCAGCTATGTTATATGGGTTGGGGAAGGTGGCACTGAACAGAAAGCAGGAGACAGAGCTGGAGATAGCAGAGTTAAAGATGCTAAGATTTGCAATGCGTGTGACGAGGATGGATAGGATTAGAAATGAGTACATTAGAGGGTCGGCTCAAGTTGGATGGCTGGGAGACAAAGTTAGAGAGGCGAGATTGCATTGGTTTGGACATGTGCAGAGGAGAGATGCTGAGTATACTGGGACAAGGGTGTTAAGGATAGAGCTGCCAGAGAAGAGAAAAAGAGGAAAGCCTAAGAGAAGGTTTATAGATGTGGTGAGAGAGGACATGCAGGTGATGGGTGTAACAGATGCAGAGGACAGAAATATATGGAAGAAGATGATCCACTGTGGCGACCCCTAACGAGAGCAGCCAAAAGAAGAAGATCACTGAGTTTAATTAAAAAAAAAAAGATTTATAATGTAAATGGGGATGCATTGAAACTGGAAGAGCAGCTTGGGAAGGATGACCATCTTAACAATGTTGTTTCTCCCTAATAAAGTAAGGAGGAGGGTAGACTAACTAATAACTTGTTTAATTTTTCCAATGCGGATTGCAACATTTTTTTGAAAAAGAGCTTTATATTTACTTGGAATATTCACTGCTAGATATTTAAACTGATCTGCTAAGATAAATGGGAAGGTGTCCAGTCCGTTATTATGTGCTAGAGAATTCGATGGAAAGAGCACACTTTTATTCAAATTGATTACAAGTCCAGATATCTTTTGAAAATCTGCTAATGCTTTTAGAGATTGCTGGCACAGAATTCTGTGGGTCCGATATATACAGTACCATATCATCTGCATATAGTGATATTTTCTGTTCAAGTCCTTTTTATCTCTGATCTTTTTCAAAGTATACATCCAATGGTTCAATAGTGATTGCAAAGAGCAAAGGTGATAAGGGACATTTTTGTCAAGTACCACATTAAAGTCTGAAGGTATCTGAAACAATTTTGTTAATACTAACTGAGGCTTCTGGACTAGTTTAAAGTAGTTTGATCCATGCACATATACAGGTATCTGGGCCAAACCCAAGGTTGTGCAATGTGGTGAAAAGATAGCCCCATTCAAACATATCAAATGCTTTTTCTGCATCTAAAGATAATAAGATCTCCTGGGTGTTAGATATAATGGGCAAATATAATACAGTATTTTTTGGACCATAAGGCGCACTTAAAATCCTTTATTTTTATCAAAAATCGACAGCTCGTCTTATAATCCGGTGTGCCTTATGTATTAATTCCGGTTGTGCTTACTGACCTCGAACTGATTTTATGTGGTACACGGTGCTCAATAATCTGTCGAAATGTTTTAGTCAGGGGTCTCGCGGAGTAATACGTACTGTACTTCAACATAAAATTACGGTGTGTTTATCAGGACCCCAAAATGGCACCTGTTAAGAGACATGCCTACAAAGCGGATTTCAAACTCAAGGCTATCAGGCACGCAGTAGAACATGGGAATAGAGCAGCTGCGAGAGAATTCAACATTAATGAATTAATGGTGCGGAAGTGGAGGAAGCAAGAAGATGTCCTGCGCCAAGTAAAGAAGACCAAACAGAGTTTCCGAGGGAAAAAGCGAGATGGCCACAGTTAGAGGACAAACTTGAACAGTGGGTTATTGAACAGAGAACAGCAGGTAGAAGCGTCTCTACAGTCTCTATTCGACTCAAGGCAACAGCGGTAGCACGTTACATGAAGATCACTGACTTTCGAGGAGGTCCTTCTTGGTGCTTCCGTTTTATGAAAAGACGTAATCTCTCCATCCGCACAAGAACTACCATCTCGCAGCAACTGCCAAAGGATTATGAAGAAAAGCTGGCCATTTTCCACACTTACTGCAAGAACAAGATCACTGAAAAGAAGATCCGGCCAGAACACATTACCAACATGGACTAGTTCCCTTTCACCTTTGACATCCCCATGAAACGTACTGTTGAGAAAACAGGAACCAGTACGGTATCTATATGCACCACAGGGAACGAGAAGTCATCCTTCACTGTAGTTTTCGGTTGCCAGACTAATGGCCAGAAACTCCGGCCGGCGTCATCATCAAAGATAACCCAAAGGGCTGGATGGACGAGGAGAAGATGAGCGAGTGGCTGAGAGGAGTTTACGTCAGGAGACCGGTTGGCTTTTTTCACAGATCTCCATCTCTATTGATCTGCGACTCCATGCGTGCCCATCTCACCGATACTGTCAAAATCCAAGTGAAGCAAACTAATTCAGAGCTTGCCATCATTCCGGGTGGATTAACCAAAGAACTCCAACCGTTAGATATCAGTGTCAACAGGTCGTTCGAAGTTAAATTGCGAGCTGCGTGGAAGCATTGGATGACGGAAGGCGAACACACATTCACCAAGACAGGAAGGCAACGCCAGGCGAGTTACACCACTATCTGCCAATGGATCGTGAATGCCTGGGCTAAGGTATCAGTCTCAAGTATCGTCGGAGCTTTCACAAAGGGCGGAATCATCACTAAACAGCTAAGTAACAGCAATGAGACTGACTCGGATAGTGACGAGAGAGATCTGGGCATGCTTGATGCTGAAATCGTCCAACTTATTACCTCAGACACTGAGGATGAAGAATTTGATGGATTTGTGGAAGAGGAATGAACTGAAAAAGAGAGTGTATTGTTTTGTATTTTATGTTAGAAATGAATTATGTTGAGAGTTATTGTGAATGAGTTGAATAAAGTTTGACTTATCTGACTGTTTTGTTTCACTGAATGCGCTTTACAATCCGATGCACCTTATGTGTGAAAGTAGACCCATTCATTGATATTGCGCTTTTTAATCCAGTGCGCCTTATGGTCCGAAAAATACTGTATATCAAACAAATGTTGAATGTTAGAAGTTAAGTGTCTGCCTTTAATAAATTCTGTTTGGTCATGTGATATTACAGAAGGAAGCACTTTCTCAAAACTTCTGGCTAGAACTTTGGAAAGAATCTTAACATTGTTATTCAGAAGAGAGACTGGTGTGTATGATGCACATTGTAGTAGATACTTTTCTTCTTAGGAAAGATGGTAATTAATACTTGGCGAAATATTTGATGTAGAATTTTTTGTCTTTAGCAACTTTAAACATTGCTAATAATAGTGGAGCTAACACTTGAGAATTTTTTATACAATTCCACTGGGTAGCGATCAGGGCCAGCTACTTTCCCACTTCGAAGTGAGTTTATAGCACCTAGTTATTCTGAAAGTGTCAGAGGTTTATCCATTTACACAGTACTAAGAGTATCTAGCTGTGGTATCTCTAATGAATCAAGAAACTTATTAGATGGTGTCTTATCTTAAGGACTTATAGTTCTCTCAAAATCTGTCTTTGCCTCATTTGCAGACTTAGCATATTCTGGACCAAATATGGTAATTTTGCTGATTAACTCAGACGCCTTCTTGGTTCCCAGTTTATTTTTGTGAGAAAGACATGAAATAATCTTTCCTCTTAAAAATGCCTTCAACGTTTCCCAGAATATACCTGCTGAGACCTCTGAAGATGTATTTGTCTCAAGAAAACAATCCATTTGCTTGGATATGAATTCTGTACAGTTCTCATCAGCCAATAATACGGGGTTAAGATGCCAGCTACGAGATGAGTGTGTAGGATGCAGTAATTTAAGCTCCATGATCAAAGGGGCATGGTCAGAGATAATGATAGTGTTGCACTTACAAGATCTGATAGTGGGCAAAAAAATATTGTTATGAGGAAACATAACATTGTCTTGAGTAACAATGATGTATGGGTGAGAAGAAGGAGCATGTTCTTAGGTTAGGATTTAAGAACCTCCATGGGTCAGATTATGATCCATTACACAACACACGCAATTCTTAGCTTCTTATTTTACTCATTTTAATGTCAGTATACATGGGTTGAGAGTGAAAAACAGACTAAGCACTCATAATTGACATAGTAGATTTAAAAATATAACATACAATAAATACACTTTTGAGCTCACCTGGGTATAGAAAATGACCTCAGAACAATATTCTTTGCACAGAAGAGTAAACAGTGGAATTAACTGGTGTGTTCTCATTTTTGTCAGTTTACCCATGCACTTTAAAACTGATTCTGGCAAGTAATACTTTTAGATCACTTACTGTCAAATTCGGTTTCATAGACACTTTTTTTTTTAGCTTTATCTTTCAGTCATAATGCAAGCCAAATAAATATGCTGGGGTTGTCTGTTGTTGACAAACTGGCAGTGATGTTAAGTATTTCCATCTGCCTATCAGGAACCTGCATTAATTCATTTGTTGTGACTAAAAACCCCATTACGACAAACTATGTACAATTTGCCTTATGAAATGGGCAGAAAAACTCACAAAGGGAATAAAAGAATGACTAAAAACCCCATTACGGCAAACTACGTAGTATTTGTCTTATGAATTGGGCAGAAAAACTCACAAAGGGAACTAAAGAAACCTCAGAAGAAAACAGAGCACTGAAATGTCTGGAATTTACTGGGGAGAGGGGGCTTGTTGTAGCACTCAAAGATCCCACTGCTCAATCTCCACTCTTCAAGTGAACATACCAGACTTAAACACAGAGTATCAGCACTTATCTATATCCATTTCAGGCAATGGGTACTGTGGTCTGTTTTCATTACTCACAGGTGCACTACGACAGAAAATGTTTGAGAACTACTATCCTATTACATTTTTCTAAGTAAAAATCACTTTATAATGATTATCAAAGGAAGAATGCCCAATGAAGAATCTGAAGAACAGTCTGATGTACAACAAAATGATTCTAGATCCATTATAGACAGCTCAATGAAAACCTAAGATCAAATTCATCAAGGGTTTAGTTTAGAAAAGTTGTCAGTTTTAAATGCTGATGTGTTTGGTGTTAATTCAGAACTGGCCTAATAAGACAGAGATGATGCGTGGCTTAAATATAGGTAATAAGATGTAACTAATGGGAAAAGTAAGAATGACATTGTATTCCTGCGGATATTCTAAAATAGACACAACTTTAACAAAACACCAAAAGTGAGAATAAAAACTGCATATTCCTAAGTGACTTCACAAGTGACCCACATCCCAGTTACCAAGTATATGAAAATAGATTCTAGTGTAGTCCCTTGTGCAACTTGACATTTGTGGTCTTCCCATTCAAAGAATCACATCAGCAATGAACTCTCTGATACTGATCAGTCATAAAACTTATTACCCATGGAATCAGACCTGGTCTCAGATGGCACTGTAAAACTATTGTAAGATCCACAGTTTCAAATATCTTGCCAAAGTCAACTAGCAAACACATATGAATAACAAACAAGAGTGCCACAAGAATGAAGAAAATAAGTGTAACACAGATTGTTGACAGGTTGAGAATTTCAAATAAAAAAATTAAATGAATGGCAAAATAGAGTAATATTTATGCAGTTAAACAAGTGAAGTCCACAGCATATTATTTCCTCATTTCTTTTACAATTATTATAAAAAAAAAAATCCTGCACTTGGTCTCTACAGTGAATCTTGAACTTATATGCCTGTCCTCTGACAGATTCGTACACAGTCAAACTGCAGCAGATATATTGTGGCAACATGCATTTCATAATGTGGCAGTATGTATTTTTTGGGGCATACACATTCCGGGATAGATGCAGCGGCAGCTGTGAGTTACAGTGGTGGCCACTCCTGAAAATCGGATCATACTCACAACACACTTAGCATGACTGACAGAAAGCAGGTTTCTGATGATTGGTTAATAGACATCTCTGCTCTTATGCCACTGGTAATTGCAAGAGCACTAAAACCAGATTGATTAAAATTTTTAAAAATTGCAATGATGTTGTTTTTTACTTGTCTGTTGTGCTTTAATAAAACAGTATTTAGGGGTGACCAAATGAAACATATGCCAGAAATCTAACCTGTGTAGAAAACTTTAAGGTGTGTATTATTCACTATAAAAATCAAAAACAGATGTAAAGCATTATTTTCTTTTTTTTAGTAAAACAGGTTGTTTCAACTTGCTATTTACAGTAGAACTATTTCAAATTGTGTTATTTTTAATCAGATGAACATTTTGATTCATGCTATCATTTATACTGAAAATGTCTAAGATGTAAGACTTTTAGATTTAGCTTGCATTTGATAAATACAAGGATCTACAAAATAAAAAGTTATATACTGTTAGGTCCATAGGTATTTGGAGAGTGACACTATTTTCATGTGCTTGATCAACTACTATATTGATCAACTACCATAACACGTAGTGTAAAGGAGCACCACAACTAAATTACCATAAAGCTTAGAAACGTAGATGCTGAAAAAATCATTTGGACAATTTACCAATCACTGATCGAGTCCATCAACCAGTTAGTCACTAGTGTAACTCTAATATTTTTACATATTTAAAAATACCAACTTTCACCAGATCATGTAACACAAACATCTAGTTGTCGGAGAGCCATGATGACTTAAGATTGTTTAAAAAATATAGTTACCTCTCATTACTACAATAAACACGTGAAAGTATCATGTTATTAATCAGAAGTTATATTGTGCAGCCATATTCAAACATTCATTAGATTTGTAAATGATTACAGGAATTTTACTCAAAAGTTTTAACAAATTGGTTTCACCAATCACATCTTAAAGAAAACTAATCTATTTTTATTTAGTGAGTTGATGGAAAACAAGAAGCACAACATAAACATTGTTTTCACATCTGCCTCAGTTTTGCAGTGGTGGAGTATTGGCTCTGAGATGGCAATCAGAGGGTTACCGGTTCATATCCCATATATGCCAGATGTTATTCCACACCATTGGGCCCATAAGTCCTTAACCTGCAATTGCTCCATCCTGTGTATGATGTTAACTAGCATCCATCCCCACAAGCAAGTCCTCCAACCTGCAGGTAAAACTCTGGGGTTGGAGGCAGGATTGGTACTCCAAGCACTGTAAAAAAAGAAAAAAAATCTCACACTGTTCCATTCCATTCGAACTAGTATGGTGCTAAGATATCACCCATGGGCACGGCTCAACTCAGGTCCTAACTTGGGTTTCTGAGGTGGTTATTTATATACTGCGTACAGCAAAGCACTCTCAGTGCATGCTCCTAACCTCTCACTTTCTCTCTGTTTTGCAACATCTTGAGATTTCTTTGCAGTTTGAAACTGATGCATACTCACCAATTATTACAATGGGGGCTTTAACCTCTTATGGTTTTCTTAATTCAGGAAAAGTACATCCCTGTGCTTTTTAATCAGACATTGAGAATTATTAGGACTCAAATTAGTATTAAAAGGGAGGCAATACTTGCAACAGCATGCACTAGTACCATTCATTATAAACTCTTTACAAAGAAACAGTGGAACCTCGGTTCACAAAAGTCCCGGTTGACGTACAACTCGGTTCACGACCAAAAAGTTCGGCAAACTTTTGCCTCGGTTCACAACCACACACTCGGTATACGAACAAGCAAGTTTCCCTTGCCTTCTGAGCTGAGAGAGAGAGAGCAACAGCGAACACATGCCTGCTGGGGAGGGGGAGGAGGAGGAGATTGCTGTACGTGTTTGCTGAACAAGCCAGTTTCCCTTGCCTCCTGAGCTGAGAAAGAGAGAGCGAACCATCCCTCCCACCACAGGCAGCCTGAGAGAGAAAGAGAGCTGCCATGCTTTTTCATTTAAGCAAAGCTGCTCCTTGTTCATTGTTTTCAATAAGACGTGCACTCTCTTTGTGCTCTACAGTATTTCGTGTGCTTTTGCAGTTAACTATGACTTCTAAGCAAGTGAAGAGTGGTCAGGAGAAAGTTTTGAAGAAAATTGAAATCGAAGTAAAGAAAGAAATTACAAGAGGTGGAAAAACTGTTTACCAGTTTACTCATTTACCAATCTGAGAACCCTCGTGCTTTCAAGCAGCATAATGTAAACAAAGCCAGACTGCCAGTAATGTGGAGGGTCACAAGAACTTTCTTTTTGGAATGGCTACATGAGGCTTTCACTCCCACCAGCTAAACCGCTAAAAGCACCAGAAACCCAAGAAATCACCTGAAGGAAAACACTTCATGCCAGAACTCATCTCATGCAAGGTTAGTTTTCTTGGTGGTTTTTGTATTACGGATTTTTCAAAAGTTAAATTTTTTAGTTCATAATGCGATTTGTTGCAATGTCATTTTTCTCTTTTTTCAAATGTTCGCTTTTTTCCTTATGCTTAAAACTCATGAAAGTGTTTACAGATGGAGTTTTTCATAGCACGATTAGGTGCGATGTTACATTACTCTTTTTTCAAATGTTCGCTTTTTTCCTTGTGCTTAAAACTCATTAAAAAAATTGTTTACATGGAGGACTTCATCGTGTGATTTGTTGCAATGTTACTTTTTTGGTTACTTGTAAGTTGGTTTTTAAATGCAGTTCGGATTTGTGCGATGTTTTCTGCTGTGCTTAAAACTCATTTTAAAAACATTGTTTACAGTGATCAGGCTTTAAGTTTAATAGCGTGATCTCCTGCAGTGTTACTTTTTTGGTTGCTTGTGAGTTGGATTTTAAATGCAGTTAGGATTTGTGCGATGTTGTTTTCTGCTGTGCTTAAAACTCATTTTAAAAACATTGTTTACAGCGATCAGGCTTTAAGTTTAATACAGTAGTGTGATCTCCTGCAATGTTACTTTTTTGGTTGCTTGTGAGTTGGTTTTTAAATGCAGTTCGGATTTGTGCAATGTTTTTTTGGGGGATAGGGGTGGGTGGTGTGTGTGCGTGCGTGCGTGCGCGCTACAGAGAGAGAGAGAGCGCGCGTGAGCCAGGCTGCTCCTGTAGCTGAGGTAGGGAGGGAGGGGCTTTGGTGGTGTGTATGCTACAGAGAGAGAAAGAGAGAGCGAGCGAGCCAGCTCGTGTAGCTGATCAGGGAGCCTGGGTGTTTTGTGTCAGTGTT
Organism: Polypterus senegalus; assembly: GCF_016835505.1. NCBI lineage: Eukaryota > Metazoa > Chordata > Cladistia > Polypteriformes > Polypteridae > Polypterus > Polypterus senegalus. The sequence goes on from NC_053160.1 coordinate 142,219,321, forward strand.
ATTCAATGTTTTTACATTAGTTTACAATTACACTGTGCATTCTATGGTGTAATTAACTATATTTGTGCTTAATCTTTACATATTTTTACATATTTACATACAGTTTGTACGGTCTGGAACGGATTAATTGTATTTACATACAATCCTATGGGGGAAACTGCTTCGGTTCACGACCAACTCGGTTTACGACCAAAGTTCTGGAACGAATTATGGTCATGAACCGAGGTTCCACTTAATTATTATATAAGAAAAAAGAGAGAGGTTGGGAGCACGTGCTGATAGTGTGTTGCCACACTGACCACATGACAAACTACCTGGATTGGGACCCGAGTGCAGCAGGTGACACCTCATAAGAAAAGCCTGGACATGAATTGACAACAGGCAAGATTGGCTTTATTCTGTCACTAATTTAATTTTGTAATTTCTGTTCACTCCAGGGATTAAAAACATGGACTGGAATGTTTTTTTTTCTAAACACGGAATTAGAAAGTGAACTTATCAGCTAAAAAATGTCTTTGTATTTTGGAGGTGGACCTAGAAATGTATTTCAAAGAAACTGGACAAATACTTCTCACAAAATCTGGATCAAGATTGATATTCTTTGTAAGAGATAAATTAGAATCATACATGATTTTGAAAGTGATTGCATGAAAATAGCAGGCAACTCTAGAACTCAAAGATCATGAGAATGAATCATACTGTATTGCTGGAGGTAACACTTTGATAAAGATCGAAGAGTATGTAAATGCCAGTGCAAAATGTAATAACTGTTGCATAGGTTCTCTTTTATATTCTGTGCCTAACCATGAGAAACAAAAGGAATCATCTTTCATTTTTAAAATGAATCTGCCTCCATCTAAGGGTTTTACCTTTATTTTAGTGGTGGCTAACTTCATACATTTAAAATTCCTATTCCTTCCACATCTCCTGGTATTTTGATCTCTACAATATCTACATCGGTTCCATTGTCTGCTATTGCCCTAAATTTGCTCCTTTATATGCACTAAAGTAAATATTGCATCAGAATGTCTTCTTGGGTCTAATGAGCAAACTGACAGAGTCAATTAGGACTTAGAAATGCATTTATGTTGTAATATCAAAAATGGTCTATGAATGAGGGTACTACATAAAGTGGATATAAAAAGTCTGCACACTCAAGGCAAAATTGCAGATTCTGTGTAATAAAAAAATGAAACCAACGTAAATCCTTTTAGAAATTATTCCACCTTTATTGCAAAAACTGCAATGTATACAAAGAAGGGGAAATCAAATCAGAAACTGATTAGAAAAAAAGAAAATAAAATCTCATAAAAGCCTGGTTGCTCTAGAATGCACACCCTTCAATAATCAAGGATTTAGGCATGTTCAGAATTAACCAATCACAATGTCTCATCTCAAACAGTTAGTAGTTAGTATACACCTGACATCAAATGAAGTGGCTCTGATTGAGCTCAGATAAAGTCTGGCTGTTCCTGTAGGATTATTCTGATCCTTTTGGTTTCAACATACCATGCAGCAAGCGATGGTCCACAAAGAGGTTTTACAACATGAATGGAATCTCGTCATTGAAAAGTATCAATCAGGACAGGGATAAAAAAAGTATCCAATGCATTAAACATCCCATGAAGCACTGTGAAAACAGTCATCAAGTTCTTCCAAGATTAATTGAAAGACAAAGAGAAAACTGGTCAGGGAGGCTACCAAAAGGCCTACATCAACATTAAAAGAGTGGCAGGGTTTCCTGGTAAGTACTGGTTGTTCCCTACATATGAAGACAATTAGTCGTATTCTTCATATATTTGGGTTGTGGGGTAAAGTAGAGAGATAAAATCCTTTTCTCACAAAGAAAAACATCCAGGCCTGACAAAACCTTTGCAAAAAGGTATGCCCAGTCTCAAACAACCATGTGGAAAAATGTATTATGATCTGATGAGACTATTTGGCCATATATCCAAAACATATGTTTGGCTCAAAAATAACACAGCTTTAAAGGAACACCACACTTACAGTGAAGCATGGCGGAAGCAGAATCATGTTTTAGGGCTGCTTCTCTTCAGCTGGGACAGGGGCTTTAGTCAAGATGGATGGAATTATGAATAGCTCCAAGTATCAGTCTATTTTGTCAGAAAACCTTCAAGAACCTGCTAGGAAGCTAAAGATGAAGAGGAACTTCATCTTTTAGCATGACAACTACCCAAAGCATACATTAAAATCAGTAATGCAATGGCTTCATCAAAGGAGGATCAATGTTCTGGAATGGCCTAGCCAGAGAATGAAGAGAGCTGTGGACAGGAAATGCCCACATAATTTGGCAGATATAGAAATATTTTGCAAGAAAGGGAATGTAAGCAAAAAGCTTCAACTCCAGATGTTCCAAAATGATAGACTCACAAAGACTGAGTGCTGTAATAAAATCAAAAGGTGCATCAGTTAAGCATTAGCTTAGTGATGTGCACAATAATGCAACCACAATTTTATGTGCTTTTCCCTTTTCACTAAACAGTTTCTGATTTGTTTTCAACTTCTCTGTATAGATTGCAATTTTGCAATAAAGGTGGAATAAATTCTCACAGGAGTTCTGTTGGTTTAATTTTTTTATCACACAAAACCTGCTATTTTGGCAAGGGGTGTAGACTTTTTATATCCACTGTAACTATGTAGTAAATCAGTTTGCAGAATGCTTTAAATTATTGGTGTCTTCCTTTATTTCCTTGAGGCCAAAGAAAAAGTTCAGTTCAACCTATAATATATATCCACTACTGTACCAACATTAGCAGAACCTCCACTGATACTTAACTTATTATTTTACAGTTGAAACTCTTTAAAGCAAGGCTGTTTATAGAAAAATTTCCTAAGACAGACTGCTACTGAAATCCCACTCCTCATGACTGATGTGCAAAATGGTCCCATTGATTTTTAAATGACAGTGCACAGTGATAGTACAGCAAATGTCTCTCTATTATAAAAAAAAAAAAATCTTAGAAGGTTGGAAGGAGACGAGACGTGATTTTCTCAGAAAGACACTGAACGTTCTGCGAGACGAGTTTTTGGGCCAAGAGAGTTAACCTTGCCCGGGGCTAGAAATAAAACAGAAAGTATAGATGACAAAGTAGAACATCGTAAAGAATTCAAAAACGTTGGCGCGGTACACATGCAGAGCAAATGAGAGATAATGGTAATACGAAATTTCGAAAGTCTAAAAAAAAGGATAGCATTAGCGCAAACAAACTGAAATTTTTACTTCATGAAATAATGGAACAGCAAAAAGAGGTTGAATATATTGTTCGGATTTAAACTTTAAGTCGGAGACTTGTAGATCGTATAATTTGTGTTTCCATCAGAGAAAAAAAAAAGTAGTTTCTTCCCGATGAAGAGGCGTATCCGCGAGAATGTAAAGATTTGCTCTTTGGTGAAAGTTAAATCCTGCGAGAGAAAACATTTCTCATTTGAGTGAATGCTATTGTCAGACATATTTCTTGTAGAGAGAAAGAAACTATACTCACTCACGGGCAGTTATACAGTATGTTGCATTGTCACAAAGTAATTCCAAATACAGAATCAAAATTCAATGCGATATTGATGAAAAGATAAAAGCAAAAAGAGATTGAGTATATGGACATAGATGATATGACAGAAGTGCGCTGTGCGAGATGCAGATCACGAGGCACAGCAGCAAGCCAGCAGCTGATCGAGGAAAGAGGAGGTTAAAAAAAAACAAAACTATTTGTTTCCCATTGTATCACTGTTTAAGAGGGGGTGTCAGAGGAGTGGCCGCGTCTCTTTGGGGTGCATTCAGCCTCCCTGTTCACAACGTGAGTGGTAGAGACACGAAGTGGCTGGCTCTTAGCAGAGGGGCAAAGCCCCCTAGTTTTAAAAAAGTCATAATTTAAGTCTTATCAATAAAAAGGCATGTCAATGTAACACACCAGAACTAAATATTGATTTATGCATTAAAAAAATACTTATTTATTTATTTATTTTAAGAGCCTTTGTTATGTGAATGGGTATTTGCTACTATCCTTACGGCTGAAGATCTTTAGGATGTGTTTGGAAGGATTACACAAATATTCCTAGTAGATATTTGCTGGCCAGCACCAGTGAAAGTATACATTGTTTATGAAAGTAAGAGTGTCCATTAAAGGTATATAAGGAAGTGATTAAATTTCATAGCTATGTTACAGCTTGATTACATGTTCAGTGGTACTGAAAGAGTATTTCCAGCATGCAGATTTAGGTCCAAGAGCATGCTTGTAAAGTGCAATAAAAGTGCCTAACGGTATTTTATTTCTGTATAACAAGGGGGGATTTCTGATCATTTTAAGCCTAGAAAGCGCTGTGAAATTAGAAACAAATCTCGCACTATTCAGGCACTACACACCCTATAGGTTTGAAGCTAACAGGTAGAGGGAGTTATAGTGTATTTCAGAACATTTGTAATACAAAAAAAAGTTACCTTATTTAACACTACATTTCTTAAAGAACAATGTGAAACCTGCCCAACCACCACTGAACTAAAACTTAAGCATTTTTGCTTAATGTAGTGGAAGAGATGACCTTTAGCTTTAAAAAATAAAAACTGACTTTGCTGTGTTGTTGGTTTGGGCATCTTTCATAAGAAACCATGAGTTAGTTAATCTTTTAAGGTACATTGGTGAATGCAATGCAGTTAACTAACACAGTCTACCAGTTACACTGCAAGCAATGTCAGTACAGTTAATATTCTAATTCTGGGATACTACATAAGCCAATCAATAACAAAAACCTATCAGTTACAAAAGATACTTTGAAAACGGAACAGAAAATACTTTTACAAGAGTTCTGAAACAGTGAATTAAGGTAAGACATTCTGAATTCACACAAAAAACCTTAAAAGTTTGAACTAATAAAAAAAAAGGTTTGGCAGAAAATTAAATCACCTGGATTTGATTTTGTGACATTTAAAAACTGAATCAATTTGACTAATCTGCTAAATATTACTCTTGAGTAAGTTTTTTTAATGATGCAAATCTAAACCTCACATAGCACAAGTTATATACCTAACAGAGTTGATCTCTGACAAACCAGATTCTAAAAGTATGTTCCTACAAAAACAGCTTTAAAGAGGTTCCTTAAATTAAAATATCTTGAATTATCTTTAAATATACTTATTCAAAAGTACAAATATAATAATGTTTTGTTTTTAGTACTGTATTGGTATTAAGCAGTATTTTTCAGTTACTGCAGAGAAAATAGAGAATAAATTTGGAATATGCATATGATATTAAATCAGGCATTCATGATCATATTATTCTTTATAAAACATATATTAAAATCTCCCAAAAAATATAAAATTCATCCCATTTTTTTTAATTTTACACTGGGGGAATTCTCGTGTCCATCACATTAAAATTCAAGCCCTGCATTGTATTTTGATATTCATGAACACCAATAATAGTTTACTTAAATGATAGTTGGGCAACTACTTGATGGATATGCCACTATTACTATTATTAGTTAAAAATGTTATATTCTATTACAAAATAGGCAGAGTACTGTTCAATTGCATAATGGAGGTACTTTTAGTAAAAAGCAATTTCATGGGATTTCTGTTTTGCCATGGTGTTGAATAGGTATTGAGTGTCATGAAATTTCACTTGTAAAATAATTCTGGTATCATGACATCTCTATGGCCTTGTATCATATATGGTTTGACATTACCAAACTTCAAAATGGCCAGCATGGTCACCACCCATCTTGAAAAGTTTCCCCCCTCACATATACTAATGTGCCACAAACAGGAAGTTAATATCACCAACCATTCCCATTTTATTAAGGTGTATCCATATAAATGGCCCACCCTGTAGATTACAGCAAATAGGAATAATAAAGCAGTGTATCTTGATTGCTCTCAACAGCAGTCCTGTAGCATAGTGGAGAGAGAAGGGTCCATGTACTTCTTGGTATTTTAAATTTAGTTTCATAAAATATCAATTAAAAAATAAAAAGAGACACTTATTTGATTTTCAACTGAAAAAGGGGAAATTAAAAACACAAGATTACTTTTTTCCTTTTGTTCTTTCGTACATCAGAAAATAAAATGCAAGAAACAAGAAAACGCCCTTTATTTATTTTCTCTGAACCAGAAGTTTTTGTAGGTCAACAACCTGGTCAGGTAATGCGCCACTTGCAGCAAACACTGGTCAGTGGTGTGTAGACTGGACCATCATCATGACATTGGAAAAGTACTCAGACGTGATTTTAGAGATGGCAAAACAAAGCCTGTCATCAAAAATTATATCTGAGCGCCTGTCATATGAACACAGAGAAGCGAGAGGGTTTTCTGCGAGAAATGTTAGAAAGTTTTCTGCTGAGCAAATCTCTGGCTGTCAACTCTCTGACACACATTTGGAGATGTAGGTGACAAAATTCAAGGCCATTGATCGATGTGTTGTGAGGAGGACTGTTCGTACGTGTCGTCAAAAATCGCACAAAACAAGAAGTGTTTCTAATTTCAGACAACAAAAATGCACGTTTTCTTGTTTTTGAGTTATAACACTTTCATTATTTGAATCACAATTAAATTCAGGAAAGTATGTGTAATTTTAAATTTATGACTGCCATTTGTTACCACAGAATTAAAACTATTTATTTTCTCTCATTTAATTCTCTAATCAAAATCTGAAAATTCCTTTCATTTTTGCTTCTAAAATGAAATTTCAAATACCAAAAAGTACATGGACTGAAAGGGTAGCCAAATTCCCAATGATTAATTTTCTGGTGAAAAACCATATGTCTACATGTTGTTTCCAGTGAGTGAACCTACTTATATCCAAATTCGAGCTATTGAGCTGTCGCCTGCCTGCCTGAATAAGTCACCCTCGCTTCGCTCTTACTTTTTACCGTTCATTTAATCATGGCTAGTGGCGGAAAAATTATAAAATGGAAGGAGGATTACACTGAGTATGGCTTTACCAAAACAATTATCGATGGCGAATCGATTATTCATAAAGCTTCAATTAGTGATCTGTTTTTCTGTGTTAACCTCATATTTTTTCATACTACTTCTCAAACCAAGGGGGTGCGAGGGTAAAATGAATCGGGAAGCGCTGATCAATATAATCGGTGTACCAGGAAATCATGCATTGACAGTAGTTCCCCTTTGTTTGGAATGCAAAGTGTGATTAAATGCATTATTTTTTAACGCGTTATGGAGCACATGCATCAAAGCTTCTCAGCTGTGCTTGTGCTAAGAAAAGGAAACATTTTAAAAATAACGTAACACGATTGTCAATGTAACCTTTTGTAAGTAGTGCCTGGAGGATTCAGTGTGGAGAAACTCTAGAGACAGCGTGTGTATTAACTTGTGGATTTTTCTGTAAGTATTTGGTGGCAGCGTCACAAAGTTGGTTCCTCAAGACGGTGTTAGCTGCAGAGCTCAGCTCACAGCGAAATGAGGTGAATGGGAGCAGAGATGATGACGTGACTCCCCCACCCTCCTTAACTGTCAATCCCCCACAAACACAGTCTCTCAGAATTTGCATAAGCACAGCCCTTCACCTACAATTTTAACTTAGTTACAAAGTGATCAAAACTATCGTTTATATCCTGCGTCCTCTCATTAAACTTGTATCCTGCATTACCCGTGGGCATGACAAACACCAGCGGCAGCCTGTCTATGAACTTAATTTAACCTTTAGGTTTACACCGTGCTTTGTTTCCGAAGTAGCAGCACTCATGAATATGGTTGTATATGTCACTCGCACGCTTCTTATTGTTTCGCTGCCTTCTCAATTATATAATGCATGTTTTCTTCAGCACTTTTTGGAGCTCTTCCTGGTTTTCTACATACTGCGTTAATAGTCAGTTCATGTGATTACGTGGGAGGCGTGATGATGTCACACGAAACTACGCCCCCCATGGCTTTCGAGCTCAACTCCATTACAGTATATGGAGAAAAATAGCTTCCAGTTATGACCATTATGCGTAGAATTTCGAAATGAAACCTGACCAACTTTTGTAAAGAAGCTGTAAGGAATGAGCCTGCCAAATTTCAGCCTTCTACCTACACGGGAAGTTGGAGAATTAGTGATGAGTCAGTGAGTGAGTCAGTCAGTCAGTCAGTGAGTGAGTGAGTCACTGAAGGCTTTGCCTTTTATTAGTATAGATTATAGTTTTATGGGGTCATTATTGCCAAACACACAGTAAAAAGAGAATTTTTTAATTGCATGTGCTAATCAACATGTATTATGTTTCTATAGTGTAAATATTTTTGTTCTTATTGTATTAGTCAGCTAATTACTTCAAAGGTTTGTGAGGCTGGATACATGATTGACAACAACCTGTTAGACAAGCACACTGAGCTCTGCATTACATAAACCTCAGGATTATTTGAGATATACAGTACCTTAAAAGTCCAGGGATGCTCAAGAATGCAGACAGAGACCATAGACACATAGGATAAATAGAAGTCCTTGCAAAAGATAAGTGTCCCTCAGTAAATTGCAGAGAACAGTGTGCAGTGGAAGATGACTGGAGAAGAGGAACAAATAATGCGACAGAGGAAACAGTGCAAGAATAGACATGGCTAGTTGCCAGCTTGTGTGTGCTATTTAATGAGGCATGTCTTGTGATCATAACAATGTGGAGGTGCTTTCATTGTTAAGTAAAGGCACCTGTTTCTGTGCTTCTTCTTCTATCTCTGTTAAATCATGAAGCCAAAATCATAATATGTTTTGTAATGTAGGATAAGCGCATAATCTCATGTCTACCGTGAACCAATCTGATATAGTTCCAGTTAGTTAGGTGCATAAAATGCAGAAGTATGTCATTTTGTTTATTGAACAATAATAAACAACAACACTGCAATCTAGGAGACTAATTAAACTGATCTCTTCACTTTTCTGATGCTATGAGCCATGGAAAATCTTTCCCAAACAACAAATGTAAACTAAGAACAAGACACAGTTGGCCTCACATCGTTTTCCTTCAGTGTGAAAACTTCCAGGATCACCTGAATCAACAATCACTTTCTGCTATCTTTCATATCACTGAGACCATGACATGTACTAATGCCTGATTGGAGCTGCTTGTTCCCTATTACAAAATGTGCCTTCTTTCTTAAATTCATCTAAGGCTGCCTATTTAAGAGCTGCCTTCCCATCTGGTCAGTGAAGAGATGTCTGCCAGCTACTACAAATACCTTCTCACAAAACCAGTAATAGGCACGGACTGATTTATATAAACATTGCAGGCATGCACAATTTACTTTCAGAAATCCACCACAACATTGATGTTCAGACTTTCAAACTCTAGCCCCACAACTCAGGATCCAATGTATTTCACACCTTACATAGTGTGAATTAATTTTAAAATATACCATATAAAATGTAGGACTATTATAGAAAGCAAATTAAACAATGAAATCAATTGAGTAAAAAAAACTGGGTTTAAAAAGAGGGGAATGATAAACTTTTGTCAAGCTGCAAAGCCAACAATGAAACTTAAAAATTCTTAGTTGTGCTCTAGTTCTTTGAGAGGATATGCTTCACATAGACAATTTCATTAAGAAGTTCCATTTTAAAACTACAGGAAAGTGCTATCTTTTGCATGTGAAGTGCACAGATGACTGGCTCAAAGAGCTTCCAGATACTCTGTCTAATCTTTCCCAACTAATGTCACAAAGTTTGAATTCTGTCATCCTTCACAGATAAGAAGATCATGCACAAATAATAGGATGACTTAAGCCTTGACCTTAACATAGCTCACCTAAAAAGAGATAATAAATTAAAGTCAGTCTTATCTGCCAAATAGCCAAGGGATCAATAATGCCAGAATTGACTTTGTTACTTGCTAGCCAGAAATTGCCACCAGAGTGTCTTGAGAACGTCCAATTCTTTTGTTTTAGGAATAAGACAGAAACAGATAAAACATTGCAGCAATTACAGTGGTGTGAAAAACTATTTGCCCCCTTCCTGATTTCTTATTCTTTTGCATGTTTGTCACACAAAATGTTTCTGATCATCAAACACATTTAACCATTAGTCAAATATAACACAAGTAAACACAAAATGCAGTTTACAAATGATGGTTTTTATTATTTAGGGAGGAAAAAAAAATCCAAACCTACATGGCCCTGTGTGAAAAAGTAATTGCCCCCTGAACCTAATAACTGGTTGGGCCACCCTTAGCAGCAATAACTGCAATCAAGCGTTTGCGATAACTTGAAATGAGTCTTTTACAGCGCTCTGGAGGAATTTTGCCCACTCATCTTTGCAGAATTGTTGTAATTCAGCTTTATTTGAGGGTTTTCTAGCATGAACCGCCTTTTTAAGGTCATGCCATAGCATCTCAATTGGATTCAGGTCAGGACTTTGACTAGGCCACTCCAAAGTCTTCATTTTGTTTTTCTTCAGCCATTCAGAGGTGGATTTGCTGGTGTGTTTTGGGTCATTGTCCTGTTGCAGCACCCAAGATCGCTTCAGCTTGAGTTGACGAACAGATGGCCGGACATTCTCCTTCAGGATTTTTTGGTAGACAGTAGAATTCATAGTTCCATCTATCACAGCAAGCCTTCCAGGTCTTGAAGCAGCAAAACAACCCCAGACCATCACACTACCACCACCATATTTTACTGTTGGTATGATGTTCTTTTCCTGAAATGCAGTGTTCCTTTTACGCCAGATGTAACGGGACATTTGCCTTCCAAAAATTTCAACTTTTGTATCATCAGTCCACAAGGTATTTTCCCAAAAGTCTTGGCAATCATTGACATGTTTCTTAGCAAAATTGAGACGAGACCTAATGTTCTTTTTGCTTAACAGTGGTTTGCGTCTTGGAAATCTGCCATGCAGGCCGTTTTTGCCCAGTCTCTTTCTTATGGTGGAGTCGTGAACGCTGACCTTAATTGAGGCAAGTGAGGCCTGCAGTTCTTCAGACGTTGTCCTGGGGTCTTTTGTGACCTCTCGGATGAGTCATCTCTGCGCTCTTGGGGTAATTTTGGTCGGCCGGCCACTCCTGGGAAGGTTCACCACTGTTCCATGTTTTTGCCATTTGTGGATAATGGCTCTCACTGTGGTTCGCTGGAGTCCCAAAGCTTTAGAAATGGCTTTATAACCTTTACCAGACTGATAGATCTCAATTACTTCTGTTCTCATTTGTTCCTGAATTTCTTTGGATCTTGGCATGATGTCTAGCTTTTGAGGTACTTTTGGTCTACTTCTCTGTGTCAGGCAGCTCCTATTTAAATGATTTCTTGATTGAAACAGGTGTGGCAGTAATCAGGCCTGGGGGTGGCTACGGAAATTGAACTCAGGTGTGATACACCACAGTTAGGTTATTTTTTAACAACGGAGCAATTACGTTTTCACACAGGGCCATGTAGGTTTTGATTTTTTTTCTCCCTAAATAATAAAAACCATCATTTAAAAACTGCATTTTGTGTTTACTTGTGTTATATTTGACTAATGGTTAAATGTGTTTGATGATCAGAAACATTTTGTGTGACAAACATGCAAAAGAATAAGAAATCAGGAAGGGGGCAAATAGTTTTTCACACCACTGTATACATATACAGTAGGAAATCTTGCATTACTAAACTCTGTAGTTTTATTAAATGAAAATTCTTTCTAAATACCACAGTCGTCCTTCTATGAAGGGGAACTTAAAAAAAATGGAAAAACAAAAAGTCAAGCATGACAAAACATACGATTAATTGTGTACATCTGTTGTTTCAGCATACTATATACAAAAATTAAATATGTGACCAGTCTTGTAGGATCTGTAACATAAAATGAATAACACCCAGTCTAATACATGGTTAAGAAACTATGGTATCTGCCCACCACATGGATATGGCTGTGAAGAAATGCTAGTCTCTGCTGATAATATTCACAACTTTGCCAGGCCAAGATAGTGAAATGGACAGTGAAACTCTGCTGCTCTTACGTTATACTTAAGTAATATATAAAAAATATTAATCAAGGTGTAAAGCCAAGCAAAATTACACCTTTTATTGGCTAACTAAAAAGATATGCAATATTCAAGCTTTCAAAGTAACTCAGGCAAGATGTAATCAATTACATCACCCCCAAGCCACTAGATGGAGTTCTCCCTGCAGCATGGAGGTGCCCCAGACTCCCACAAGGCATAGTGGGAAATGGAGTTCTACTTCAAAGCCCTGCTGGGTGCCATTGGGTGACGCTGCAGGGAGGCACAGGGATTTTTATTTTCCGTATAGCCCGGAAGTACTTAGTTCTTCCTTAGTTTAAAGGAAAAGAAAAAAGGCCGCGGCTGACTTCAAAACAGTAAAAAATGGAAGCTCAGTATTGCGCACGTAAGCGGCCTTCATTAAGATGCCGATCAGGCACAAGGTGCAGTAGGAGCAAATAAGGTAGTAAAGTTTTATTTATTTGTTTAGTTTAGATTAAACAGTCCTTAGCGGTCCAGAGGCAGAACAGTTAAGTGGGCGACAGCGTATTGGTTCATTAATACGGGGGAATACAAACAGTGCGAGTGAAGAGCTTATAAGTAAAGTTAGGAGAAGAGACAGAGAAAAGTAAAGTTAACCTCATAGAAAGGCAAACAGCAGGCAGCTGAGAGGGAGAACAGTACAGAGGCTTAAGGGGAAAAGGTGTAAAATATCTGTAGCAGATCTTAGTGTTACCATTTAAGTTAAGGAGCAGCTGAAAGAAGAAGAAATTTAATTTTAAGAAAAAAAAAATATATAGTTAAGGCAGCTTAGTAATCCCAAATCAAATTTTAATAATGAGGCCAGTGCAATGCAAGTCCTGTTGGATGTTGGACTTTTAGATGATGGTTTGGAAGAGCCAGTTGTCTATGAGGGCTACATCTGCAAGAGATGCCAGCTGATCCAGCACCTCGAGCTCAGGGTCGCTGAACTGGAGGAGGAGTTGGCTGACCTGCGTTGTAATAGAGAATTGGCGGACTTGGCTCAGGTGTCCTATAGAGATAGTGTGCACCCCTAAGGTGGCGGGAGGAGATTCCAGACCAGACAGGTAGGAATAGGTGGGTCACGGTCACAAGGTGTAAGGTAAAGGGTGCACACTGTCCGGGGGCATCAACCCCAGAATTAGAAGTGTCTAACCGTTATCATGTCCTGGCGGAGCTGGACGGTGACTCTGATAATTCTGAGGTGGTAGGCAGGGTTGAGGAGCCCCAACGGGCCACCTCAAAACCAGTTCCCAAAAAGAGAGAGGTAGTGATAGTTGGGGACTCAATCATTAGGGGGATTGAAGCGCAGGTGTGCTCCAGAGAGAGAGAGTCTCGCACGGTGTGTTGCCTTCCGGGAGCACAGGTGGGAGACCTCCTGGAAGGGTGGATAGGCTCTTGGCCAGAGCGGGGTGGATCCAGTTGTCATTGTCCACGTTGGAACAAATGACATACATAAGGGTAGTCTGTCAGTTCTGCGATCCAAATTCAAAGAGTTAGGTACCAAGCTGAGGAGCAGAACTGACAAGGTAGTCTTCTCCGAAGTTCTGCCTGTGCCACGCCAGTCCAGGTAAGATTGAGGAGATTAGAAGGCTTAACGCTGGCTCAAATCTTGGTGCAGGGTAGAAGGGTATAGGTTTATGGGGCATTGGGACTCCTTTTGGAACAGATGGGACCTGTTCGCCGTGACGGGTTACATCTGAACCGGAGGGGCACCAATGTATTGGGGAGGCGTATGTGTAGGCTAGTCGAGGATTGTTTAAACTAGGGAATGGGGGCAGGGAGTTTAGGACAGGCCAGATTTAGATCTATACATGGAAGAACAAACAATGGTGTAGAAATAAAAATGCATAGTAATGTAAATTTTAAGCAAACACGTAAAGATAGAAGGATTAACACATTAAAAATAGCTTGCCTTAATGCTAGAAGTATCAAAAATAAGGTAAGTGAGTTGGAGTTGTATGTAGCAGAGCATAATTATGATATTATAGCAATAACGGAAACCTGGCTAAATAACAAAGATGGGGATGAGTGTAACATAGAGGGATACACATTTTTAGGAAGGATAGACAGAACAGAAAAGGAGGTGGGGTTGCTGTTTATGCCAAACAGGAATTAAATGTAAGTCATCTTCAGTTGGATGATGAGCCCCATCTTAGTGAGGACATGTGGCTTCGCCTGGAAAATATTAGGGAAAAGGTCTCATTTTAGGAGTGTGTTATAGACCACCCAATTCAGACAGTAATTTCAACACACATCTTTTAGTAATATCAAAAGGCAAGTTTACAGGGGATATTATAGTCATGGGGACTTTAATTATCCAAATATTAACTGGGATAACCTTACAGATGGAGGAGCACAAGAGCAGGAGTTTTAGAAGTAATCAGCGACTGTTTTTAACACAGCATGTTAAAGCACCAACAAGGGGTGAAGCCTGTCTGGATTTAGTATTCTGTAATAATCAGGATAGAATTGAGGGTGTAGAGGTGATTGAACCACTAGGGTCAAGTGACCATAATGTAATACAATTCTCAGTATTTTGTAAGAGTACAGATGCAAAGACTAAAATTGTTAAGTTGAACTTTAGTAGGGCTAATTTTGAGCAGATGCGACAAAGTCTAAGTAGGATAGACTGGGATAAGCTTTTAAATGTGGAGACAGTCGAGGAGCAGTGGAACAGGTTTAAAATGTTTTACATGTAATGCAGGACAGATACATACCTAAATTTGGAAGTAATAGGAAACTAAAAAACTCCACGATGGATTAATAAAGATTTAAAAAAGAAGTTGCAAAGGAAAAAACTGCTGTATAAGGCATATAAGACTAATGACTGCAAAGAGAACGAGCGTATGAGAACATGAGGGCAACCATTAAGAAGGATATCAGAGAGGCTAAAAGACAGTTGGAGAGGAATATAGCAGATAAGGCGAAAGAAGACCCCAAGAGATTCTTTCAGTATTTTAGTAGTAAAAGAACAGTTAAGGAGGAGGTCAAGTTCATCAGGAATAGTAAAGGGAATTAAAAGATACAGACAATGAAATAGCAGATGCCCTAAACTTACATTTTTCTGAGGTGTTTACAAGTGAGCAAGTGGATAACCTGCCAGAGGTAAACAACTACTAAGGAGGTACTGAGGGATTTGGAAATTGTAGAGGGAGAAGTGCTGCTCAGATTAAATAAGATGAAATCAAACAAATCACCAGGCCCAGATAATATTTATCCTCGTGTTCTTAAGGAGGCTAGTGAGTACATATATAAACCCTTGACACATATTTTTAGGAAGTGCACTGGAGAGATTCCAAAGGACTGGAAAATGGCAAATATCATCCCATTATATAAAAAGGGTGACAGGGCAGATCCAAGCAACTATAGGCCAGTAAGCTTAACAAGCATCACAGGAAAATTAATGGAAGGAATTATTAAGGATAAGATTGAGCAACACATGACAAGGACAGGAGTTATTCTGAACAGTCAGCATGGGTTCAGAAGGGGGAGGTCGTGTTTTACTAACATGTTGGAATTCTATGAGGAGGCAACAAAAGGATACGATCAAAGTGGAGCTTATGATATTATTTATCTGGACTTTCAGAAAGCATTTGATAAGGTGCCACATGAGAGGTTGGGCATCAAGTTAAAAGAAGTGGGAATTCAGGGTGATGTTTTTAGATGGGTGCAGAATTGGCTCAGACACAGGAAGCAGAGGGTGATGGTGCGAGGAACCTCATCAGAACTGGCGATGTTAAGAGTGGTGTTCCACAGGGGTCAGTGCTAGGGCCGCTGCTATTTTTAATATATATAAATGATTTAGATAGGAATATAAGTAACAAGCTGGTTAAGTTTGCAGATGATACCAAGATAGGTGGATTAGCAGATAATTTGGAATCCGTTATATCATTACAGAAGGACTTGGATAGCATACAGGCTTGGGCAGATTTGTGGCAGATGAAATTTAATGTCAGTAAATGTAAAGTATTACACATAGGAAGTAAAAATATTAGGTTTGAATACACAATAGGCGGTCAGAAAATCAAGAGTACACCTTATGAGAAGGATTTAGGAGTCATAGTGGACTCAAGCTATCAACTTCCAAACAGTGTTCAGAAGCCATTAAGAAGGCTAACAGAATGTTAGGTTATATAGCACGATCTGTGGAGTACAAGTCCAAGGAGGTTATGCTCAACCTTTATAATGCACTGGTGAGGCCTCATCTTGAGTACTGTGTGCAGTTTTGGTCTCCAGGCTACAAAAAGGACATAGCAGCACTAGAAAAGGTCCAGAGAAGAGCGACTAGGCTGATTCCAGGTCTACAGGGGTTGAATTATGAGGAAAGATTAAAAGAGCTGAGCCTTTACAGTTTAAGCAAAAGAAGATTAAGAGGTGACATGATTGAAGTGTTTAAATTTATGAAGGGAATTAGTACAGCGGATCGAGACTTGTATTTTAAAATGAGTTCATCAAGAACACGAGGACACAGTTGGAAACTTGTTAAGGGTAAATTTCGCACAAACATTAGGAAGTTTTTCTTTACACAAAGAACGATAGACACTTGGAATAAGCTACCAAGTAGTGTGGTAGACAGTAAGACGTTAGGGACTTTCAAAACTCGACTTGATGTTTTCTTGGAGGAAACAAGTGGATAGGACTGGCAAGCTTTGTTGGGCTGAATGGCCTGTTCTCGTCTAAAGTGTTCTAATATTCTAATGTTCCAGGCTGAAGAAAAAGAAGAGTTTTCATCTGACCTGGAAGTGCTATAGAATCACATTGATCCGGGTCAAGGACTATTTAAAGGACTGTGGGAAACCCAGCTGACTGAGCCGAAGGTGGGAGGGAGTGTGACAGAGCTGCTAGGTGGAGAGGAGGATTATTGTATTGATTAATTGTTGTTATTGAGTATTACTGAGTATTGTGGAGGTGCTTTGTGCACAGTATTGCAGAAATTAAAATCATTTCTAATACTTTTACCTGGTGTCTGGATGTGTTGTCTGCGGGTCTGGAGGCGCGACAGCGACCCCTACTGTCCCAAAATATACATATATATATATATATATATATATATATACAGGTGTCGATCATAAAAATAGAATATCATGACAAAGTTGATTTATTTCAGTAATTCCATTCAAAAAGTGAAACTTGTATATTAGATTCATTCATTACACACAGACTGATGTATTTCAAATGTTTATTTTTTTTAATTTTGATGATTATAACTGACAACTAATGAAAGTCCCAACTTCAGTATCTCGGAAAATTAGAATATCAATTAAGACCAATGCAAAAAAAGGATTTTTAAAAATGTTAGCCAACTGAAAGGTATGAACATGAAAAGTATGAGCATGTACAGCACTCAATATTTAGTTGGGGCTCCTTTGGCCTGGATTATTGCAGCAATGTGGCGTGGCATGGAGTCGATCAGTCTGTGGCACTGCTCAGGTGTTATGAGAGCCCATGTTGCTCTGATAGTGGCCTTCAGCTCTTCTGAATTGTTGGGTCTGGCGTATTGCATCTTCCTCTTCACAATACCCCATAGATTTTCTATGGGGTTAAGTTCAGGCGAGTTTGCTGGCCAATCAAGAAAAGGGATACCATGGTCCTTAAACCAGGTACTGGTAGCTTTGGCACTGTGTGCAGGTGCCAGGTCCTGTTGGAAAATGAAATCTGCATCTCTATAAAGTTCGTCAGCAGCAGGAAGCATGAACTGCTCTAAAACGTCCTGGTAGACGGCTGCGTTGACCTTGGACCTCAGAAAACACAATGGACCAACACCAGCAGATGACATAGCACCCCAAACCATCACTGACTGTGGAAACTTTACACTGGACCTTAAGCAATGTGGATTCTGTGCCTCTCCTCTCTTCCTCCAGACTAAGGGTCCTTGATTTCCAAAGGAAATGCAAAATTTACTTACATCAGAGAACATAACTTTGGATCACTCAGCAGCAGTTTTGTCTTTAGCCCAGGCGAGACGCTTCTGACGCTGTCTCTTGTTCAAGAGTGGCTTGACACAAGGAATGCGACAGCTGAAACCCATGTCTTGCATACGTCTGTGCGTGGTGGTTCTTGAAGCGCTGACTCCAGCTGCAGTCCACTCTTTGTGAATCTCCCCCACAGTTTTGAATGGGTTTCACAATCCTCTCCAGGGTGCGGTTATCCCTATTGCTTGTACACTGTTTTCTACCAAATCTTGTCCTTCCTTCGCCTCTCTATTCATGTGCTTGGACACAGTGCTCTGTGAATAGCCAGCATCTTTAGCAATGACCTTTTGTGTCTTGCCCTCCTTGTGCAAGGTGTCAATGGTCGTCTTTTAGACAACTGTCAAGTCAGCAGTCTTCCCCATGATTGTGCAGCCTACAGAACTAGACTGAGAGACCATTTAAAGGCTTTTGCATGTGTTTTGAGTTAATTAGCTGATTAGAGGGTGGCACCAGGTGTCTTCAATATTGAAACTTTTCACAATATTCTAATTTTCCGAGATACTGAATTTGGGACTTTCATTAGTTGTCATGTTGTTATAATCATCAAAATTAAAAGAAATAAACATTTGAAATACATCAGTCTGTGTGTAATGAATGAATCTAATATACAAGTTTAACTTTTTGAATGGAATTACTGAAATAAATCAACTTTGTCATGATATTCTAATTTTATGACCGGCACCTGTATATATGTGTGTGTGTGTATATATATATATATATATATATATATATATATATATATATATATATATATATATATACACACTCACCTAAAGGATTATTAGGAACACCTGTTCAATTTCTCATTAATGCAATTATCTAATCAACCAATCACATGGCAGTTGCTTCAATGCATTTAGGGGTGTGGTCCTGGTCAAGACAATCTCCTGAACTCCAAACTGAATGTCAGAATGGGAAAGAAAGGTGATTTAAGCCATTTTGAGCGTGGCATGGTTGTTGGTGCCAGACGGGCCGGTCTGAGTATTTCACAATCTGCTCAGTTACTGGGATTTTCACGCACAACCATTTCTAAGGTTTACAAATAATGGCGTGAAAAGGGAAAAACATCCAGTATGGGCAGTCCTGTGGGCTGAAAATGCCTTGTTGATGCTAGAGGTCAGAGGAGAATGGGCCGACTGATTCAAGCTGATAGAAGAGCAACTTTGATGGAAATAACCACTCGTTACAACCGAGGTATACAGCAAAGCATTTGTGAAGCCACAACACGCACAACCTTGAGGCGGATGGGATACAACAGCATAAGACCCCACCGGGTACCACTCATCTCCAATACAAATAGGAAAAAGGGGCTACAATTTTCATGAGATCACCAAAATTGGACAGTTGAAGACTGGAAAAATGTTGCCTGGTCTGATGAGTCTCGATTTCTGTTGAGACATTCAAATGGTAGAGTCAGAATTTGGCGTAAACAGAATGAGAACATGGATCCATCATGCCTTGTTACCACTGTGCAGGCTGGTGGTGGTGGTGTAATGGTGTGGGGGATGTTTTCTTGGCACACTTTAGGCCCCTTAGTGCCAATTGGGCATCGTTTGAATGCCACGGGCTACATGAGCATTGTTTCTGACCATGTCCATCATAACCACCATCCTCTGATGGCTACTTCCAGCAGGATAATGCACCATGTCACAAAGCTCGAATCATTTCAAATTGGTTTCTTGAACATGGCAATGAGTTCACTGTACTAAAATGGCCCCCACAGTCACCAGATCTCAACCCAATAGAGCATCTTTGGGATGTGGTGGAACGGGAGCTTCATGCCCTGGATGTGCGTCCCACAAATCTCCATCAACTGCAAGATGCTATCCTATCAATATGGGCCAACATTTCTAAAGAAGGCTTTCAGCACCTTGTTGAATCAATGCCACGTAGAATTAAGGCAGCTCTGAAGGCGAAAGGGGGTCAAACACCATATTAGTATGGTGTTCCTAATAATCCTTTAGGTGAGTGTGTATATATATATATATATATATATATATATATATATATATATATATATATATATATATATATATATATATATAGTGAAGGACAGCCGGGTCCCATGCCTGGCAGGGATGCCCCTGCTGCTTATGCTCCGGGGGAGCCGCCATGGACAGTTCAATACCTCCCCCGGGACACTTGGTGGCAGCCTCCCTGGCCGACAGTGATTCCCCAACCACCTGCAGGGCTCCATGGGAGATGGAGTCCTCTACAGCTTGGTTGGGGCCCGGGGTGGTCTGCTTCCCACAGCCCAGCTGGACGAGTCTTCAGCCCCACCCGGAAGTGCAATTAGGACCAGGTGGTTAATCACCTAGAACGCTTCCGGATGGGCTATAAAAGGGCCCAGCCACCACCACTGAAGGAGCCAGGGTCGGGAGGAGGAGGACTAAGCTTGAGAAGGAGTGGTGGAAGAGAAGAAGGATTGTTGGTTGTGTTTATTGTGCACTGGGACTGTGTTTGGGCTGTGTGGCACGGGGAAGACGTGTCCCACAGCTGAAGAAACAATGAAAGTCTTTGTGTTTTTATACATGCCTCCTTGTCTATCTGTATCGGGTCAGACGCCTATATAGCGCCTTTGTTACTATATATATATATATATATATATATATATATATATATATATATATATATATATAAAACACATGTAATATCACTCCTCTTCCAGCTTCACAGAGCTATCTGCACACATATGTG
Organism: Polypterus senegalus; assembly: GCF_016835505.1. Classification (NCBI taxonomy): domain Eukaryota; kingdom Metazoa; phylum Chordata; class Cladistia; order Polypteriformes; family Polypteridae; genus Polypterus; species Polypterus senegalus. Next base: position 142,239,918 of record NC_053160.1, read on the forward strand.
AAACTTGTTTCTTTTCTTGAAGATGTAATTATTGTGCATCTCTTGTTACTAGAAGCACAGTTCTTATAATGTTTTCCAAAATAAGCCACAACAAATTGGACTAGATCAGTAACACTTTCTAGTTAATGTAACAAATATGACATAATCTGAATTGTGTTGAACTACAGATTTGCAAGTTATCACATGATGAGACAGTTGGCAAAACTGAAATAACTGTCACTAGTCCTCTCATCAAAGGGTGTGCAGTTGATGAGGCCATTTACTGCTATGAACCTTTGGCAAGAATGCCTTATCTGCACTCTTGCCATGAAGACTAAGCACTAAACACAATGGTTACTGAGACTCCTCTGCACTTGCATCACTATTCTTGTCCATGCCAATGTTAAGACCTTGCTGAGCTCAAAACAGGTTTTACCTGTCCCAATGAATAGGAATACAGTGTTAATACCATTTGTGTGTATGTGGTAGAGGGTAAAACACAATGTGCACAGGTCTCTTTTTTAATCAGTATCTTGTTGGAGATGTGTTTCTAAAAAGAATTTTTTTACTTGTGTCTGTGATGGTGCAGGTTGGCTCTAGCTCCCACTTCCATTCTGGGAGCCTCTTGAACACGAAACTGGATGAGCCAGGAGATGAGGACAGTCAGACAAAGCAAGAGGATGGTGAAAAAGTGCAAAAGTGCTTTTATTAAAAACCAAATCCAAAACAAAGAATGTCAATAATGCAGTGTGTAATCCAAAATAAACAATCCAATAAAATGAAGGTGCTAGTGAAGAATAAAAAGTTGTAATAAATAAACCCATTAAAAGCAGAGGTTAAAGCACACAGTCATTGTGACCATAGTCAGGTAAGTCCTGCACAACTCCACCTTTGTTTGTCCAGCTCACTCATTGCTTGCTCAGTCGGGGAAAAAGTTAACAGCCTTGAACATCATCTGACCTCCATCTTAGCGACCCACGCAGCTCTAGCCAGTCTGTCCAAGGTTGGTCCTCCTCCAGTCACCCTTCTTGCACCCGCAGTCGTGCCTTGGATTGCTGGGGAGGACCCCACCATAATCACACCCACTCCACAAAGTTATTCAGTGGTGTGAATCAGCCCCTGAAACTCCACTCAATCTTCCCCTCGCGAGGCCCAAGATCGCGCTGCATTTTCGCTCTAGTTTGCCAGCTTGCCCTGAACGAGACTGCTCTCACAGATCTTCACCTTCCTCGATTCTCCCTTTAACCTCCAATGCTGTTTTTCTTCTGACATGTTCCTTCTTCTCTTCTCCCCCTCTGACCTATGCAGGCTCTTTTTAAATCTGTTAACTAATTGGGTGCAAGTGCAAGGAGCTGCTCCCTCCTTGGCAGTATGCGTCTCTGTACATGAATGCAGCACAGCCAGCCCGTGCCTCCGCTAACCATGGAGCAAAACACACTTACGCACCGTTGCTCCAACTTGGAAGCCTGCACCTACACAGGGTGTGATTTTTTATTTTAAATTAGCACAGTGCCACAGACCACACATCACAGTGTCCTTTTGACTTATCTTGACAGACTGTAGCTTATGGAGTTTGTGTGCATGCATACATGCATGTTGGTCATTGACACACACTGGCTACTGTGAAATGATAGTTTGGAGGTTATAATCTAACTAAAAACAGAAATGTTGCATTATAGGATTAAGTTTGGTATTTTTAAGTTGACCTTATTTCTTCACAATCATAGTATACATTCTTTGGCCACATGAAACTGTGTTCTAAAGTCAACCATATTTTATAAATTTTAAAAAATAAATAGCCCACTCTTACATTTTATAATGAACTCACATTTTCCATGGCAACAATGTCATCATGCATCGATCCATATCTCGAGTTTGTACACATATAGCATAACAGCATATCAATGTCATTTTAAGAAGAAAAAAAGCAAAAATACAATTATTGCTGTGAGATTAAGCTATTTTAAAAGGAGACTAGCTGTGTAGTTCACTTCATCACTCTACTTCCTCCAGGGCACCCTTCAGGTGGAATCACCTCAGAAAATCATCACGTATCTATCTATCTATCTATCTATCTATCTATCTATCTATCTATCTATCTATCTATCTATCTATCTATCTATCTATCTATCTATCTATCTATCTATCTATCTATCTATCTATCTATCTATCTATCTATCTATCTATCTATCTATCTATCTATCTATCTATCTAAGCACTGTTACTAACATTGACTGTTGATACCCAGATGTGAATTTCTGTCTCTGTTCTGTAGATAACTAGGCAGTAATAACTGAAAAAATGACAATGCTCACTTATATTCTTTCACTATACAGAAGCTTATTTCAGAAAGAGTTTGCCTCCTGCTTCTGGATTAATGATGCATGGATGTGCTTTAGTGAGACAGAAGATTTGAGCACATACATAGCATGCAATCAAGTGTCAGGAACTAAACAGACTTTACACACACCCATCTATCTTCTGGAAACACTAATTTTCCTAAGTTCAATCAAGTTGAAGTTAAATAAGTTTAGTGAAGATGCTTTAGAACAGGCAGAGTGGTAGCACAGAGCTGTAATTTCTGCCTCACATCACCAGCGTCTACATGGAATGTACATGTTATCCGCATGAATTTACAGACTGATTGGTATAAATGAGTTTCAGTGAGTTTAATGACTTAAAAAAGTTTTCCTCGGTTCTTTTATTGCCATGTCATCAGCAAGATATTGCCATGTCATCAGCAAGATTGCCTCATCATGCATTAAAAAATACAATAACTGCTTTGTAGTGTTTAAATCTTTGCTATAACATACCCTCTTTAAAAAGGGGGACCGGAGGGTGTGTTCCAACTATAGAGGGATCACACTCCTCAGCCTCCCTGGAAAAGTCTATTCTGGGGTTCTGGAGAGGAGGGTCTGTCGGATAGTCGAACCTCGGATTCAGGAGGAACAGTGTGGTTTTCGGCCCTGGTCGCGAACAGTGGACCAGCTCTTCACCCTTAGCAGAGTCCTGGAGGGTGCATGGGAGTTTGCCCGACCAGTCTACATGTGTTTTGTGGACTTGGAAAAGGCATTCGACCGTGTCCCTCGGGGAATCCTGTGGGGGGTGCTCGGGAGTATGGGGTACCGGACCCCCTGATAAGAGCTGTTCGGTCTCTATACAACCGGTGTCAGAGCTTGGTCCGCATTGCCGGCAGTAAGTCGAGCCCGTTTCCAGTGAGAGTTGGACTCCGCCAGGGCTGCCCTTTGTCACCGATTCTGTTCATAACTTTTATGGACAGAATTTCTAGGCGCAGCCAGGGTGTTGAAGGGGTCCGGTTTGGTGGACTCAGGATGGGTCACTGCTTTTGCAGATGATGTTGTCCTGTTTGCTTCATCAGGCCGTGATCTTCAGCTCTCTGGATCGGTTCGCAGCTGAGTGTGAAGCGGCTGGGATGAGAATCAGCACCTCCAAATCCAAGAGCATGGTCCTCAGCCGGAAAAGGGTGGAGTGCCCTCTCAGGGTTGGGGAAGAGATCCTGCCCCAAGTGGAGGAGTTCAAGTATCTCGGGATCTTGTTCACGAGTGAGGGAAGAATGGAGCGTGAGATCGACAGGCGGATCGGTGCGGCATCCACAGTGATGCGGGCTCTGCATCGGTCTGTCGTGGTGAAAAAGGAGCTGAGCCGTAAGGCAAAGCTCTCAATTTACCAGTCGATCTACACTCCTACCCTCACCTATGGTCATGAGCTATGGGTAGTGACCGAAAGAACGAGATCGCGAATACAAGCTGCTGAAATGAGTTTCCTCCGCAGGGTGTCTGGGCTTTCCCTTAAAGATTGGGTGAGAAGCTCAGTCATCCGGGAGGGGCTCAGAGTACAGCCGCTGCTGAGTCAGATGAGGTGACTCGGTCATCTGATCAGGATGCCTCCTGGACGCCTCCCTGGTGAGGTGTTCCGGGCACGTCCAACCGGGAGGAGGCCCCGGGGAAGACCCAGGATATGCTGGAGGGACTATGTCTCCCGGCTGGCCTGGGAACGCCTTTGGGATTCTCCCGGAAGAGCTGGAAGAAGTGGCGGGGAGAGGGAAGTCTGGGCCTCTCTGCTTAAGCTGCTGCCCCCGCGACCCGACCTCGGATAAGAGGAAGAGGATGGATGGATGGATGGATGGATATAACATACTGCCATTTTCATTTTCTATGTATTTTTTTTTATTGAGCACTCTCTGCAGAAAGTGCAACATGAAGGTGGTTTCTTGGTTCTTTCAAAAATCCAAGGCTTTTATAAAAAATACAATTCTGTATAATTAGTTCTATTGAGATGTATTGTTATTTATACAAAGTTATAATGAAACTAATGTGTGCTCTTTTCACTATGCTGCCACTCAGTGTGAATCTCAGCCCATAGGCTATGTAAAATAACAACACAGAATGTAACAGGCTGCAAGTAGACAAATAAGTGCCATTTAGGAAAAAATAATCATCTGAGTGACCATTTGTCTGTCATCTCAAGATATGGCAGAAAATAACCGTTGATGAAACAGAATCCCAGAAGCAAAAAGTAGGATAATAAGCAGAATACAGCTTGGTGAAAGAGAGTCTGTCATAACTACACTCATGATGCCCTTCTGTGACCAAAGAAGAGAGCCAGGAATTCATCCTTACCTTAAGAGAAAAGTACCAAGACCCTGTGATAAAAATCATTATTTCCAGGTTGCTTTTGTTGTCCCAAGCACATCTCAGAAATGGAGGAGGCACATTTTTTTCTAAATCAAATCCTAATAATTCAAAGCAGGCATCTTTGGTTAATTTTAAGACTTTTTTTTGGTCCATTATAAAACTCAAGAATAGGTTAGTTATTTTTTTTTTAATTTATAAAGGATGCTTCACTTTACAATGCAATTTCATGTGACAAAGTAATATATCTTACTACTGTAAAGAAATTAGTTTGACTTGAAAAAATACCGAATTTATACTGATATCTGTAAGAATTAAAGCAATTATGCTGGACATTCTTGGTTCTTTTTACAGGTATGTTTCCAATTGTTTTTTCAGCTTATCATGGTAAATGATATCTTGTTACGATTACAATGCACTGACTGAGATGTCAAAGCAGTCCATTGTTTACAAGTGTACAGCATGTGAAGTCGCATCCAAACTATGGGTAAATAAAGGAATTTCCTCTAAAGAGAATTTATTATTGAGCAATCCAGACAAAGAAAGGAACAAAGAAAAAAGTAATTTAGGCCTCAATAAATGCTATTTGTATACTATTGTCTTTTCTTTTGCCCTTTAATTCATTTTTCCAGTCTCTCACTATGAAATAAACCTGTGCACCTCTAACCACTCTCTATCGTAGGGGTGGGCGGTATGACCAAAATTCTATATCACGGTATTTTTCTAAATTATCCCGGTTTCACAGTATTCGACGGTATTTTTTCCCCATGCATGAGTGGATCTTAACCACATTTTCCACTGCAATTACTGGCTAAGAATAACCTATTCCACTGTCAAGAGTATTGTACATTATACCAAAAAAAAAAAATTTAATGTGCACGCAAGTATTAATACAGTTTTGCATTGCCCCATAAAGTGATAGTTTTCAAGGGGGTGGCACTAATGGGGAAGATATCACATTGCATTACAGATGCAGTCAAAATATAGAACCTTTTTATTGAACAAATTTTACAAAAACAAACTATAATTTTGACAACATATTTTCAACCATACAAAGAGGCATTTAGACTTAGTAAAATATCCAGAAGGGCTTGTCAAAAATTGTATTGCACCGAATATGTCTTAGAAAAGGAATAAATAGTGAATATTTTTTGTAAACCAACTACACTTTCTGTTAATGTTAACAATCTCTGTCCACTGACACGTTAAAGTGACTTTTTAAACAACTTTATCATCATTAAACTGCATAATATTTAAACTAATAAATAATAACAATAAAATAACAGTATTATTACTGATAGTTGCACTATTACTTCAAGACTTCAAGCCCAGGTGCATTACACAGTATTCACCAAATTAAAATAAAACAAGTGCAACTTGGTGATGACATCTTTACCAACTGAACCATCATTTAGGCAAACTGCATTAATATGGACCTTGCTTCAAGCTAAGCTATACTGGGAAGAAAAAAACAAACTATATGTCGAGATTAAAGTCGACATTTCCACTTTATTCTCATAGTTTACTTCATAATTAAAGTAGAATGTCGTAAACTAAACTTCTTCCTAAAATCAATGTTTAATCAATTGCTTAATTTACCCCATCATAAATTAATGCAGCACATTAAATGCTTTGTGTTACGTTCCCCGACCCAGTGGTTAATCACTACGCTTCTTAAACTGATTTCCTCCGCACTAAGAGAAGACAGCAATCACCATACAGAATCCATTTCCATACAGAATCCATTCACTTCATGATATCCCTGATAAGTTCCAAAAAACTGGATGTATGAATAGCTATCGCACAGGTTTAACTTAAATATTGTGCAAATGTTGGGTTTCTGATCTGCAGGTCGGAGACCAAACACAGAATTCAATGCATGTTCTTCTGAGTGGGCTATCTATATTGCATGCATGCTGTCTCTTATCTGACGTACCAAAGCCCCAGTTCTTTTTTCCTTCCTTCCTTCCTTTTTCTTTCACCACATAACCAATCACCCCACGATAAACGTCTTTGTGAAATTAAAACTAGTTATAAACTTAGCCCACGGAGTGTTCAGAACTTTAAAAATATCTTCGTTATACATGTTTAATTATGCCATCCATTCAGAGTTGCGCCCATCTCTGAACGAGTCGCCAGCACATCGCAGGATGAATACAAGCAAAACATACACTAGCAGGGTCAATACAGCAAAACAAAACCCCACATCCTGCATGACTCTGAAAGGAAACTGAAGCACACCGAGTAAATCCACCAGAAAAACATGCAAATGCAAGGCAGGCACGCCGCCGTGCCCCCATATGATTAATGCATGCTTTAATGCATTTCACCATGAAAATTATATTAAGTATTTATCTTAGCATTCTAAATGTTCAGAGAGCAGGAAGATCATGAAGTGAATGTATTCTGTGCGGCGATCGCTGCCGGCACCTCCTCTAAGTGCAAGAAGAAGTCAGTTTAAGAATCACTTAACACAAAGCATTTAATGTGCTATATAACTTATGAAGGGGTTTGAGAAAATCTAGTAAATTAAATATTCATTTAACAATGAAGTTTAGTTTACGATGGTCTACTTTAATGACAAATTACGAGAATAAAGTCAACATGTCGTCACACTATTACACAGTACCCAGGTACATTACACTGTATTGAAAACAAATAAAACAAGTATAACTTGGCTTGTAGTATAGAAACAGTATTTACACATCTGACCTTTTAAAACTAAAGTTATCTCCTGGCAACGGACGTGACTCCTTTTTTTCGGCAAAAGTTCTTTTGTTCATCATGTTCAACTTTACTTTTAGTTCAGTTTCGGAATGCTCTCTGTCCATTTTCACCGCTGCCGGCATACATAAGCTACCGCCCACTATTTGGTGGTGTAGCAGTGAAAAAGAGCCTTAGTGCAACAAATCTGTGTTTAGCAGTGTAGCAGAGAAAAAGGTCCCCACTTGAACAGTTTCCCGCTGCGCCACTTTCTGAACGTCGTTTAGGAAATTTAAACTGGTGTTGCGGTATAAGAAAAATCCATATCATAAAAAAAATAAAAAATGGTTTTCGGTATGAACCGGTATACCGCCCAGCACTACTCTATCGTGCCATTAAAAAGTAATCTCTGCCAAAAAACATTTAAAACATAATTCTTAGATTAAACTGGACTTAACAATATCAACTGATATAGCTGTCTGATTGTGCTGTCATGAGTAAATGTATTTAATTTAATCTGGGAAACAAATATCATGAGAGGACTTTTTGTTTCCTTTTTTGTGATCAAATTGTCATTAGAAAGATAAATATTAAAATATTTACATTTACATTATGCAAGTAATCAGTGTGGCTTGGTTGGACTACAGCATAGACCAGATCCACCTGTTATTTTAGCTCCAGCTGTTAAAAACTGCCAAAATTCATTAATCAAAGGACAAGATGTCACCAGCACCAAGATACTAAAACTGTAAACCGAGCCAAGAAGTGAAATGCTATGCTTTGTTAACCAGATAGCCTTAAACACTACAAACAGAACAGAGATTGTTTGAGGTTTAAACCGATAATCTGACTTTGTACTGAACACTGAATAGTGTTATAAAGCACAACATACAGCCACTTGGATGGCAGCTCTTAGCAACTGCACCACATGTCCTAGCAACTCAGTATCAGGATTCTGAAACTACAAAATAGCAACATGGCACTCTTAAAATTAAATGGCAAAAATATTTATTTCTAAACACAAACACAAACATTCCCTGGGGTTAAGACACTGAAATGATCTACAGTATTAACAGGGAACAGGCTTGAAGATAACAGCAGAAAGAAAAAAAAACACCCTGCCCATCCTCATCCCATATCCTATGAGAGCAGCAAGACTGCAATATAAATGATGTTTAAGGGACATTCACTACCTTATATTTGACAGAGAAGAGGATCAGTTCTTAAAATTTGTTTTTGAAGATTCATTGATTCTCACAGTGGATAGTTCAAGATGCAAGAGTTTAGAAAAACAGGAATAAAAAGGATTTGTGAATAGAGAATTAGCTTCTCTCCAGTGGAAAGCAGGGTCTAATTTGGCAGCTTAAGTGCAAAAAGAAAATATCTTCTGAAAAAAAGTCAGAGGGAGAGAAGCATGAGACCAGTATTAAGTAATGGAGAAACATATCCTGAACATGTGGAGACAAAGGTGATTCAAAGGAAGAATGGAAGATTTTGACTAATTTATTTTATAGCCAGAAATAGCCTTGAGGTACGTAAACTAGTCAACAATTTGAGGAAGTTCTAAAATACCATTTCCGAGGAAAAGCAAGAATCGTCAACACATAATGAAACTATTTGAGGAGCACCATGTAATGAGAGTGCAGATATTAAAGTAAACTTGTGGAGATATACAAGTATGGCTAAAGGATCAAGTGAGAATATATAGAAGATGGGACAACAGGCAGCCTTGACTGGCACCACAGCGTAATTTACAGGGGAGGCAGAGAGTTGCAATGGACATTTTCCAGTGGAGAAATGGTCACTGCATTATTGTGGTAGACTATAACTCGAGGTATATTGAGATTGCAAATCTACAAATGCTCCCACTACAATGGAGGTACTAATGTCAGTTTTTGTCAGTTATGGTGTCCAAAAACATTTGTTCCCAATAACTGTCCACAGTTTGGTTCATCGGAGTATGCTGTTTTAATCAACATTAGCCACAGATACACTCAGAGCAATGCAGAGGTTGAGAGAGCAGTATGTAAGGTAAAGCTAATATTGGACAAAAACAAAGACCCCCAGAAAACTCTTTTGCCCTACAGGCCAACTACTTGGCTCATGGTATATCGCCAGCAGAACTCCTAATGGAGAGAAGAATAAGATCAGTCATTCTTGTTTGTACTTCAACACTTAGGCCAGGATAGTTAGATCTTAAGCCATTTAAAAGAAAAGTCATGAGGTTAAAAGGAACAACAACAGACCAAAATTTGAAAAAAAGACACCATGTGAAAGAAGTACCCATTCTGGAACTGGGACAGGATGTCTGGATGAGAACAGCAGAAAAGACAGGAACTGTCGAACAAACAACAACATTATCCAGATCATACATTGTGGATACTGAACAGGGAAGGTTAAGAAGAGATACAGCTCATCTTACTGTTCCTTCCAGAACCAGACCAGACAGAATAGTATGTGCTTGTGATCAGATCAAGGAAGATGTCTCACCGTCCTCAAAGACTGGACGGCTTAAGTCATAAATGGAATGACCTGCTGTCAAGAAAAAGGGAGGATAAACCCCTTGAGGAGAGTCAGAAGGTACAGGTAGACTACTCTGACTTTCAGCTAACAGGCACTGAATGTTTTTGTAAAAAAAAATCCTCAATTTGTTGTGGATAAAAAGTATGTCTATATAGTCAGAAGTCTATTTTGATTGTAAGTTACTGGTGATGTATAATGACGGGGCAAGATCCTTTTACAAAAACAAATAAACATCTTTAGTTTTGAGTATAGAAGGCCATGAATAAACTTAATTCAGGTCTTCAAATTTCTCAAAGCACTGATTAACTTTATCCAGCACAACTGTTACAATTAAACAGTGAACCACATACATTAATACACTGGGAAGTACAGTGAAGAAATTAAACAGTTCTTTATATTAAAGGTTGTGTAAGTCTGGAACAAAATACTTAGGTAGTAGAAACTGAGATCTTAACATTTTTGAAAAGAATCTACATGAGATATTTGGTCAGCTTAGCTTAGTTTTTCACAAATTTTAAAGTCCCAGTTAGATTGTGATTTGAGTTGCGTTTACTGTTTCTACATGGCATCAAGCTACGTGGATAATTTCAGCAATACACAGTTGCATTCTAGGTCCTATTTTAATAAGACATTTTATAGCAATCACTAATGCAGAGATTTGCGTTCAGTCATTTGGCTTATCTTGTGACTACAGTTTCACTCCAACCAAATATCACAATCAGCTACATATTTTTAACCTTTAATTACTCTAACTGTTTAAATTACATGCTCTTCTTGTCCTACTCTTACCATGTATCAAGAAAAGTGCAGTAGCGCGAGGCTTATATTTATATAAAAACTAGCAGAATACCCGCGCTTCGCAGCGGAGAAGTAGTGTGTTAAAGAAGGTACGAAAAAGAAAAGGAAAAGTTTTAAAAATAACGTAACATGATTGTTAATGTAATTGTTTTGTCATTGATATAAGTGTTGTTCTCATATCTCTCTATCTATCTATCTATATATATATATATATATATATAGTTCTCATATCTATCTATATATATATATATCTCTATCTATCTATATATATATAAATATATACCCGCTGGCAGCGTGAGAAGTAGTGTGTTAAAGAAGTTATGAAAAAGAAAAGGAAACATTTTAAAAATAACGTAACATGATTGTTAATGTAATTGTTTTGTGTATTTGGCGGCAGCGTCACAAAGTTTTTTTCGTCTAGCTGCATCAGAAAATGTACCACGACGTCTGACATGCCTCCTGTTTAGTGTTTTCTCACAGCTTGGATTGCTGCTGTCATATATATATACACACATACATACATACATATATATATATATACACATATATTTACACATACATATCTTCATATCTACATATCTATATACATATCTACATATACACACACATATATATATATATACATACCTATCTACATCATATATATACACATACATACATACATACACACACAAATTATATATATGTGTGTATGTATGTATGTACGTACGTACGTACGTATGTATGTATGTGTGTGTGTGTGTGTGTATATATACATACTGTATATGTATATACACATACATACATATATATACACATACATATACTTGTGTGTATAGCTTTTATATATGTGTGTATATAGCTTTGGTCACTGAGTGCAAGGGAGAAATAATAAAATATAGTCTATAAGTTATTAAACAGTAAAACATTAACGTTTTAAGAAGTACAGGTACATTGAGCACTACTGAGTGGTTTGGGTAAACTACATTTTAAAGACTGTGTAACACAACAGGTAAGTAACTAACAGCAGCTAAAATATATATGGATCATCTCTCGGTAGTAGATCCCTTTTGAAAGGCGCTACACGACGGCTGTGGTATAGAAATTACATTTTCTATGTGAACGTTCAAATTTGTGCCTCTGGTAATGTGCCTTACCGGCATTTAAAGAAAATTAGTTTTGTGTCCTCTGCAGTGTTGTTTAGAAAGGCTTTGGTTTGGGATAAAAGGAAAAAGGTGTAAAGAAAGGAAAGTTGCCTTTTTCTTTATATAGTATAGAGAGATGTGTTCGCTGGCGTTATGATCGCTTTTGGGACAGTCGCGGTGGGTCTTGTGTAGACTGGTGAGACGCCCTCGCCATTAATCAGCTGTGATGGCACTGTCAGTCCTGCACTCGTGTGCGTGTCTTCATAATCCGGGGTGAGAACCTCATAATCGTATACGTGCTAAAGAAAATGTGAATCGCCTTAATATTATTTTGCCGTGGTGTAGAAAAGGGGTCCCATGTTTGCACTTGTCTGGGCTATAGCGCAAGGGGGGGATGAAAAAAATTAAAAGTGCTCACTTTGACTTAAGGCAGAAGCGCAGTCAGCGCCTCAAAGGCCGCACAGCTAGCAGCACGCTGGCTGCTCGACTTTTGCAGGGCAGGAGACCACAGTTTTTGCAGACACGTTCATGATATCAAAAGTCTCAGCACTCTTTGGAGGTCATTCATATATTATATGATATATATATATCTATACTAATAAAAGGCAAAGCCCTCCCTCCCTCCCTCCCTCCCTCACTCACTCACTCACTCACTCACTCACTCACTCACTCACTCACGCTGGCGTTTGTAATTTAGTGCCTGCCCATATAAGGCCATCTGTCAGCGGCAATCCAATAGCAAACTGCCATGGGTAAATATTCACGGGTGAAGGACTGTGCTTATGGAGAGGAAGATAAGATGGTCAGGGTGGTGTTTGACACAAACTCAGCTGAAACTGCCAGAGAAAGTTTTAAGTGCCAGGACTAAGGTAACATTAAATAAAGCTATGGACATAGCACGAGATGGCACCAGCACAGCTGGGAACCTTCGATGCAAGTACACCGAATGGCTCACGTGAACTGATGCAGTGCACAGATAAAAAGCAACAGTTCCAAAGAGCACTGAACAAAAACCGAATTACACAATTGAAAAGGCAGCAAAAAATATGAAGCGTCTGATAAGCATATTCATAAATGCAGCTACTGTGGAAACAAAGCACACGGTGGAAAAAGTCAATGTCCCGCTAAAGGAAGACAGCGTAAAAAACCCGTGCATGCAGTTTGTCACATCACAGATAAAAAGGAAGACGAGCTGTTTATTGATGCAGTAAGGAACTAATCGATGAATGAAACCTCTTATCTTTACAACGATTGACAAACACGGAATGTAACTTGAACACATCGTACAAATACGAGCCTGATTGAAAGAAATAATGATAATCAAATCCTTGATGACAGCAACATTCAATAACACTCACAAAACAATTACTGTATATTGACAATCATGTTACGTTATTTTTAAAATGTTCCCTTTTCTTTTCATAACTTCTACTTCTCCACTGCGATACACGGGTATATATATATAAATGTATATCTATAGCCCGATCTACAATACATACTTTAGCATAGACAAGCGGTGGGCAATTGTAGAGTCTTCTCTAACGCCGACATTCGAGGTTCGATTCCCGAGAGGGATGTACTGACTATGTACGCACCTACCGATTCATTTTACCTTCCCATCTCCTTGGTTTGGGACGTATGAAAAAATATTAGGTTAACGAGAATCATGTTACGTTATTTTAAAATTTTCCCTTTCTTAGCACAAGCACAGTTGAGAAGCTTCGATGCATGTACTCCATAACGTTAAAAATAACGCATTTAATCACACTTTCAATTCCAAGCAAACGGAACTTTTGTCAATGCATGATTTCCTGGTACATCCATTACACTGATGCACACATCACAGCTACAAAAATGTTAGAGTCGGAATAAAGCGCTCCTCGACTGATCATTTCGACTACCCGAGTAAGCCTTGATAAAAGCATGGTTTTGTGCACACTGAAAAGCAAGCAAAATTAGATGCATTACAGAAAGCGGACTTTGTGGCTCTTACTGGGGATCATTGGACTCCGTGACCGTTAGTAATTCTAAATACATCTAATTACAAAATGTTCAATGATCACACTGTTTTAGCCTAATGTACAAAATAATTTTGGCTAATGTTACTCAGAGTTTAAAGAGTAAGCTGGTCAAATTACCTTTTATGTTTCTGACTTATTTTTTAAGAAGAAAAACTGCACTTTATGGTGAAATTTTGGTTATTATTATTTAAAGACAATACTATTCTGAAAATGTACTTAAAGTACTTAAACTACCACTTTATTTTTAAGTCTGCCCAATTTTAACCAGGGATGATATTTTTGTTTCTGTTTTGAATTCAAATGCAGTTTAAAAGCTTTTTTTCAGAAATTAAAACAGCTTCAGTTTACAATATTCATGTCCATGTCTATTATTTGATTCTGTCGCCCACTAAAACCGTTTTAAAAAAAAAAAAAACATTTGCGATTTGGGGCAAATTTACGTGTCGATTACATACGATTAATCAAGATTAATTCTTATACAGCCTCTAATTAATTGGATTAATTTTTTTAATCGAGTCCCACCCCTAATATATATATGTAGATATATATATGTAGATTTGTATATATATGTGTATATACAGTATATATGTAGATGTTGTATATACAGTATGTATATATGTGTGTGTGTATATCTATATATATATAACTGTATATATATATGTGTATAGATGTGTATATATATATATATATATATATATATATGCCAGCAACACTCATGACAATTACAAAACAATTACATTGTCAATCATGTTACGTTATTATTAAAATGTTTCCTTTTCTTTTTACTTCTCGCTGCCAATCGCAGCTATTTTGCTATATATATATATATATATATAAATAGATAGATATGACAACAACACTCATATCAATGACAAAACAATTACATTAACAATCATCTTACGTTTATTTTTAAAATGTTTGCTTTTCTTTTCATAACTTCTTTAACACACTACTTCTCGCGAAGCCGGTATTCTGCTAGTATATATATATATCTCAAAATACCGCCTGCAGCGGAGAAGTAGTGTGTTAAAGAAGTAATGAAAAAGAAAAGAAAACATTTTAATAACAACGTACATATGATTGACATTGTCATGAGTGTTGCTGTCATATATATGCCTACCTAAATAAGTCACCCTCGCTTTGCTCTTACTTTATTTACCGTTCATTTAATCATGTCTAGTGGCGGAAAAATTATAAAATGGAAGGAGGATAGCTTTACCAAAACAATTATTGATGGCGAATCGATTATTCATAAAGCTTGAATTGGTGATCTGTTTTTCTGTGTTAACCTCATATTTTTCATACTTCTTCTCAAACTAAGGTGGTGCGAGGGTAAAATGAATCGGGATGCGCTGATCAAAGTAATCGGTGTACCAGGAAATCATGCATTGACAAAAGCTCCCCTTTGCTTGTAATGCAAAGTGTGATTAAATGCATTATTTTTTAACGCGTTATGGAGCACATGCATCAAAGCTTCTCAGCTGTGCTTGTGCTAAGAAAAGGAAAGATTTTAAAAATAACGTAACACGATTGTCAATGTAACCTTTTGTAAGTAGTGCCTGGAGGATTCAGTGTGGAGAAACTCTATAGAGACAGCGTGTGTATTAACTTGTGGATTTTTCTGTGAGTATTTGGTGGCAGTCTGACGAAGTTGCTTCGGAAGACGGCGTTAGCTGCGGAGCTCAGCTCAGAGCCAAATGAGATGAATGGGAGTGGGAGAGGAGATGATGACGTGACTCCCCCACCCGCCTTAACTGTCAATCCCCACAAACACAGTCTCGAATTTGCATAAGCACACCCCTTCACCTACAATTTTAACTTAGTTATAAAGTGATCAAAACTCTCGTTTATATCCTGCGTCCTCTCATTAAACTTGTATCCCGCATTACCTGTGGGCATGTGAAACGCCAGCGGTAGCCTGTCTATGAACTTAATTTAAAGTTTAGGTTTACACCTTGCTTTCTTTCCGAGGTAGCAGCAGTCATGAATATGGTGGTATATGTCACTCGCTCGCTTCTTATTGTTTCGCTGCCTTCTCAATTATATAATGCATGTTTTCTTAAGCACTTTTTGGAGGTCTTCCTGGTTTTCTACACACTGCGTTGACAGTCAGTTCACGTGATTACGTGGGAGGCGTGATGATGTCACACGAAACTACGCCCCCCCACGTCATTCCAGCTCAACTCCATTACAGTTAATGGAGAAAAATACCTTCCAGTTATGACCATTAGGCATAGAATTTCGAAATGAAACCTGCCCAACTTTTGTAAGTAAGCTGTAGGGAATGAGCCTGCCAAATTTCAGCCTTCTACCTACACGGGAAGTTGAGAGAGAGAGAGAGAGAGAGAGAGAGAGAGAGAGAGTGAGAGTGAGAGTGAGTGAGTGAGTGAGTGAGTGAGGGCTTTGCCTTTTATTAGTATAGATAATGAACATTTTTCCATAGCTTTAAATACTAACTCCTTTTGACATTTTGTTTTTTAGTTGCTTTTTCATTTGGTTTGTTTGATTAATTCACAGGTTCTTCGAATGACCTGTTGGCACAGTAAAAAAGCTGTCATGAGTCAGGGAGAGAAAATGTGACAGATATAAGAAACTGAAGAATCAGATGTTGAAATGTCTTCATTTTGCAATGGTCAGTGCCACTGAACTGTAATAATTTAGATAGAAAATATATTGAGTGAAAACTTCTACAAATACAGGTTCTAACTAAACGGTATAATGTCTTAGTGTGGAGGGAGAATTGTTGTCTGGACCAGGAGGCCTTATGATATTTCAGTCTCTGGAAGAGTAAACTGACTTTATCCTCAGAAATGCACAGAGAGGAGGTGCATTTAAAATGGCCTTTGCTAAACGAGCTCAGCGAGCTGTGGACCCGCTATACCACATGGCCTCTAGCTGAAG
Source organism: Polypterus senegalus (assembly GCF_016835505.1). Lineage (NCBI taxonomy): Eukaryota > Metazoa > Chordata > Cladistia > Polypteriformes > Polypteridae > Polypterus > Polypterus senegalus. The sequence goes on from NC_053160.1 coordinate 142,256,619, forward strand.
ATGATTATCCCTCTGGCTTCATGAATGTATCACCTTAGGCACTATTTCCAGTGAAACAGAAATATCAATGAACATTCTTGAATCTGAGCTGAAGTATCCCGTAACAATGCTTACTTCTCTTACTGCTTCATATTTAAGTATGCGCCTGTGGTCAATGCAGTTGACAGAGTCAAGCAAGTATGACTGCCTTCAGCCATTTCAAATCCAGTACTGATCTTCCACAGTAACTTCTATATTCTAAAAGTTGGTTCAACAAGCTAAGTTATTTATCATTACCATGGTAATGAACTAAAATTAAAATATGTACAATTTGTTTATTAATTCATTTTGTGTACTTTTTTTAATTACAGGCAGGATAAATAATACTCTGTAATAGCATTTTCAGCATAGTAAATGCAGTCTTTCTAAATAAACATTAATCGTCCTTTAGTAGTACTACTTTAAAAATCATTTGTTTCAAGAAATATGCACAGTGCTTGTTTGATTTTTATAGAGTTATTATTCTTTGAAAAGAAAAGAGAAAAGAAAGAAATGCATCTGGATTAGTACTCTGATCTGGTCAAACTGATGTATAGAAAGGTTCATACAGATCTGAGTGATTGGCAATTTCATATTCTAAGTGTGAAATATGGAAACCTTTACAATAACAAAGAGCAAGAAGAAGCCCAATATTAAAATATATACCAATGAAAGTAATGATTGTTTGATTTTTTGTTATGAACAGTATAATTTTACTAATATGATTTACTGGAAGAGTGACCCTTGTTAGAATGTATTTGCACTCTCATTTCTTACCAAAACAGACATGATCATAATCTCCCACAAGCAGAACCAGAGAGAATTAAGCTATTTGAAAGAAACAGGGATTACAGTAAACACTATACACAATAAACAAAAGAGTCTTTCTTTTCTACCTATCACAAACTTCTGGTACTTCACCTAAAAGCATTATATTTAACTATACAAAAAACATGAATGAAATGTCTTCTGCTTTAATTAGGCTATTTTATTTCTCCATAAAGGGGTTGGCTGTATGGCAAAAAAATTTATCACAATGCCATTACAAATAATCATGATTATAATATATCATGGTATAATGTGGAAATTATTGCACGCAACAATAAATCACATTACAAATTTACTTTCTGTTGGCAACACAGAATAACTGTCATTGGTTTTGTAGTACTTTATTTCCTAATGTTTCACATTTCTGCATTATTTTTAGCTTCTTAAAGGACTACCGTACTTATTATCTCTTTAAGAAAGGACCCTGACCAACTCCACCGTTAGGCTCATAAGCATGCTGCTCTTCGTCTTTAATGGGAATTTTGTCCTCACAAATATTTCACATTCCAAATCAAGAATTATATCGTTTGCCAAGTCTAAGTTAAACAGTTCGACCGGCTACAATTTTCACTGCACCTCCTTTTAAGCTCATTCTACATACACGACATTGGCCTCCCTCCTGCAGGGACCCGTGCCCTTTCTCTCACAGGTTGAGTTGCTGCAATAACAATATAAAATACAAATTTTAACAAAAGTAGCCAGAGATTTACTACCATCTGATTCAACTGTCCACAATTATTATTATAGCATGCATTCTTTGCAATACACACATGTTTATATAAATTCAATGAAACAAACACACTATCGGTTTTAGGACATGTCAGCTCTATGTTACTTAACTGCATGTGAACACTCACATTTAGCTGTAGTAAACAGAATCCCATGTGGACTCTCATTTCAACAGTTACACAGGCATATGATGCACTGTGTTAGAAAGATACAGTATGCAAGTTTTTCGTTTTTGTTTTTTTTTTTCCCTCAGAGCAAATATGTGCACAACTTTTGCATGAGCTTGTGATTGTTTAAATGTTCAAACACTACTCCAAATCTTTAAAAGCAAACAAACCAGCAAGTTAGAATTTTGATATGACCAAGAAACAAGCATGGTTTCTCCACTTCTCTACACACTCTATTTTCTAATTTCTCTTTACTTTATAAGCATCTTACAAACCTTTGCCCTTGATTTGTCTTTGGTCCAATGACCTTCCTCTCTTATGAGACAATATATTCTCTAGAGTAAGGCAGAGGATGAAACAGTACTAAAAACGCTACTCAAGTAAAAGTATTGTTACTTGGACAAAAATGTACTTAAGTAATAGTAAAAGTAACTGACACGGAAAATACTAAAGTAAAAGTAAATAAAAGTATGATCTGACAAAAATTATTCAAGTACAATTTAGTTACTTCAGGGAGAAAAACAAAACCTAAACTAGTAAATAACCTCAACCATACATGTTGTGAAAGTATAACAATATAGAGAGCAATATAATAAATTACATTTATCTAAAGTCAAATACAAGAAACATATACTGTACAACAGCAATAAAATCAATATATGGCATTTATATAAAGCAATTACATTTCAAACTCCAATTATTATGTACTACAAAGGTGTAGTAAGCAACTAATCAGAATTATTATTCTGTTGGTGGTGAGTTGCTCTTTTTGTTCTTTTTTTTTTCTTTTTGTGTTTCTGTTATTATCTCACATGGAGTGTTGCAGGTGGGGGGATGTTTGTTTTTGTTTTTACACAGCCCAAAAATGTGTTATTATTGTTAGTTTCCATTTTCTGTACTTCTTTATCGTGTAATCAATAAAAATATGACTTACAAAAAATTATCCTTAATATACAGTAAGATAACAACATAGTCCACCATTTTCAAATACAAACCATCATTTGAGACAGCAGAGACGTCAATGGAAACAAAAGCTTACAGTTTTACAAATAAAGTTTCACACTACAAAACAAAATAAATTAAAGCGGTATTTACTGTACATCTAAAAAGCAAAAGGCTTTTTAATCCCATTGACATTAGGCAAGCAGAATCATGTCTACCAGTCCTGTATATTTTGTTATTACTTGAAATTTGTGTAGATAAATATAACACTGTGTGTTGGCTGCTGTTTATGAGTATTGTCAAAATAGTCACTTTTAAGAAAACAAAGATATTGTATTTGCTAAGTGCACCTCACTTACGCATTATGAACTGAAGTGGAACAGATCTTGTTGAGGGCCTAGGGTTTGTTATGGGGGCCTAGACGCAGAAATTGTTGAGCCCTTTTCTTTTACCAAAAAATATAATAATTTAGCAGTTGAATTGCTAGTAGCTAAGCAGCCAATCATTAAACCAGTTTAAATCAGTAAAACTAATGTAGTAAACAATTAAAATTCTATCATCATAAGTGTTACATTAAATTATTTCAATTTGAGACTAGTGTATTTGCTTTGGAAAATTTAACTACAATAAACAATTTATATATTTTTTTTTTTTATTTACAGACCCATTTGTCAAAATATTGAAGAGTGTTTAGTGGTAGAGTGCATTTTTAATATCATTTAAGAAAAATAACATGAGGTTGATCAGAAATGTCACAGAAATAAGGGTACTGTGATATTTTAATATTACAGACAATATTTTTATAAACATTCAGTACAGAATTGTCGTGAGTCTATGGCAATACAAAAATTATTCGTACAGTATTTTTGCACTTTGAAGAAATTAATGAATACAGGCAGTTAAAACCCTGATTAAAATGTACATTTATATGCATTTATTTAAAATATATATATATTTTTAATTGTGCAACTGTTTAAAGTGTTAACAAATAATTTATTTATTTGTGCATTTTAAGGGAGGTTTTACATACAATGTGTACTAACTAGTTACTCCTAAAAACTTAGATGTAATTAAAAAAAGAACTAAAAATATCAATTGGTAGTGCTAGTTTTTTAAACTCTATCATATATATAGTACAGTAAATACTCCTTATATATAGACTGTCGACCATTTTGTCAACAGTTTTTTTTTTTTTTTTTTTTTCTAATGCACAGTACTTTATAGCTAAAAGCCCTGGACTTGGTAAATGTAGAGGTTGGTGACTTACACAGGAACCTAAGTAGTTTTTGACCGTTTCACTGTAAGTGCACTGAACCTCCCCTTTTTAATAACGGCAGTGGTCTGCCTCATCTTTTTATATTATCATTGCTACTAGAACTAACTGATACACCTTTTGCTTCTTTATATATAAATCTGCCTCTGCTTGGCTATTAAAATATATATAAAACTAGCAAAATACCCGCGCTTCGCAGCGGAGAAGTAGTGTGTTAAAGAAGCAATGAAAAAGAAAAGGAAACATTTTGAAAATAACGTTAAATGATTGTCAATGTTATTGTTTTGTCACTGTTGTGAGTGATGAGTGTTGTTGTCATATATATATATATATATATAAATATAAATATAATATATATATATATATTTACACACACACAAACATATATATATATATACATATCTATACATATACACATACATATACATACACACATACATACACACACATATATACACACATATATATATATATATATATATACACACATACATACATACACACACATATATACACACAAATACATATATATATATATATATATATACATACACACACACATATATAAACATATATATACATATACATACATATCTACATATATACACACACAGCTATTTCAGATCAGTGCAATACGCTGTTTGTTAAAACGGATGACACCCGCCTTACGTGCAAGTCTGCGTGGATATTATGAACTATCAGATTTGTTCAAGTTCTATTTAAATTTTAAATAGAAGGAATTTTTATTTAGTCGACAGAAATATCTTTGGTAGGAATGGTAAAACAGACAGGAATATTATTCCTGAATAAATCAACTCAAACCTTAAACAACTTATAATATTTTGCTCTCCATAAAAATATATCCTGTCTAAATTATACAAGTTAGAAATAAAGTAAACATTAAAAGAACAAACATTCAAATTTCTTTACTCTTATGTAATTTTATATATAAAAATAAACTTAGATTTTAAATATCCCAAAAGATTTTGCTCTCCATAAAAATATATCCTGTCAAAATTATACAAATTCAAATATGAACATGCTGCATAACAAAACCTGGAAATATAAATAAAATGTGTTCCTTTCAGCAATAACAAATCAAATCATTCAGTTGTCTTTGCTCATATGTCATTTTAGAGCTGGACGCCTGGCATCTTTTTTGGCAACAGGTTCGTTTCTGTTTGGTGTGAGGTTCTGTGTTGTGGAGATTCTCAGGATGGATTGCAGGTGCTCATCAGTGAGGCGACTCCTGTGTGCTGTTTTGTTAGTCTTTATCACTGAGAAGAGCTTCTCACACAGATATGTGCTACCAAACATGCACAAGGTTCGAGCCGCATGTAGACGGACTTTTTTTGTTCTTCAAAGTCACCAAAGCGCCGCAAACTCAGTGCGCCAGTTTATCAGCAAAGTGCGATTTGGGAACACCGTAGTGACGACTTGGTTTAACATTACTTGGTAACAGGGAAAGTGGGGCAAGTGGTTGTGTCTCCCATAAAAGCAGCCTCAATTGAAATCACTTTGTGATTGTGCACGGGTAAAAACGTCCGCTGAAGTGTCAGATTCTTATTTAATTCTTCTGCTTTCTGTATCTTCTGCATTGCATTCAGGTCTTTCAGGTTACCCTGATGTTTTGTTTTATAGTGCCGCCTTAGATTAAATTCTGTAATTACAGCCACATTAGCTCCACAAATGAGACACACGGGTTCAGTAAACATATACTCAGCCTCCCATCGGTTTTAAAGGCTCTATTTTCAGAATCAACTTTTCTCTTCAGCATCGTGGTGAGCTAGCTTCGCAATAACTTGCAGCATCATAAGGTAGACTTGATTAACGCGTAACTGTTCGGCAAGGCAGCTGAAGCGCTGCATTATGGGATCTGTAGTTTATTGTGTTACCAGCGCTTCATATACCCGGCTTTAATAACAATAATACAGTATATAAAATGATCTCGGGCCGGATATAATTACACCGGCCGGATGTGGCCCGCGGCCCTTGAGTTTGACACATATGGACTAAATAGAACTTGAAAAGATATATTTTTTCAAATGTGATCGCAATTCAGATAGAGTTGACGCAAGACTACAGCCTGCATGCCTCAATAAGTCATCCTCCCTCGCCTTACTTTTTACCGCTCATCTAATGAATACACTGAGTATGGCTTTACCAAAACAATCATTGATGGCTAATAAAGTATCCATTATTCGAGTATGTAGATCGGGTATATATATATATATATATATATATATATACCCGTATCGCAGCGGAGAAGTAGTGTGTTAAAAAGCTAGAAAAGAAAAGGGAACATTTTAAAATAACGAACATGACTGTCAATATACAGTATTTGTTTTGTGAGTGTTACTGAGTGTTGCTGTCATCAAGGATTTGATTATCATTATTTCTTTCAATCAGGTTCGTATTTGTAGGATGTGTTGTGTTCAAGTTACATTCCGTGTTTGTCAATCGCTGTAAAGATGACAGGTTTCATTCATCGATTCGCTTCTTACTGCATCAATAAACAGCTCGCCTTCTTCTTTATCTGAGACCTGACACACTGCATGCACGGGTTTTTTACACTGTCTTCCTTTAGCGGACATTGACTTTTTCCAACGGTGCTTTGTTTCCGCAGTAGTTGGATTTATGAATATGCTTGTATGTATGAGACGCCATATTTTTGCTGCCTTTTCAATTGTGTAATTCGGTTTTGTTCAGCCTTTGGAACTGTTGCTTTTATCTGTGCACTGCGCCAGTTCACGGAGCCACTCGTGTACATGCATCGAAGGTTCCCAGCTGTGCTGGTGCCATCTCGCTATGTCCATGGCTGTATTTAATGTTACCTTAGTCCTGGCACTTAAAACTTTCTCTCGCAGTTTCGCTGAGTTTGTGTCAAACACCACCCTGACCATCTCATCTTCCTCCATAAGCACAGTCCTTCACCCGTGAATATTTACCCGTGGCAGTTTGCTATTGATTGCCGCTGACGGACGGCCTTATATGGGCAGGCACTAAATTACAAACGCCAGCGCAGCCTGTCTATGAACTTAATTTAAAGTGTAGGTTTACATCGTGCTTTGTTTCCAAGTAGCAGAACTCATGAATATGGTTGTATATGTCACCGCCGCTTCTTATTGTTTCGCTGCCTTCTCAATTATATAATGCATGTTTTCTTCAGCGCTTTTGAGGTCTTCCTGGTTTTCTATGTACGCGTGATTACGTGGGAGGCGTGATGATGTCACACTAAACTCCGCCCCACGGCGTTGAAGCTCATCTCCATTACAGTAAATGGAGAAAACTGCTTCCAGTTATGACCATTACGCGTAGAATTTCGATATAAAACCTGCCCAACTTTTGTAAGGAAGCTGTAAGGAATGAACCTGCCAAATTTCAGCCTTCCACCCACACGGGAAGTTGGAGAATTAGTGATGAGTCAGTGAGTGAGTGAGTGAGTGAGTGAGGGCTTTGCCTTTTATTAGTATAGATATATGTCAAACCAGTGGTACCCAATGATTCTCCGAAGAGACACAGTACCAAAGGAATCCAGTCTTTGTTTCAGGTCACTGGATAACGTCCATGTCCTTGAATGACTGACATTTCAAATTATTCATGTTGTTTATGTGAATTTGGGAAATTCACAGTTGATATTAGTATGAAGTGAAGTAAAACGGCACTGGAAGTTTAAAGCCTTAAAATGTGATAATAAAATCCATCAATCTATCCATAATATATTTATCCATCCATTTTCAAATCCCAGTAATGAAAGTTACAAACATGCTAACAAAACAAAGACAATATGATGTTAAACAAAGAGCTGCACATATAAAGGCAAAGAGCCGCATGTGGCTCGCGAGCCTCCGGTTTGCCATTTATGCCCTAAACGTTCAAATAATCTACTCACCTTTTAGCTTGTTTGTTATTTAAGAGGAAAAAGCCTTATTGAAAACTTCTGCTTTTTTGCAATGATATACTTGTTGTATTACTGAAGTGCCTGTCCCAAGAAGGGATGGGATGTTGTATAAATTTGTATCTAATATTTGGTCTTGATCCTCTACTGCTTTTAACATTTGTAACATTAAAAAACATTATTTTCTCTTTAGTCTTTGTTCATATATGTAAAACAATGGCTGGGTTTCATAAAACAACAAACAAAACAATTATGTGCATTGTTTTAAACTTCAAAACAATAAAAATGTTATGTCTCAGCATTTAAATTTTGCATTGAACTGTTTCCTCTGTGCAAAATTTCTTCTGGGATCCCTAATTTCTGTCAAACACTACCTTGTTAGTTAACTATATTTGTATAAATTAGTGAGTACCATCAAAATCCACAGTCCCTGGTTATGACAGATAACTGCAAATAACATCTGTTTCTATCATAACCAAAAAAAGTCTATAAAATGGATGAATGCAAATACTGTATATGTGGTAGGAACTAATCTAAACTAAGGACATTAGGATAATAATGAAGCAAAAACAGATTATTACAATTATTAAATGAAATACTCTGTAAAACATCTATTTTGCCTGTTTCATAAAATGCTCTTCAGTTAAACTACACAGATCTAAGGATATTATGAATAATTTTGAGATTGTACTGTACTTGTTAAAAAATGCACTTGTTAATACTGTGGGGTGCAGCTGAGACACCCAGGAGGACTGGAGGAGGGCTTACGCCTTCCCCAGACCATGTGGGGGCGACCGCCCTGGTACCTTTGGGGGCCACAGCTACAGAGCTTTGAAGCTCAACCCTGTAGGGACCCATGGTCACCGCCAGGGGGTGCCCCTATGCCTTTGGAGCCCTGGACCTCAGCACTTCTGCCACACTCGGAAGTGCTGGGGGGAAGAGGATCGGGGACACCCGGAGTGCTTCCGCCACACAGGGGCGTATTGGCAGAAGAGTACTGGAGGACACCTGCAGCACATCCGGGTGGATATAGAAGGGCCCACCTCCCTTCATATGAGGGCTGGAGTCGGGAGTGCAGAGGACAAGGTCTCTGGAGGAGGCAAGGAGGCGGCCTGGAGAGTGAAGGCATTGTGTTTTGTGGCCAGGACTTTGGGGACTGGGGGACTGTTGAACACTATTGTAAATATGCACTTTGTAAATAAACGTGTGTGGGGTGATTTGAACGTGTCTGCCTGTCTGTGTCCGGGTCATGTTCCACAATATACATTGTAAGCTTTTGAAAACTGTGCCATTATATATATATTGTGATAGATGGCTGCACAGTCGGGATGCCTGGGATGTGGAAGGATGGAGAGAGTGCCAATACCTCCCCCAGGATGTTAGAGTGCTGCTGCCCTGGGGTGCAGGGGAGCCACAAGATCAGAGCTGGGATGCTCCATCCTGTTAGGACACATGGCCTCCGCCAGGGGGCCCCTGAAGGTTCCAGGATACATGGACTGCAGCACTTTAGCCACAACAAGAAAGAAAGAAAGAAAGAAAGAAAAAAAGAAAGAAAGAAAGAAAGAAATATTTGTCTCTCTCAAAAATAACTAAAGTATCCACTGAAAAAAACAGTTTCAATGTTTGGAAATGGGTAGATGGCATAGTCAGCATCAGAGAATATCAACAATAAATATAAAAGAAAATATGTGTATGGTGATCTTACTGCATGAAAAGGAATTCAACAAATAAAATGAGTGTTTTTAAATTAAAAAATACTGCTTGAACTTATTGCAAGGTTAAAGTAACGTGATATTTAACTGTTACTTTTTTATTATACTGGAAGCTTTGAACTGTAACATTACCATGGGATTTATTAAGTTAACAAGTATAGAACATTAATAATATGCAATTTGACAAATACAGACAAAACTTTGCTTTTAAACATTTTTGTTGAGTAAAACAGGGCAAAAGTTAAAAGTTAGTAGTTAAAAAACTAAAACTAAATAAATACTAGAAAATGGAATGAAAAAACTGAATAAAAACTAAAACTAAAAAATATCTTAAAAGTAGAAAAATACTGCTCCTACCTGATAATCCCCCATCTCTCAACAGTCCCATACTGATCAGCAAGCAATACCACACATAAATCAAATTTTTCTTTAGTAAACAATGAGCATTGACATAAAGTTTACATTATTATAATATAGTTTATTGAAGCAATATAGAATATTAAAGAAACTAATAACTAGTAAGTACGGTGGGTTACTTGCAGACCCTTGGGTTCTGAAGTGCTAAGGCAGGATCACTAGCCAAGTACATTATTCTGTATTTTCAAAAGTTTAAAAATGCTATTGTAAAATTACCTCTCCAAGTGCTTCATAGCGTTTTTGGTTCCATCTGTGTAAATCTTCTCGATAATTGAAAACAAATGGCTCTCCAGTTTTAGTATGCCTTAATTGTCCCTCTGTATATATAAAATAAAAAAAAATGTGTACTTAAAAATGTGACACAGTGAACAATAATAATAATAAGGGAAATCCACCTATAAGCAGTGAATATGCTATTTAATTTGGTTGTTTCCTTTATTTTAATGAAAAGAAATGTAAAGGTTAAAAAAGAAGCACTGGTCTCTCAGTATTTTTGAAAATAATAACTTAATAGAAAACAATTCCTTAGAAATTCACTCAATAATATACTATCCCCAAAATTTACTAGTAACATTTCAGAAGATTTTCCAAGTTACCTTAAAATATTTACTGCAAAGAAATGGAAAAAAAAATGGTTAGAGAAAAACAGAGTGACACCAAGAAATTATTGACATTATTATGCAATCCAGCAAGCTTAGATATAAGACAAGAAGAATAATATTTCACACGATTTCAATTAAGTTGTCAGGCTAAAAATCTCTGTGAAAAAATTCTTTGTATGTGATTTAATACAAATCAGAGGTTCTTAAACTTTTAAAACTGAGGACCCTAATAAAACAACCAATACCATAATGGGACTAATGTTGAGGTGATATAAACAATGTAACTTTGATACCAATACAAATTTTTGCACTTCAGTAATGGTACCAAACTGAAATTAAACCAAATTACAGGTAATTGTGTTGACTCCACCATCCAGTTTCCAGATGATCCATCCCCCTGGCACACACACACACCTTTCCACTCTGAGAATCTCCCTACTGTGTCACACTCTGCATATTTTATTAAAAACAACTGCTGTGAACAGCACTTGGAGAAATCCCCTTGGAGTTTTGAGCACAATGATATACATATATTATTATATAAAAGAAGATAGGTCCCCTTTGGGGTTCTTACTACACTTCTATATAACAGAGTTCAATGTGCCGGTAACACAACCATTTACTTCTGGTACTGAAACTGGCATAATGCTGGTATAGTACCATATTATAAATTGGGATTTTCAGTACTGTTATACAACACAAAACAAATGGAACCCAAGAAGAGGTTTATCACCATAATGACAGCTGAGCCACACATAGACAAATACAAATAGTCACATAATAAAAATAGTACAGGTTTTTGTTTCCATTCAAGTATATTTCTCACATAAATTTTATTATAGCAGAAAAGTGGGAAGCAAACATTTTGTTAATAAAACAATAATTATCATTCAAAACACAAGATAGATTTCTGAAGTATATCATCACCAGTGCTACTGCTTAATGTAAAGTTTAGTAACCCAAATAAATAATTATTTTTATAAGGTGTCCAGTGCGACAATGTGATGATTTTTAAAAGGTTATTACTATTGGCCTCTTAACTTAAGTCACTTACCTTGTCTTAAATAACATTATTTTTGTTTTTTAAACAAAGTTTTTCAAGTGAACTCATCATTAACAATAATTTAAACCATTAACAACACATTTCTATGAATGAATTCAGGTACTGTTAAATGTATCCCTATTTTCATTCTACAATTTAACAAAATCAGTACAAAATTTTGAGTCATATAGCTAAATTATTCCTAAAAATGTAAGCACTATTTGTATTTAAATCTTGATTAAGAATTCCACCAACAGTCCAATCTTAAGTGTTTAATGCTACTGACAGGTGCAGTCTTGAATGCCAAAGTCCGCTTTTCAACCTGTTTTGATATTTTCTAGTTTTCTTACAGCTTTCAATGGTCCAACAAACATGTTCTTCACACTATTTCACACAAGATTCAAAGTTATCAATCCACTTTTAAATAGTGTTAAGAGAAGGGATTTGTCCTCAATGAGGCACATTAAACTTAAAATCTTCTTGGCATGTCTGTTATAGATTTGGATTTGATTTATGCCATAACCGCGTGATTAGCAACCGACCAGTTGTGCATTAAAACTGACACTGCATTTAGCATAAACCACTGCTACAGTTTTATATACAGCATATGCCCAACATACTGACTCACCCCCCAGAACCCAAAAATCATCACATCATTGTACTTGACCAGCTCTTTTAGTTTCAACATTTGGAACTAGCATTATTGTCACTTCACAAGTTTGTCTTTTATTTCCTCCTCTCCCCCCGCTTTCTAATACATGTCTTTGCTTATCATCACTCATCTCACTTTAACCATTTCACAGGTTGGTATAATGGTGAATATTAACTGCTGTATATTTATGTACTATAGAAACAAAAGCTCTCTCAGACTACATGCTACCACAAAAAAAGTAAAACAGAGGGCAGTATATCACTTGCCATAGAATTCACACATTGACCAACTTGGCTTATTTTACTACACAATCATCTGTTGGCTCATCATAAACATGTTCACGACTCAATTTTTCTCACAAAGCATTGATTAAGAAACTGATACAAATAATCAATATGTGAGCAAACCAGAGGCAGGCATACAAGATCTCTGCAATATTGCAGCAAAACCAACTACAGTTACGTGTTTCCCACTGATCTGTTGTCGAAAATATATTTTAAGAATAGACTTTTAACTAAAGGATGTCCTCAAGACCAACCCCAAAATCAATTGGTAACCTAAGCAAATCTGAGAACATTGATTCAAAACACGTAACAACCAACAAACATAAAGAATATAACTGTAAAAATCAGTGAAATTATTGTATTAGGAAAATTAAACCAAATTCTGCCATAAACAGAATTAGACAACAACAACCAAATACAGCAAGGCCACAGAAACACAAGTTTAATACAGATATACCCCAAATAAATATTGCAATCATGTATACAAGTCCAGTGTCTAGTCCCAAACCCCTATAAATGTAAAGAAATTATATCCAAATATAGCCCTAAGGATCCACTTCCCAAAATCAGTATAATATTTCAGTTTCTAAACCAAAGGCAATACAGTGCACATTCAGTTCAGAATTAGCCAATTGATTTCAGAAATGTATTTCTGCTAGTTTCCAGAGTTATACATTTTTACAAATGATCTAAGTACTGGATGAATCCAACCTTGAGCTATAGACTGGCAATCCTTTCTGACTGGTAGATTTGTTTCGTCTGGCTATCACTTCATTCTCTCATTTTTTTCTTAACTCTTCTTTTGCAGTTCATCTTTAAAAGAAAGGCATTTATGTGAAAACTCCAGGTTTAAGAGCAACACATATGTCGATGACACTCTAAGACAAGAACAGTTGTTCATTACTCCTCAGCAGTGTGGAAAGGGTGGTATCTGGCTGGCTCAGCTTTAAGTGAGTATCAGTGACTTAAATTTTAAGTAATTAAAATCACAGCCATTGCAAATTGTTTACTGTTTCTTGTAATAACAACAACTTCTTCCAAACGTATAATGCATCCTGTTTAAATTAACCACTTTGGGGGTGATGATGATGTTTCTGTTGGTATCCATTATAGAAAGTAAAAATTGTACCCCATACTGATTTACATAAAAAACTTTAGTTGGGTTATTTATACTGACAAGCAATGTTTCATCTAAGAAAACTTCAGAAGGCTCAGATATGGCATGTTCCATAATGTAGAAATCTCTATCCCAAATGTATCTGCAAAAAGAGCATTAAAAAGCTTTCTTTTGAAGGTGGAAGCAGTGCCAGGACTAGCTTGTGAATACTTAATTTTTAAGCATACTTGGACAGATAGACAGACACATGTGCGTAAAATTAAAACAACACAAACAAGACTAAAAGCTAAAACTTGGCATGACAACTTTTTCTTAGCATCAGTCCAATGTATAATGTAAATAACTGCGCTCCCTGATGTCTTCGCATATGATCTGGGCCAGAGATCTTCAACTCATTCTCCAGTGCAATGATATAATACACATAAGCCAAGTTATTACACATAAGAACTCCTGTTGTGATTGTCAACAAAGAAAAATGGTAGAATTTGTCTTTGCATGGACTATTCATTCACTGTAATCTAAATTCCAACAATTGCAAGACCCTAATTTTTGACTTGTGTAGACTTTGAAAATGAAATTGCAAAAGACAGATTGCATTTTCATTTTATAATTTTCATTTTCGCAGAAAATACCTCTCATTGTTACAGTATTGCATCACACACATGTACAGTACACCCCAAAATTCGTGGGGGTTACGTTCCTAGAGCACCCGCGAATTGTGAAAAGCCATGAATTATGGATGTGGTTAAAAAAAATGCCTATTTTTATAGTTTAAACCCTAAATATGCCCCAAAACACTAATTTCACTTCAACCTCAGCTTAATACATTATCTAAAAAATGAATGTAAAATTAAACCCGTTTACTGTATAGTACAGTACTGATATGTCACCCACAGTGCTAGAATGTAAAATACCAATGTTACCGCTATATGTACTGTAATTCATGCAAACGCATTTTCATTGCCAGAAGCCTTAGATTGAAGGTGCAGGGCGTTTCGGCAGGATCTTGGGACTTTAACCCTTAAACTTCCACATCCTTGGGGGTTAATGCATCGCTGGACGCCAAATACTTTTTTACTGCATTTTTTAAGTAATCGTCACAATTCATAAAGAAAAAGGAAAATTTTCATGGAAAACATTTTTTTTTTCATGCAAAGAGCATCACAATTACTGCAACACTGATCACTGCCAATGAACTGTAAAAACTATTTAAAAAACTACTGGAAAAAATATGTACAAGGTTCAACTGAAGCCATTGATGAAATTCAGTAAATCACTGAGCCAACTGCGCTTGAACTGGCTGGACGCAAGCACACAGAGGTAAGCACTGATGCTTGCAGGTTAGTCTAGTTCAGCGGCTCAATCCCATAGAAGTGAGGCTGCAGTGCTGCAAGGGCCGGCACTGGTCGTGAGCTGGCTGCTCAACGAATGTACGACACTGACTGAACAGCTCCATCGTGCTGGTAAATTGCACTGGGAACCAACAATAGCCAGTTGTGGCGTTCAATGAATGTACATCACCAAATATACTGGGCTCTTACGTGCTGGCAAATGGCACTGGAAAACGACTATAGCTGGTTGCAGTGGTTTAAGGATTAAGAAGAATAAAACGGAAAACACAAGAACACTCAGCTGGAGATGCGACACAGGGCAGCTGTCAATCAGCAGCATAGAGAAATGAATAAGCTGTTGTGATCCGGTGCCGCTAAGATTAACACCGTCGAGAAGATGCTGATTTATTAATTTTTATGGTGGAGATTCCAGGGACGCACCCAGCCTTGACCCGACCCGCACACACTCACAAACAAAGACAAAAACAAAGCAAACCAGTAATCAAACAGCAAATAAAGAATGTCATGAAAACAACAATAACACCCCTGTTCCCCTAACGCCGATTATACATTAAATACAACAAAGCACAAACAAAACACAAACAGTAAAGTCCATGAAAAACGGCAACGGATGAAATGTAATGATAAAAATAGATAGTCCAGAGATTCGCACGTTGAATGGAAATGTAAAGATAGTCCTACTGGGAGTTCCTGAAATGATGAAGATGGGTGGACGGGATCAGGAGCACTCCTTTCTTTGCAGGACGGCCAAGAATCCACTTACAGTCCTCATGTACACAGGCAGACGGCAGACAATCTAGACCCCAAACACGAAACGATCCAGGACAAAACGAATAAGTACAGGTAACCCAACAGAAGACAGGCAGACAGGAACTTGAAACACAAATTACAGAAACGTATTTTTTTGGTCACCGGTCGCCTTTTTAAAAGCCGCACTGACATCCTTTGACCCCAAACAGCCCCTGCACCCTCAGCAGAAGACCAATCACAGCCACAGCAGGGACTGCTGGGAGTTGCAGGTTCAAATTCTAGCAGAGTACAATGCTCTCTGATTGGCTACTTTCACCATCCCAAGCCGCGATTTCCTCTACGGTTGCTTCCTGTTCTCTCTACAGTGCAGTATTGCCACGATAAAAGCCATAAAAAATTGTGGAGGATATTTGCGGTTTCTGCTAACAATTATTTGTTAGGTTCTAAGGAAAAATCCACAAACGACTCTAAGGCCGTGAACACTGAACCATGTCTTCTCTTTGGTCTACTGTATAACGTTAGCGTGTGGGTGATCAAAACATGGATGCAAAGAAACGTACCTCCCTGCCCGAGCAGAATTTTTTTTTTTCCCCAGCCTCATGTGCAAAGAAATCGAAAACTCCTGTACTATACAGACAGAAAAAAGCAGCGAGAACTGCGGTGAGTCCTGCAACACATCAGCCCTGACTGAAAGGCATATTGCTCATTCTGAGTCAAAAGGTAGGAGGGGGTGGTAAAGATGTTTATGACTAGTTGGCTAGCGGGCTACAACTTCACTTTTCTACAATCTACAGGAAGACGTGATGATGTATAAGTACTGCTGTGGCAAGTCTGGTTTGGCCCCTAAAACAGATTTTGTGGCAGGATCACACCATTTCAAAGCCTAAAACCTTATAGCACACTTCCAAAAACAAATGACTTGGAGCATGCCACTGCAAACAAACAATGCCAAAGAATCAGTGGTGGCAAAAGTTACCCAGACACAAAAACAACTTTCAATTGAAATTAACTCCACATATTACACAGCAAAGGAAGAACCAAGCTTCACACAAAGAAAATCACTTTTTTGGCTGTAAAAGAAAAATAATCTGGACATTTCCCGAATATATTACAATGATGTTTGTTGTGCTGAACTAATTTGATTCAAACGAAAAAAAAAAGAAACTAATGAAGTCATGAAAATGCAAAACACTCGTCTGTGGTGGAAAATTGTGATGGTCAGATATTTTGATGCTTTGCTGTAAACTGTCACTTTTACAGAAAATAAAACAAAACTTATAACTTACATGTTTCATTTTGAAGTGTTGATTTAATGCAATTATAAATGCATAAGCTGCTTTGCCAGTTTAATTTATCAAAACCTTTTCTGTTTTTAAGGAAATTGTGTGTCTGTATTCATTGTACAGCCAGAACAAAAAGTGCTACAAAGTTTTTTATTTGTTTATTACTATTATTTTTAATGTATTATATGAATGTTCTATAAATGCTAACATTTTGTTTAAAATATCTACAAGTACTTCATTTTTTAAAAAATACTTTTCTGAAAATTTTATACACACCTGTTTTTTGGTGAAAAGTCCCATTTCATGCACTTTAAGTGTTAAAATTCAAATGAAAATAATAAATCCTGAATTTTTTTATAGCCAACTAATTAATTAATTATCAAAATAATCAACAGATTAATTGATTATCAAAATAATTGTTAGTTGGCGCCCTAATTGAGATTGCGAGTACATACCACCTGTCACGCTTGTGTTGCTCCTAATAATTGGTCATATGGTAGGTGAAGTTATACTGACAACACACCTATCCAGCAATCACATAGTGGTGAAATCATATAAAGACATATTCCAAGCAATAAATAACATCTGACAAAATATATATCTATACTAATAAAAGGCAAAGCCCTCACTGACTCACTCACTGACTCATCACTAATACTCCAACTTCCCGTGTAGGTGGAAGGCTGAAATTTGGCAGGCTCATTCCTTACAGCTTACTTACAAAAGTTAGACAGGTTTCATTTCGAAATTCTACGCGTAATGGTAAACTGGAACCTACTTTCGTCCGTATATACGGCCATAGCCTGCAGCTCGGTCGCCGTGTGAGGCGGAGTTGCGTCCCGCATCATCACGCCTCCCACGTAATTGAGTGCCTGCCCATATAAGGTAAATATTGGTGAAGGACTGTCCTTAGCATATTCATAAGTGCAGCTACTGCAGAAACCCTCCGACGCTGAAAACAAGCCTTTGTACACATATCAATAGGAAAGCAAGGTGTAAATTAGGTTCATAGACACGCTGCCGCTAAATATTCGCAGGCAAATCCACAACTTAATACCGGGAATGCCTATTAAGCATCTTAGATTCAAGAGTACCGATTTGGGTAGTGATCACTTCGATGAATGAAACCTGTTCAAAAAACGCATTACACATTCGAGAAGGCAGAAAAAGAATATGAAGCGAGTGACACATACAAGCATATCCATAAGTGCAGCTACTGCGGAAACAAAGCACCGTGTAAACCATAAGTTTAAATTAAGTTCACAGACACGCTGCCGCTGCCGTTTGTCATTCCTATGACGAATACGATATTCGCGAGATACAAGTTTACTGAGAAGACGCAGGGTGTAAACAAGACTTTTGATCACTTTGTAAGGGACTTAAAATTGCTGTAATGGAGTTAAAATTGCTGGTGAAGGACTGTGCTTATGCAAACGAATAGGAAAGCAAGGTGTAAAGCTTAAGTTTAAATTAAGTTCATAGACACGCTGTTGCTGGCATTTGTCATGCCTAAGACGAATACGATATTCGCAAGATACAAGTTTACTGAGTGGACGCAGGGTATAAACGAGACTTCAAATCACTTTCTAATGCAGTTAAAATTGCTGGTGAAGGGCTGTGCTTATGCAAACGAAGATGAGATGGTCAGGGATAGAATAGTGTTTGGCACAAACTCAGCGAAAGTGCGAGAGAAACTTTTAAGTGCCGGGTCTGAGCTAAAATTAAATAAAGCCGTGGACATCGCAAGATCGCACAACATATTCGAGAGATACAAGTTTAATACGAAATAGGGTATAAAGCATTGATGCTAAAGACCTGGCGAAGTCATGGAGAACATGGAAGGATGAGTTCAGATTATACACAGAACTTGCAATGCCGGAGGCAGAGGAAAACACTAAGGTCAGATTATTCCGTTATCTTATTGGAGAGAGCGGCAGAGAATTGTGTCAGGCGCTGACCGGTGATGTAAGACCTGATGAGTTAACCATGAGCTTGATGATACGTAAATTCGATGAACATTACAACCCGAAAATAAACGAAACTGCAGAGAGGTTCAGATTTTTTTCAAGAAATCAGGCAAGGGGAGAAAATATAGACAACTACGTCACAGATCTGAGAGTGTTAGCAGGCACATGCAATTTCGGGGAGATTAAAAATTCCCTTATACGTGACCGAACTGTGTGCGAAACCAGTGATGCAAGTTTGCAACAAAGGTTACTGAGAGAAGACAAACTGACTTTAGAGAGGTGCATACAAATATGCAGAGCCACAGAACTGTCGAAGGAGTACAGCAGAACAGTCATACGGGCTTCCCTATTCTATACTTCTCCCAATGCATCTCTCTAAACCCTCAGTGCGGGAACATTATCATGTAGCGGGGCCACATAGTTAGTGTTTAAATGTCAGTTCTGAGTGCGTCTCGTTTCATTGTCCCGTTTGCTGTTTGTATATGTATCAGTTAATGCCGTCCCCGTAAAGGAGGACGGATGATGGAAGGAGACCACAGCCGCAAACCTGGAAAACACCTGTTCTTAATTAATCAATCACAGCCGTCACAGACTATTTAAAGGAGGAAAAAGAAGGAGGAGAAGGAAAAAAAAAGACCGTTTTGTTTCAATCACTTCAACTTGCTTGCTGTTTCTTCACATCGCGTCTTTCACCAGTTTGCTTTTCATTTTCCGGACTGTCTTTCAACCTGCATCTGCTGAGACCCCGGGGTCGATTCACCATCCACCATACGCCGAGGAATCACGGTGAGGTTGCTCCAATCGCCTGGAAAATCAAACACCACAATTGCCGCTAGTTCAGTCATCCGTATTCAGGACATTTTTTATATTCGGACTCAAGTTCACAATCATTCTGTTTATCAGTCATTTTGTTGTTCGTGTTGTGTGTTATATGTTACAGGGACAAGGGAGGGTTTTTGTATTTATATTTGGTGCTGTCTTGTTGTTGCTGGGGTGGAGGGATATTTATATTTATATCTGTTTTGTGGCATGTCTTGTTTCATTTAATACATTTAATCCGTTTAATTTTACATCCTGCTTTTGTGTACTTGCATTTATACCGTCGATCGTGGGGAAAAGTTTAATTGTGTAGAAGTACGGCTTGATAGTTAGATTTCTCAATAAATTATCCAGGCCACAGGTCTTGGAGGTGTAGCTGCCGGCTGGGTAAAGGGGTCGGCCGTTACATAAGTGGTGCCCTCTCTGAGGAATCTTAACTAATATGATCGCTGTCTGCCTTTAAACGTTCCCCAAATTAACATGTCTTTAGGGCGTGCCGAGCAGGACGACACCATTACTTCGCCACGGTGTGATGATGGAGTAGCCGGGGCGCGGCACGTCACGGTCAGAGCGTGTTCAGCGGTGCGGGAGGTGGTGGATTCATTGCAGTCGCTATACCTCGAAGATCACCATGGACCTGAGGAGGAATTCCTGGAGGATGTCTCGCCTCCGTGGGAAGATCTGGCGCAACAACTGACCCGGCTGGATGAGAAAGTCCGAGGTTGCTGAAAGTGCGCCGCGCGCAAGATGCCTGCGGGCTCAGATCAGCAGCTCCCAGGAGGAGATAAAAGAATACCTCAATGAGCAAGTTCAACTCCTGGGGCGGGAAATCGTGTTGTGCCTCCAGAGGCGGGATCAACGCTGGCAAGAAACTCTTCAGGGGGAGGTCCGAAAGAGTCTCCAGAAGTTACGTCCGTCACCCTGTCATTCAACGCCGTACGGGTCTCGTGGGGGGAGTGAATACATCAATCGGCCCTCTGTTCCTGGGGTGCGCCTTTCCTTTCCCAAGTTGGGGGCTCCATATAACATCGATGATGTCCTAAACTTTGTGGAGGACGGGGAGGCGTACCTGGCTGTTAACCCTTTAACCCCAGAAGAGCTGATGGGGGTGATAGGGACATCCCTCTCGGGGCCGGTGTGGAGCTGGTGGCTGACGGCCAAGAAGAACATTGTAGACTGGGGATCCTTTCGTCGATCTCGCGGCTTTTCTTCCGGATGACTATGAATCTGAACTGGAGGACAAGCTGCGATCCATGGTGCAACTGCCTTCGCAATCCATCCGGGACTTCGCCTATGAATATCGGGCTTTGTGTTTGAAGTGGCGGCCAGCTATGTCTGAAGAAGAGGTGGTCCGACACATCCTTAATGCCTGTAACCCGCGGTTAGCTGGGGGTCTCAGGGGGGTTGTGGGGTCGGTGGAAGACCTGGTGAAGGTGGGCTCGCAAGTGGAACGGGACTGGGGAAACTCAAAAACGTACTGGCACAAGGTACAAGCCAGTATACGAGAAACCCAGCCCCTAAAACCCCAGCGAGCCACACCTTGCCGGTCGGAAGCCGATCTCGCCATCATGCAAGCGAGTACGTCCCTCCTGATCGTCCCAGTGAAGCTGCGGGGGTGGCAGATGGATGCGGTGGTGGATACAGGGAGCCATCACACCTTAATCCGCTCAAGCATGTGGAAGAAGATTAGCCGACCGACCGACAACTTTATATCTGCCCCGTCTGTCCGATTTGTATTGGCAGATGGGAGTGAACACAGGGCCCTGGGCAAAGTCCCCTTGAGGTACAGTGTACTCTCCACCACCTGGGAAATGGATACATATGTCCTAGAGGACCAGCACCTGTCAGTCCCGTTACTCCTTGGGCTGGATTCTTAAACCACCATGAGGATGACCATCCATCTCAGTCCCAGGGGGTACACGGTGCCGGGGGAAGGGGTATGCGAATTCATTCATAAATCCAAAGAAGATCTGGGCTCAGAATTCATTGGCTTCTACGCGGCAGTGAGGAGTGACGCAAGCACCTCGGCGGCAGCCCCTGTGGAGGAACAGCCGAAGAGGTGAGGCCGGTGCTGAAGAAGTGGGCCGAGGTGTGGACTGAGAAATTAGGAGTCGCCCGTGGAGTTACCCACGTGGTCCACACCTTGGACGAAGTTCCAATAAGGCACCGAGCCTACCGTGTTTCTCCACTAAAGAAGGGCATAATTAAAGAACATCTTGATCGAATGCTCGCCGAGGGAATAATCGAACCATCTTCCTCCTCCTGGCGCCCCTGTGGTCCTCGTGAAGAAGTCGGATGACACCTATCGTTTCTGCGTGGACTACAGGGGGGTTAACGGGAAGACGAGCCTGGACGCATATCCCATGCCCCTGGTTCATGAGATTCTGGAGTCACTGCATGGAGCTGCAGTTTTTAGCACACTAGACCTCCGCAGTGGCTATTGGCAGGTGCCGATGGATGAGGGGAGTAAGAGGAAGACGGCAGTCATCACCCCTGAAGGCTTGTTCCAGTTCAACGTCATGCCTTTTGGGCTTAAAATGCTGGGGCCACCTTCCAGCGCTCATGGAACAAGTCCTGAGGGGGGTGATAGGCAAGATCTGCTTTGTTTACATCGACGACGCCATTGTTTACTTCCCTTCTATTAAACAACATCTCCAGGACTTGGACACCATCTTCCAACGATTACATCAAGCGCACCTTACGCTGAACACGAAGAAATGTACCTTCATTCAACCCCACATACGCTTCCTGGGCACATTCTTTCATCTGAGGGGTCGCTGTAGACCCCGAGAAGACCTTAGCCATCCGAGAGTACCCCACGCCCACGGATTTGAAGTCTTTACAACGTTTCCTTGGGTTAGTGGGGTGGTATCATAAGTTCATTCCCAGGATGGATGATATAGCGGCTCCCTTGAACAACCTAAGAAAAAAAGATGTCCCGTGGGAGTGGACAACAGAGTGCCAGGACGCGGTCGAGCGACTAAAGAGCCACCTTCAAGAGCCGCCCGTTCAGGCCCAGCCAGATCCGCAGCTCACCTTCCAGGTACAAACAGATGCCAGCAACCTGGGGCTTGGCGCCGTGCTCACTCAGAGAATCCACCAGGCTGAACATGTCATCGCCACGCTCTCGAGCCTTGCACGCTGAGCTGAATTATTCGACAGCTGAAAAGAGTGTTTGGCTGTCGTGTGGGCTGTGGAAAAATGGAGACACTATCTGGAGGGGGTTGAATTTGAAGTGTACACCGACCATCACGCTCTGACCTGGGTATTTAATCACCCGAAGACCTCCTCCCGCCTAACCAGGTGGGTACTCCACCTCCAGAACTTTACTTTCAAGGTGACCTATCGGAAGGGCTGTGGCAATATCGCGTGCGGATGCTCTATCCAGGAGTCGGAGCCACCGGGGATGGTGTGTTTGGCAGAGGCAAAGAAGATGATCCTCCCTCTGCCAAGAAGCCTTGAAGACCTGGCTCAAACACAAGCCACCAGTCCATTCTGCCAGAGCATCAGGGAGAGACTGGAGCAACAGCGTACTGACCGGGTACACTTCGTGGACCTCCAGGGGGTTTTGTACAGGACCACTTCATCCTCCCTTGGGGGTCTGCAACACCAACTAGTGGTCCCGGAAGAGCTCATCCCGACTTTCTAAACCACTATCATGACAGTCCTTTAGGTGGTCACCTTGGAAGAACAAAAACTTTATTAAAGATCCTGGGGTTGCGTGGTGGCCGCCTGTCCGAAAGACGCTTGCCACCACGTGAAGAAGTGTGTAACTTGCCAGCAGCTCAAAAACCCACCTGGTAAACCGGCAGGATTTTTACAATCGACAATCACGGATGGACCGGGGGAGACTTTGGGAGTCGACCTGATGGGGCCATTTCCTGTCACCAGCTCGAGGAAGACCGTCCTGATGGTGGTAATTCATTATTTTTCAAAGTGGGTGGAGCTGTTTGCATTGACGGATGCGAAAACTAACAAGATATGCTCCACCCTGAAGAACGAAATCTTCACCCGCTGGGGGGTGCCGAAGAACATCATCTCAGACCGGGGTCCGCAGTTCACGAGCTCTGTATTAGATGAACTTTATGCAGCCTGGGGAGTGAAGAAAAACCTGACAACCGCTTACCATCCGCAGGCCAACATGACGGAGCGAGTGAACCGGACCCTGAAGAACATGATCGCCTCCTATGTGGGTGAACGCCATCAGGATTGGGATAAATGGCTCCCCGAGCTCCGGTTTGCCCTGAACACCGCTGTGCATGAAGCCACAGGTGAGATGCCTGCTTTGGTTGCGCTGGGCAGACAGTTAAAGGGCCCGCTTGACCGACTCCTTCCCAGAGCCCCTAGTCCAGAAACCACCAGCTACAATAATTTATTTAAAATGGAGGAATTACGGCGGAGAATCCAACAGAGGTTGGTGAGTTCGACATCCAGACATGCCAAGTTATATAATGCCCGGCGTAAGGAAGCGCATTTTCAGCCGGGTGATTTGGTCCGGATTAGAGCTCACCATCTCTCAGATGCCAGCAAAAGTTTCTCCGCCAAGCTAGCGCCTAAATGGTTAGGTCTAGCCAAGATCATTTCACAAACAGGTCCTGTTAATTTCCAGTTTCAAAGGGGTATCGGCAATGAATCCAAGCAAGACACAATCCATGTGGCCAATCTCAAGCCGTACTTCGGCCATCCCTTGTCCAAGGTTGGGCGGGGGGGGGAATGTAGCGGGGCCACATAGTTAGTGTTTAAATGTCAGTTCTGAGTGCGTCTCGTTTCATTGTCCCGTTTGCTGTTTGTATATGTATCAGTTGATGACGGAAGGAGACCACAGCCGTAAACCTGGAAAACACCTGTTCTTAATTAATCAATCACAGCCGTCACAGACTATTTAAAGGAGGAAAAAGAAGGAGGAGAAGGAAAAAAAAGACCGTTTTGTTTCAACCACTTCAACTTGCTTGCTGTTTCTTCACATCGCGTCTTTCACCAGTTTGCTTTTCATTTTCCGGACTGTCTTTCAACCTGCATCTGCTGAGACCCCGGGGTCGATTCACCATCCACCATACGCCGAGGAATCACGGTGAGGTTGCTCCAATCGCCTGGAAAATCAAACACCACAATTGCCGCTAGTTCAGTCATCCGTATTCAGGACATTTTTTATATTCGGACTCAAGTTCACAATCATTCTGTTTATCAGTCATTTTGTTGTTCGTGTTGTGTGTTATATGTTACAGGGACAAGGGAGGGTTTTTGTATTTATATTTGGTGCTGTCTTGTTGTTGCTGGGGTGGAGGGATATTTATATTTATATCTGTTTTGTGGCATGTCTTGTTTCATTTAATACATTTAATCCGTTTAATTTTACATCCTGCTTTTGTGTACTTGCATTTGTACCGTTGATCGTGGGGAAAAGTTTAATTGTGTAGAAGTACGGCTTAATAGTTAGATTTCTCAGTAAATTATCCAGGCCACAGGTCTTGGAGGTGTAGCTGCCGGCTGGGTAAAGGGGTCGGCCGTTACAATCATAAGGCTTAACATTCTTATTGTTACACCTTCTATGTGCACCCAATCATCCTTATTATGGAGTCTTCCTTGCTTCACCGCTGGCTGCTTAACAACTCTACAGCTCTGATCAGTGGCAAAGTTGTTTGAAAAAGTAGCTGCAAATATGCACCTGACTTTATACTCGTAAAACAAGGGTCAAATACCATTCCATGTCAAAGTACCTAAATTAATACAGCCGTTGCATCTTACCGTATATCAAACTGGTTCATTCACGTTGTGATCATCTTCTCCGATATACCATATACAGTGGTGTGAAAAACTATTTGCCCCCTTCCTGATTTGTCACACAAAATGTTTCTGATCATCAAACACATTTAACCATTAGTCAAATATAACACAAGTAAACACAAAATGCAGTTTTTAAATGGTTTTTATTATTTAGGGAGAAAAAATCCAAACCTACATGGCCCTGTGTGAAAAAGTAATTGCCCCCCGAACCTAATAACTGGTTGGGCCACCCTTAGCAGCAATAACTGCAATCAAGCATTTGCGATAACTTGCAATGAGTCTTTTACAGCGCTCTGGAGGAATTTTGGCCCACTCATCTTTGCAGAATTGTTGTAATTCAGCTTTATTTGAGGGTTTTCTAGCATGAACCGCCTTTTTAAGGTCATGCCATAGCATCTCAATTGGATTCAGGTCAGGACTTTGACTAGGCCACTCCAAAGTCTTCATTTTGTTTTTCTTCAGCCATTCAGAGGTGGATTTGCTGGTGTGTTTTGGGTCATTGTCCTGTTGCAGCACCCAAGTTCGCTTCAGCTTGAGTTGACGAACAGATGGCCGGACATTCTCCTTCAGGATTTTTTGGTAGACAGTAGAATTTATGGTTCCATCTATCACAGCAAGCCTTCCAGGTCCTGAAGCAGCAAAACAACCCCAGACCATCACACTACCACCACCATATTTTACTGTTGGTATGATGTTCTTTTTCTGAAATGCCAGACTGATAGATCTCAATTACTTCTGTTCTCATTTGTTCCTGAATTTCTTTGGATCTTGGCATGATGTCTAGCTTTTGAGGTGCTTTTGGTCTACTTCTCTGTGTCAGGCAGCTCCTATTTAAGTGATTTCTTGATTGAAACAGGTGTGGCAGTAATCAGGCCTAGGGGTGGCTATGGAAATTGAACTCAGGTGTGATGCACCACAGTTAGGTTATTTTTTAACAAGGGGGCAATTACTTTTTCACACAGGGCCATGTAGGTTTGGATTTTTTTCTCCCTAAATAATAAAACCATCATTTAAAACTGCATTTTGTGTTTACTTGTGTTATATTTGACTAATGGTTAAATGTGTTTGATGATCAGAAACATTTTGTGTGACAAACATGCAAAAGAATAAGAAATCAGGAAGGGGGCAAATAGTTTTTCACACCACTGTAGATCTGCAATCTGTTGTACTTTTAAACCGCATAACAGAAGGTGTTCTATTGACTCAGCGGGAATGTCAAAGGATGGACGTCCAGAGCAGGGAACTGTGTCACCTGAACTGGAGTGTAGTAGAGTCCGTTCCACCAGTTCTTCGATAATTTCAAAAATAGTTTCATCTATATCGGAGTCTAAAAGGGCCGCCAACATTGTAATTTCTTCCAATAAATCTTCAATTCTCTCTATGAAATATGTAATATCTTCGGCAGAATCCATTTCATCGGCAGTAGTAAGCATTTTTCTAATTAATTCTTGTGCTATCGATTCACCAATCAGTAACTAGAGGGCGTGTTAGAGCCCACCCTCTCAACTTTGACGAGTGAAAGTGACAGTTTTATTTCAAGTCGCATTTCATGACGGTTTGCAGGAATGTTACGGACAAAATTAAATAAACAAATTTATTTATTTATGCTCTCATTTCATGACATATTTATTTATGCTCTCATTTCATGACACATTTATTTATTTATGTTCACATTTCACAGTACTTTTATTTATTTGCGCATTTATTTATTTATTAATTTTTGTCCGAAATATTCCTCCATAGTGCTGAGCATGGATATTTAAAGATATTTACTAATTTCAGTTATTTTTTTTTCTAAAATAACTAAACTGTACTTTTACTACAGCAATTTTTTCGGAGCCTGGTTATTTTACGTTTTTTCAAGTAGTCTCTGCATCATGTACTTTTCACTTGAGTAATTTTTTATGTAATTAATGGTATTTCTTTGTGAATAAAATGTTATCACTTTTACATATGAACATATTAGCAGTTAGTATGCTGTTTGGGGTGTAGCTATGAACTGGGCACATTAACATTTTCTTAAAACGGCAAAAGCGATTCATGTATTGCCTTCATTTAAGGAGTAGGAAGAACAATAGTGAACGATGTAAAGCGTGATGCTGACAAAATTGAAAAATGTGTCAAAAATAGAAACCACTGATGGTAATGTTATACTGTATTAATATTAATGTTCTTCTGAATTGTCATTTTGTTTTTAAATTCTGTTATATTATTTTTTGTTAATATGCTGTGACGTGCAGGCAGCTTATGATGCGTTCTGTGGGAGCATAAAAACAGAACGCTGTGTAAGTGATAGAACTAGGTGAAGGGTTTCTGTTCTGTGAGGGGTGGACACACCTCTTAGGAGAAATTAGAAGAAAAGGGAAGGTGGGGCAGAACGAAGTTTTGAGTAGGGAGTTAGGAAATAATAAACAGGATTGCTTGCGGCATAGAAAAAGACAGAATGTGAGTGGCAGGAGCTAATTATCGTTAGGGAAAGCTTTTTTAATTGTTTTGGAGATGTGCTCTATAACCCAGATAATGGAGTATAAGACGGCACCATTTGTTGCGGAACAAAGACTCCAAGTAAAATGTAGAAAACTCCAGTACCTCTGAGTTGTAGTTGACTGGTCATTACAATATTATATAACTTAATTAACTTTGTTAACACTATATTAAATTATTCGCTAAACTAATCTACTGTGTATTATTTATAAAGTAGCTGTTCTGCTATTTGTCATTTCTCTTATCTATCATAGCCTTACCCCCGACGGATAATCAAGATTTTACTGTATTTTAATTTTGTTACCTGTTACTTCGCACAGTAGAAAAAAATACCTTTTGAAAATAAATACATTATTTGAAGCACAGATATAGAGTTTCACTTAAGTCTACATAACTGATCAAAAAGTTCTCAAATCATTTATGGTTTGAAAAGGTCATTTTGGCAATGACACAATGCAAACATCATGTAATTGCTGAGTTGGCACTACGTCCACTCTGCTGAACAACATTTCAATTTTTATTGGAGAGGTAACAAAATATTCTGCAAACTGGCAAAATACTAAGCCTGCTGTTTTTTTATGTTTAATTTATTTAATTTTTTACATTTTTTAATTAAATGGTGGCTGTTGCTGCAGCAGGACTAAACATGGAAACTCATTTCTCATGTATGTACTGTATGTAGGTTATTTAGACTTATGTGGATCATGAATGCACGAATACTATATAGTCTTTGTTGTCTTCAGCACCCCTTTCCAAAAAATTATCCTCATAACCCTGTTCAAGAATAACTTTCAATAAAATGGGCAGTAGGTATACCCATGGCTAAGGAAGCCACCTATCTCTGAAAAGACGGGCAATTCAGTAAAAATGAAGGACCTTTTAGGACTGCTTTCCTATGATAACACAGCAGTTCACAGTAACCTCAAAGCAAATGTGTTAAGTTCACTGGCAAACTAATAATTGTCCTTGTCACCTTCAAACCCACTACTCCAATTCAGGGAAGCAGGGAGCAACAGCCTGTCCTGGCAGGACTGGGCATAATGCAGGAAATGGGTATGGACACAGTAAAAGTTTATCGTAGTGTCCACTCATGCACATACTCAAACATGCACTGGGACCATTTAACCAAACCTGCAAGGTTTTGATAATGTAGAAGGGTAACTGGAACACCCAGAAGAAAAGCACAGAGACGCAACAAGAACAGTGCTAAACAATGTGCACTACGGTGAAACCTAAGCTACAAATATGTCAACTAAACATCAACTAAATATCTTAAATTTCTCAAATTAACTACACTCACACTAACTGCCTTATGACTGCTCAACTGTTTTAAAGTTATAGAAAATTACACTCTGATATGAAAAAAATTTAAAAAGATACTTTTTCTTAGCATATTTTTTATTTTAGATTCTCTAGATTGTTTTGTTTTACTTTACTGATGCCATTTTTCCATGGCCAGTCTTGGTTTTTGGCGGTAAATATTAGTGATAATCTCCACATATAGAATGGAACAATAATTTATTCAAATTTAAAATAGCAGAAATAATTTTTTTATAGACTGGATGATAACTATCTACTTTTATAAACCTATATACTGTATAATTAAGGCTTACTTTTTGAAAGCCAATTAGCTTTTCCAATAGAAAGAATATTTCAAGTTAAAGTTTATTGTTACATACATAATACAATGAATTACTTACACTGTGTGCACAATTATTAGGCAAGTGAGTATTTTGACCATATCATCATTTTTATGCGTATATTCCAACTCCAAGCTGTATTAACTTGAATGCTTATTGGATTTAAGCACGTCAGGTGATGTGTATTTGTGTAATGAGGGAGGGTGTGGCCTAAGGAGATCAACACCCTATATCAAGGAGTGCAGAATTATTAGGCAGCTAGTTTTCCTCGGACAAAATGGGCCAAAAAAGAGATTTAACTGACTCTGAAAAGTCAAAAATTGTAAAAAGTCTTTCAGAGGGATGCAACACTTTTGGAATTGCTAAGATATTAGTGTGTGATCACAGAACCATCAAACATTTTGTTGCAAATAGTCAACAGGGTCGCAAGAAACGTGTTGAGAACAAAAGACGCAAATTAGCTGCCAAAGATTTGAGAAGAATCAAATGTGAAGCTACCAGGAACGCATTATCCTCCAGTACTTTCATATTCCAGAGCTGCAACCTACCTGGAGTGCCCAGAAGTACAAGGTGTTCAGTGCTCAAAGACATGGCCAAGGTAAGGAGGGCTGAAACCCAACCACCACTGAACAAGAAACATAAGTTGAAACATCAAAACTGGGCCAAGAAATATCTGAAGACAGATTTTTTTCAAAGGTTTTATGGACCGATGAGATGAGAGTGACTCTTGATGGACCAGATGGATGGACCTGTGGATCAGTAATGGGCACAGAGCTCCACTCCAACGTGGAGGTGGGGTACTGGTATGAGCTGGTATTTTTAAAGATGAGCTAGTTGGACCTTTTTGCATTGAAGATGAACTCAAAATCAACTCCCAAACCTACTGCCAGTTTTTCGAAGACACTTTCTTCAAACAGTGATACAGGAAGAAGACCAAGATTTTTATGCAGGCCAATGCTCCATCACTTGCATCGAAGTTCTCCACTGTGTGGCCAGCCAGTAAAGGCCTTAAAGATGAAGGAATAATGACATGGCCCCCCTTCCTCATCTGACCTAAACCCTATCGAGAACTTGTGGGCACTTCTTAAACGCTAGATTTACGGGGGAGAAAAACAATACACCTCTCTGAAGAGTGTCTCAGAGGCTGTAGTCACTGCTCCACAAAAAGCCGATCGTCAACAGATCAAGAAACTGACAGACTCCATGAATGGAAAGGCTTATGACTGTTATTGGAAAGAAGGGTGGCTATATTGGTCATTGATTGATTTATTTTTTTTGAAATGTCAGAGATGTTTATTTGTAAATTTTGAGGTGTTTGTTTATTATTCTCACTATAACAGATGAAAATAAACAAGTGAGATGGGAAAATTTTCATTTTTCCTTTAGTTGCATAATAAATCTGCACACTAATAGTTGCCTAATAATTGTGCACACATATGTATTCCCCTGATGATGTTCACACTCACATTTCCGTTGTGAAACATTCAGGTTTCAGGTTTATTAACATTTTGGATTGACTGATAGCACTGTGTTTGTTCCATATTAAAATTAATCCTCAAAAATACAACTTGCCTAATAATTGTGCACACAGTGTACTTGTGTGTCTCCTCAGAACAGCAACAATAATACAGCACTAACATAAGACTAACACACAATAGAGGAGTGCAATAAATAGCATGTCAAGTGCCACTAGTGACAATGTTAGGATTTAAGTGGGTTGGGAAAAGGGGGTGGGGTACAAATTATTTTGCAACTGATTTGTTTTCTTCGATTTTCATTCTAAATGTTGAGGGCTTTTTTTCTGTTTTCCCTTGAGCCTTATCTCACACTTGAGATTCCAACTGCGTGGTTTTTGATGCACCAGCAGCAATTTCTTTAATTTCTTTATATCTTATAAACTATAGTGAAATGTGGACTCATTCATACTCTATCTACTGTCCACAGATGTAAACTAATGTCCTGCTTTAATGACATAAACAATACATACTTTCTTTTGGAAATTCATCGCCTTACAATTGAATTTTTGTGGAATCACACCATTAACACTGTAACCGCATTTCCATTAACATTCTTAATGTGCATGTTGAAATTGCGAAGTAAAAATTCAGTAATGGAAACATGAATTTTAAAAAAACTAATAATTTGCAAAAATACAATGGAAACACTTAATTCTCATTCTCTGACATAAATTTTCAAATACCTGGGTAAATGTGATGTGGCGAATACAGCAGTATCATGAGCTCTACCAGGTGACCCATGACCCAGCACAATTTTCCCTGATCATTAATCTGTCGTCAACAACCGACTGAAGAGCAATAGATGTCCAGCCTTTCCTGTTAACATAATCCCAATACCCATCAATTGGTGTATAAATAGGGATATATGAGCCGTTGATTGCAGCGTACATCTGAGATATTGTATGTGCCTCCTAATTGTGCTGCGGAAAATGCCATGCCTCTTCCACATCAGGTAAAGTGATGCATTGCCTCCATAGCTTTCAGCATATGGCCTGACACAACCAATATACACACCTGTGAATGGTGGTTTTGCTCACACCAAAAGTCTCTGCAACAACACTGTACTCCGCACAGGTAGCCAGTTTATGCAGTGCGATAATTGTGCACTTCTCAGTCGGGACTGGTTCCCTCATGTATGCTACAGCAGGAGACGCAAGAGGACCTACTGAGCTGCATAATTCCATGAATGTTGAGCTGTTCATCCTAAAATTCTGTACCCACAGCACCTCAGTAAAATCACTGCAGATGCTTTCAAAGAAATCCCTAAGATGTGGCATCTGCCAAGTACAGGGAGTTTGCCTTCCCTTTATAATGTAGTTCTCACTCACTCTCATCCCCTCCGATTAAAAAGGAGCACAGCAATTGTAGATGCAATTGAAATAACAGAACCAACAACCATACTATCAGTCGTCATTTTTAATTTCAGGTGATAAAACAAACTTTATTTGTATAAAATCACTCAATGGAAACACAGACCATTCAAATTTGTGTTTAGTCAACTATTCAGAATTATCACTTCTATTTTGCACATAACTGCTATGGAAACGCAGCTTGTTAGTGGTGTGTTTCTAGTGAAGTCTGCCAATCTCTCTCTGTGTCAGCACCCACCTCTTTCTGAGCAGCATAGCCACTACACTGGTCTTTTTAGCTGTAGGCTTACTTGCACACGAACAGGGTACACATTTAAGCTTAAACTATTTACAACTTAAAATGCAGATCTCCTCCAAATGCAAGAATGCACACACACAGAGTGTGAATACGATTCTGAAAATAATGGGAATAAAGCATGGATCAAGGAAACAGTTGCTTACTTTAAACCTATTGTGCTCTGAGCTGTTAAATTTTACATAACCTTTGGAAGAAAATTCATGCTGCCTGAGAGTAGAAGTGTGTTATTCGAGCATGCCAATAAGAATTTTGTTATGCTCTGTACACATGACAATAAATCTGATCAAAATTGATTATATTACATTTGTTTTCTTTTTGTCATATTACCCTTTCTTTTTCAAAAAGCCAACCAACACTACTGACCATCTGTATGTGGTTTCTAAAGTAAACTCACAATACCAAACAATACTCAGAATCAAGAGAAACTTGTGGAAACTAAGAAAAGTACTAAGGAAATGATGGCTATTTATGACTGTTACATGTGACAGAAAGATAGCTATTTATGAATGTTACATGTGAAACATCATATCAACACAATTTTATCTGATTTTTTAAAATTTACTTTTTTGTGATGTTGGATTTTTCCATGAATACATTCGTTGTAAAATATTTTCCTTTGATGGTCTAGAAGTAGCCAAAAATTCTTTTCGATCAATGGAGAAACACAGAAACTTACAAAATTCCAATGACATACTTATGAACTGAAGTGATGATTTTAAACCTCCAGCTTAATAAAAGAGCATAGGAAAGTCAGACATGCAAACAAAAAAAACACAGGACTGATAAATTCAGTGGCAAGCAAAAAAAAAAGAGCGAAAAGGTATCTGCTTACAGTATTTCACACGCTATCTACCGTGTTACAAGATTGGTCAACAAAAATTACCAAACGGTGGCAATTACACAAAATTGTTTGTGATAAATTGCTTAGTTTAATCTCACACACTACGTGTTTAAATCAATTTAATCGGAAATATTACAGTTAATATTGTCATGAACTTGACCCTCCATAAATGCAAAAAAGAGGGAGGCCCCCAAGAGGCTTCACTGGTCAGGACAGGCCTAGGGCTGAGTGACTGGGGTAAAGATCTAATTGAAATTTTTCTGAAAGATATTGCAATTGTCAAGCTTCAGTTCAGTATTTACTATGCAACAGATTTAAATCAAGATGAAGCATTACCACATGAGATACCATCAAAATATTACCTGCTTTATATTCTAATGCAATGATGATGTATTTATTATATTTTTAATTGGCATAGAACAATCAAACAAAGAACAGTTATAACAGAAGCTGTGACTTGTGGCTCAGGAGCAAATTCTAAATATTGCATATTCTGTAGTAATAGATCATTACTTACTGATATCCAGCATTTAGTTTAGAAATTGAAAAACCACCGAATAATTATCAAAAAAGTGATCACTAAATAAAATTAAAATAAATTCTAAAAAATATTTGAATATTAAATACTCAAAAAACATATAAACTTTTTTTTTTAACTGCTGCCACTATAGAACATAGAACAGAGCAACTAAAATCTTAAAATTACTTCAAGCTACAGACACCTAACATAATACTATAGTTGTCTACCTGATATCGCTATTAAGTTTCGTCACTCATTGTGGTCTTTGCAAATTTTTTGTCAAGAACATCAGCATTTCAATCTTTGATGGTTTTAGGCATGAATGCTGACACAAGACAGGCTACACTGCTCCAGTACTAAACAGTCTGTCTGATGGGAAACTCGTGGCTGGTATGCATAGGAATTTGCAGGCCAATTTGCTCAGCACTAGAAAGTGAACATTGTGTAATAGGGCTGATAGATAAGAAAAATAAGTAAATATCTGAATATATTCAAACTTATATTAACAATGCTGGGAGTACCATGTGCATTTGTAGTTTTTATTTTTATGCTTTATTATTATGGTAATGGTCGCAGTGGCAGTTAGAGCAAGAACAAACACCAACTTCAAAAAAAATCCTAGCAGTACAAGGGGCAAATGTTTAAAAATAAGAGCCATCAAAATCCCAAGCACCTGCACTCACTTCAGTCGCTCAGTTATTCCTACAGACATGTCCAGTACCCTCACAAAAAGTGCTTTCACCTACTTCTCATTCCTCACAGCTGTCCATGCAGCAGCAAGATACAGTGCATCCGGAAGGTATTCACAGCGCATCACTTTTTCTACATTTTGTTATGTTACAGTCTTATTCCAAAATGGATTAAATTCATTTTTTTCCCTCAGAATTCTACACACAACACCCCATAAAGACAACGTGAAAAAAGTTTACTTGAGATTTTTGCAAATTTATTAAAAATTAAAAAACTGAGAAATCCAATGTACATACGTATTCACAGCCTTTGTCATGAAGCTCAAAATTGTAAATTCAGTTGATTGGACATGATTTGGAAAGGCACACGCCTGTCTGTATAAGGTCCCACAGTCGACAGTTCATGTCAGAGCACAAACCAAGCATGAAGTCAAAGGAATTGTCTGTAGACCTCCGAGACAGGATTGTCTCGAGGCACATATTGGGGAAGGTTACAGAAAAATTTCTGCTGCTTTGAAGGTCCCAATGAGCACAGTGGCCTCCATCATCCGTAAGTGGAAGAAGTTCGAAACCACCAGGATTTTTCCTAGAGCTGGCTGGCCATCTAAACTGAGTGATCGGGGGAGAAGGGCCTTAGTCAGGGATGTGACCAAGAACCCAATGGTGACTCTGCCAGAGCTCCAGAGGTCCTCTGTGGAGAGAGGAGAACCTTACAGAAGGACAACAATCTCTGCAGCAATCCACCAATCAGGCATGTATGGTAGAGTGGCCAGACAGAAGCCACTCCTTAGTAAAAGGCACATGGCAGCCCGCCTGGAGTTTGCCAAAAGGCACCTGAAGGACTCTTAAGACCATGAGAAACAAAATTCTCTGGTCTGATGAGACAAAGATTGAACTCTTTGGTGTGAATGGTGTCACGTTTGGAGGAAACCAGGCACTGCTCATCACCAGGCCAATACCATTCCTACTGTGGCAGCATCATACAGTGGGGATGTTTTTCAGCGGCAGGAACTGGGAGACTAGTCAGGATAAAAGGAAAGATGACTGCAGCAATGTACAGAGACATTCTGGATGAAAACCTGCTCCAGAGCGCTCTTGACCTCAGAATGGGGTGACTGTTCATCTTTTAAAAGGACAACGACCCTAAGCACACAGCCAAGATATCAAAGGAGTGGCTTCAGGACAACTCTGTGAATGTCCTTGAGTGGCCCAGCCAGAGCCCAGACTTGAATCTGATTGAACATCTCTGGAGAGATCTTAAAATGGCTGTGCACCGACGCTTCCCATCCAACCTGATGGAGCTTGAGAGGTGCTGCAAAGAGGAATGGGCGAAACTGGCCAAGCATAGGTGTGCCAAGCTTGTAGCATCATATTCAAAAAGACTTGAGGCTGTAATTGCTGCCAAAGGTGCATCGACAAAGTATTGAGCAAAGGCTGTGAATACTTATGTACATGTGATTTCTCAGTTTTTTTATTTTTAATAAATTTGCAAAAACCCTCAAGTAAACTTAGTAAACTTTTTTCACGTTGTCAAAAATGAATTTAATCCATTTTGGAATAATGCTGTAACATAACAAAATGTGGAAAAAGTGATGCACTGTGAATACTTTCTGGATTCACTGTATGTCACAATACATTTATAGCGCGGGACACTAGGCAACTTACCCTAGTTATGACGTTAAAACGCATTTGGCCCTGCAAGCGCAATCGGTGCTCCAACTTGCAGTGAACTCATGGGGGTTTGTGACAGGATTGGCACTCCAGCCACTGTAAAAAAAAGCTTCACACAGTTCTGAAACGATGGACATGGAAGTAGCTCTGCTACAGGCTGCTCGCATTATGAAGGCCAGTTAGGGATCAGAACCAATGTGGTACTGAGGCGTCACCCACCCATGGCAGCACTCGGCTACCAACTCTCCGGCATGATAATCATCTTCCTCTGCTGTCGAAGGAGATTTGTAAACTCCACATTTCAATGGCAGCGCTCTCTGAGGTACACAGACCTGGGACTGGCCACATCTCTGTGGGTGGGTACACCTTTTAATGCTATGGTTGCTCTGATGGCTATCATACTCAGGGAGTAGCTGTTGCTGTGGCAGATCAGCTCCTTCCGATGGTGTCCGAAGTCACTCCTTCAACGAGTGTCTGTTGTCTCAGTGTATGCTCCAACCGCGGTGAGTGACGTCTCGGTAAGGGAGACATTTCATTCACAACTTCGCTCAGTGGTTGATGGGTGCCCACGAGGTGACACTTTCCTGGTCATGGGTGACTTCAACATAACCACTGGAATTGACAGAGCTGATTATGAAGACTGTGTTAGTCCCCATGGGTCTGGTGACAGTGGTGAAAGTGGCTCCATGTTCCTTGACTTTGCAAAAGGTCAGGGGTTATAAATCACTGGATCCTGGTTCTAGCACCCTCAGCCACATCGCTGGACTTGATACTCTAATACTGGTAGTGCAGTGAAGGAGATCAATCACATCCTAATTGGCAGACACTGAAGGCTCTTACAAAACTGCAGGGTCTACAGAAGTGCCCAGTTTGTGAATTCTGATCACAGACGTGTTGTTGCTACTCTGAAGATCCAGCTTAGGTCCAGTAGGTTAGCACCCACTAGGAAAATGAGGCTGGACCTGGCAAGACTCCAGGATCAGGCTGTTTCTGACAAGCTTGCACACAATTTGTGTGAGGAACTTACAGACTTGAGTGCAACTGCCGATCCTAATGTGATGTGAGGGACCTTCAGTGACAAGACCCTGAAGGTTGTAGAGGGTCGTGTTACCAGTGTTTCCAGAAGGAGGTGTTTCATCCCGCAGGGCAGCCTGGATATCATCAGGAGGAGTTGCAGCACACGGCTTGATGGAAACTCCAGTCTATACCGAAAACTGAGAAGGATAGCTGCAGGGCTCTGATGGCAGTTAAGGAAGTATTTAAGCTAGTGACACACCATCAATAGCCCTGTGACCCACGTCCCACTTACAGAGGAAAAAAGAAGCATTATGCATATCCAAATATGATCCTCAGAGAGTCACAGTCAGGGCGGCTGATGGAACGGTTCTTACAGATGACAATGCAGTTGTGACCTGTTGGGCTGGCTACTTTGAGCAGCTGTTTAAAGGTGATCCTCCGGGTAAGATGTTGGATATCTCTGGGTCTATGGTTCTTCAGGAAGATCCTCCAATTCACTGTGAACCACCAAATCTCACTGAGTCTGGTTTTACACCTAAGAAGTCTACTATCGACCATATCCTGGCATTAAGGGTCCTCATGAATCGCAAATGCGAATATTAGCAATTTCTTTGCAGCCTTTTCTTCCGTAAAGCATTCAAATCAATTGCTCGAGCTGCCCTATGGGACATCCTGAGACTTTGCGGGATCCCCTCAAGTTTGCTGGATATCATGGCCGGTCTGAACACTGGTACAGTACTGTGAGTATTGTGTAGAGTGGACGCAGAACCTCTGCATTTTTCCCAGTTGATTCTGTGGTTCGTCAGGGGTTCCTACTCTGTTCAATGCTTGCATGGACTGGGTGTTGGGCAAGGTCATGTGGTCTGTAACACAGTCTGTTAATCAAAATCTTTAAAACAAGACCAATAATTATTGAAAATAACAGGAAACCCAGTACCAAACAATAATATATACAACTGCAACTCACAATCACAAATGAATCCCACTGAACTTCCTATTTCCACAGCCTTTATAGAGCTGGGGTCAGATCTTAGAAAGAGATGAACAAGTGGCCCACCTATTGGGGTTCCACTCACAAAGAACATGAAACATACTCACATTTAAAGAGACAGTACACCAATACCTAATCACATATGAAACCAATAAAAAAATAACATAAAAACAATAACTCAAAATAAAAAACACTGATAAAATCTATACTAATAAAAGGCAAAGCCCTCACTGACTGACTGACTGACTCACTGACTCATCACTAATTCTCCAACTTCCCGTGTAGGTAGAAGGCTGAAATTTGGCAGGCTCATTCCTTACAGCTTCCTTACAAAAGTTGGGCAGGTTTCATTTCGAAATTCTACGCATGATGGTCATAACTAGAAGCTATTTTTCTCCATTTACTGTAATGGAGTTGAGCTCGAAAGCCGTGGGAGGAGGAGTTTCGTGTGACATCATCACGCCTCTCATGTAATCACGTATTACGTAGAAAACCAGGAAGAGCTACAAAAAGCGCTGAAGAAAACATGCATTATATAATTAAGAAGGCAGCGAAACAATTAGAAGCGAGCGAGTGACATATTAAACCATATTCAGTGGCTCATGTGAACTGACGCAGTGCACAGACAAAAAGCAACAGTTTCAAAGAATGCTGAACAAAAACCGAATTACACTGCTACGCTCAAATAGATAAACCGCACGCCGTGGCGCAACAGTAGAGACTTCGCCTCTAGTGCTGACTTCTGAGGTTCAATTCCCGAGAGGGGATGCTCTAAGTATGTACGCGCGCTTCTCGATTCATTTTAGCCTCGCATCTCCTTGGTTTGAGACGATGAAAACATATGCGGTTAACGCAGAAAGACAGATCACCAATTGAAGCTTTATGAATAATGGATACTTTTTTCGCGATCAATGATTGTTTTGGTGTAATTATATCTAGCCCGCGAGATCATTTTATATACTGTATTATTGTTATTAATGGCCCGGGGATATGAAGCACTGGTAACACGATAAACTACAGATCCCATAATGCAGCACTTCAGCTGCCTTGCCGAACACTTACCGCGTTTATCAAATCTAGCTTATGATGCTGCAAGTTATTGCGAAGTAGCCCACACGATGCCGAAGAGAAAAGGTGATTCTGAACATAGAGCCTTTAAAAACCGATGGGAGGCTGAGTATATGTTTACTGACATTGCCGGTTAACCCGTGTGTCTCATTTGTGGAGCTAATGTGGCTGTAATTACAGAATTTAATCTAAGACGGCACTATGAGACAAAACATCAAGATAACCTGAAAGACCTGAATGCAATGCACAAGATACAGAAAGCAGAAGAGTTAAAGAAGAATCTGACACTTCAGCAGACGTTTTTACCCGTGCAAAATCACAAAGTGATTTCAAGTGAAGCTACTTTTATGGGAGACACAAATGCACCAGTGCAACTTGCCCCACTTTCCCTTTTGCCAAGTAATCTTGAACCAAATCGGCAACGGTGTTCCCAAATACGCACTTTGCTGATAAACTCACTGAGTTCGCACGGCGCTTTGGTGACTTTGAAGAACAAAAAAAGAATTTTGAGTTGTTATGTGTGTGTGTATATATATATATATATGTGTATATGTATATATGTATGGATATGTGTATATATATATACTGTATATATGTTTATATTTGTGTGTGTGTGTGTATATATATATATATATATATATATATATATGACAGCAACACTCATCACTCACAACAGTGACAAGAAAATTACATTGACAATCATGTTACGTTATTTTCAAAATGTTTCCTTTTCTTTTTCGTTACTTCTTTAACAAACTACTTCTCCGCTGCGAAGCGCGGGTATTTTGCTAGTATAAAATATACATAACTTTATCTTGATACAGGACAACTACTGTAAGTCTCTTGAGCTCAATAGAAAATATAACATGCAACTGGCAATCTAAAGAAATGAATATCTATAATGACTGAATGATGCTCTGTTTCACTTCAAAACTTGGATGTTTTTTGTTCAAATTATGTTATCTGCACATAACCTACCAATCAATCACTAGTCACATGCCTAGTGTACTTTAGGTATCTGCTTCTGCCACTTAAGCAAATGAAGCAAAATGTAAAGTGCTACGTCCTTAAACCTATTCAAAGGTGTAGTGCTAGCGAGCCTGCAGGTAAAAAGAGAAAAGACATTTTATAGATATGACACAAGCAGGACACTCCTTTGTGTCTGTGGGCCATAAATATGGCATAAACAAATACATGGTGTGCCAAGTTAAAAAAGAATAAAATGCTGGTCCTGATTTTATGGAGTGACTATGTGTACAAGTAATGCAGGGAGGGGTTTGCAGTCAGATATTCATGAATTTAACTTGTTTGAGTAAGGGATGATTGTACTGTTTTACTGTGTGAAAAATAATTGTTTTTCTTACATTTGTAGATTTTCTTATTAATAGTGAAGTAATTAACAAACACGTAAACTGTACTGAAAGTGCAAAGTAGAAAAACCATTTCATTTTTTTTGGTTAAGAACAGCTTCCTGAAGTCAATTTAAATAGATAAGTCTTATTTATGCATGTTTAATTTCCTTTGCTGGTGCACACTAGTACATAAAATTGATTGCGGAATGGAACCATATTTAGCAAATGTTAATAAATCGAAAAAAGCATCTCCAGCAACTTTCTGCAAGGTTTTCAAACGAATAGTCCTGCATTTTAAAGTTCAGCTATTAAATAAGGAGTGCTCAAAGCTGTCAATTTGTGCCTCAGGAACTCTAGAACCTGAATTATACTTTCCCAGTCCTCATTGGTTACCTATTAACAGACACTGCAACACAAGGAAAGAGCACACAGGAAACTGACAATCAGAGTAAGACCAGCCAGTTTTCATTTAAAACAAATCAGCAATCAGAACAGGCCAGAAGAAACACAATGTTCGCAACACTATGATCTTAATAATACTGTATACATGTTTACACAGTTGCTACTAAAAGCATTACTATAATCTAATTTTTCTACAAAAACCACAATGAATTTGACTTGTTCATTTGGTACTTTTCAATGAGAGGAAAACTGCTACACCAGATGAACAGCATACTGGCTTATGAAATATTTCTCTTAACATGAACATACTTTTTAAAACAAAATAGTAAAATATATTTTTTAAAAATAAAATGGAGTATAATATATGAGCACTATGCTATTAGAATGTAATTATTAGTAACAACTAATAACTTCTAACTGATGGCATTTTTAAATTCTTTTTGAACATGTAATTTGCTGGTGTTTTCAAAACCCTTGCTCCATTATTAAAACATATTTTTCAAAGCAGCTCTCTAAATTTCACTTTCATGGGCTCCATCTTGTCAAACATTGATGGGAATAGTGAGACTGAAATTAATTGACTAAAATTTAAACAATAATCCAACTATAATATTTAGAATCTGTAAATATAGTTGTATTCCAATCAACACTTTAGAATTTGGATTGAGTGCTAAAGGCAGACTTAAGTATAAGCAGCTCTAAAATAATCAATGAATGGGGTAGTGGCTGAGCTTCAATTCAAAGGCACAGTATTGTGGGAATGACATCTTTCTTGTTGATCTTCAGCACAGAGTTTTCCAGAAGTAATATTTTGCACATTTTGACCACACAAATGGAGTTTTTTTCTATTTTCTATGGATGTTTCTCCCATCTTTGCCTATGCAGAGAACTGGACGCTGCAGGGTTCTGCTGAGTTTGAATCTTCAATATGTAATTTCTCCATGAAAACATGACATTAAAATTTCTTCTCAGCCACCACTACAAATTACATGGAGTAGGTAACAAATTAAAAAAATATCACTTTTGGGTGGAGTATTCCTTTAACTATGTTAGTCATGTATCTAACAGCTTGTTAGCATTTCTGCTGTTCATTTATGTTGAAATTAGTATTTTGTTTAAAAGGTGCAAAAGTATTCACTTTATTTTTGAAAATTAGAAATTCATATTGACTAGTACCCGCTTACAGAAAGGCTTGCCAGTATGATGGGTCTGCTACAATTTCATTTAGGACTGTGGCTTGTAATTAAGACATGAATGTATTTTATTTTTCCTTTAAGGCATGTGTATGATGGGTAAATATTTTTGTACATGTTTTATTAGTTTAATAAAGTATGCTTTAAGGGGATTTACCGTATTTTTCGGACCATAAGACACACTTTTTTTTCCTCAAAAGTGGGGGGAAAATGAGGGTGCATCTTATGGTCCGAATGCTGTCTAGCAAGGCTGTTGTAAAAGGATATTTGTTTGCCGTGGTGTCCCATGCGCTGTCGCCTGCTGCTGCGTTCA
Source organism: Polypterus senegalus (assembly GCF_016835505.1). Lineage (NCBI taxonomy): Eukaryota > Metazoa > Chordata > Cladistia > Polypteriformes > Polypteridae > Polypterus > Polypterus senegalus. The sequence goes on from NC_053160.1 coordinate 142,299,621, forward strand.
CTTACTGTCGCTTACAATTTACAGTTCAGGTGCTGGAGGTGATGTGAGCCCTCCCCACCCCTCATAGCCACAGCCACTCAATCAGCAACGCCATACACACGTGCGCCGAGGGAACACTCACCCACCACTCTTGGACACACCAAACCAATCAGGTGCTGGAGGTGATGTCAGACGTCCCCGCCCCTCATAGCCAGAGTCGCTCAATCAGCGATGCCGTACGGACAGGCGCCGAGGCAATGCCCGCCCAACACTCTCAGACACGCCACACACCCTGCGTCAAATGACACAAAAGGAGGCGGAATAGCGTTCGCCAACAGTAGGGGTCAGATGACCTCAATGGCGATGATGGCGCGAAGAAGGGAGGGAGAAGGACTTAATGTACCGGTATCTGGGAAAATAAAAGATTATTAAAACCATGACAGCCTGTGACAGTCGTCTCCCTTTCTCCCTCCACCCGCTTCTTACTGTGCTGGTACTAATGTGCTGCTCCATGTCCAGCTTGTTGTAGCTGTGCTCATGAAATCACAGCAAGTCCTGCCTCCTGGAGTCTCAATGGTCAGTCAGTGATTCAGTTCACACGATCAGCACAGCTCACGCCTCCCCTGTGTGTGTGTGTGTGTGTGTGTGTGATACTGATTGACTGACTGACACGATCAGATCATCAAGGACAGGTCCAGACAGGAGGATTCAATTTCATCACCAGAAGTGCTCTAGGTACCGTATTTCTACAACAAAATGTGTTTAAACAAAAAACAAATGTACAGTGGTATATTAAAAAAAATAAAAATAAAAAAAGCCCTGCCTAGGTGCTTTTTTAAAGGGCACTAACCAGCAGCAATTACAAAACAAATTACAGTGGAACCTCAGTTTGCGAGCATAATTCTTTCCGGAAACGTCCTCACAGTTCAAAGCATTCGTATATTAAAGTGAATTTTCCCATAAGAAATACTGGTAATGTAAACTCAGACGATTCGTTCCACAACCCAAAACTATTCATATAAAAATGATTAATACAAAATATAAAGTAAAAATACATAAACAAATTAACCTGCACTTTACCTTTGAAAAGAATCATGGCTGGTGTGAGTGAGTTTCTAAACTCTTGTGGGATTCTACCCAACGTGACGACACGCAGAAGAGTGTCCCAAAGCAATCGCAGTCTCCCAGTGCTGTAGCAGTTCGCCGTAAACGCGAATCCGAAAAGATCGCAGACATGCTATAAGTGCCTGCCGTTGATGGGTGATACAAGGAACATTATAAATGCGCAGGGCACAGTATTACTTGGCCACTGACTGCTGTGTATGTATATACGAGAGTGGCAGATCCCATAAATAACCGCGCTGTTGCTTTTTCAAGCTGAATAAAGCTGGTGCTGCTAAAGTACCGTACTGAGACTCAGCTTCGTGTTTTGGGGTGCAAGACGGGACTCGCACGTCACAGCATACGCACGCGCGCGTGCACACACACACACACACACACACACACACACACACACACACACACACACACACACACACACACACACACACACACACATAAATACGTACAAAATGCTGTAGTAAACAGTATATGCGCGTACGGATGTTGACTTATGAGTGAGGCACACCGACTCAGATGGAGAATAGGAGACGATTGCCCACAATCCCGCAGTGAGAGAGAGAGAGTGAAGAACCATCAGCTCAGTTGTGCACTGCATAGATACTGATCATGCTACTCACCCATCCGTGGAGCCGCTGTCCACCTTGTCACTTGCTCCATTTGGCGGAGCACGGATTTGTCCAGTCGGCCTCTTGATTGGCCGGCCGGGACTATGTGATGCCACACAGTGCCCTGACAGGCAGGCAAGGAGCCCGTCATGGCAGGAGAGAGATACATAGCCTGTCAGACTGGTTGGTGCCCTTTAATTTTAATACCGCTTGGCGATGCATGGATTAAGACGTACGGAGACTCATGTGCATCGCCAAGCGGTATGAGTCAAATTACTGATGTGTACGGTAATATGTCTCTCATAACATCTGACAGTTCTTTCATTACTGGTATTTTCCTCAGAAAAACACCAATTCTCTAACGGTACAAAATGTTAAAGACGAAAAGATTAGCATATAAAATTCCGTTTAAACTGGAGGTAATAAAATATGCAAAAGAACATGGAGACAGAACAGCGGAGAGACATTTTGGGCCACCTCCAACTGTCCTGCTGACAGCAACAAATTGCCACAGATGCTAATTTTCAAAAGGAAAACCTTTCCAAAAGATGTTATTCCACAAGAAGTTGTTGTACATGTTCATGAAAAAGGATGGATGGACGAAAATGGAATGAAAGTATGGATTGAAAAAGTGTAGTCCAAACGTCCTGGAGGGCTTCTGAAAAAATCTGCTATATTAGTGCTTGACCAGTTCAGAGGACATACAGTATTAGCAAAACAACAAAAAACAGATTTAAAGAGGTGAAGACTCATCTAGCTGTAATTCCTGGGGGTCTTACCAGCCAGTTGCAACCACTCGACGTTTCAATCAACAAACCATTTAAAGTCTTTATGAGAGAAGAGTGGAACAAATGGATGGCTGCTGTGAATCATGATCTGACTCCTACTGGACGAATGAAGAGGCCCACTATCACTCAAGTTTGTGAATGGATTAATACATCATGGCAGTCAGTGAAGGAGGAAATCGTTGCACGATCATTCAAAAAATTTGGCATTAGCAATGTCTTAGATGGAACTGAAGATAATATAATATATGAAGATAGCGAAGAAAGTGATATAAGTGATTGTGAGCAACTGAGCTTCATAAATTCTGATACTAGCGATGATGACTTTTTAGGGTTTGCAGAAAACTAGAAAAGTGCTTGAGCCTCTAAGTCTTTCCTCATTTGTTAATGGAAGTGATGATGGTTCTTAACACCACTGTTGAGTTTACGCTGTTAAATTTTACCGTATTTTGCTATATTTTAATAAATATTTTAGTATACTGGCACTATTTGGTTCAGAATATTTTTTTCTTGTTTTCCTGCTCTAAAAACTGTGTGTGTCTTATGGTCAAGTGCGTCTTATGGTCCGAAAAATATGGTAATTTATTTACTACTTTTATTGTGATTGAACAATAAGTCTACAACATTTCACTTTGTTATTAAAAAATGAACAGGTTAAAACTGTGCTCTGTAGTTTAATTATAAAAATACCACTAAGATAGAGGACATAAAGCTTTTGCATTGCTGTTTAAGCAGGAGTTTAGAGAAAAAAATGGAAAAGATAAAGAAAACAAATTCTTAAATCCTAAAGGAACTTTTAATTTTTTTCTTTGGTACTATAGGTTTAATATTTTTTCCTCTTCTTCTTTTCTTGTGGGTATTTTTTAAATTGTAATAGTTGTAACTACATTTCCGGGCCAGTGCAGACTGAAGCTTGACATTTCAGTAGGGCTTAAGCTGACTGAGGGTAAGGCAAATCCAGGTTTGTACTGTAGTAAATTTTAAGTTCAATAAAATTAAAGAAACATTGGAATTGATATATTGCATATTTGCAACTCTATAATTAAGAGAAGTGCCCAACTGATATGAATTTGTTTTAGATCAGCGCTTCCCAATTGGGGGTGCTCGCACCCTTGCCAGAATCCATCGAGGAAGAAAAATGAAAAACATTATTTGTACAAAATCTTCATTTATCTATCCATTCCTAAATAAATAAATGGGCAGGCTATTTCGTACCAGTGCAATGCGCTGCTTGTTAAAACAGATGACTTCTGCTCTTATGCACAATTAGTGCTGCATGGGTATTATGAACTATCGTATCTGTATCGTATCTATTTAAATTTTAAATATAAGTAAGTTTTATTTATTCGACAGAAATATCTTTGGTAGGAATGTAAGTTTAATTTAGTCATCATTGCATACATTTTTCTTCACCATAGAAACTTAAAGACTAAATTCAAGTTACATTCCTACCAAAGATATTTCTGTCGACTAAATAGAACCTACTTATATCCAAATAGAACTTGAAAAGATATATTTTTTTGAACCTGACCGCACATTTTAGATCAACTTAATGCGCACTACATTTAGCCCGCGTGCTATTGTGCTCTCGCCTGCCTGCCTCAATAAGTCACTGTTGCTTCACCCTTACTTTTTTACCATTCATTTAATCATGGCTAGTCGCGAAAAAATTAGAAAATGGAAGGAGGATTACACTGAGTATGGCTTTACCAAAACAATTATTGATGGAGAATAAACTATCCATTTTTCATAAAGCTTCAATTGGTGATCTGTTTTTCTGTGTTAACCTCATATTTTTTCATACTTCTTCTCAAACCAAAGGGATGCGAAATCGGCCTCATCCATCAGAGGAGGTGCGAGGGTAAAATGAATCGGGAAGCGCTGTTTTAGATGATATTGATATATGGGCAACAAAGATTACGGATTACTAATATTGCTGATGTGTTTTAAGTATTATGTTTCCCTAAAACATACCTGAATAAAAAGAAAAAGATTAAGCATATTGTCTTTTCACAATATCATGTTATATTATTAATATTTAAAAAAGTTAAATGACATTGTGTTTATTTTTTGTTTTTTGGTTGTTAATGCATAGACACATCTGATATTTGTTTCTCCTTCTTAAGTATACATTGGAGGTAATGTAAGCACAACATGTACAAAATTGATAAACTGAAGTTTATAAATAAACCACTCAAAAAAATTAAAGGAACACTTTGAAAACACATCAGTTTTCAATGTTGGAAAAAAAATCATGCTGGACATCTATACTAATATGGACTGGGTAATGTGTTAGGAATGAAAGGATGCCACATCGTTGGATGGAAAGGAAAATTATCAACCTACAGAGGGCTGAATTCAAAGACACCCAAAAAAGTAATGTGAAAAAATAATGCGGCAGGCTAGTCCATTTTGCCAAATTTTCATTGCAGCAACTCAAAATTGTACTCAGTAGTTTGTATGACCCCCACGTGCTTGTATGCATGCCTGACAACGTCAGGGCATACTCCTAATGAAATGACAGATGGTGTCCTGGGGCATCTCCTCCCACATCTGGACCAGGGCATCACTCCTGCACAGTCTGAGTTGCAACCTGGCAGCATTGGATGGACCGAAACATAATGTCCGAGAGGTGTTCTATTGGATTTAGGTCAGGGTCTAACAATGGGGCCAAGGATTTCATTCCGATACCTAATGGCAGTCAAGGTGCAGTTGTCTACCTTTCAAAGGTCTGTGCATCCCTCTATGGATATGCCACCCCAGACCATCACTGACCCACCACCAAACCGGTCATGCTGAACAGTGTTACAGACAGCATAACATTCTCCATGGCTTCTCCAGACCATTTCAGGTCTGTCAAAAAAACACTGGGTGCCAGTGGTGCACCTGCCAATTCTGGGATTCTATGGCAAATGCCAATCAAGCTTCACAGTGCCGGGCAGTGAGCACATGGCCCACTAGTGGACATCGGGCCCTCAGGCCACCCTCAAGAGCTCTGTTTCTGATTGTTTGGTCAGAGACATTCACACCAGTGGCCTGCTCGAGGTCATTTTGTAGGGCTCTGGAAGTGCTCATCCTGTTCCTCCTTGCCCAAAGGAGCAGATACCGGTCCTGCTGATGGGTTAAGGACCTTGTACCTTCCTGTCATGCTCTCCCAGAGTAACTGCCTGTCTCCTGGAATCTCCTCCATGCCCTTGAGAGTTTGCTGGGAGAAACAGCAAACCTTCTCAGAACGTATTGATGTGTCATCCTGGAGAAGTTGTATTATCTGTGCAACCTCTGTAGCGTCCGGGTATCGCCTCATACTACCAGTAGTGACACTGATCATATTCAAATGCAAAATTAGTGAAAAAACAGTCAGAAATGATGACGAGGGAAAAATGTCAGTAGCCTCCACCTGTTAAACCATTCCTGTTTTGGGGGTTGTCTCACTGTTGCCCCTGTAGTGCACCTGTTGTTAATTTCATTAACGCCAAAGCAGCTGAAACTGATTAACAACCCCCTCTGCTACTTAACTGACCAGATCAATATCTCAGAAGTTTCATTGACTTGATGCTATACTCTGATTAAAAAGTGTGCCTTTAATTTTTGAGCTGTATATAATAATATAGTCCATGTTGAGTTAAATATAAAAAAAAAAAAACTTTACTGACAACACAATTGTTATGGTACACTCATCTGAGAATTATATAATACAAGACATTTTTAGGGGATAATTAACGTATAAATAATTACTGTATATATCCTTAGATATGTGTGCACTAATAAAATATTGAAATATATTTATGATCATTGTTAGTGCTATACAACCAGGAGTTTGTTTGTTATAAGATTATTCATAGGCCTTTTTATTATTCTGTCGTTACTATTTTTTTAGTTTAGCAAAAACAATAACTGTATGTTAACATTTTTATAAAAATACCACCGGTTTAAAGTACTATTTTTCACTTCAAATGTCAACAAAATATATAATCTGCTCATGAATGTCCAAATGTATGCACAGAACTGTACATGATTCTTAAAAATGGGTGGATTTTTAAGACAGATGTTTTCCAAAAGTAGAGCCATAGTCCACAGATTTATTTAGAAACAAACAAATCAATCATGAATTTAAAAAAATATACTTTAATAAGTGTATTTTGATCTGTAATACTTAGACAAAATTGGTTTTAAAGAACTAACTAAAAGTAACAATGACAACAAAAATGCAGGAAAATTAAATAATATCACCTAGGAATCATAGAATATTTACACTTTACAATATACTTCATAAGTAATTGCTCTGAAATTATACAAGCTTATGTTTAGGTGAATGCAACCACTACCAAATAATTAACAAATAAAATTACAATTAACTACTTGAGTTTAATTAGTTCAAAAAATCTGAAATATTTTAAAATAAACTGGAGAATATTAAACTTTGCTCAAAAGGCTGTCAGTATAACTTAAAGAAATGCTAATTGTTCACAAAAACATTTAAACAGCTACATCTTTGAAAAAGTACTGCATGTATACTTTATGCTTTAGAAAGCAGAATGCAAGTTACAAAAGAAGAAAACCCATGAAAATTTTACTTGCTTTACCAATGTTGATTTACTTATGTAAACCATAAAACTGACTCATTTTTGTAATAATATGCCAAGTTATTAGGTTTCGAGTCTCAGCTACTGGATGGTTTTAGGCAGTGAATCAATTGTACAACAGTAGCCTGTTGTATTTCTAAGCACTAAAATACATCTTCCACAAGGAAACAATAACCATTTGCAATGTTTGTTTTTTCAGTAAACAATTTAAAAATCTCTTACTTTCATTAAACGCATACTCAAATTCTTCTAATGTCTTCGGAAAATTTAGTGGTGGTTCATCTTTCTTCATTAATTCATCAAGATCAATCCTTGACAATAAATCTAAAAAGAAGAATAAGAAGTTAAGGTATTCAGAACACCATACTCATAACATTACTAACTGTAACATATTTTAACATAAAATTACACTATTTAAAAGGTAGCAGCAGTTTAATTTGTTATTAGAGAGTAGACTGTTAGTAATGCTTTTAATGTTGAGTTACGGTTGGTGCTCTAGGGAACTTCTATCTGACCATACCATGTCAAATCAACCAATGGGTTATGCATTTCAGACTCAAAGAATTCTGGAAAAATTACCAGGTGTACCCATGTTAATCAAGAGACACCGTATAATTTTTTTTTTGATGTAAGATCAATATTTTCCAAGATACAGCCAGTATACCAAGGGGAGGGGGTAAGGGTCGTGTCAATTTAATCTGGCCTCATTTTTTCATCAAATTTCACAAGACCATAGCTCAAGGACTAAACCACCAAGCAAGTTCAGACTTTGCATGCTGGTACATTGATTGGTATAGTATGTGTCAAAATTAAAACATTTGGTCTAGATGACCCTGCATGGTCAAAGAAGCCTCTTGAATTGGATGAAAATATAATTTGAGTTTTTGGCTGGGCTATGTTTAGGCCTTAGAAACACATATTTGGAACCAACACAGACTTTTGATTGTTTTTCCTTATTCAAATAACTATATAGGCTTTCTGAAAAAGCAAAAAACAGAAATGTAACTATATCAGGGTTTGAACAGCAGATCTCTCAAATCCAAAAAATCTTTTTGGATTTCATTTCCACAGCACCCTAAAGGCATATGGAAATGTGTCATTTATTCTATCTACATTGTCCATTCTTTCTCAAAACACAAACCTTACTTTTCTTAAGCAAATCTAACATGTTTATTTTCCATCCTAAACATAGGGTGAATGCAGTATGTGTCAATAATGGTAATCATTGACTTTTCAATTGGTAAGTTATCAAAAATGTCCAACTTTTTTTTCATATCAAATGACGATGTCCTATCTCATGTTGCTGAACAGAGAATGTGATTCTACATGGCCAAAACAGTACCTGGTACTTGAGAATACCACTCAGAAGATGGCAAACTCAGAGTGTTTGGTAAGACAGTCAACCGACTATCTGAATATTCACCACTGAACCAGCAGCTGAGATCCTGCATTCTCACAATCATAGGACCAATGGATCAGATGCATCTCTCACCTCAGACCAGTGTCCTACTGGAAGGCTACGTTCGGTGCATGTATGATGAAAAATGTTGGATTGGTGTGATTCATGACAAGAGTGCAGCAGAATAAGACATCCTGATATGTTTCATATATCCAAACTACCCTGCACAGTCTTTCCATTGGCCACCTAGAGATGATATTTATCATGTACCATTACAGTGCACCTACAATGGTCATTGGGAGGAAGTATCATGTTGCTCTCAAAGACAAAGATGCCCTACACTCTGTACTTCATTTGAAACAGAAATGAAATGGGTCACATTCGTGCTACTGCAATACCAATAGGTTAATATTTCATTATAACAAATGTTATATGTTTAATGATAAATCAAGCAGATGTTGTTCTTCTGTTGTGCTTAATGTGCCTTTTTCGATTCATTTTTTTCCATTAATCCTATAACCAAGTTTGTGATGAAGAACTTGATGATTATCATTACTGACAAATGTTGAATTGAACCCATTCATATAACGGAAAACAAAAATGAAAGATTTGCATAAGAAAAGTAAGACTTGTTTTTAGAGAAAGAAGAGACAATGTAGGATACAGGAAAAATAATTTTAAAAACTCTCTGGACATTCCCACAGTACATTACACTGGTCTGAAAACTAAATACAAAATATTTTTTTCACATTTGCAAGATATGCTGGTCAAACTCTGAAGCAGTTTCTTGTTTGTTTATAACTTTTTGAAAAGCCTTGAGTAGCTATCTAAACATGGAAAAAATGTCAGCAGGCTGTATCATATAGAACAGGCATGTCAAACTCACTAGCACTGGTGGACCAATTCGACTGCCATATGTGCATCAGCAGGCCGCACTATAGCAAATACTATTATAATAAGTTACTTTTGCTTTCATTCCAATACTGAAGACTTTAAAAATGTAACACTTAAAGTTTAAAGAAAAGCAATTTATTTCCATACACTCTCCGTACAACAGTGTACAATTAGAGTCTTAGCCTCTTAGCTCCTTATATTATTATACAAGCAAAATACCCGCGCTTCGTAGCGGCGAAGTACTGCCTTAAAATTTTTATTAAGAAGAAAAGTAAACCTTTTTAAACTGAGGGAAAATATACCAATGATTATTTGTTAAGGATCACTTTGTATACCACTTTGTCAGTTCGGCCCTACGGTTGTAATATGACCAAGCTGTGCGCTGAGATTACTCTTGAGCACGCAATATACATTTAGTTGGCCATGTGAAAAGCAATCTTGCCTCAAATCTCACAGCTTGCATTACTGCTGTCATAATCGGTTTGAGTTTCATGGTTTGTTTCAATTACGACAGTATTTGAAGGACATGTTATGTTAAAGTGACATTCGGCATCTGTCAAGCATTGTAAGCATACAACCGGTTTCATCAATAACTTTGTATCCAGCTCTTAAAGAGTTTAAACATTCATAAACATCAAAGTGTCCACTACTGAAATCATCACCTGTGAATCTCAGATGTTTAAGAGGCATTGGCGGTTGTCCAAAGGAGTAAAATATTTGGCCATTTCAGTACACTTGAAAGCGACAACCGAACAATTAGCGGCAGCCATCAACTCACATGCAGAACCATAGGTGAAGGGCTTAAGCATTTCACCCTCATAGTGCCCCTGTGTAGTATAATTATCTCCTGTACCATCATCAATCCACACCTTTAACCTGTCCCAATCATTCAATACATAAGACACAATGTTCCTCCTCAAAAGTGAGCCTGATATGGGCATGCAATATGTAACACAGAGAATGGAAAAGGCAGGTGCCATCTCCGAGCATGGAAACCACTCGGTAAGTGACAGTTCTTTAATTGATGGTGATCACCTCGATAGATATGTTAATGGGGGTACGTCTGGAACGATAAAGGAAATGGGTACCTGAACAATGTAAAGTAAGTCTAAAATACCTACACAATAACTATAATCGTAATAAACGAACAATAAAACAACAGAGAAGCCATGGATTAAATAAAAAGGCTGCAGTTATCAGCAGGGAGACGTGAATCCCGTGGCGAAGCAAGGAAGGGAATGAAGAGACCGGAGAGACGGACGACCTTATATCGGCAGGCAGCCAACAACATGGGAGGCGTTGGAGACCCAACGCCACCTCACAAAGCGACCGAGCTGCAGGCTATGGACGTATATATGTACGTAAGCAGGCTTCAGTTAACGTTGGGAACCCATGTACCAACTTTCTTGAAGATAGGCCCATAAGTAACAAAGACCATTGGAAATTTCAATATGGCGACTGACAGTGGTATCATACCACCGAAGTAAGTAGGTAGATCAGTTTCGGTTAGCGCAGGGAAGCAACCTACCATATTTCGTGAAGATGGGGCCATGAATAAGAAAGTTCAACATGGCGGACGTTGTTGACTGTTATGACCGTTACGCGTAGAATTTCGAAATTGTAAGTAAGCTGTAAGGAATGAGCCTGCCAAATTTCAGCCTTCTACCTACACGGGAAGTTGGAGAATTAGTGACGTTTGGAAAATTCAATATGGCAGCCGACAGTGGCGTCATACCACCGAAATAAGTACGTACATCGGTTTTGGTTAGCGCAAGGAAGCCACCTACCAAATTTTGTGAAGATGGGGTCACCCTTCTACCTACACGAGGAAGTTGGAAAATTAGTGACGTTGGAAAGTTCAATATGGCGGCCGACAGTGGCGTCATACCATTGAAATAAGTATGTACATTGGTTTCAGTTAGCAGGGAAGCCGCCTACCAAATTTCGTGAAGATGGGGCCATAAATAAGAAAGTTCAACATGGCGGACGTTGTCGACTGTTATCAACCGTTATGACCGTTACGTGTAGAATATCGAAATGAAACCTGCTTAACTTTTGTAAGTAAGCTGTAAGGAATAAGCCTGCCAAATTTCAGCCTTCTACCTACACAGGAAGCTGGAGAATTAGTGATGAGTCAGTGAGGGCTTTGCCTTTTATTAGTATAGATATATACATATATATATATACACACACACAAACATATATATACATATACACACATATATACTATATATATATATATATCCACATATATATATATATATACATATATATGCATACATATGTATATATATGTGTATATGTGTGTATATATATATATATACATATATATACACACACACACACAAACATATATATAAATATATACACATATATATACTGTATATATACATATACATCCACATATATATACAAATATATGCATACATATGTATATATGTGTGTGTGTGTATCTATACTAATAAAAGGCAAAGCCCTCACTGACTGACTCACTCACTCACTGACTCACTTATCACTAATTCTCCAACTTCCCGTGTAGGTAGAAGGCTGAAATTTGGCAGGCTCATTCCATCCAGCTTAAAGTTGGGCAGATTTCATTTCGAAATTCTACGCGTAATGGTCATAACTGGAAGCTACTTTTCTGCATACGCTGTAATGGAGTTCAGCTGGAAAGCCGTGGGGGGCGGAGTTTCTTCTGACATCATCACGCCACCCACGTAATCACGGGAACTGACTGTCAACGCACTACGAGAAAACCAGGAAGAGCTCCAAAACGCGCTGAAGAAAACATGCAGTATATAATTGAGAAGGCAGCGAAACAATAAGAAGCGAGCGAGTGACATATACACTGAATCCTCCAGGCACTACTTACAAAAGGTTACATTGACAATCGCACAGATGAGAAGCTTCGATGCATGTGCTCCATAACGCATTAAAAAAAGGTTACATTGGGGAACTTGTGTCAATGCATGATTTCCTGGTACACCGATTACATTGATCAGCGCTTCTCAAAACCTGACAGTCATTACTAGAACCTTCTTTCCTATACAGTACTGTATACGGCCATAGCGGGCAGCTCGCCGTGGGAGGTGTGGCGGCTGAAGGAATGTGCTTAGCATATTCATAAGTAAGGTTGCTGCAACTCGCACGCCTCGACAATCGCACAGATGAGAAGCTTCGATGTGCTCCATAACGCATTAAAAAAATAATGCATTTAATCACAGTTTCAAATCCAAGCAAAGGGGATCTTGTGTCAATGCATGATTTCCTGGTACACCGATTACATTGATCAGCGCTTCCCAAAACCTGAGTATATAAAGACGGTGTTGGAATATTTCGGATTATATAATATAAGCGCTGGATAGTCAAATCTTAAATATATAAAGTCAGCGTCGGAATATATTGTCACGCTTGGGTCACAGATTTGCACAGAGACACAGGAGATCGTAGAAACAAGAAGGATTTTTATTCACAGACTGCAAACACATCAGCTTAAACGTGCTCCATGACAAGTCAGAGATGACAGTTCCGCTAGGAGCACAGAGAGACAGATAAAAGCAAGCAAACCATCAATTTTCAACTGACAGGCGCTGCACAAGGCTTTTAAGTTAGCGGAGTATCGCGCGAGGTTTGCATTACGCGTTATAGCGCAAGTGAGAAAGTAAGGAACAAGCGCTGGAACAATGCATAAAAACAATGCACTTATATAGGAGACAAGGATTAAATATTAAATATAATTTATTTAATGCCTAAAAATGCGTATGCGATGCGTGGTTGTCATCACGTGACAGCGTGGAGGAGAAAGAGAGAGGTGGGGAAAGATGGCGAGTCGCGCACCAAGTGACCTGGTCTCGAAAAAGAACACAACTTCTGCAGTTTGGCAGTATTTCGGTTTCGCCGAACGAGAAGGAGAGGCGGTAAATACGGACGAGGCAATTTGCAAATTGTGCAACAAAAAGGTGACCGCGAGAGATGGAAATACATCGAACCTAAGGTCGCATATACGAAACCACCATCCACTCACTGCTGCGAGGATGGACCCGAGTTCACTCAGTGCAACAGTTTCAACGCCTCCCGATGCAGGACCAACAACATTTAGGTCCACCGCCAGTACGCAGCCGGCGATAATGGGGCCTTCGGAAAGCAACAAAGTACAAAGGGACAGTGTCCGTTGGAAAACCTGTACTGATGCAGTGACAAAATACTTGGCAAAGGAAATGGTCTCTTTCCACACAGTGGAAAAAAAGTCCTTACGGACATGGTAAAGGTCCTAGATGCCCAGTACGAGCTGCCTGGACGGAAATATTTCTCACAAACAGCCGTCCCACATTTATATAGTAAAGTTAGAGACAATGTTCAAGTGCTGCTGTCAGCATCACACAGTTATTCCTTAACAACTGACATGTGGTCGTCAGTTAACATGACTCCATATATGTCTCTGACTGTCCATACTATTACACCTGACTGGAAACTTGAATCCAAATGCCTCCAAACTACGTATTTTCCTGAGAGTCATACAGCAGACAATCTTGCTACTGCGCTCAGAGCTGCACTTCAGGAATGGCAACTTGACGAGAAAAAACTTTCAGCCATAACCACTGACAACGCTGCCAACATTCATGCCGCAATCAGGTCCCTGCATTGGCCGTGGCTATGCTGCTTCGGTCACAATCTAAACTTGGCTGTCACAAATGGATTGCATGACCAGAGGCAAAAAACCGAGCGCCCTCGGACTATGACGTAATATTGTCGGGCCTTTTCACACAGCTGGCAACGTAAGCATGAACTCCACAAGAAGCAAGTGGACTTGGGACTCCCAAAACATAGTCTCATAACGGTAAGCATAAAACGTGCAGAGAGTTCCTCAGGGCAGGGGCTCAAATATAAAAAGGGATATATATATATATATATATATATATATATATATATATATATATACAGTATATATATATATATATATATATGCTTTGCATCACATAAATTATATTGAAAAGTAGGCTATATTAAAATAGAAAACCATTTTTAAATTGTAATTTTTTCCTGTATTTTTTATCAAGTAAATGCAGGCTTGATGTATAAGGGACTTATTTAGCCTGAAATAAATGTGCATGCAAATTTCACCAAGTGGAATAATATACGTTAATGGACTTATTTATTTATGCATTCATTTGTTTATTTAGGCCTATTTATTCATTCATTCGTTTATTAACGAATGAATTGGCCTAAATAAAACAATTCGCTTATTTATGCCTATTTATTCATTCGCTTAGTTTATTTATGCCTATTTATTCATTCATTTGTTTATGCCTATTTATTCATTCATTTGTTTATTTAGGCCTATTCATTTAGATAGATAGATAGATAGAATAGATAGATAGATAGATAGATAGATAGATAGATAGATAGATAGATAGATAGATAGATAGATAGATAGATAGATAGATAGATAGATAGATAGATAGATAGATAGATAGATAGATAGATAGATAGATAGATAGATAGATAGATAGATAGATACTTTATTTAATCATTTATTCATCATTCATTAATTAATTCATCCATCCATCCGTCGGCAGGACTGCGCAACTCGCTGGGGCTCCAAACTGGCAATGGTGGAGCGAATCCTCGAGCAGGCCCAAGCGATCAGACACGTCCTGGACACATGGACGTCTTGAAAGCTGTTCACGAAGCACTGAAACCAGTCGGTGACTTCACTGATATTTTGTCAGCAGAAAATTATGTGACCAGTTCCTGTATCCTCCCCATACTACAGCTCTGCAGGGACAATGTGTTGGCTGCGTCAGAAAATGACCCCCAGCTAACAAAGTCAATCAAAACTGGAATTCTAACAAAGCTGGAGGCCAAGTATGAATCCAATTCAGTGCGCAAAATATTGCGAAAATGCACTTTCCTTGACCCTCGTTACCGTGGAGGATATGAGACGGATGACAACGCATTGGCTGAGACCAAGGCTGAATTACAGGCTGAGATCGTGAGCTTAGAGGCAGCAGGTCCAGTGGCCATCAGAGTGGAAGAGGGAGAGGAGCAACCTGCACCCTCACGAAAAAAGATGACTTTGGGGAGTATGCTGCAAAAAATCTGATGCAATGGCAGGTCCGTCGGCACCGTAGAGGACCGAGTCGGAGCTGAAATAACAGCCTACTGTTTGGAGCCAGTTACTCAAGGAGACGAGGACCCACTTCTCTGGTGGAAAAATGCTGCCGGGCGTTTTCCCCAGATGTCGCGAGTGGCACGAAAGTACCTGTGCGCCTGTGCCACAAGCACACCATCGAGCTGGTTTTCAGCACCGCAGGTAAAGTTGTCGGTCCACAACGCGCCCTGTTAAAGCCGGACAAAGTAAACATGCTGGTTTTTCTAGCGAGAAATCTTGAATAGATTGATGCCACTTGCCATTCGTTCCTTTTCGCACTGTGTTTATTTTATTTAATTGATTCAGGCATTTTTATTTGGTTTACGCTAAAACGATATTGGAAAGAAGACGCTTTTGTTTAGGACTATTGCTTGGCAATACTTTTATAATATGGATGATGTTTATGTTAATTCAACTCTGGTTGACTGTTGTGGGTCTAGTTGCACTTTTTTATAAGCTGCTCATATTTGTTATTAAAAGTTGTTCAGGCGGTGTGATTTAATTTAATTGATTTGTGTATGCGCTCTCCTGGAAAACTGTTCTGGATGTTTATGTTAATTTAATTCTGTTTGACTGTTGTATTTGCACTTTTTTATAAACTGCTATTTGTTGCTAATAAAAGTTGTTAATATTGTTCTGCATGTTATTTTGTTATTGTTTCAGTATTAGTGTTTGATATTCAGTTTCTGAACGGTTTAGGCACAAGCCAACAGTTTGGTGATGCTGTCTGAGCCTTACGTCACAATTTTTTTTATTATTCACGGTAATACCGTATACCGAGGTAAAATAGGGAGGAGGTTTGACGGTATCAAAATTTGGATACCGCCCATCCCTAATCAGCGCTTCCCAAAACCTGAGTACTGTATATAAAGGGTCTTGGAATATTTCGGAATATATAATGTAAGCGCTGGATAGTCAAGACTTTATGCAAAGATGCCTACATTTAACTTACATTCCTACCAAAGACATTTCTATCGACTAAATAAAAATTACTTCTATTTAAAATTTAAATAGAACTTGGAACAGATGTTCATAATATCCACGCAGACTTGCACGTGAGAGCGGGAGTCATCCGTTTTAAATAAATTAAGATTTTGTACAAATAATGTTTTTCATTTTTCTTCCGTGTTGGATTCTGACACACCCAGCAACAGTTGCTCATATAGCAAAGTGTAAAATGTTATCTATAATTTTATTTTTTTTTTGTTATGGACTTCCCCAAAACTGTTGATCCCTGTAAATAGTTTATAGTATAACAACACTATAATCTGTTGTAGCACGAAGCGTAATTAGCGCCACACCTCACAACCTGCGTGTACCACGTTTTTGGCTCTAACGCTAGAAGCGCGGTGGATGCTGTGGGGGTAAGTTCTGGTTTCTGTTTCTTTCCCTATATTTTTTTTTCATTTACTTTGTGTTAATAATTTATAATCGATTTAATTTATTACTTAATAGTCAGAGGAAAGAAGACGTGTATGTGACGCTCTATTTCTTTCTTTTTGTTTTGCAAAGATATGCTATATAAATATATATATATTTTTTCTTTTCATTTGTTAAGAATAAATATGACAACAACACTCATATCAATGACAAAACAATTACATTAACAATCATGTTATGTTTTTTTTTTTTAATTTTTCCTTTTCTTTTTCATAACTTCTTTTAACACTACTTCTCCGCTGCGAAGCGCGGGTATTCTGCTAGTAATATATATACACATACATACACACACACATATATATATATATATATATATATATACATATATATGCATATACATATGTACATAAATACACATATATAAATATACACAAATATATATATATATATATATATATATATATATATATATATATATATATACAGTAATCCTCCTCATTTATGGGGTTATGCTCCAGAACCCCCGCGATAGGTGAAAATCCGCGAAGTAGAAACCATATGTTTGTAATGTTATTTTTATTTATTTTAAGCTCTTATAAACTCTCTCACACTGTTAACATTATTAGAGCCCTCTAGACATGAAATAACACCCTTTAGTCAAAAGTTTAAACTGTGATCCATGACAAGACAGAGGTGACAGTTCTTTCTCACAATTAAAAGAATGCAAACATATCTTCTCTTCAAAGGAGTGCCGTCAGGAGCAGAGAATGTCAGAGAGAGCGAGAGCGTGTGACAGAAAAGCAAACAATCAAAAAATCAATACGTGCTGTTGGGATTTTAAGTATGCGTACCGAGATAAAGCAGCCGCAAAGAAGGGAGCAATGTCAAGGTGGTCTTTCAGCATTTTTAGAGTCTGTATCTTCTAGGCAAACAGCCTCTGTGCAAACAGCCCCTCTGCTCACACCCCCTCCGTAAGGAGCAGAGAACGTCAGATAGAGTGAGAGAAAAGCAAACAATCAAGCACCGCTCGGGAAGCACATCGCATATCATTGAGGAGTTTTATTCAATACCTAATACATGCTCTGATTGGGTAGCTTCTAAGCCATCCGCCAATAGCGTCCCTTGTATGAAATCAACTGGGCAAACAAACTGAGGAAGCATGTACTTTACATTAAAAGACCCATTGTCCACAGAAATCCGCGAACCAGCAAAAAATCTGTGATATATATTTAGATATGCTTACATTTAAAATCCACGATGGAGTGAAAATGCAAAAGTCGAAGCGCAACATAGCTAGGGATCACTGTATATATATTAGGGGTGGGACTCGATTAAAAAAATTAATCTAATTAATTAGAGGCTTTGTAATTAATTAATCTTTATTCACCGTATGTAATCGCACACGTAAATTTGCCCCAAAGCGCAACGGTTTTTTAATTTAAAAGGGTTTTAGTGGGCGACAGAATCAAATAATAGACATGGACATGAATATTGTAAACTCAAGCTCTATTAATTTCTTAAAAAAAAATGCATTTAAACTACATTTCAATTCAAATCAGAATCATCATCCGTGGTTAAAATTGGGCAGACTTAAAAATAAAGTGGTATTCTAAGTACTTTAAGTACATGTTCAGAATGGTATTGTCTTTAAATAATAATAAGAAAAATTTCAACATAAAGTGCAGTGTTTCATCTTAAAAAAATAAGGCATAAACATAAAAGTTAATTTGACCAGCTTCAACTTTGTGTTATGCAAACTCCTTTTTGCACAGTTTGCACAAAACCATGCTTTTATCAAGGCTTCCGTCGGGTAGTCTTTGGAAATAAAATTTTCCTCCCATCAGTCCTATAAACGCGGTTTCTTCCAACTCTTACATTTTTGTAGCTCTGATGTGTGCATCAATGTAATCGGTGTACCAGGAAATCATGCATTGAGAGAAGTTCCCCTTTGCTTGGAATGCAAAGTGTGATTAAATGCGTTATTTTTTAACGCGTTATGGAGAACATGCATCAAAGCTTCTCAGCTGTGCTTGTGCTAAGAAAAGGAAACATTTTAAAAATAACGTAACATGATTGTCAATGTAACCTTTTGTAAGTAGTGCCTGGAGGATTCAGAGTGTGAAGAAACTCTAGAGACAGCGTGTGTATTAACTTGTGGATTTGTCTGTGAGTATTTGGTGGCAGCGTCACAAAGCTCCTATCGTAAGACCGCGTTAGCTGCAGAGCTCAGCTCAGAGCGAAATGAGGTGCCTGGGAGGGGAGATGATGACGTCACTCCCCCACCCGCCTCAACTGTCAATCCCCCCATAAACACAGTCTCTCGGAATTTGCATAAGCACAGCCTTTCACCGGCAATTTTAACTTAGTTACAAAGTGATCAAAACTCTTGTTTATATCCTGCATCCTCTCATTAAACTTGTATCCTGCATTAGTCATGGGCATGACAAACGGCAGCGGCAGCCTGTCTATGAACTTAATTTAAACTTTAGGTTTACACCGTGCTTTGTTTCTGAAGTAGCTGCAGTCATGAATATGCTTGTATGCGTCACTCGCTCGCTTCTTATTGTTTCGCTGCCTTCTCAATTGCATAATGCTTGTTTTCTTCAGCGCTTATTGGAGCTCTTCCTTGTTTTCTACGTATTGCACTCACAGTCAGTTCACGTGATTACGTGGGAGGCGTGATGATGTCACACGAAATTCTGCCCCCCATGGCCATCGAGCTGAACTCCATTACAGTATATGGAGGAAAATAGGTTCCAGTTATGACCATTACACATAGAATTTCGAAATAAACCTGCCCAACTTTTGTAAGTAAGCTGTGAGGAATGAGCCTGCCAAATTTCAGCCTTCCACCTACACGGGAAGTTGGAGAATTAGTGAGTGAGTGAGTGAGTGAGTGAGTCAGGTCAGTCAGTCAGTCAGTCAGTCAGTCAGTCAGTCAGTCAGGGCTTTGCCTTTTATTAGTATAGATTATATTTATTATATTATATTCATTGCATATATAGGAATCTTACAATGTGAGATCTATTTATTTTGTCCCAACACTTGGCGTCACTTGTTAGTAACCAGTTCGTCAATATCAGGCTTGAAATCTTGTGCAGCTGCAACTTTATGAGGGATGAAAGGTGCTTGACAGTAAGTCTTGAGCGATGTGGGGTTTTGGTAGCTTTCATTAACGAAAACAATTGCTGACAAAGGTAAGTGCTTCCAAACATAGACAGTACTCTAGATGCCAACTTACGGATCTGCACATACGAGGATGGCAGGTAAGCATACAAGCCTGGCACACCAACTTTGCATTTTGCCTTCAGAATAGAATCTTACTACAGTTCAATCAATTCCATTTGGATATTCTCAGCCGCATTCTCAACGTTGTAAGAAAACAGTGCAAAGTCCTGTTTGTGTGAACTGAAATCACTAAAACGCTCACTGAATTCATTGCTCAGTAATTCAAGATGGAAAACAAATTCTCCAAAAATCTAATTTTACTTTACTAAGTTTACTTCAAAGTTTATATTGTAAAATAAGCCTACATGCAAAAAGCCACCTGACCTACTCCAATTTTACAAACTCAAAATCACAAAAATATGTTAATAAACAACTCACCAACTTCTCGCATCCACTTCAGATCTTCAGCTATAGTCTGCACTAACTGTTCGTTACAATACTAGCACAAAATTACATAAAACTAGAGCAAAAAAACATGAAAATATGCGGGCTATTACTACTCGTGATGGTCAGTTCTGCCCAGTGGCCAGTCTCAGCAGCCTAGCCAGTAGTGTAGCCTAGCAGGTGCGGCTCTAGGCTCGTGGCGGCCCTGGGCAGAGAAAGAATCGGTGGCCCCTTCGCCCGCCAATGTCAATATGGTATCTTATGCACGGTGGATGGCCACATCCGTTGCGGACACTGCATCGCCACCACGAGCCCATGACACACTTCTATATGCGCGTGTCTGTAAATTGAAAACCAAGTGGCGGCCCATGATATTCTCATTACAGTAGAACGTTATAATACTACACTAACAAAATACCCTCGCTTCGCAGCGGCGAAATACTGCCTTAAAATTTTTATTAAGAAGAAAATTAAACCATTTTAAACTGAGGGAAAATATACCAATAATTATTTGTTAAGGATCTCTTTGTATACCACATTGTGAGTTCGGCCCTCTAGTTGTAATATGACCAAGCTGTGTGCTGAGCTTACTCT
The DNA here is from genome assembly GCF_016835505.1 of Polypterus senegalus. NCBI lineage: Eukaryota > Metazoa > Chordata > Cladistia > Polypteriformes > Polypteridae > Polypterus > Polypterus senegalus. Next base: position 142,320,725 of record NC_053160.1, read on the forward strand.
TGAGCATGCAACGTACAGTTGGCCATGTGAACAGTAATCTTGTTTCAAATCTCACAGCTTGGATTGCTGCTGTCATAATCGGTTTGAGTTTCATGGTTTGTTTCAATTACGACAGTATTTGTAGGACTTGTGTTGAAGAGAGATTCGGCTTCTGTCAAGCATTGTAAGTATACAACCAGTTTCATCGATAACTTCGCATCCAGCTTTTGAGAGTTTAAACATTCATAAACATCAAAGTGTTCACTACTGAAATCGTCACCTGTCAATCTAAGATGTTTAAGAGGCATTGGCGGTTGTCGAAAGGTGTAAAATATTTGGCCATTTCGGTACACTTGAAAGCGACAACCAATTAATTCAGCTGCAGCCATCAACTCACATGCAGATGCATAGATAAAGGGCTTAAGCATTTCACTCTTATAGTGCTCCTGTGTAGTATAATTATCTCCTTTACCGTCATCAGTCCACACCTTGAACCTGTCCCAGTCATTCAATACATAAGGCACAATGTTCCTCCGGATATCAAGAGTGAGCCTGATATGGCCGTGCAATATGTAACAAAGAGAATGGAAAAGGCAGGTGCCATCTCTGGGCATGAAAACCACTCGGTAAGTGACAGTTCTTTGATCGATGGTGATCACCTCGATAGATATGTTAATGGGGGTACGGTTGGAATGATAAAGGAAATGGGTACCTGAACAATGTAAAGAAAGTCTAAAATACCTAAACAATAACTATAATCGTAATAAATGAACAATAAAACAGCGGAGAAGCCGTGGATTAAATAAAAAGGCTGTAATTATCAGCAGGGAGACGTGAATCCCGTGGCGAAACAAGGAAGGGAATGTAGAGACTGGAGCGACAGACGGCCTTATATAGGCAGGCAACCAACAACGTGGGAGGCGTTGGGATGGGGGACCCAACGCCGCCACACGGTGACCGAGCTGCAAGCTATGGACGTATATATGTACGTAAGTAGGATTCAGTTAGCGATGGGAACCCGCGTACCAAATTTCTTGAAGATGGGCCCATAAGTAACAAAGACCGTTGAAAAGTTCAATATGGCGGCCGACAGTGGCATCATACCACCAAAATAAGTACCAAATTTCAGCCTTCTACCTACACGGGAAGTTGAAGAATTAGTGACATTGGAAAGTTCAATATGGCGGCTGACAGTGACGTCATACCACCAAATAAGTACGTACATTGGTTTCGGTTGGCGGAAGCCGCCTACCAAATTTCGTGAAGATGGGGCCATGAATAAGAAAGTTCAACATGGCGGACATTGTTGACCGTTATGACCGTTACGCATAGAATTTCGAAATGAAACCTGCTTAACTTTTGTAAGTAAGCTGTAAGGAATGAGCCTGCCAAATTTCAGCCTTCTACCTACACGGGAAGTTGGAGAATTAGTGACATTGGAAACTTCAATATGGCGGCCGACAGTGGCATCATACCACGAAATAAGTATGTACATCGGTTTTGGTTAGCGCAGGGAAGCCACCTACCAAATTTCGTGAAGATGGGGCCATAAATAAAAAATTTCAACATGGCGAACGTTGTCAACCGTTATGACCGTTACACGTAGAATTTCGAAATGAAACCTGCTTAACTTTTGTAAGTAAGCTGTAAGGAATGAGCATGCCAAATTTCAGCCTTCTACCTACACGGGAAGTTGGAGAATTAGTGACGTTGGAAAGTTCAATATGGCAGCCGACAGTGGTGTCATACCACCGAAATAAGTACATACAATGGTTTTGGTTAGCGCAGGGAAGCCACCTACCAAATTTCGTGAAGATGGGGTCAGCCTTCTACCTACACGAGAAGTTGGAAAATTAGTGAAATTGGAAAGTTCAATATGGTGGCCGTTACGTGTAGAATTTCGAAATGAAACGTGCTTAACTTTTGTAAGTAAGCTTTAAGGAATAAGCCTGCCAAATTTCAGCCTTCTACCTACACGGGAAGTTGGAGAATTAGTGATGAGTGAGTGAGTGAGTGAGTCAGTGAGTGAGTGAGTCAGTGAGGGCTTTGCCTTTTATTAGTATAGATGTAGCTTACTGCTGCGACTCTAGAAATATTAGTAAATACAGCGTAGTAATTAACAAGAAATACACTTTTTTTTGGCCACATTGCCTTCAGCTGTGTCGTTATTTTCTTTTTCTGTTTTATATTCAATATATATTGGCGTGGCGGCCCCTGGGATTTGGCGGCCTTGTTCAGGTGCACAGTTTGCACATGCCTAAGGCCGACCCTGCTGCAGCCTAGCACTTCAGTTGTGACGTTGCGGCTCATTAACTTTAGTCAAGGCTCGTGGCTAGCAGTTTCCGGTACTGTAATGCCATGGGAAAACACGCTTTTGTCAGAAGGCAGAAGTAAGAAAAGTCAGTAAGTAACGCCGAAGATGCAGAATGATTCAATCACAAAAGATAGTAATCATTTTGTACAAGTTCAGTGCTAACTAGGATATGTCATGCAGTCCGCAAAGATTTTTGTTGCGGGCCGCATGGGGGCCATGTGTTTGACAATCCTGCTTTAGAAGTGTGCTTTCTGAAAGCCTAAACATGGCCATGTCAAAGATGCAAAATATTTTTTTCAATTTTTGAAGGTCTGCTCTTACGAAGTGGTGTCATCTGGGCCACACATTTTGATTTCCTTACATACTACACCTGTAAAGGTATTAGTATGCAAAATTTGAGCGTGCTAGGTGGTTTATTTCTTGAGATATGGTCTTGTGAAATTGATCAAAAAATAAAGCTGTGTCGAATTTGACAACCCTCTCCCCACACAAAATTAGCTATAATTTGGAAGTATTTCTCTTACACCAAAATAATTTTACAGGGTGTCTCCTGGATCACCTTGTATTTTTTGAAACCAAAGTGCATGGGATTTCTGGAAAATCGGTTAATTTGACATGGAAAGACCCTTAAACCATTACTGGGTGTTAATAAAAGTTGCCTAGAATGCATTGTTCAACCTTATCCTCTAGATGGCAAAAAGAAAAACACAGGATGAACACAATGTCTTATATTGTAAGGTTTCTTTTTCCTTACAACATGGCATCAAATACTGGCAGTTGCTATCTAAAGAAATACTTTGCAATAGAACTTTTGTTGATGACTCAGATTGTGGAATGTCACATAATGAATTTGAGCTGTCAGAAGAAAGCACTGAAAATGCTACTAGACAATCCCATATACTGAGTGAAAGCAGGATAACCATTACTTTGATGCATTTCTTTTTCGGGTGCCCCCACATCACATTTCTGCTCCTGTACGGATTGAGCACATTTTTACAGACCTTGCAAGAGATGGATTTCTTTCCAGATCAAAATTCTGAAATTGCTCCACATTTCAAAATTCTTTGGCCTTTGACACATCATGTATCCTCTGTCTCCACTAAAATGTGATTAACATTACTCTTGGTCAATAAAATGACATGCACAATACTTAATAAAGCAACTAACTGATAACAAAATTGTTGGAAATTTATTTCATCATCAATTACTACTAAGGACAATTAGTTTTTGCAGCCCTAGCTATGTTCTCTAAAACATTGCTTTTTGCAAAAACATGAGTACTTGGACAGGTTGTTGGCTTCTAAACCTCAAAAATTATAAGCTATAATACGTTTAGCATTCTGACATGATTCTTTTGGCAGCATTGGTGTATTCACCTATTACACTGTGTGCACAATTATTAGGCAAGTTGTATTTTTGAGGATTAATTTTAATATGGAACAAACACAGTGCTATCAGTCAATCCAAAATGTTAATAAACCTGAAACCTGAATGTTTCACAACGGAAATGTGAGTGTGAACATCATCAGGGGAATACATATGTGCGCACAATTATTAGGCAACTATTAGTGTGCAGATTTATTATGCAACTAAAGGAAAAATGAAAATATTCCCATCTCACTTGTTTATTTTCATCTGTTATAGTGAGAATAATAAACAAACACCTCAAAATTTACAAATAAACATCTCTGACATTTCAAAAAAAAATCAATCAATCAATCAATGACCAATATAGCCACCCTTCTTTCCAATAACAGTCATAAGCCTTTCCATTCATGGAGTCTGTCAGTTTCTTGATCTGTTGACGATCAGCTTTTTGTGGAGCAGTGACTACAGCCTCCCAGACACTCTTCAGAGAGGTGTATTGTTTTTCTCCCCCGTAAATCTAGCGTTTAAGAAGTGCCCACAAGTTCTCGATAGGGTTTAGGTCAGATGAGGAAGGGGGGCCATGTCATTATTCCTTCATCTTTAAGGCCTTTACTGGCTGGCCACGCAGTGGAGAACTTCGATGCAAGTGATGGAGCATTGGCCTGCATAAAAATCATGGTCTTCTTCCTGTATCACTGTTTGAAGAAAGTGTCTTCAAAAACTGGCAGTAGGTTTGGGAGTTGATTTTGAGTTCATCTTCAATGCAAAAGGTCCAACTAGCTCATCTTTAAAAATACCAGCTCATACCAGTACCCCACCTCCACGTTGGAGTGGAGCTCTGTGCCCATTACTGATCCACAGGTCCATCCATCTGGTCCATCAAGAGTCACTCTCATCTCATCGGTCCATAAAACCTTTGAAAAAAATCTGTCTTCAGATATTTCTTGGCCCAGTTTTGACGTTTCAACTTATGTTTCTTGTTCAGTGGTGGTTGGGTTTCAGCCCTCCTTACCTTGGCCATGTCTTTGAGCACTGAACACCTTGTACTTCTGGGCACTCCAGGTAGGTTGCAGCTCTGGAATATGAAAGTACTGGAGGATAATGGGTTCCTGGTAGCTTCACGTTTGATTCTTCTCAAATCTTTAGCAGCTAATTTGCGTCTTTTGTTCTCAACACGTTTCTTGCGACCCTGTTGACTATTTGCAACAAAATGTTTGATGGTTCTGTGATCACACACCAATATCTTAGCAATTCCAAAAGTGCTGCATCCCTCTGAAAGACTTTTTACAATTTTTGACTTTTCAGAGTCAGTCAAATCTCTTTTTTGGCCCATTTTGCCTGAGGAAAACTAGCTGCCTAATAATTCTGCACACCTTGATATAGGGTGTTGATCTCCTTAGGCCACACCCTCCCTCATTACACAAATACACATCACCTGACGTGCTTAAATCCAATAAGCATTCAAGTTAATACAGCTTGGAGTTGGAATATACGCATTAAAAATGATGATATGGTCAAAATACTCACTTGCCTAATAATTGTGCACACAGTGTAAATAACTCATTTTAGCCTATCCTGTTACTGTGCAAAAATTGTGCCAACCTCTGCTGGTCCTCCTCTTCAATGGTCTGTTTCTTAACATAGGTCCCACTGTTTGATTTTTATATTTTAGATAATGGCCAATTCTTAATACACCTGTGACACCGAAATGTATAAAAACCAGAGCATGTTTTCCCTGATATTTTAAAGCCAATGTGTTTGCTTTAAGGACAATGCTACTTTACTCTTATTCGTTCTCCCTGAAAACTGTATTCACATAGTAATATATGAGTAGTCCATTAAATTAAAAGATGCATATAAATAAGTGGCTGATTATTGTATAATGCTTAGTTTAGTAAATACTAAATCACTTCAGTAACATTTCCTCATTTCAGCCAATTGTGATTGTGCTCTGCTGCTACCACTTCAAAAAATACAGTGGGAGAAGATGTTTTTATAAACATTAAAGTCGCAGAGTGTGATTATCATGCAAGAGATTAGCAAATTAGAAAAATATCTATGGTAAGACATCAGCTAATAAAACATGTAAACTAAAATGGAAAATGTATCCTAGATGCATTCATGGCTAGTTGAAGAAAATACTACCCAGTAAAGGAACAGCAGTAGAAATGTTACATATGAATCTATTTAAGAAGTTAAATTAAAATAGACTATTAAAAACATCTCAACTAGAAGAAACTCTAGTACAAACTTATGTTAACATTAGATCAATTTATTCAAAGAACAAAATTCAAACTTAATTAAAACTAATCAAGTAAAATTGGAGAATCTTTTCAGCCTCCAAGCAAAATATCTTTAACAGAATATAAAGTAATCACTGAGCCTGAAATAAGAATGAAGATATGTCCAGTAACAAATTGCTAACCGATAAAGGCAGTGGTGCCAAGAATGAAGGAGAACAATGGCCACATGACTGACAGGACACAAACCTAATTAAACTCAAAACTACAAAAGTCTCAGTATGGATGAACAGTTGAAAGATCATAGTATTCCTTGTAGACACATTAAATGTGCTGAAAGTGTAGTGGGCATTGAAGCCAGAACAAACAACAGAGAGCTGAAACCATGTTCCAGGTATTGCCCCAGAAGTACCCACAGAGTAACACATAAACTCAAATGGCCACAGACCAATTGGTCTTAAAGTTACAAGATAGCTTGAGGAACCAGAGTCAACATGTCAATGATATAATGTAGAACAAAGATAGAAAGACAACCTTGGGGAGGGTTGCCACATGAAGTTCTAAATGCATCGAAGTAAATGTACCCTGTGAAGTCTCGATCACGTCAAAGCAAATTGGTCTCCCATAAGGTCATTGAAGCATGTACTTTAATTTTCTCAAGTCTACAAAACAGATGTTGGTCCACAACTGCAAACTAAAATATCAAAATACCAAAATGCTGCTACCGAACCATTTTAAATTGTAGGGTTTTCTTTATTTTTTCCAGTACCAATATACTGTGCAGCCCTTATTTGCTGTGAAGTAAATTATAATCATTCCTTTTTTTACATCCCTGACCTATGCCCCCAAAGATTTACGGTGTAAACACAAGCTTCTCAGTCACCCAATCATACTGTTTCAACATACCTTCAGCAAACAGCTGAATGAAAACTAAACTAACATTTTATTACTGGACTGCATGTAGCACACTCTTTTCTGATTAGCTGTGTGACTGAGCCCTACAAAAGAGCAGCGTACCAGTACATTTGCTTCTTGCCTTAAACTCTGCTCTGCTGCTGGGATAATAAGGCAGGTATTTACCCTTTAAAAAAATAAATACTACATTGGTTGTTACTTCAAACAGTAATTGGACTACATAACACATTACTTTTGTGTTACCATCAAAACTGCTCCGAAGATTGTACTAAGCTTAGCACTGTATGTTCAGCTCTTCAACACAAATTTAGCAATTCCTGAAATATTTAAAAAGAGGAATAATGTGAATGTCTGAGCACCTGCCAAAGGAAATATATCTTTCTGTACACTTTCACTATTTTCTACCAGAGGCTGCAGGAAGCATGTTCGAAGCTAACATATGCACAAGCTAACAGAGTTCAACAGACATCTACAGACTATGAAATCATTAATTGTAACATAGTTAAGGGTTTACATGGCCACATAACTCAAAGAGAAACCTATGTGTGTTAACCTGTTTTTGTGGAGACCAATAGCCCAGTTTCACTGACCAGAACAAGGGTTAACACTGCATTTTAGAAACCAGATTTCTGTGAATAACCAGTTTATTACACCACATTTAAACACATTCATAGTCTTTCCAGTTGGTAATGCGTATGTGCAACCACTTTCTCCAACTATCCCAGCTGCAGAGCATGTGATAGGGTGGGCACAGATGTCCATCTCTTGCCATATGAGAAAGGTGTGGCATTAAATGTGTATGTTCTCCGCACTTATTCCCTATTCGCTAATAATGATAGTGTTTACTTATTCATTTTGCTAGTAATGATAATGGTAAATTATTCATCACCATATAATGTAAACACATATTGCCTACTGTACTAGAATCCAGGGTACAGGCCTCGTTATATGTTGACTCCAACATCTACCTTCGCCTCATTATGTGTCCCAAGTCCATCAACAATACCTTTGTGATCTATACTAATAAAAGGCAAAGCCCTCAATGACTAACTGACTGACTGATTGATTCACTCACTCACTCACTGACTCATCACTAATTCTCCAACTTTCCGTGTAGGTAGAAGGCTGAAATTTAGCAGGCTCATTCCTTACAGCTTACTTACAAAAGTTAGGCAGGTTTCATTTCAAAATTCTACGCATAACGGTCATAACTGGAACCTACTTATGTATATATATACCGGCCATAGCCTACAGCTCGGTCACCGTGTGAGGCGGAGTTCCGTCCCTCATCGTCACGCCTCCCACGTAATTGAGTGCCTGCCCGATGACAGTGACTAAAAGGGAACTGCTGTAAGTTGCATAATAAAGTTTTTTTTTAAACAGTTCCAAGAATTTTTGGGTCCCCCATCGAACTTAGGTGTTATAGTCTGCTGTGTTATCTCATGAGGAGAAGACAGTCTTACATGGGAGTGGGAATACATATTCAGTAGTGGGAACGCCTTTTCAATTTTGTGCATTGAATGTGCAAGTGTATAACATGTTAATTTCATTTTTTCTTTTTCTTTGTTATTAGCTGAAGAGACGCATTGTATATTGATTATTTTTACCAACATAAAAAACATTTTTATTCTCATGTGATACTGAATATATTGTGCTGTATCAAAAAATCTAACTCCTTTTCAGTACCAATGGACACATTATAGCCTCTGAACATTTCATCGCCTGCCATACCATAGAAATAATGAACATTGAAGGATATTTCCAAACTAACAAGTGAACGAGTTAAGGGATTTAATATTAACAGCAAATTAAAACAGACAATTAACCTTGAGTTGTTTACTTCTAATCATACAATCCAATCAACGTAAGTACACTTAAACTTAAAAGTACTGTACTTTTTTACTTTCACTGACAAAAATTAACATTACACTATCTTTTTTAATTGGATTGTTTTATTACTTGACAGACTGGATTGTTTTTTGGACAGTTGGACAGTTTTTTTCATTCATACAATATAACTTGAGAATCTCCAATTCACAGTGCTTGTAATGTTTTCCTTGAGACTGCAGGGCCCTTTCTCCTTTGGGAAAAATCAAATTTATGAATGCGGTCCATATCCACAACTAGTAAGTTTCTAAAGACAGAAATTTGCGAGGCTGTCTGGGATTTTCGTGTACAAACAAAACCAAGCATTAAACTTGGCTTGCTGGTTCTATTTTCCTATCTCTGAAGGCCAAACAATAAAGTCACTGAAAAACAATGAGAATACATTGTGAATTTATTCAGTTTTGTTTTCCCCCCAAAGTATCTATTTTAGGTACAGAAGAAAACGCACATAACATAATGTAACTTGCGAATTTATTCACGGCCTTGGCATTTTTTATGAACATATCTAATTCTTTTTTTTTAATAATAAATCTTGTATACAAGGAGAAAGTCTGCAGGACAGCTGAAAGGAAATGGAGGAAGTCAAAGGCACAGGCAAACTGGCTAAGTATCAATACCTTGTTGCATCCTTCTGCTACCATCAACGCTAAGGTAGGGTTCTATCAAACTATAGCAAAACTGACACTTGCTCTCTGTCCTCTGCTTTTACTTCCTTCCTTAGCCCTCCTCTGTCTTCTCACCCAACCTCTTCTAGTCTGCTGACGACTTTGCCACCTTTTTTTCAGGATAGGGTAGATGCTATCAGCAGATAGTTCTCAACCGTCACTGCCAACCACTATGCCTTCTTCCAAGCATCACCCAACATTCTCTACATTCTCTCCACTCTCTGCCACTGATGTTTCCGACCTCCTCTCCAATCACCCAACTACCTGTCCACTTAACCCTATCCCCTCATATCTCCTTCAGGCCATCTTCCCCTCACTCATTCCTGCAATTACACACATCATTAACACCTCATTCAACTAAGAAATATTTCTTGCCATTGTCAAACACACTCAGATAACCCCACTTCTCATAGAACCAATAATCTATCCATCACAAGATAACAATTACAAGCCTGTATATCTCCTTTCCTTTCTTTCCAAAACACTTGTACATGCTGTTTCTAACCAGGTCTCTTCATTCCCTGTACAGAAAGGATTGCTCAATACTAACCAGTCCGGCTTCAAGAGAAAGTATTTGACTGCAAAAGCTGTACTGATGATGGTCGACCAGCTATGACTTGCTAGAGCTATTCACGTCATCAGTCCGGATCCTGCTAGACCTCTCCTCTGTCTTTGACACAGTCAACAAATGACATACTTCTTGTCACCCTCTCTGACCTTAACATCACTGGGAATGCTCTCAGATGGTTTGAGTCCTACATCTCAGGCAGATCCCATAGTGTGTCCTGGCAAGAAGTGTTGTCAAAGACACACTAGACATGCACAGGTATGCCCCAAGGATTAGTGCGGGGCACTCTTCTTTTCTTTCTGTACACCACCTCTCTGGGTTCCATCATCCAATCCCTTGGTTTCTCTTGTCACTGCTATGTGGATAATACACAGTTGTACCTGTTGTTCCCTCCGGAGGACAATATGGTATCAGCTAGAGTCTCTGCATGTCTTACTGCTATCTCAATCTGAATGAAGGACCACCATCCTGGCAAAAAGCGAGCTTCTTGTGATACTGGCCAATCAATCTGTTCAACTCCCCATCTCTGTATAGTTTGGCTCACTGTCGCTAACACCTGCCAAGTCAGTACGCAAACTTGAGGTGTTTGATTGATAAGCAGCTATCTTTTTATAACCACATCTGTACTGTTTCTCATTCATGTAGGTTTATACTATACAACATCCACAAGATCAGACCTTACCTGACAGAGTATGCAGCACAACTTCTGGTCCAGGCTTTGGTCTTGTCACGTCAGGAGTACTGTAACTCGCATGTGCTATCAAGCCGCTGCAAATGGTTCAAAATGCAGTGGCCCATCTTGTATTTATCAAGACGGACACATGCCACTCCACTCTTCAGGTCGCAACATTGGGTCCCTGTAGAAGCATCCATTAAGTTCAAATCCCTGATGCTTTCCAACAGAGTAGTCAATGGGTCAGCACCCAAGTTAATTTCAGACACTAGTGAAGTCCTGTACTCCTTCTTGCCAAATCAGGTCTGCCAGGGAACATAGTCTGGTGATGCTGCTTTTGCAAGGTATCAAGTCTCAATCCAAACTCCTTCACTGTTTAGTTCCTAGTTAGTGGAACAAGCTACCCACTTCTATCCGTACTTGGCTTCCAGCCAAGTGCGAAAGTTCAAGTGAGTTGGGCCAGGAAAATTTGTTGATTCCAGAAGGTTCATTGAAACTAGAAATAGCTTTACTATCTGCGCTGTAAACTACCCTGCACGAGCCAGCAACACCGACTCCAACTGGGATTGCTACTCCACCCATGAAACCATGGAGTAGTCCAAAATGAACAGTCCAAGCTGACGGTAACAATCACATAAAAGAGTTAAAGAATAATATAAAGAAGGTTACAAATGATACAAATTATATGATATAAGGAAAGATATAAAGGACATAAACAAAACAAACGAGAAGCTGCTTCAAGATATTAAATACCAGGAGAAACATTTGAGTAAACACTTTGAGGCAACCATTAAAAGTATGCCAGAAAACACTGAGGAAAAAATACAGGAAAATGCAATTAAGTTTGAGAATAAATTTAGAGCACTTGGTGCTCAGTTTGAAGACGTTAAGCAAACGTTCATGACTCGTATTGAAATAGTTGAACAACTGGCACCTATTGCTCATAGAAAAGCAACAGCTGCAATTTATGAATGCAAAGGGCTTGGAGACTAGCTGCACAGGAAGATGGATAAAGAAGGAATAACATCAGAATTGAAGGTCTCCCTAAAAACCATGAAAGTCCAAACCCAGTGAAATTCATAGCTGAACTATTCTCTAAAATAACTGGAGAGGACTTCAAATCAAACACCAAGATATCAAGCAGCTTACTGCCTAAATTGATCAAATGCCTCAAACCCTAGACTCACTTGTAGAAAGCCAAAATCAGATACAGCCTCTTGTATCCTGCTAAATTAAAAATGGACATTCAAGATAAGTTCTGCATTTTTGGTTATCCAGAAGAAGCAGGAAAACAGTTAAGAAAATTGATCCCAACACTTTTTTAAATGCAATCGTGAGTTATATTGTGCCTTGGCAAGGCAAAGAAGATCTTACCTGCTTTTGAGTCCATTCATAATGACACTTTTGCTGTAATTATACATTCTATTTCCTTCTCGGGTATTTTTATGTTTTAATTACAATTAATTTTTTTCTGCCCAAAGGGCATGGTTTAATATCATACCCTTGGTTTACTGTAGGGCTTATACTATAACACGTTATCTGCTTATCCACAGCTACTGTTTAACCTCATTCTCTGGGTTTACTCTTTCAGGATTGTTTAAGATTCTATTTTACGTTCATACTATTTGGGCTGTATTGTCAATAGATATCTCTTCTTTAATCCTTCTACACCACTGCTGGGGGGCTTGTTTTGTTTTGGAAACACTCCGTATGTCAGAGGACTGGGACTTCATGAAGGGAAGTCTAGACTCACACTGGGAGGCAAAATGGTGGGTAGGGGTGAGAGTGTAAGAGAGGAAGCCATTTCTAATCAATCCTTTTAACCCTTGCAATAGTAAGTGCCAACATACCAATACACTTCATAGCAATAACTCTGGCAAAAATTGGAAATTAAGGTCAAAACTATCTTATGTAATAATATACTACCTTAATATAAGACTACAAAATGTCAAAAAAAGTTCAGAAGCAATGTCTCTATGACCAAACAGTGAACACTGTGAGCTGGAATGTCAAAGGCCTCAATCACAAATTAAAGAAAAAGTATTCTCTCATCTAACAGGTCTAAACACCAAGACAGTATTTTTACAGGAGACCCACTTACTAAGCAAGGATCAGTTTCAGTTGCAAAGAAATAGGACTGGCCAAAAATTCCACTCCAGCTATACAAAGAAAATTAGAGTTGTAGGAATTCTTATACAGAGAACAACTTCATTTGTAGTACCAGACTTTAACTGTGTTTTAAATCCAGACCTGGATTGGTCTTTTGCCACAGGGGCAACAACATTTAACATTGCAAAAACAATTACACAGTTTGTAATTAATCACAACTTATCAGTTCCCTGGAGATTTCTAAATCCAAACTCAAGAGCATATTCCTTCTTCTCACCAGTACAACACTGTTACTAAAGAATTGATTATTTCTTTATACATAACAATTTTTTGCACACGATCAAATCTTGCAAATACGACGCTATTATCTCCGATCACACCGCTTTGATCATGGAGCTTAAATCATTATGCCCCACATTCTCACCTCGCAGATAAAGTCTTAACCCACTTTTAATAGCTGACAAGAACTGTTTATATCCAAGCAAACTGATTTATTTTTTAAAGATAAATACATCCTCAGAAGTCTCTGCAGGAACACTCTGGGAAACTCTGAAGGCATTTTGAAGAGAATAGATTATTTCATATCTCTCCCACAAAAATAAATTAGAAACAAAGAATGTATCAGAGTTAATCAGTGAAATTACCAGAATAGATCAATTTCAAAAATAAGGCAACTTTATAGGAAAAGAAAGGCTTTGCATTCAAAACAACTCATTTTTAAATTGTGACATCATTACTATGAACATGGAGAGAAGGCTAATATGATTTAGCTCAACAAATTCACAAGCAGTAAGTTCACAATGCAATACCAGCAATTACCAACACAGATGGAGACAACATCATTGACCATAAAAATATAATGCACACATTTAGAGACTACTGTAAATCCTTATATTCTACTCAGTTTAAAGAAGACATAATCTAATGTGTTTTTCGATGCATTACGGATACCACAGCTAGATACTCTCAGTGCAGTGGAATTGGATCAGGGGTGTCAAACTCATTTTGGTTCAGGGGCCACATATAGCCTAATTAGATGTCAAGTGGGCCGGAGCAGTACAATCATAACATAATTACCTATAAATAATAAGTCCATGTTTTTCTCCCTTTGTTTTCATGCAAAGAAGTACAGTACATTAGAAAATCTTCACATTTAATGAAATATCCTTTTACAAAATATATCAACATATCAAAACATATGAACAACTTCAGATTTCTTAAGACGAGTGTTTGCACAAATACAAACAAAACTTTAAGTCAAAGGTATTTGGAACTGAAAATATAGCATTACACTTTAAAATTTATGGTACCGCATGAACAATAGGATTCCACTAAACCAAACTCTTTTGTAGTGAAGCTGTTGACTTACATTAAATTAAACATTTTTTAAATATTTCTACAGCAAGAATTTATTTTCACAGAACTGTATTCTTTAAGTGCAATCGGTGTCTGAAGCAAAATTTTAAAGGAATTAGTCACGTCTAGACTACTTTATTATTGCTCCTGAAACCTGCCATCTTTTGGTCTGCACAACTGCATCAATATCAGGTGTCATGTCGTGACTAGCAGCCAATCTCAGAATGTCACCTAAGTGCTTGAGTGTGAGCCTTGAGCGCAATTTTGCTTTATTGATGTTCATTACTGAGAAAACTTGTTCACAAAGGTAGGTTGTCCCAAACATGCACAAAATTTTTGCAGCCAGGGCTGTTAATTTGGGGTACCCTGGCAAGAGATATTAATAAAATGCGTCCAAGCCCACTGAGGCAAACTTGTTCTTCAAATCTGCATAACATTGCAAATGAATTATCTCTAGTTGGATGTCGACAGGCACATCAGAAGCTTTGACTGTGAAGGGTGAGCGAAAAACTGCAAATTCTGTCTCGAGTTCATCATGTTTGCCTTGCAACATTTTGTTCAGAATATTCAAGTGCTCTGTAATATCCACCAGAAATGCAAGGTCCCGAAGCCATTCCTGACATTGTAATTCCATCACTGGAATTCCTTTTTTCTCCATGAATTGTCCGATTTCCTCGCATAGATCAAAGAAACGCCTCAGCACAGCACCTCTACTTAACTATCTTACTTCAGTGTGGTATGGCACTGTATTAGTAACATGATTGTCACTGAGAAGGCAGTCAAATTGACGATGATTCAGGCCTCTGGCTTGGATGAAATTAACAGTTCGGACAACCACTTCCATGACGTGATCCATTTTTAATGACTTGCAACATAATGCCTCCTGGTGCAAAATACAGTGAAATGTCCAGAAACCATCTCCTCCATTAGCACCTTGTACTTTCTCTCTGAATTTTGTCACAACACCTGCTTTTCTTGTATAACGTGTGAAGACTGATGTCCAAATATGAAATAAACACTTTCACAAAAGGTACAACAAAACAATTGCGCTTTTATTCAAGAATATAACCATTTATTTTTTATTCTGTTATAATTAAGACGACATGTACATCCTCGTGTCACACTACACACAAAGAAATTACCCCAATTGGTTTCACAAAGCAAATAATGCAGATTTTAAATTGAAGGTGATATATGAATTTGTGTTTCAAGTTCCTGTCTGTCTGCCTTCTGTTGGGTTACCTGTACTTATTCATTTTGTCCTGGATCGTTTCGTGCATCTGGATTGCCTGCCATCTGCCTGTGTACATGAGGACTGTAACTGGATTCATGGCCATCCAGCAAAGAAAGGAGCGCTCCTGAACCTGTCCACGCGTCTTCACCATTTCAGGAACTACCGGTAGGACTATCTTTACATTCCCATTCAACGTGCAGATCTCTGGACTATCTACTTTCATCATTATATTTCATCCGTTGCCATTTTTCATGAACATTTCATGATTTACTGTATGTGTTTTGTTTGTGCTTTGTTGTATTTAATGTGTAATCGCCGTAAGGGGAACAGGGATGGTATTGTTGTTTTCTTATTTCATTTGTTTTCATTACATTCTTTATTTGCTGTTTGATTACTGGTTTGCTTTGTTTTTGTATGTTTGTGAGTGTGCGCGGGTCGGGTCAAGGCTGGGTGCGTCCCTGGAATCTCCACCATAAAAATAAATAAATGACCGTCTTCTCAATGGTGTGAATTTTAGCAGCACCAGACCGCTACAGTGTTATTCATTTCTCCTTGCTGCTGACTGACTGTGCTGCATCTCCAGCTGAGTGTTCTTGTGTTTTCCGTTTTGTTCCTCTTAACCCTTAAACTGCCACAACTGGCTATACAGTAGTCATTTCCCAATGCAATTTGCAAGCATGCAAGAATTGATCAGTCAGTACTGTACATTCGCTGAGCAGCCAGCTCATAACCACTGCCAGACCCTTGTGAGCAGGGGGGCTGAACGCACCCCTAGAAGACATAAACGCTCCTCAAAAACCCCTTCTTAACACTAGAATTACCAGAGCCTACGAAAAAACTCGTAATTCCGTCCCACCTTAAATTGCTTCTTAAATTCCTTCACACCTCTCCGCCAGCACCCTTTGTCTTCTAAATGTGCTGATAAAGAGAAGCTAGGAGCAGCCGCTATTCCATCACCCCACCAATTTAGAACGTGTACGAACTTCTCCCAGCTCATGCCTTGATTGAGTATCTGGGAGTGAAGTGGAGTTTTAGAGTGGAAATAATAGATCGTTATTTGGAACACACGCATTTCATGTCTGTTCCGTTTCTACAGTAATCTGTGTCAACACATTGTTAAAATAGAAACGTTTTTTATATTCTAGTAGTAGATGACAAAATGTAGGCATAAACTATATAATGTATGAAGCCTGAAGTCCAAATAGCAAAGAAACATTTTCATAAAAGGTTCAAATATAACACAACAATTGCGCTTTTATTCAAAAATAACTGCAGAAACAAAAAGCCGCTTTAACATGCGACATTGACAGCAGTTTATTATAACTGCCTCCGTGGTGCAATGGGATCAGTTTTCGCCTTGGAATCAAAATGTCATGAGTTCGATCCTGCACCACTCCGGTTTGAGAAGTAAACTGCTCTTAGTCTTACTATTTTAGAATAAAAGTATACATTTGATTTCAGTCTGTAACAGCCGGTGCAATTTATGATCCTTGTAAAGGTTAGCTTTTTTTTTTTAACTCACTTTTCATTCACTCAGTTGCGTTCAGAATCAATCCATACAACCCCATCTGACACGGCTGTTTTCACTAAAGACGCGCTATAGCTCTGCAGTGTACCACGATGCATAGTGACGCCCCGTGTATTCAAGTGCACTTTTCCCATCGCCTTTTCCTGTAAGAAGCAATGTACACACTTCTCTCTATGCTGTGGTTTCTATTACACAAGTGAAAGAAAGAGAAAATACAGGTGAAAATATCATCGCACTAATGCAATATTATTTGAAAACGAACAGCGTCAGATCGGGTGTGAATTTATGCAGGAACTGGAAATTCTCTGATGTGGGACCTTCCCCCAGGGAAGAAAGTACAGTGTCAGGTGCTCATTCAGTGTAATAGGAACCATAGCACAGAGAATTGTGTGCACTGCAACAGGTACACGTGTTGTAAATGTAGGAAGGACGGTCCTTGGGTGTGTGGGAACTGTTAATATTTGAATGTCATGCTTTTATATAGCACGGAATGAAAATCGACACTTAGCATTGCACCATGCAAGCTGTCGTATCAATCGCCTGCTGTAACTTGCTTTCTTTTTTCTTCGGTTATACAGGTAGTCTTGAATAAAAGTGCATTTGTTTTGTTTGCGAAATGAAGTGTCTGCGTGCACTTTTCGTGGCATTATACGTGTATTTTTTGAGCATGCCCGTTTGAGCATGCTCAAACACAGGAACATATGTTGATGTAAAAGTATAACAAAACAACGGGCAGATAGAGAGTGTCTGATGATTGCATATAGCGCCAAAGTTACTGCTGTTTACCATTCTCTCCTCTGCATGCCCTGGAGTACAAAAGAAACAGCATACAGCAACATGCGGGGACTGGCAGGAACACTCAATAAAACTGAATAAAAAGTAAATCAAGTGATGGTGAGATACGAAGAAGGCAGCTTCGCCAGTGTTTATGTGTCAGAACCCTTTTTTGCGTTAGTATGCATCGTGGTACACTGCAGAGCTATAGCGCGTCTTTAGTGAAAACAGCAATGTCATATGGGGCTGTATGGATTGATTCTGAACGCAACTGAGAGAATGAAAAGTGAATTAAAAAAAAAAAGCTAACCTTTACAAGGATCATAAATTGCACCGGCTGTTACAGACTGAAATCAAATGTATACTTTTATTCCAAAATAGTAAGACTAAGAGCAGTTTACTTCTCAAAACGGAGTAGTGCAGGATCGAACTTGTGACCTTTTGATTCCAAGGCGAAAACTGATCCCATTGATCCGGAGGCATATAATAAACTGCTGTCAATGTCGCATGTTAAAGCGGCTTTTTGTTTCTGCAGTTATTTTTGAATAAAAGTGCAATTGTTGTGTTATATTTGAACCTTTAATGAAAATGTTTCTTTGCTATTTGGACTTCAGGCTTCATACATTATATAGTTTATGCCTACATTTTGTCATCTACTACTAGAATATAAAAAACGTTTCTGTTTTAACAATGTGTTGACACAGATTACTTATTTCCACTCTAAAACTCCACTTCACACCCAGATACTCAATCAAGGCATGAGCTGAGAGAAGTTCGTGCACGTTCTAAATTGGTGGGGGCTGGAATAGCCGGCTGCTCCTAGCTTCTCTTCATCAGCACATTTAGAAAGACAAAGGGCGCTGGCGGAGAGGTGTGAAGGGATTTAAGAAGCGATTTAGGGTGGGACGGAATTACGAGTTTTTTCGTAGGCTCTGGTAATTCTAGTGTTAAAAAATGCTGATAGATTACCTTTACATTGCTCCCTTACTTGCTGGGCTTACTTGCGGCTGCTCTGACGCTAAGCTTACTTGAAAGCCTAAACAGCACCTGTCCTTTTTGGCTGATTGCTGTGTTTCTCTCCCCCTAGAGACCAGACATTTTCTGCTTCTGTTGGGGGTTGTGCTCCCCTATGATGTTTGTCTATTCTTTAATCGATAACTAACTGCATAATGATCTCTTTTTACTTCTGAAAGAAACATGTTTGTTTGAAGTGTTTGAATAAAGTTCCTGTCTCTACAATCTCATGTGTTTCTGTGCAATTCTGTTACCCAATCATGACACCCTGCAGTACTGCAGCCTCATTGTCCCTGGGATTGAGCCGCTGCACTAGACTAGCCTGAAAGCATCAGCGCTTAACTCTGTGTGCTTGCGTGCAGCCAGTTCAAGTGCAGTTGGCTCAGTGATTTACTGAGTTTCATCCATGGCGTCAGTTGAACTTTGTACATATTGTTCCAGTAGTTTTTTAAATAGTTTTTAGAGTTCATTAGCAGTGTGTAAAATTATCAGTGTTGCAGTAATTGTGATGCTCTTTGCATGAAAAAAAAATGTGTTCCATTAAAATTTCACTTTTTCTTTGTTAATTGTGACATTTACTTAAAGTGTAGCAAAAAAGTATTTGGCGTCCAGGGATGCATTAACCCCCAAGTATGTGGTAGTTTAAGGGTTAAAGCCCCAAGATGCCGCCAAAACGAGCTGCACCATCTAAGGCTTCTGGCAATGAAAACGCACTTGCATGAATTACAGTACATATAGCGGTAACATCAGTAATTTACATTCTAGCACTGCAGGAGACATAGCAGTACAGTATACAGGTTTACCTTCACATTCTTTACTTTTAGGTAATGTATTAAGCTGAGTTTGAAATTAAAGTGTTTTGGGGGCATATTTAGGGTTTAAACTATGAAAATAGGCATTTTTTTAACATCCAAAATTCGCTATTATTCACAATTCATGGGTGCTCTAGGAATGTAACCCCTGCGAATTTTGGGGGTGTACTGTATATAAATGTTTAGGAGTAACCCCCCTGCTTATAATAGATAAATACCCTAAAATCTCAAAAACACTCTAAAAAAAATCAACCAACCCATTTTTTTGTCAGTGAATATTTTTCTATTTTTTTATTTGTCAATATTTACTAATAGTACTAGCCATGGTACCTATCAAAGACAGGTAATAGAATAATTTAAAAATATTTGCTATCTCTTGCCCTACATGTACTTTCAGCACCTTTCCTCTCTATTCGCATATGTCTGAATCTCTCTTTACCAGCACTCTCTTTCCTGAGCGTGGTCGCATAAAGCCTTCTTCTCAGACTCTGCGATTATTTTCGAGGTGCCTTTCTAATTTTCTTTCTGGTTTTATTCCTTCCATCTTTGAAGGTGACTCTCTCTCAGCATGCACCTTTAATACACCTCATGCGTCTCACAATTGCACCTACTTTTTCTTTGTATCACCGAAACTGACAAATCACACCAAAGCCAAACTGACAAATCAGATTACTCTGAAGAACTAAACATAGACCTTAGTGTTTTACCACATTGTAGATGCTAATGTGCATGCTCTGCTCAGAGAGCATGATTTTAACAAAAGAAGGACAGAACAGATGCGACTGATGGCCAAACAGCTCCACTAACCAATAAGGTGGAATAATGTCTGATGAGGGAGCGGTGTCCTGGTCAGCAAAAAAGACATGATCACATTCACTGTGTACAGTCAGGTAAGAAATGGAAGGGGAAAGTTTAGCAAAGCTCAAGGAAGTCACAAACCTCAATGGTTAGCAAGCACACCATAAACCTTGAGTGCCAGGTACTGTGGCTATTAGCGTAGGTGTTGCTATGTCAAAAGCAAAAACTGAGGGAGATAGAAGTAGAGGTGAAAGTGGTGTCATCTAGTCCAAACCAAATCTGGACTGACACATTAGCATTTTTGGGCTTCAAAGGATTATGCCCTAATCTATTGTGCCCAGCTCCTGATATTTTTGTAAGGTATATACAGTACAGGCTCAATAGCAGCAAGCCCCAATTTTTTTTGTACATCATATACAACACAGTGCCCGGACAATATTACATTATATAAATGTACACAAAAGCCTCAAAACTCAATGATTCACATACATGTAAGGTCGCCAGCAACAATCACAGATGAGGCTAAGACCCTGATACCCACAAATCCTAAAAACATCCTTAGACTGGTGGCATCAGTGTAAACTTAATGGGTCCCTTACAGGCTATACTACTGTAATATACAACTGCATTTACAGACTTTGAAACTGAACCCCCAACCCTGACCTCCAAAATCATTTACATTTACATGTACATCTCCTTACTCTGAATAGAGATACCCCATACCCTACAAAACTTATGTATACATTTCTGTCTGCGTACTTTAAATGAAGACCACTTTCAACTAACTAAAACACAAAAAAAAAACACTTAAGTAAACAATATAAACAAATACAAATTGCAAACATCTAATGAAAACAACATATACTCAAATTTCATATTATTCCTACTGATTTCCCATTTCAAATAAAAAAATACACTTTTCTGAAAAATTGTGTTTTGCAGTGCCCATCAACAAAAGCCAAATCAATAGGAACAGCAGGAATTGATCTAATGCAGGGATGTTTTACTCAGGGGAAGTTGTGTATTACATGTTTCAGAGTAAACAGCTCCACCGACCTAATATTATTATTGCTTACTATTTGATGTCCAAGCTGGCTTACAACATTTGAGATGAGGGATGCGTTAGACCAAGTAAAACTACCATTACCGATACCATTGTAGTGAGACTGAAGATGGGGAGATATAATTTGTTTATTATAATGTCCATCTACTCAACTTCACTGTTAACATCAAATATAAGACTCTTAACTTAGAATAAAATAATTCAAAATTGAACAAATAACTCAAAGTAGGGTAAATTCCAAAGAATAGATTACAACACCATTTGTACAATGGCTCAACAATCACAGAAAAAAGTCAAAACTTACATACACGGTTGACTTCCGGGATGTGGTCTACTGAGTAGACATCTATTTGGCTCGCTCTGCTACACTGTATTATATTTATCTTACAAACCTCACACTTTTTGTTCTGAAACCCAGATTTAGGAACTTTTACGTGTATTACTTTTAATCCAGCTGTAGAATGCCTAAATCGAAGGATAAATCCAAACGAGACCGAGAAAACTCACCGCCGTCGGCACCTGCAACTATGGCGCAGATTAGCCTTTTGCTAGAAGATCACAGAGCTGCGCTGTCTGCGGACTTTAAGCCTTCTTTTGAGAACCTATCGTCTAAGCTGGACAGTGTTCAATCTGCCTACAGCATAACAGTCCCATCTGCCATGTCAAAGTCATTTTCAGACTTTATGACTCAAAATTGATAAATTGATCCATGGAGATTTCATAATCCACAAGCCAGAGAATATTCTTTTTTTTCTCATGTTCAACACACATATTCTCGTATAGACTATTTTTTTATTAATGACACTTTAATTTCAAAAATCCATAATTCTGAGTATCTCCCAAATGTTATTTCAGATCATGCGCCTTTGGCTATAGACGTCACTTTGTCCACCTACCATACAGCTCGACCCACATGGAGGCTCAATTCCTTGCTTCTCTCAGACCCGGACTTTTGTGAATATATTTCTGTTTCCATTGATGACTTTTTAATTACGAATAAGTCGGATACCATCTCAAATTCCTTATTATGGGAGGCTTACCTAAGAGGCCAGATTATCTCATACGCGTCTCATCTGTCCAGATCTAAGAAATCCAGACCTAAAAGACCTATCTACAGAAATTCTTAAACTTGATCACTAGTATGCCCTGAAGCCTTCTCCAGAAGTATATAAGCAGCGTCTTAACTTGCAACTGGAGTTTGACTTGATGTCAACGAGTGAAGCGGAGCAGCTGTTATTACAGTCTTGTGGTAACTATTATGAATACGGGGAGAAAGCTTCTCGTTTGTTAGCTCATCAACTAAGGCATCATAATGCCGCCCATCACATTATGCAAATAAAAAATACATCAGGTACTTTGACGTCTGACCCAATTGAAATTAACTCTGTCTTGAAGGCATTTTATACCAGTCTTTACACCTCAGAGTTTCCTCCCAACTCAGGAAATATGCAGCAGTTTCTTGACAGTTTAGTTATCCCCACAGTTGAGGCATTTTTCAAGTCTTTCAACACGGGATGCATTAGTACAACACACTGTCTACAGGAATTTGACTTAACATAACAAGAAAAATTATCGTACAGATATCCCATTTTTTGAGATAGCTAGCAAGGTGGCATAATGGCATATATGTCAAAAGTCATTGAGAGGCATCTGCCACTGAACAGGTCTAGGATTCATTTGGGAAGGTAAGTGGCATTCTTTTTGATGGACAGAATCACCTCTATGTGTTCAACTGTAAGCTTGTTTCTGGTTTCCTTAACAATATGTGATAGTGCAGTAAATAATCTTTTACTTTCTACACTACTGCATGGGGATAAAAGGTATTTCCTTGACATTTCAGACATGGCACGGTGGCTCAGTGGTAGCACCAAAGAGACCCAAGTTCGCTTCCCACGTCCTCCCTGCGTGGAGTTTGCATGTTCTCCCCGTGTCTGCGTGGGTTTCCTCCGGGCGCTCCAGTTTCCTCCCACAGTCCAAAGACATGCAGGTTAGGTGGACTGGTGATTCTAAATTGGCCCTAGTATGTGCTTGGTGTGTGTGTGTGTGTGTGTGTGTGTGTGTCCTGTGGTGGGTTGGCACTCTGCCTGGGATTGGTTCCTGCCTTGTGCCCTGTGTTGGCTGGGATTGGCTCCAGCAGACCCCCGTGACCCAGTGTTTGGATTCAGCGGGTTGGAAAATGGATGGATGGATGGATTTTAGACAAACTGCAGAAATGACCAGTACTTAAGTGGTTTGTCTGAACAAGAAACTTTGGTCTCACCCGGGGATGTTTCCAGCTATATGGCAACAGCTATTGGAACACTGCTCACTGATCCTGCTGCATGAGCATCAGCAATATCATTAAACATACACTCCAAACTACTATTCATCTCTTCCTCCCAGGGACTTTTGGTAGACAGTTTTACATAATTTTGTCCAGCTGTCTCTAAGCCACACAATTCCTGCCGCTCCAGCAACATCATCTCTTTGGCTTCCTTGGCTATACTTATGTTTGAAAAGGACCGATCCTTAGTAGGAAACTTTTTTCCTGATGATATGCATGACAATTGTATGTCCATTCAACAAAAAAACTTTCATACTCACAGATAGGTCATGTAAGTAATTGAAGATATTTTTCCAAAATACTACATATTCATTTTAAGAAATTTTGTCAATTAAGGATTTTCCTTATAATTAGCCACCATGGAGAATTAAATCATAAATTCTTCAAATTTGTTTACTTATAGTCATGGCTAAGGAATCTACTGCCAACAAATGCAGTATTAAAAGGAATATATATATTGTATATGTAAAGGTGAAAATGACATAAATTCCATTTAATAAATATTTAACAGTACATAGGGCGGCACATGGCGCAGTGGTAGCACTGCTGCCTCGCAATACAGAGACCTGAGTTCGCTTCCTGGGTCCACCCTGCATGGAGTTTGCATGTTCTCCCCGTGTCTGCGTGGGTTTCTTCTGGGTGTGCTGGTTTCCTCCCCGAGTCCAAAGACATGCAGGTTAGGTGCATCGGCGATCCTAAATTGTCCTTGGGGTGTGTGTGTGTGTGTGTGTGTGTGTGTGTGCGCCAACAGGCAAGTTTTATGTTTAGTGTTTGTTAGAGTTAAACAGCAAAACCCTACACCAATAATGTTTCAAATAATGAAACTATAACAAAGTACATTAAGAATTCTATTCTGTCACGTTCTATCAGAAAACAGTTATATTGGATACCGTGTTTTGAAAAGAAACATACTTGTCATGTCTATAAAAAACACATTTACTTCTAATGTGATCAGCCAAAATTAATAAGTACTGTATATTAAGTGATCCTTGAGTGTTTCACTTCATTGATTAAAGCACAAGTGACAATCGGGGGTTTATCATGTCTGAAATAAACTCTTCAGTTCCAAAAAACTCAGAAGGTAATGAAACGTTTCCAAATTAATGAAATCTAAACTTGGAATAATGATAGCTGACAGAATGGAGCACAAAAGAAAATTGATTCTAGAGTTGCGCATCATAAAATGTCTTTGTTATGTACTGTAAAATCCAGTTTTATAGAGAGAAATTCCTAAAATGCTTATTTTCTGTGTTTTACTTAGTTAATATTGGTGTGAAATAAATGATTTTACTCATATAAACAACTTTTTTTTTAAATTTGGAGTTTTAAGCTTACTACTGTTCGGCCATTTTGAGGCCCTTTACATACTTAAACAGAATAAAATCTTCATTACTGGGTATGTAACTTAGTCACAATAATGCCAAAAACTCCTTAGGAAAATTGTGATGAGTGAGTGAGTCAGTTAGTTAACTATGCATTAAATACATATAGATGTACTTATTTTTAATTTGCATATACTTCCAGAAAATCAAAGTAGTGTGCTCAAAAGAAACGTGTTTTCATTTGATCAAACATTTGAATTGAACACCCACTTCCATTCTTTATTAGTCAAGAGTCCTGTACAGTATTCATACTTTACTTATAGGGACAGCCTGTGTATACTGGGGAACTCTCCATTGTTATTATCAATGAAGCAAATACCTATCAGTCCAATATGAAACAGGAATTTTTTTCCTTCTCAAATGTAGGCTACTGTGTGGAGCTCTGATTCTTCTTGGTTTCACTCTTCCATTCTGTCAAGTGTCACTGTTAACTGAGCACAATTGATTCTAGTTCTCCGTTGTTTTCCTTCTCATTTTTCTGTATTTAAATTTTCTGTTGGCTAGCTGTTGATGTTACATTGCACCAGAGATCCAAAATGGCTTCTCTGTAACAATGTCATGGTAGCACGGCCTCCATGAGTTGCAGTTATAAATCCCCTTTTCTGCCCATTATAAAAGTATATGTGCAAATCATTTGCTATGCTCATCTTTTTAGCAAGTCATATTTTTCTTTAATGCCAAGGTTTCACTACTTCATGGTTTTTATTTTTCTTGCTGGTGCTTCTGACAATTGTTGCATTTTGTTCACACATACATTTTATGCCATAACTTCATGCTTATTTTGTTTTCAGTGTAGTAGTGATTTATACTCATTAGGAGTTGTTAAAGTAGGCTTGTGCACACACACTAAATTTATTGTTTTTTACAGGCATCCTTTTGAACCTGACATTGGGCCTCCCTAATTAGCTTCCTTTTACAAGCTGACGGTTGTGATTGTGAGATCTCTTAAATACCACATGCTGTTTTCCATAAATTTTGGCTGGCTCAGAGGCATACATTTGCATTCATATTTTTATTTTTACACATCTGCCATTCCTATCAGATGGAAAAGGCAACTGATACAAGGCACCCTAATCTCTAAACTGCAGGGTAGTTTGGATGGTGTCACAAAAAGTAGACTTATACATGAATCAGAGAAGCTTCAGTGTAATCCAAAGGAAACTAGTGGAGTGCTACGGGTCTTGCTTTACCTGTTGTGTTACATGTAGTAAAACAAGCAACATTGCTTGTGATTGGTGAATCATTTTACTGTGATAACCAGTTTTTTATGCTGCATTATTTATCTAGGTCATACCTGAGAGTGGAACTCAATAACACTGCTAATTTCTCTCTTCCATCTATGAACCTTGTGTATTATACAATGATTGCAAAATATACAACTTTAAAACATAAACAAAGAAGGATTATGCAAAACATGCAAAAAAAAAGTTTAAAAAAAATATTTACAAGATGGTTTTTAAAGTCTGGATTGTATATGTCCTTAGTCGGCCATGTTTTAAAATTAGTCACTCTGCACGCAATATCAACAGTTTCAGTTAATCACAAAAACAGAAAATGGGACAGTATATAAAATGCAAATAAAAATAGAACGTAGTGAGTTATAGATGCTCATTTACCTATACTTTACAGAAAATAGTACAAAGACAAGATGTCTAAAGTTTCACCTCATAAATCTATATATATATAAAATTCTTTTCACGTTTGAAACAGAAATTACGTTGACCACGCAAAATGGAAATTACGTATGACCAGAGAACATATTATAATACAAGAACTAATCACTTTGATTTTGGACGACATTTTTATATCGTCTTTATGAATTGCTATTATTTGCGTGAGAGTTACTTTACTGATTTTGAAAAGAAGTACATACAAACACATCGATATATCCCATAGAATTCTGCTTCACGTCACCCTCTCCCAGCCCTCTTCTCTGGACTCCAGCACTGAGCCGTTCACCGCCAGGTGTGTTCTGAGAGAGAAGTTTTATTTACTCGTCCATGTGACTGTCGCGGAAACTGCCACATTGCAGCATCCTCTCTTCTCGCACTGTTTATGACACTCCAAGTGCCCCGTCGGCTCCTGGAGACTGGAAATCATTGCGAATGAGTGTGATCGGCGCTATCAAAGCAAAACTCTTTGTAAATTGCGCTTCACAACTACTTACTGCCCCTTAAGGTGAGTTCAGGTCACTAAAACCCCGCAACATTCAAGGTTGCTTTTGTGATAAATTGTTTTAAGAAGATGGAGGGTTTACATCTAAGAAGATGTACTGACCTCTTCATGTTAAGTTTTGGACTTGGGAATTGTTTGGACCTTCTGCCCATTAAGCACGGAAGGACAGCATCCACATTTCTAAGAATAATTTTTCTCTTAAATCACAGGAATGTAGTGCAAGGTTGTCAAGCAGAACTTTGCAGGATCGCATAGAAAATGTAATTTCTATACCACAGTGGTCGTGTAGCACCTTTCACAAGGGATCTGCTACCGAGAGATGATCCATTTAAGATCCTGTTAGTGCTACTTACCTGTTGTGTTATACCGCCTTTAAAATGTACTTTACCCGAAAGCACTCCAGTACTGCTCAATGTATCTTTACTGTTATATATTCATTATATTCTATAATGTTTTACTGTTTAATCATTTTTATACCGTATTTACTCGTGTACCACGCGCCGTCGTGTAAGACACGCACCCTAATTTTTACAAAGTAAATCACGAAAATCGTTTTTCCCCCGTGTACGACGCGCATTGTGATTGTATGGGAAGCGTTTAGGGAGAGAAAGAGCGCGAGCAAGCAAGAGAGAGAGAGCGCGAGTGCACAAGTAAGCGAGAGAGAGAGAGAGAGCGCGAGCAAGCGAAAGAGAGAGAGCGCAAGTGTGCGAGCAAGCGAGCAAGAGGGAGAGAGAGAGCGCAAGTGTGAGAGCAAGCGAGCAAGAGAGATAGAGAGCGTGAGTGTGCGAGCAAGAGAGAGCGTGAGTGCGTAAACAAGCAAGTGAGAGAGACAGAGAGCACGAGTGTGCGAGTGAGACAGCGACCCCAAGCAGAAAAAGTAAACATTACAGAATTACATTTCCTCGTGTATGACGTGCACCTGATTTTCTAATGCTAATTTTCGGGAAAAAATGTGCGTGTGGTACACGCGTAGAATATGGTATTACATTTTATTTTTTTTCTCTTGCACTCAGTGAGCGAAACCACTGGGTAATCATCTAGTAAAAAATAAAACTGAACATAATAACTAGTTCCAATTTTGATGATTGCAATACTTTCCACAAAAGTTGGGACAGGTATTTACCTGTGCAATCTGTCAAAAAATATATAAAAAAAACACCTCTTTAGAACTGTCAACAAGGAAACAGATGATTAGGTGACATATGACGCTATTATGATTGAGTATAAAAACAGGATCCACAAAAGGCTCTGTTGTTTACAAGCAAAGACGGTTTGAGGTCTGCCACATTGCGCAAATAGTTGAACAAGGGTTTTTTGCAATCTACTATCCTTTAAATTATTAAAAGATTCGGAGAATCTGGGGAAATCCATGTACGTAAAGGGCAAGGCTGCAAACCAATTTTGAATTCACATGATCTTCAAGCTCTCAGACAGCAATGTGTAAAAAACAAATCTCTTCTATAATGGATGTTAGACACATGGGCTCAGGAGTATTTCGGAAGGCTGATGTTAGTAAACACAGCTCATTACAGCATCTTCAAATGCATACAAATGCAACCTAAAACTACAGCATAGGTTGCATTGACAAGCACATCAGCAACATTCAGAAACATCGGTAACTTCTTTGGGCTAAAGCTCATCTGAGATAGACTGAGACAAGTTGGAAATGTGTACTGTGGTCTGACAAGTCCACATTTCAAGTTGTTTTTAAGGAAAACAGACATTGTGTTCTCCATGGCAAAAAGAAAGAGGTTAATCCTGGTTGTTAACAACATCAAGGTCGAAAGCTTGCTTCTGTCATTATACGGGTTGTGTTGGTGCCCATGATATAGTTAACATGGACACTGTGACAGCACCATTAACACAGAAGAAAACAAACTTTTTAGAGCAAAATATGCTGCCGTCTACTCTATTTTTCGGAGATGTCCTTGCTTATTTTAACAAAACTATATCAAACCACATTCAGCACATTCTATAACAGTGTGGCTCTGGAGTCAGAATATATTCTAACTTACATGTATGTTTGTACGTGCTTTTTTATACTTTATTATTATGGGAACAATCACATTAGCGGCCACAGAAACAAGCCAAAACAAGCCATTAAAATCCTGAGCAACTGTACTGCTGTCTTTTTTTCAGTCTAGTCTTGACAGCTGGGTGTAAAAGTCCTTCACAGGATAGCAAAGCATTAAAAACCACAAAAATAGTGGTGAAATTCATACGAGCCACACATGTTGGTGCCATGCTTCACTACATTATTATTAAACTATTTTACTTTTATAGGGTACAATACTCATGTATCTGTAAATCATGAATCACCTTATGACACTATTGCCTGTGGAGCAAAAATATCATCACGTGCCTTACTGTCAACAGGCACAGACAGAGCAGTTTAAAATCAAAAGGAATACCAGTTATTTAGTGAGAGAGCGACAGAGTAAGAACAGAACGCAAAGTAAAAATGCAGGCAAGAGGCTTGCAGGATGAAGGAAGGCTTGTTTTATTATTTTGGAAGTGTCCAACAGGAAGTGACAGGGTAAGTTAATATTACGATATTCAGAATAAAAGGACAGTCGGCACCTTTGTGCTCACCCAGAAAAACAGGATCATCCTTTACAGATGAAGCATTTTTTTTTAATAAAAGTGGCCTTAATATTTTTTAAATATACCTTGTTGCTTCAGTCATTGTGTTGAACCAGCAGCCACATAATACAGAGACTAATTGTGGGACAAGGCATAGTAGGTGATGATGCTCTTTAAACTTGGGATTTTAAGAAAATCTAAATTATTACAGTTATTTTCCATTTGCTTTAATGAAGATGTCTTAACTTTAAACAACAGGTTTAAGAGTGAATGGGAAACAATCGGATGCAAAATTAGACCTTCTGTGAGATTAGAAAAACTGTTTGGAGTTCAGTTGTATGGTAGATTAAAGTGCAAAGCAGTGGGACAGGGAAAAAATATTTTGCAAAGATGTCTGGCTGAAAGTTTTACTAATGAAGAAAACAAGCTAACCATTCAAAATTATGAAAAGACTTATCATGAGAGTGAAGCACATGGAGTAACAGGACTCCAAAATTAGTGCTGGTAAAACAACTGTTCTTTGACAATCAAATATCAGCTTTTCCTTCAAAAAAAGGTCTTTTTTAAATTAATCTGAGTCATGTTCGAATAGCAAAAATTGGTCTGACAGCCCTACTACAACCAATGTCTTCAGCTACCAAACAATTATTGAGTTTTATTAAAAGCAAAGGTGATGTAACACACGAGTAATCATACTCCTGTGCCAACGTTTTTGGAATGTATCACATTATGATTATGGTAACATAACATTATGGAAACATTATGGTATCACATTTAAAATGAGTGCATATTTAACAAAGTAAACTAAGGTGAGGTAAGTTTAAATTTTATATGACAGTAGTATGACAAGAAGTTCTTACTGGTATTCAAAGTTTCAGAAGCAGAGGACCATAGTTGTGCTTTTATTTAAATGAAACATTAAAAACTTCAATGTACTTGAGAAGCCTGATATTCAATGCAAAATGGGCCAGAGGTTTTCAACATTGTTGAAAGGTACTGTAGGCTGGATGGCAGAATTACTATCTGGGCACAGAAAACAGTAATCATTGTTCAGTGTTTACAGATGATTTATATATTTATTAGACCTTATTTTGTGATTATATTGGGCTAGTCTGTTTATTTCAGGGATTAATTTAAACATATATGTTTATGGGGCTTCTTTAGTGACATTATGAGTTTGCTGTTACGATCCTAATTAATCTATCCTTTAGACATGACTGGTCAAGTACAGATCTGCCTTTATAATTAGCCTATAGCAAGATATAGACCCAAATGCATCTGGCATGTATTTTAACTCAGTTTTACTACAATGACTTTTCTCCAGCTTTGGTCCAAAATTGGGTGAGCAATTAACTGTAACTACACTTTGTTTTCCCTTAACTAGAATGTTATGAGAAGTTTTGTATTTTGAAAAGCCTCCAAACACTAATGTACTTAAGACTTTGGTGAAAGACATTTGCACTAAGCACAAGTCTTCCCAATTTTTATCAGCTCTTTTCAGAAATGTTACATTACCACCACGGGCTGGATGTTTTCTTGGTTTTAACCACTATACACATTACACTGCTGCGCATTAAGCAGCAAGTTTTTCTGGGCTTGATATTCCCAGGTTGGTGCAGTGGACATTCACTGCCATGCCACGTTAGACTTAACTGTTTAGTCTTGCCAATTTCAATATTAACAAAGATTCTGTCATATTACTTTACACTGTACTATTTGAACATATGATGTTGTCAAAATATGGGAAGGGCAGGTGTTCCCATATGACAGAGTCTATAGAAATCTCGTTACTACAAAATACATTCAGCAGATATTTTTATTACAAACAAGTGCTCAAAAGACCTTGAAATGCCTGAATGAATCATCCACAGAGCAGTTAGTTCTGTGGTCGCAGCTCAGTTGTGCACAATGCTCCCTAAACAGAAACACTAGATTCTTTCTTTCCTTAAACTTTCCTCGTACTGCTTTTTGCTGTTTGTTTTCTGTGATAACTTTTGCTTATTGTTCGTCAAAATTTGAAAACATCCACTGGAATTAAAGTCATGGTCACCCTTCTATAGAAATGGCAGATACGAAAAAACAACAACTGTTCAAATTTACGAAAAAAAATGTGAAATCTTGGTGGCTCTCCATTTCAGAAAAAAAAAAAGACATTGCCAGTGAATTCGGAATTTCGCAATCAACACTATCAACTTTCTTGAAAGACTGAGCAAAAAAAAAGAAAAATCTCGGGATGAGACATTGAGATTCAGCAATAATGTACAGTATGTAAACTGCTGCATTTGAAGACGTCTAAAAAGCAGTTTTTATGTGGTTCAATGATGCTCGTTCAAGAAACATTTCTATTAGTGCGCCACTCATTCAAGAAAACACAAAGTCACTGTTGTGAGGTTTCAATTTTGAATTATTTCATTCCAAACTACAAACCGGATTCCAAAAAAGTTGGGACACTATACAAATCGTGAATAAAAACTGAATGCAATGATGTGGAGGTGCCAACTTCTAATATTTTATTCAGAATAGAACATAAATCACGGAACAAAAGTTTAAACTGAGAAAATGTATCATTTTAAGGGAAAAATATGCTGATTCAGAATTTCATGGTGTCAACAAATCCCAAAAAAGTTGGGACAAGGCCATTTTCACCACTGTGTGGCATCTCCCCTTCTTCTTACAACACTCAACAGACGTCTGGGGACCGAGGAGACCAGTTTCTCAAGTTTAGAAATAGGAATGCTCTCCCATTCTTGTCTAATACAGGCCTCTAACTGTTCAATCGTCTTGGGCCTTCTTTGTCGCACCTTCCTCTTTATGATGCGCCAAATGTTCTCTATAGGTGAAAGATCTGGACTGCAGACTGGCCATTTCAGTACCCGGATGCTTCTCCTACGTAGCCATGATGTTGTGAATGATGCAGAATGTGGTCTGGCATTATCTTGTTGAAAAATGCAGGGTCTTCCCTGAAAGAGATGACGTCTGGATGGGAGCATATGTTGTTCTAGAACCTGAATATATTTTTCTGCATTGATGGTGCCTTTCCAGACATGCAAGCTGCCCATGCCACATGCACTCATGCAACCCCATACCATCAGAGATGCAGGCTTCTGAACTGAGCGTTGATAACAACTTGGGTTGTCCTTGTCCTCTTTGGTCCGGATGACATGTCGTCCCAGATTTCCAAAAAGAACTTCGAATCGTGACTCGTCTGACCACAGAACAGTCTTCCATTTTGCCACACTCCATTTTAAATGATCCCTGGCCCAGTGACAACGCCTGAGCTTGTGGATCTTGCTTAGAAATGGCTTCTTCTTTGCACTGTAGAGATTAAGCTGGCAACGGAGGATGGCACGGTGGATTGTGTTCACTGACAATGGTTTCTGGAAGTATTCCTGAGCCCATTCTGTGATTTCCTTTACAGC
The DNA here is from genome assembly GCF_016835505.1 of Polypterus senegalus. Lineage (NCBI taxonomy): Eukaryota > Metazoa > Chordata > Cladistia > Polypteriformes > Polypteridae > Polypterus > Polypterus senegalus. The sequence goes on from NC_053160.1 coordinate 142,353,904, forward strand.
AGCATTCCTGTTTGTGGTGCAGTGTCGTTTAAGGGCCCGGAGATCACGGGCATCCAGTATGGTTTTACGGGTAAAGTACATTTTAAAGGCACTATAACACAACAGGTAAGTAGCACTAATAGCAGCTTAAATGTATTTGGATCATCTCTCGGTAGCAGATCCCTTGTGAAAGGTGCTATACGACCGCTGTGGTATAGAAATTACATTTTCTATGTGATCCTGCAAATTTCTGCCTGACAACCTTGCACTACATGCCTGAGATTTAAGAGAAAATTTTTTTCTGAGAAAGGTTAACACTGCCCTTCGGTGCTTAACAGACAGAAGGTCCAAACAATTCCTGTCCAAAACTTAACATGAAGAGGTCGGTACATCTTCTTAGATGTAAACCTGTGGTGTAGCAGGTCCACAGCACACGACAAAAGGTCCATTTTTAAATTAATAATCACCGCGCTCGTGGCTTAGCGAGGGGATGTGGTAGTGTGGCTGAAGCAGTTCTCGGAGCAATTCGCAATGTGGGTGTTTCTCAACTAAATGCACAGGTGAGAAACTGTCCACATCCGTGATTGTTCCTGGGGCCGCTGATTTGGCACAGCTGCCATGCCCTCTTGATAAACAGAAGTGCGAGTTGGATATAGGCGAAGGAAAAGAAAGGAAAGAAAGAAAGAACGAACGAGAGGTTGCAGGAGGAAAAAGCAGGAAGCAGTGGGGAGAGAGAGAAAGCCAGTGCGGGTGAGCGAGCGAAGGCTCGCATGCAGCTGTGCAGGCAGACTGGGTGTTTGACCGACACCCGGGATGTAGTAGTTGTGGTCGCTCCTGCAGAGTTCGTTTTTATGAAGGATGGGAGTGACCGAAAGTCGGATGACTCTCCGCATAAGGCTGCGGAAGGCAACGGGAGTCGGGACTTGGGACATGGTGTCCGCAGCGTGAGAGCCTTAGTTGTTGGGGAATCCCAAGTCACTGTTCGTAGAGCCTACTGGAGCCAGGGATCAGTAAGGCGACCAACCAGCAGGAAAGTGGACAGAGGGCAAGCAGCAGGTAGGGCAACTGCCCTATTGAGAAGCCCAGATGGGAGGAGTAGGGGACTTGCCGCAGGAAAGAAGACACTGGGCTTTGTTGTTTTAAAGGATTGCTTCCTGCATTATTTTAACCTCGTTGTTTTTAGATTAGTTCTATTTAATTTTAACCTCCACAATAACACTTGTTTTAATGGATTATTTATTTAATGACTTTTGAATGCACTGCACTTATTTTGAACACCTTGTTTTTGTTTTTAAATAAAAGCACTTGACACTTTTTCACCATCCCCTTACTTTGTTGTGCCTCACTGCTAAGCTCATCGGTAACATTACCGACGGTGTACGGTTCAAAGGCTCCCATGAAGACGGTTGGGAGCATGGAACGAACCCGCATAGTCACAAAACTCTAAATCTTCTTAAAAGAATTAATCACAAAAGCAACCTTGAATGTTGCAGGGTTTTAGTGACCTGAACTCACCTTAAGGGCAGTAAGTAGTCGTGCAGCGCAATTTACAAAGAGAGTCTTGCTTCGATGGTGCCGATTACACTCGTTTGCAAAAATTTCCACTCTCCCAGGAGCCAACGGGGCACTCTAAGTGTCACAAACAGTGCGAGAAGAGAGGACGATTCCCGAAACTGCAAAGCTCTCAACCCGGCAGAGCAGCCCGACATTCTGCACCTCTGAACGTCCACTTTGTTCTCATGACCCCTCGCTGCTAAAGGCGGTGTCGTCTTCACATTCTTTACAGCTCGGCGCAGTTAAAAAGTAGAAAGACGCAAAGCTGTTTTCCTCATCTCTTCTACTATCAAGTACTACCAATTAAAACAAACTTATAATGTGGCACTTTCCGCGACAGTCACATGGACGAATAACTTCCCTGTCAGAATGTGCCTGGCGGTGGACGGCTCAGCACTGGAGTCCAGAGAGGAGGCCTGGGAGATGGCAATGTGGGGCGGACTTCTATGGGATAGATCGGCATGTTTGTGTTTACTTCTTTTCAATTTCAGTAAAATAACTCACACAAATAATAACAATTCGTAAAGACGATATAAAAATGTCATCCACAAACGAAGTGATTAGTTACTGTACTATAATATATTCTCTGGTCATATGAAATTTCCATTTTGCGTGGTCATACGTAATTTCCGTTTCAAACGCAAAAAGAATTTTATATATATAGATAATGAGTCTTATACTCATACTTATATATGTACGGTTTTCAGCATTCACTATGGTAGACATAGAGTTTCGCATTGCAGTACCCAGATAATTTCTTACAAGTCCCGTTACTGGCTGAAAGAGGAGACTCAACCAATCAGAGCGGGATTTTCATTCTCTTGGGCTGTGATTGGCTGCTGCTAACGCGGTTTAATCTCGCAAGAACATCGAGCGTGGGTCCCCGACGCATCTCAGTTTTCTGCGTATCGCGTACCTTGCTTGTAGTCTGATTGTTGTGAGCAAACTTTTTGTGAAATTTTCATTTTGTTTTAAGCACTACGATGGCTCCCAAGCATCCTGCATCTTCTAATAAGGGAAAGGAAGCGTTTACCATTACGGTTTGAATGAATCAACGGTACGCTACATTATTATTATATTACTCATATCCTTAGCCCAACATCCACATATCATATGTGTTTACAAAGCGTGTTTTAATAAGTTTACATGTGTTTAAAGCGTGTGGGAGGGGTATTTTAAGGCTTAAACTATAAAAAAAATGTTTATTTATATGGTCTTTCTATATCCAGATTTTCACCTATCGCTGATGGGTCTGGAACGTAACTTCAACGATAGGCAGGGGATCACTGTACTTATAATTCATGCCTAGAATTAGATGTTGATATAGTGGTTTTAGCTGCTGCCTAAAACCTCCAGAAAACTGGGTTGAAATTCTACCCTGATCATTATCTGTAAAGGCTTTGCAAATTCTCTCACTATTTAAATGACTCATCTTCTCAAACCGGGCGGCAGTGGTGGCGCAGTGGTAGCGCTGCTGCCTCGCAGTTAGGAGACCCGGGTTGCATGTTCTCCCCATGTCTGCGTGGGTTTCCTCCGGGCGCTCCGGTTTCCTCCCACAATCCAAAGACATGCAGGTTAGGTGGATTGGTGATTCTAAATTGGCCCTAGTGTGTGCTTGGTGTGTGGGTGAGTTTGTGTGTGTCCTGCGGTGGGTTGGCACCCTGCCCAGGATTGGTTCCTGCCTTGTGCCCTGTGTTGGCTGGGATTGGCTCCAGCAGACCCCCGTGACCCTATTCGGATTCAGCGGGTTCGACGATGGATGGATGGATGGATCTTCTCAAACCAAGATTTATTAGACACTCCAAATAGTCTGAATGTGTGTGTGTGTGTATGTATACATGAATACCCCCTAAAATAAAATTGCACCTATTCCAGGTTTGGATCTAACTTTGCACACAATGCTACTGGATTGTCTCCCGCACACCTATAATGTAATAATGTGGCTTTGAAAATGGATTGAGAGCCAAAAATGAATGTTCTTCACATCATTACAAAGCTGTGTTTTGACAATCAAGAAAAAAATCTAACACTTCAAAGGCAAATAAAGAAACAACAAATATGAATGAATCATTTTTTCTCTAATAAACATTTATAACTAATGTTCTAATGCCCCAAAGATGAAGAGATATTGAGGAGACGGATCTGTTGGTTAGGATGCAACCTGTGGAATGGACCAAATAACACATATATGGATAGTGGCATCAACCACACTAACAGGATTTGGGTGGAGACTGTTGGTAATGGCAGCACAGAACAGACATCAAAGGAGAACTATCAATAGACAATACTCCAAAAAGTAGTGCTAGGATTAAATAAATAACAATCAAAAAAATAAATTATTTTTTCCCTGCTTTAGACCTAAAGGTAATGATGACTGGTGACTGATTTGATCTTACCTTTAAGGGCTGTTGTTTTCTCTTTTTCTTCCTGTCCTCCCAACTGTGCCATAGTAATCCACAAAGTGAGTAAAATATAAGGATGATGGTTATAAAGCATTGATCTTCTTCACAAATTACTTATCACAAGCTGTCCTGTATTACACACATACAAACAGGATAAAATGTGTTACTAAAGCTATGAAAAAGTCATGAAAATTTATGGAAGTTCCAGCAGTCACACATGGAAATATCAAATATATTCCTTCACGGGCAACTAAATGACACAGTTGACTGTTTAAAGAAAAATTACAAGCTAATAATATGTTGCTTTGTTCAAAACAGCATAATTACTTAATACAGTTTATAGTAAAATCGTGTTCAAAAATAAGGGTGCACTTATACTCTATGTAATGGAAATGTGAGGTATGCATTAATTGCACTGTTTGAAAATCCACTCGTTAACTACTTTTGAAGCAATCTTCGCTATTTAAAGAAAAAATAGGTCTAAATTATGCCGCTTTATTGAAAACTGCACAATTAGTTAACGCAATTTAAAATAAACCCTTATTTAAATGTAGCTGCAACTAAGCCCTACGCAATATAAATGTGACCTATATATTTGACTGTTTGAAAATCTTCCAGTTAGCTGGCCGTAATGCAGCCTTTATTATTATTAGCATTCCCTTGATGCATTTTTGACAAAGCGATTTTACTTAAATATTACGCATATTAAAAGTGTTTTTTTTTCTCGGAATACACAATACGCGCTTAAAAACAGTTAAGCCCTGCATTCACAATTCTTTAAACATTGGTTATTTAGCAATTAACGGTATTTTCTGTTCGCGTGTATAATTGTTAAATAACACAGTATAATTATCGTTATTTTTCCTCCACAGCGCATACCTTCATTATTCGTATTAAAACACTCATGACAGCAGTAGCTCTAGACGTCTGCACGGTGCCAAGTTAGGCTTTTTGAGTTTATGTTTAAATTCGTGTATGAAGAAACGGGGACAGGGTGTTTAAAAAGACTAGCAGCGCAATAAGGGCGAAATACTCGATGTTTGTAAAGTAGTGTGCAACTGAAAAACTGCACGGTATCAATCTTTTTATCGTGTATGCACAAGTTTAATCTCTTGCACATACTACCCCTCCACATTTAAAGGTTGCTACTAGCACCGTCTCCACTGAAATTCAGTGTTGTAATTGTAATTCTTTAAAAATTAAACCGCTCATTCTGGTGTATTTGACCCTGTGCATTTGAAAACTCTGGCTGTGTCTCTCTTAACTACAGTGTCCGATCGAGGCCTGAGTTTCACTTTGTATTATACTTCATTTTACTTTAAAATGTGTTGTATATTAAACAAAAATAAGTATGTCTTTTACTGCATGCTGTTCGCATAACTCACATACCATGATAACTATCGAGTGACACAAAAAATACATCCTGCATCCACAGCTTGCTCAACAATATAAATAAATAAGTGAACACATAAAGCAGGAAGCGATTTAGGACGGAAGCGGAAACGCTTGACACCATGGTAACTGCTTCCTAACAGGACTTTTTAAATAAAGTTTTCTTCATATGTTCGGTTCATTGGATGTGGTATTGTGCGAGATGGATTTATCTTTACATGATTTTTAAAAGCAAATGTGTCTGAATTCTATCAGTACGTCATTTGGATGTAAATTATTGTGCTTGATTTTGTACAAAACTAAAACTTTTCAAGTAACAGTGTTAATTGCTGAATTTTAATGTGGTTTATTGCGTCTTACGCGTTTCCAGTTAACGAGAAATCGTTTGTTCTTGTGAAGGAATTTCTTTAATTGCTGCTTTTAACGGCGCGAAACGTAAGCTCTACACGATATACTATCGCCATTCACACGTGTATGCCTTCTGGCGCAAACTCGTGAAGATAAAAGAGACCTAACGTGATTTAAGTTTCTACAATGGTATAGTTCGCCCAGAGCTTTATTTCATTTTCAGGTCCGTTGTAATGTGTGCATTGTATTTTTTTATTTGCCAGCTCAAAAAGTATGCTTAGCATGCAACGTGAATATTTATTTATTATTATGATTAACCGTTATTGAATCTATTGGTAAGAGTACTAATTATTGATCTTGCACCATTTACAAGAAAGTAGAATTGAGAGAAGCGAAGGTACGGGATGCTTTTCTAAGCCAGCGAGTGTTATACATGACCTTAACGGATGGCAGCTGGATGTCTGAAATATTACTGGGACCCAATGCAGTTTGAATGTATCGCGTCAGTTGAATCCCTTCCGGTGCTCAGCAGATTTGAGAGCGTGTCACGCTTAAGAGTGAACTTGGGTTGTCTACCTGCTTTTGGTTTGAACAGAATTCACATGTAATCAAATGCAGATTCATTTTTGAACAAATTTAAGTTAATTGGCACAAATCACTGCATATTTTTAAATACATTAAACTTCTCTGTTAAGATTACTTTGTCAATAAGTAACTGGCAGCGAGCGAATAAGCACTCATTGCAAGAACTAAAGGTGCGATTTTTATCCTTTTGTATTGATAAGCTGTAGTGTTTTATAGTAACAGTAGGGTTAGTTAGCATTTTTGCATCATTTGGTTTGTTCAGAACCTTTCTTCTCAGATTACATCCTAATTACTCAGGCTTTTTGAAGCTGGTCCCTTCATTTTTAAGGTCCAGGGCTGCTTTTACTGCAGTTGAGCTCTCACTACTTTACATGTTGCATTTTTGTTTGACATGTCAGAATACGTGATAATGCTAGCGCTACTATTATTCAGTTAGCTTAGTGAAAGAGCCTTTTGGATTTTTTTTATTTTTATCCTGCCTTATTTCTTTATATCTTATTTTGTAATTTTATGTATGTGTACTGGATCCTCATATGTCCCTATACTACTTTGTCAACATTTCTATGAAGAAGTAGTAGTAGCTTAATAGAGTACCTTTCATAGCTAGCTCTGCATTATATAGTTATCTGTTTGTTACCTATTGTTCCTAAATAACAAATTTCCTTTCTATTATAAGGTACCTTTCTAATCCATCTACCTATTATATAGTGCCATTCATAACTGTATCTGTTGTAAAAGTAGGTAGACATTTTATTATTCCCGAGGTAAAATTGTAAAACATAAGGCACAGTTACACAGATACCAGAAAATAGGCCAAGAGACAACAACTGAAAATTATCAAAATTACACAGACTTAAAATTAGTACAAAGAAGAATAATTACCTTTAACAGTATATAAAGTAATAATTCAACAGCATCCCTACAAGTAAAAATTTTAAATACTTACAGCTCTAAGAATAAAAGAGTTTTTTTAATCTGTTGCTGTTTGCCCTTTGGAGCTTAAATTTGCAGCCTGTAATTTTGGAAAAGTAACGTTGGCTAACATCTGACAAAATTTAGTTAGCCTTCTCTCTGACCTGTTTGCAATATCGCTCAGTGACAGACTGCTGCTGCAAACCAATAATTTTACTGCTAATTGTTGCAATGTTAAGATAGCTGATATTCTAAAGGCTAAGGTTGCCAAACCAACATATAAAACCAGATAATAAAAAGCAAAAAAATTGTTTTGGTTTTGTCCACTTTAAAATAATTGAGCTTCCTACGAAAGGATATCTGTGTCTGCCCATTGTTGTTGTACCTAGAAATTTGCAGTGATACATGATGTACAGTATATCACAGGGTGCTGCTTGTCAGCAGGATTGTCTTGATTGACTTCAGTTCTGCTCTCAATACCATCATCCCTCTGGAGTTCATAGAAAAGTTCCAATACTTCCCTGTGCAACTGGATTCTGGTCTTCCTGACAGAGAGATCCCAGACAGTTAGCATTGGAAACCATCTCTAGTACCATCAAACTGTGTGCTGGTGCATTCCAGGGGTATATTATCTTATAGAACAGGGATACAACGACTAGCAGACTGGTGCTACAAAGTGCAACAATCTGTTCTTCAATGTGGACAAGATGAAGAACACAAGCCTACCTCCCTCCATTAGCACTACATGCTACACGGTACCATCAGGAGTGTTCTGGCCAGCATCACTGACTGGTTTAGAAGTTGTAATGTCTCTGTCTGTAAGATCCTACAACAGACAGTGCACACTGCAAAAAATATCATTGAGACCTCTCTGCCCTCTATTAAATACTGTATATCTTTATAAAGTGTTGCATCTGGAAAGCTTATAGTACTGTGAAGGACTGCTCCTCATATGCTACAAGGGCTTTGTACTATCCCGGAGTTGTGCTGGGCAACTGAGCAGGTGGACATCTAAGCAGTCATCCAGAAGCTGGTCTGGACTACTACCTGTATTGGAGACCATGCATCCAGCTGGGAGCTGGAGGATGTCCTGTCCCAGGCAGTGTACTAAAGGTGTCTGGAGAAGAAAAATAGGCCAGTCCTTAGACGTCCAGGCCACTTGGGAGAACCAGGGGCCTTCAGTTATGTTCCAACCAGATGAATGGATGCTTGTCCCTTTAAGTTGGTGACTGCATTCTTCCCAAGTTGTTAGATATGACCCAAAGCCACTGCCCGGTAATTTGGTCATTACCTCAGAAGTGGTCTTGCGCTACCTTTTAAAAATTACCTCTTGTCCTCAGCCAGGTGAGTTTGGAGCTGGAAATGGAACACTGACAAGGACTTACCTACAGCAAGGGAATATTCAAGAGTCAAGGTGGGATTAAAAATAGCTTCATATAAGGCAGGTATAATCTGATTGAGGCTAATTTTGTTACGTATTGTGCTTCCCCATTTCTATTTCTTCATTGGTTTCTATACTGCCCAACCTCAATATATCTGCTTCATGTTTGGACTTTGTTGGTGTCCATGTTTTCTTTTGGGTTTTGGACCCATTCAGGAATGCTCCTTGCAGTTCACACCCTATAAACCTTCGAAGTAGTATGTACCTTGTTTTACAATTTTTATTCCTCAATCTTGTAATTTAATAGTTCCTCTTGACACTTTATGTGTATATTTTGTTTTGTGTACTTCCAAGATCCTAATGTTGTTTAGTGTGTATTTCTTATTTCAATGTTAAGCAATTAATCAACTGTAACCAATTTTATATAGTGTGTATTATTGTTAGTGTCATTTTGAATGTAGCCATGAGGTTCTGTGTTAAATAAGAGGAAGAATATGTATTATGGTGCATTATGAATCACCAAGTTCGTCATGGATTGTCCTACTCTCACACACCTTAAATTTAACACACTTAAAACAACATCCTCATATGTACTGATTATAAGTGATGACTGCACAGCCAATCACTCCACATAGGGAGTCATTAGTTTTGGCCTGAGTGATCCACATGTGAGTGTCAGGATATGCCATAGATGTGAAAAAAACACTGACACACCTTGGTCCTTGAACATAAACTAGACATTGGAGGTGGACATACTTTATTTAACATCACTTACTTAAACAATGTGAAACTCATTTCAATGGTGCACACTATAGGAGACCTCAGCAGCTAAATGTGTGGGGAGTAAAAGTGTCTAATTCCCCCACCAAGTGCCATGTATGTTGTTTATTAATTCAATAATTCAAAATGTTCAGAAAATAAATATTTAAAGAAATAAAATATTTATTAAAATAGGATAATAGCAGTAAAAAGCAATAACAGCAGTAAATCATATAAATGATCCTTTATGCCAAATGGCCTATGTGGGGTTCCATACCCTGTGATGTTACACACAGACAACTAGTTAACTACTCTGGTGATGGACAGCCTGTCCCAAAAGTTTTAATCATAAGCATCTTATCTTGTCAAGAATGTTTATTCATACAATATCCAGTTTCCTTGGGGAAATGCATACTCCGATCTGGTGTTATAGACTAAGCAGTTATTGTAACCTAAAATTATATTATGAATTATACACTAAGATAAAATAAGAGAACATTTCTGTACTCTTAAGGAGTATCAAAGCATTGAAATGATGTCTCATGCTGTTACTCACAGGGTCTCACAAAACTACTCTTTGAGTAAAGTTCCAGAGTTTAAATACAGTACATCATAGTTTGTACATAGCTTACAATAAAACCCAATCAGCTGTGGCATTCCAAGCAAATGCTACTCCAAAACTAAGCTAAATTTTATGGTACCGCCTCCAGAACACCTTCACAGAAAAACTGAACACTAACATTTGGAAATGCAAATATTTCATATCCTGCAGTGGTCTGGCACCCTGCCTGGGGTTTGTCTCCTGCCATGCACCCTGTGTTGGCTGGGATTGGCTCCAGCAGACCCCCGTGACCCTGTAGTTAGGATATAGCGGGTTGGATAATGGATGGATGGAAATATTTCATATAATCTATAATAAATTCATAGTAGTTAACAAATTATATTACATTATGTTTAAAGTTTAGATGTGTATTTTTTTCTGCTCATGTCACACTGTAAATTTATCATCATTCAAGTCTAATGAGTCCTTCAACTTGGAAGCATAGAGTAGGAAAACAAGCATTTACAAAAGCTATCAATAAACACCTATTCCTTCCCCAACATGATGCAATAAATCCTAGCAGCATCCAACATCATAGCATCATACACTGCTAATTGTTAATTTGGTTTTGAGCAGGCACAAAAATTAGAAAAATGTTTTACATTATTATTTAAATGAAAGAAAAACTGCTACACTTTTTATATATATAATCTTTTTAACATTTGTCAAACTCTAAACAATAATGTTTACTAGGCAATTGCATTATATATACTGAAGAACAGTTATCTCTTAAATGTATGTTAATTAAAAGTAATCATATTCGCTGTATAAATGCTTTGGGTGGGTGAGAGTAAAATAAATAAAACTGACTTGTACCTTGTCACTAAGTAGGATGCAGTAAGCTGAATATTCTCAGACTTGATTCAAGGTGGCAAAGCATGGAGACTTTCTTGGCATCATTTAATACATGGGCAGGAAGAAACCCTTGATAGTGTACCAGTCCATCACAGAGTCCACTCATGGGCATACATCTGTATTTAAATGGGGCCAATTTCAAATCAGCAGTCAAGCTACCATACATGTCATTGGGGATGCTATAGGAAACATACCTGTGTGATGTGAAAAATTTTGAATAAAATAGATCTTCTGTATTATTATACTTATTCTATTCCAATTTTACTCTAGTTTTTTTGTGAGCTGGAAAATAATTTAGCATCATAAAATATGTTTTATAAAATATAAATTTAACTATGTATTTTGAGGAATCACATTTAAAAGCAACATACTGTTTGTTTGTTTCAAAACTGCTGTCTTTCTTTTACATGACACCTTTACTGCTAATGTCTAGCTTATGCCTCATTAATGAGGATTTCAGGTTCATGCTCAGTGGGGTTTCTTTTTTTACAATATTTTCTTTTCCACTTAATCGTCATTCATGTTGAACCTTTTATCATAGCAGTTTGAAGGACAGTCACTAAAATATATGGTGACGACATTGTGCAGTTTTATGTAGATTTCATAAAAATATGTGAAACCCTGCTGAGTTTCAGTTCAGCAAGACTACATAGAAATGTTTATGTGACCTACAATTAGTATTATTTGTTAATAGCCAGCCATATGGTCAAAGTCAATATAGTATGCTTCATTTCACTTCATTCTCCATCTACTTGACCTGGAGAGGGTCATTGTGGCAACAAGGCAATCAAAACAGAGCAAGAGACCCTATCCCTATCAATAGTCTATATGTGCTTCTAAAATAATACCATTCATTATCAGGCCAGCAAGGAGATATGATTTCTTTTTCATGTCTTGGGTCTGTCCTTACGTCTTCTGCCAATGGGCGTTGAAGAACTCAGTGGCACTATATTCCCATTTCAATTGATTGTAATTCAATATAATTTCACTATTCTTATACAGTCATGTGCTGTTTTTACAGCCAATTAAGTTTAGGCCATTCATACTTATGTCACAGGAAAACAATAGGGTAATAATGTTCGGCAAATTGCCAAAACTAAACTCTATAGGCCACAACAGCCTTATGTCTTTTATTTTTCACATACTTGTAGCAGTATTGCTAGCTACATAATGATGCACTCTGCACAGAAGCAGTGAGAGAAGTGGTGGTGGAGCTGCAGAGGTAGCAGTCATCTGGCTGACTTCTTTCCTCTACTAATGCTGTAACCAATAAATGACCATGAGCTAGTAATAGGTAAAAACAAATATCATTGCACTTATTGAGTTCTACACTTTGGAACACTGATTGGACATGCCACACAGCATTTTTTTGAAGTTGTACTTTACATACAGTAGCTGGCACATCTTTTTTGTTTCCGATCTGTGCAGATAGGTTCACATTTTTTTTTCCAACAAGAAGATAGAAATGGCTTGTAAATTGTAATAACTCTTTTGTTATTATTATTACTATTATTATTAATTTCACAGAGTATCATATGTTTTCTGACACTTGAAGGGTTTGTTCTGATCAGTGCTGCTCCACATTGCTAATTCTTATGAATTCGGTCTACTCCACTTTCCTTTACATGGACCTGGCATGTGCTACTCCTTACCTTTGACACACACGAGACCCACAGAGCCTTAGTTGCAATGACCTGTACTCTTTATGATTGACAAGCATCCAATCTGACTTACAGCCAAATGGTTAGTTCCAAATGACTATATATACAGTAGAGTCACATTATATATATAGTGTAATGAAAAGTGTTTAGTGACAGTCCTATTGGTGCAGGATCATAAAACCATGAAATGAAGCAACAATACAGTACATAGTAGATATTGTAAAATAACACAGCAGACACTAATTGCTCCACATTGTAATGGCAGTAAACATTGAGATTATAAATAAAGTCATAATCCCTTCTGACTATCTTTTGTGTTTTTCATCTGCTTTATTTGCACATTAAGGACCTTATTTCAACCCAGGGATCACATTACACATTATATCTGTTTATTTGTCTGTTTGATCGTATGTCAATCATACAAAAATTACTAAATCAGTTTTCAAAAAATTTGCCTGTGGTTTGCTACTTGTGAGGCTTAAAATATAGGCTTTATGATGTTTCAAACATAATATGCAAAACTGTACATTATTCCAAAATGGCTGAGTTGGTATTAAGGAAATTCTGCATCTTTAATAAAGCTGAGCCAATTTAAAATACAAATTACATCGTGCTTCAAAAATCTAATCAGGAAGCATGATTGTTTGTAATGGGAAGAGGACGGAGTAAAAATGTATTACTCCAAATTGGCTGTTGATACAACTTAAAATGTAGAATTTAAAGCATTTCAAAAGTTCCATCGAATAACTGATATGTAAGAGTGGGATGTAAGACCAAAACCGTGTTTCCCCTAAAACAGTTTTACTGATGGTAATGAATTTTGCATGTTGGTTTGGTTTGACACTACTTATATTAAAGGCTACATTTCACTTCAATTATTTAACGGAAATGACAGCACTGGTGGACGAGGCTATGGTGTTTTGGGGAACCAACACAATAAATGTTTATTGCTTAAAAGCAGCTATTATAACAGCAATTATTTAACAAGCCATATAATTTATTAATGTGGGATTAAAGTGTATTTGTGAAATCAAAGTAAATCATGACATACATGGAAATAGTGTTTATGGTTCCAACTCGGCAAGTCTAATCAAACACCAAAAAGAAAAAATTCTTAACTCATAATATCAGAGAAACTGATAATTATCAGAGAGGTAATATAGAGACAGCCAGTAATAACTAAAGGGTCAACATTTTTAAAAAGTGCATATATGTATGTGTATGTTTATATACTGCTCAAACAAATTAAAGGAACACTTTTTAATCAGAGTATAGCATCAAGTCAATGAAATTTCTGGGATATTGATTTGATCAGTTAAGTATCAGAGGTGGGTGTTAATCAGTTTCAACTGCTTTGGTGTTAATGAAATTAACAGCAGGTGCACTAAAGGGGCAATAATAAGACAACCCACAAAACAAAACTGGTTTAACAGGTGGAGGCCAGTGACTTTTTTCCCTCCTCATCTTTTTTGACTGTTTTTTCACTAGTTTTGCGTTTGGTTATGGTAAGTGTCACTACTGGTAGTATGAGGCGATACCTGGACCCAACAGAGGTTGCACAGGTAGTCCAACTTCTCCAGGATGGCACATTAATATGTGCCATTGCCAGAAGGTTTGCTGTGTCTCCCAGCACAGCCTCAAGGGCATGGATGAGATTTCAGAAGACAGGCAGTTATTCTAAGAGAGCTGGACAGGGTGGTAGAAGGTCCTTAACTCATCAGCAGTACCAGTATCTGCTCCTTTGGGCAAGAAGGAACAGGATGAGAACTGCCAGAGCCCTACAAAATTACCTCCAGCAGGCCACTGGTGTGAATGTGTCTGACCAAACAATCAGAAACAGAATTCATGAGGGTGGCCTGAGGGCCCAACGTCCACTAGTGGGCCCTGTGCTCACTGCCCTGTACTGTGGAGCTCAATTGCCATTTACCATAGAATCCCAGAATTGGCAGGTTCACCACTGGCACCCTGTGCTTTTCACAGATGAGAGCAGGTTCACCTTGAGCACATGTGACAGACGTGAAAGATTCTGGAGAAGCAGTGGAGGATGTTATGCTGCCTATAACATCATTCAGCATGACCAGTTTGGTGGTAGGTCAGTGATGGTCTGGGGAGGAATATCCATGGAGAAACGTATTGACCTCTACAGGCTAGAAAACGGCACCTTGACTGCCATTAGGTTTTGGGATGAAATCCTTGGACCCATTGCAAAAAGTCTAAAGTAGGTCGTAACAATATATATATATATATATATATATATATATATATATATATATATATAAGTGCCAAAGGTTTGGGGAATCCCCATTATACTGTCACACAGGAAAAAAAAGGAAATGACGTCTTTACAGATAGAGTTCAAAAATGGAACTCACATAAAACAAAAGGAAGGTAGTATATATAGGTGGGTCTGCAGGAAGTGAGGTTATGAAGAGGTGTGATCTTGAGGCTTGAAACTGGAAGTGATGTGTAGGAAGATGCGTGTCCTTGAGGGTTGTAACTGGAAGTGATGTTATTGGGTGGTTTCTTCAGTTCCTCCAGGAGAGAGGAGAGAAGAGTTAGAGGGCATCGCTAACCCCCGGTTAGATTTAATCGACAGATTAATCAGTATTGCACATACTTACATAATAGACTCCTAGTCACTGGTCAAGCAGATCACCGTGTATTGCATGTGAGCTACCAGCTGGTGCAGGAGTAGAAAATTGTGCCAGTCTATTGGTGTGGCATTGAATTCTACAGAGATTGTAGAGGGGCAAACATTTTCCTACTGAATTGTACAAAGTGTCAGATGCTGGAAAGTGCTTTGTTTAGGCTTTTCTGTAAGAAGTGTTGCTTATGGCTAGGCATTGCCCCACTGGTAAATAAGAGCCGATTTAACCATCCAGTCTATGATCTGTGATTTACAACAGCGTAATTGTCATATACTAGACCAAGATGCACCTAGTACGTATACTCTCCACTGTGTATCTGTAGAAGTTAATAAAGATCTAGATTGGCATATTCAGTTTATTAAACCTTCTTAACAAATGCTATTGACCCTTCTTTACAAGGTAGGTGGTGTTGAGAGACGATAAAAATTAAAGGTTCTCAAGCTCTCCATTCAGCCCCATTAATCAGAATAGATGTATGACTTCCTACAAGCCCACATACAGCTATTATAATTAGTTTTACTGTCATTGAGAGACAAGTTGTTATTCTTGTACCCATCAGTGAGAGGCTTAACTGCTTCCCCATAGATTTTCACAACATTGTTAGTAATCAGATTCATTTTGTCAACTCATGACTAATGTCAGAGTTTTTGGTATGTTTGGTAGCACAGTCATGTGTAAACAGAAAGAAAAGTTCCTAGGTGAAATTCTCAAATATATGCTGCATTTTCCCAGGGGAATGGTAATATCTATACTTTTTCCAAAGGAAAGCAATGAGCTGATGAGAAAGGTTTTTGGGTGAAGTTCTCAAATAAGTTTTGGCTATGTCATGGGAACTATCAGTATCTGTTAAATTTTCAGGTATTAGCCAAGGCTACTAGTAGTTATAGCTCAAACATAAAACTATTTCTTAACACAGTACACTTTCCCAAAGCAGTCACATTTTACTTTTTTGTGTTTTATTGCTTTTAAATCAGTCATAACAGATTTTCAGTAACCATGTATTGAAAATATGTCTTGTTGTAAACCATAGATAAGGCAGGTGAAATTTGTCTTCTTTTCTTTTCTCTTTAACCAAACCTGAAAGCATTAATTCCACATGTTTGAATATTCACCATGTCTTGGGCAGGTTGGTAGTATTTCAGTCCATCAGCTAAGCATGGATTATGGTCATATCCAGCTTGTTTCCTAAAAAAATTATTTTTAGTGATGTTATGTCACCTTGCTTTGTAATTATTTTCAGTCTACCAAAGATTCCTTCTTTCTTCTAAATTTGCATACCTAAAATGATTGAAGAGTACAGTACATACATAGTAGAAATAGAACTATTTATAGAACATACTATGTCTATATATAAGATATTGCTGTTCATGCTACCTGCTTATTGGTATTGAAGGGACAATGATATAATAGAAGATTATAAATAATTGAGCTATGGTGTCACTGTATAATGTATTGCATCATTTGCCACATAAATGTGTCCTCCATGTTTGTGCCTTAACAGTTACTTATGCACCCCTACTCATCACTTTTACAAAGTAAGAGCACCTGATTTCTTTATGGTAGATATTAACATGTATTGTGTAACTTTTGTTGTTTGTTTTAAGTTAATTAAAAGCATTAGATATTATATAGTTTTCAAATATTGTGTATTAATGCCTTTTAATATAGTTGCAAGATAAGAAATGAAAATATAGTGCACAGAATTAGCTTAAAGACACCGTAACTTTAATACTGTAATATCAATTCAATTAGCACTTATGTCAAATATAAAGAACAAAAATTCCAAGGACGTATTGTTAAAATGTCAAATTAGTAATAATTGTTTCATGGAGATGTTGGCTAATGCAGGAAGCATGGGAAATGTTTAAAGAAAAATGCAAAAGCATTCTAGGAACATAACCAGCATCGGAATGAACATAATGTATAGGAAGATAGGAAAAAGAATATAAGGAGCAGAAAAACACAATTGTGAACTTCAAATAAATTACTTTAATATATAAAATGTATATGTATGAAAAGAAATTTAAAGGGTGTAGAAAGGAAATTTTGGATTATAAGATTTCTGTCTTCCTTACCTGAAATTCTCATAATACAATTTACAATACTATCCAGCATTAGGAATTTAACATTTCATTCAAATGCTGATGACACTAAACTGTATTTATATGAAAGTACTTTACAATAAACAATAAATACAGCTATGAAAGGCACAATATCATAGATAGGAAAGGTGACATTTAGAAAATATAGGTAATGAAAGACAAGATATAATGCAGAGAAAGATTGAAATGGAAGATGTTATGATACAACATAGCAATGGTGACAAAGTAGTATGAGTAGAGATTTAATAAAGAAACATGAAAAATCAAAAGATTAACAGCAATTAAATCATATTCTTTTGTGTACAGCAAATATTATTATGGACAGAAGTTAAAAAAAAGAAAAACACACTGAGCATCCAAAGACAAAGAAAGAAGGTATATGTAAGTGCAGTACAGCCATGAAATGGAATTTATTAAATATGAGTAGTGAACACAGACTTCAAACTGTAATACATAATGAATAATACAACCTTGTGCTCTGGTCATGGAAAAATTAAAAGACTCCATAACAAGTTGGATATTTATGTCACTTTTAAAGAAAAGTAAAAATACATGATTTTAGACTGAATGATAAAATGCTATGTTTGAAGTGTACAGTAGGACTTTAGACAAAGAAAATAAAAAAAGCATAATATTTGTCCAAGCAAGCAGAACTTAAAACATTTACACACCTGTGACACAACAAATATGTCTTCTCTATAGTTTCTGAAAATTGAATTCCCTAAATAATGGATATTCTTTTAAGACAGCCTTTTACATAGTATTTATTCTTGCATCTCCAAAAGAAGTGATTATGCTGAGCAAATTCCTCAGTCTAATATTGTTATGCTAAAGCCACTGTTAAAAGTTGTTTTTTTGGTTTACTTAACCCTGCTGAAGTTGTTTCAAAAACCTCATAATTGTTTCTGTTAACATACCTATACATACATATGGCAATATCTGAAACAGCACTGATATACTATATTGGAAATAAGTGGTAATGAAATTTGAGTTTTCCCTACCATTCATCATGCCATGTATAGCTATGTGGTGAAACTGCATCATGAAGTTGTATTAGTCACACAAATGAAATTTAATCTCAGGTAGATATTATTGCCTATAGTGTATTGTTGCTGTGAATCCTTGCAAATATATTACACTGCATCAACCATCTGGATTACTCTTGCTAATCTATTTTATTTAGTTCAATATAGAAGTTGTAATTGCTCTCAGTATTATCCTGCATTAACCATTTACTTTAAATAGTTTTTCTTTGTTTAGCTTATACACACAGAAATAAAATAATTTACCTTTTAGATAACATTTAAACCGATGAAATATAGGCTTTTGGGTCAGGTATTTTGTTGCAGACTTTTCCTTTGATAAGCAAATGTGGAAACTATGAAAACTGATAACTAAACTGTAGAAATATTTTAGTATATTCTGAACGCACAGCTTTAGAAGTAGCCCTATTAATTGTGAAACTGAATAAAATATTGCTATACAATAAAAGTATGGTTAAAGTAACATTTTTATCATGCTTCCATTTTATAGAATGCTTTCCTTTTGAAAACTCATCTCATTTACATAGTCATTCATTTGTGTTATAGAGTTTACATTATACAGGTGACATTTTCAGAGTAATAGAAAATTTTATTTCCTATTGAGCTCTTGATTGTATTTTGTACAACAATGTTTAGATTGGAAAATATATAAAAACAAGGTCTACATAGGAGAATTTAATTTTCAACCTTACTCCTTCATGTAAGGCTTAGTACTGTCATAATTGTCTGACATTGACATCAGGACCTTGGACAAGTACAGATTACCCAGAAGAAATTCTCTTAGTCATGTGATTTCTTAACAAGAGACACCATTAGTATTCAGATGATATATGTGACTAGAACACACCTGCAGCCTGTTGCTGCCTGAGATACTAATCGAAGTGACCGAACACTACTTGAAGCCATAGTTTCACATCTTCCATCTTCTCTAGTGCTTCTCATGCCCCCTTTCTTGATCCTTGTATTTGTTTCTCACTGATCACTTTCCTTAGTTCTCTGAAATTTAGGTTTGTTTAAATTATTAAATTTTAACTGTTAAGACTCCTCCTCTTATCTTGTGTCCAGTTTCAGATCCAGTCTTGTTGTTTATACAGCTAATAATGTTAAAATGCCCGCAAAGTATCCAATGATAAACAGACAGTCTCTCTAGGGTAATGCAGATTAATTTATGTCTTGGCATTGCTATTCATTTGCCAATAATTTATAAGGAAATTTCAAAAGATTACACATATTCCATGAGAATGTTTACTTAGTTAACCTTAGCATGTATAATTTGTAAAAAAAAGTAATGGGAACAACCTCTAAATGCATTACACAAAGTGGTGGGGGTCTGTCAATATTCAATTTTGGTTTAAGTGGTAGGGTTACCTTTGGAGATTCCATATCCAAAACAAGGAGGGTAATTGAGTGAAGATGCAATACAGCAGTTTTTACTTCTGAATACCAGCTTCATTTTTATTAACTGTGTGGAGAATAGGGCAATATTTCTACAAAGCTACAAGTAAAGGCTGGTGTGCTGCTTTCACCAGGCTTCAAGTCTGTGTTTTAATTGTTAACTCAAAATCAGATAATAATAGATAAGAACCTTTTAGCCTGTAAATTATTATTTACATTTTACATAGTAGGTCCATCCATCCATCCTCTTCCGCTTATCCTGGATAAGCCTTTTAGCCTGTACATAGTAGGTTTGTTTGCTTATTTTTTTATAAAATAGACTGATTGGTTTCCTAGAACAGACTGGTGTTCCATCCAGGGTGACTTCTAACCATTTGGTCGATGTTCTATCTCTCCAATAAACCTGAACTGGATAAGCAAAATACCTTTGCAGCTAATTCATGCTGTTCAGTTAGTAAAGATCTGATTGTGATCTGATCTGAGAGGCAGCTTCTCATGTTCATCGTTTCACATTCTTTTTTCCTATACTTTGCTATGTGCTCCTGTATGGAGTATGGGTGTGAGTAAGAGTTTACTTGTTGACTGTTTTAGTCTGTTTCTGTTTAGTTAGCCATCTCAGGTGGGGTTGCCTGGGTGGACCAGTGAAGGAAGGGGTGTTTTTGTTTTAGTTCTTACTTAGCTCAAAACATCAATTGTTCTTGGTTTCCATTTACTGTACTCCTTTTTTATTTTAATGAAAAAATGTTTACGGGAGGCATGGCGTCGCAGTGGGTAGTGTTGCTGCCTCGCAGTTAGGAGACCCAGGATCACTTCCCGGGTCCTCCCTGCGTGGAGTGTGCATGTTCTCCCTGTGTCTGCGTGTGTTTCCTCCAGGTGCTCTGGTTTCCTCCCACAGCCCAAAGACATGCAGGTTAGGTGCATTGGTGATAGTGTGTGCTTGGTGTGTGTGTGTGTGCGCCCTGCGGTGGGCTGGCACCCTGCCCGGGGTTTGTTTCTTGCCTTACGCCCTGTGTTGGCTGGGATTGGCTCCAGCAGACACCCATGACTCTGTAGTTAGGATATAGTGGGTTGGATAATGGATGGATGGATGGAAAAATGATTACAAAGAACAGTCTGAATTAGCATAAGCCACCCCCATGGTGTTCATAAGAAATATAATAAATTACTTCATGAGGTAGAAATACATAATAAACAAGATTCGTTGCATCAGATATTTGAAATATTAAAATGTGTGATTCAGTTTAAATTTTAAAGTCTAAATATTCTAAATTGTAACAGAAATTTGTAATTTTTCAACCTCTGATAAAAGTCAATAGAGGAGTAGTTCCCTAGTAAAGGATCAAAAATCAAAAATAATATATTCATAATTACTAAGTGAAAAACTATGGGGGAAAGGGCTTTGTCAGCTTCTGCATCTCATCTGTGGAATTCTTTACATAATTACATTAAGGAGTCACCTTCAATTGAACTGTTTAAAACTTGATTGAAGAGGCATTTCTGTTCTCTAGCTTTATGTGACCTTCAGTGATACTGATGTTTCCCTCCAATTGGTCATTTGTGTCTTTCAATTTACTACTGGCTATATTGTGTTTTATTGTATTTTATTCTATTTGTTAATTATGTTTATTGTATGTTGTAATGTTAAGCACTTTTGCTACAGCATTACTGATGTTTTAAATGAGCTCTATAAATAAATTGACATTGACACTGACCTTGAAATAGTCTAAAACGATACCCCACATGATTATGTTTGAGGTTTGTCATTTTTAATCTTGTGGGAGTGACTTTTAGAGGGCTATGACCACAGGTAAAGAATCAAATATTAAAAATTATTTGTGATCATCACACCACACGTTATAGATCCATATTTGTTTAAGTTTTATTGAACAGAAGTAACTTTAATCCCTCATATCCCAATAGGGAGTGAACCCCCAGAGTTGGTTGATGAAATATGCAGTACTTCAAGTCTCTCTCTTTTTTTTTTTTTTACTGAAAACAACTATTGCTTTACTCTTTGTCATAAGGGAGTAATTTCCTGCACAAAATATAGTTAAAAAATGTCCTAAAATTAGAGCTTTTTAATCCTAGAAGGCTAAACGTAGGGGGGAAATCAAAAAAGCTGAACGTCTTGCATAACTAGACGTGAAGATGAGTCGAGCGGTGTATCATATGTATGAGTTTTCTCATACCAGTAAGACAGATGCCGCAGGACAAAAAAAAAAAACAACAAAATTATTTAAAAGTGTTCCTAAGTACCTGTAATTTAAATGGGCACAAAAACAGAGCTTTACAAGAATAAGTATTTTAGGCAGTTTCAGTATTAAAAGTGTTTTAAGCTTCTCCATCACAGTTTATTAATGCAACAATATCTGTTAAGGACAGGATGTAGGTAGATAGAATGGTGTATACCATTTTTAGAAGAATTGGTTTCCACCTGCCTATTGTGAACTAGCTCTACTCTTCCAGATTGAAACATAAAGCCATTAAGGTATTCTATGACCCTTGACACCTTACCCACCCTATGTTCTTTTTCTGTTTGCCAGGTAAACAGGGTAGCTGAATCAATGCCAGGACTATCAGATTTTATTAAATTACCTATCCAGCAGCTGTGAGATGCATGAACTTAATATATTGATGTTAAGACTCTTTTATTATAATTTAATGAGTATTTTTAAAGTGTGATTTTGTTAAATTAATTGTTTGGCAGCTATTTGGTAATGTTGGTTACTGTTGTCTGTATGTTTTATGTCTCTATTTTTTATTTTTATTAACTTTAGCAACCCAGAATGCACATAGCGGACATTGCCTTGGCAATAAGATAAAGAAAATATTTAATCTTATTTTCTACAGCTATTTTTTCTGATGCAGGTCACAATGCAGACTTTCATGATAAATAGAAGTAAATGCCATTGTAGTAATTTGTAGAATGTATAAAACATCATTATTTGGGAGATTTCTTAATTTATTATTTGTTAAACTCACCTAATCCAATCAAGGATCACAAGGAGCATCATTAGGCACAAGAACGGAAACTAATCTGGACAAGATGCTAGTCCATTATAGGGAATACTCATGTTATTCCTACAAATAATTAATTTAAAGTTGGCAATTAATTGAAGATGCACATTTTGTAAGGTGAGATGAAAACCAGGGCTTTGGGAGAAAACTTATACAGACATGGGGGAAATGTGCAAACTCTACACAGATAGTGCCCAAGCAGCTATTCAAACCTAGAACTCTGCAGTTTTTGTTCAGCAGCAGTAACTACAAGAGAATAGTAACTCATAAGATTCACATTTTGATTAAAGTGTTTTAAAATGTCTGTATTTTTTGTAATATTTTTTCATTTTTTCTAAAATATTTACAGTATCTAAATATGAAAAGATTTTTTAATTAAAACATGAAGCACACAATAAACAAGAATGTTTAATGTGAAAAGTAAGTAATTTTCAGAATTTACTCTACACTCAATTCAGACAGAAGAGGAAGTGAGTGAATAAGTGACAACCTTTATTGTTACATGGTGGCTTTGTATACTGAGTACAATTCTATTACCCATTATTAAAATAGAGATTTTGTAAGATTGCTTATTATATTTTGACCAATTTTGCCACACTAGAGCAGAATGCTTAACCTGCACCTTTGTGTTTTAAATGTTAGTGCTTTAAGCACCCATCTTCATTGCTGGACAAATGCAGACCTACAGTAAGGTCCATAAATATTTGGACAGAGACAGAGGCTTTTTTCTAATTTTGGTTCTGTACATTACCACAATGAATTTTAAATGAAACAACTCAGATGCAGTTGAAGTGCAGACTTTCAGCTTTAATTCAGTGGGTTGAACAAAAAGATTGTATAAAAATGTAAGGCAACTAAAGCATTTTCTAACACAATCCCTTTATTTCAGGGGATCAAAAGTAATTGGACAAATTAAATAACTGGAAATAAAATGTTCATTTCTAATACTTGGTTGAAACCCCTTTGCTGGCAATGACAGCCTGAAGTCTTGAACTCATGGATATCACCAGATGCTGGGTTTCCTCCTTTTTCCTCCTTTTTAATGCTCTGCCAGTCCTTTACATGCAGCGGCTTTCAGTTGCTGTTTGTTTGTGAGCCTTTCTGTCCGAAGTTTAGTCTTTAACAAGTGAAATGCGTGCTCAATTGGGTTAAGATCACGTGACTGACTTGGCCATTCAAGAATTTTCCACTTCTTTGTTTAAATAAACTCCTGGGTTGCTTTGGCTGTATGTTTTGAGTCATTGTCCATCTGTATCATGAAACGCCGCCCAATCAATTTGACTGCATTTAGCTGGATTTGAGCAGACAGTATGTCTCTGAACACCTCAGAATTCATTCGGCTGCTTCTGTTCTGTATCACATTATCAATAAACACTAGTATCCCAGTGCCAATGGCAGCCATGCACACCCAAGCCATCACACTGCCTCCACCATGTTTTACAGATGATGTGGTATACTTTGGATAATGAGCTGTTCCACGCCTTCTCCATACTTTTTTCTTGCCATCATTCTGGTAGAGGTTGATCTTGGTTTCATCTGTCCAGAGAATGTTTTTCCAGAACTGTGCTGGCTTTTTTAGATGTTCTTTAGCAAAGTCCAATCTAGCCTTTCTATTCTTGAGGCTTATGAGTGGCTTGCACCTTGCAGTGCACCCTCTGTGTTTACTTTCATGCAGTCTTCTCTTTATGGTAGACTTGGATATCGATACACCTAACCTCTGGAGAGTGTTGTTCACTTGGTTGGCTGTTGTGAAGGGGTTTCTCTTCACCATGGAAATGATTCTGCGATCATCCACCACTGTTGTCTTCCGTGGATGTCCAGGTCTTTTTGCGTTGCTGAGTTCACCAGTGCTTGCTTTCTTTCTCAGGATGTACCAAACTGTAGATTTTACCACTCGTAATATTGTAGCAATTTCTTGGATGGGTTTTTTCTGTTTTCGCAGCTTAAGGATGGCTTCTTTCACCTGCATGGAGAGCTCCTTTGACCGCATGTTGTCTGTTCACAGCAAAATCTTCCACATGCAAGCACCACACCTCAAATCAACTCCAGGCCTTTTATCTGCTTAATTGATAATGACATAACGATGGACTTGCCCTCAACTGCCCATGAAATAGCCTTTGAGTCAACTGTCCAATTACTTTTGAGCCCCTGAAATGAAGGGATTGTGTTAAAAAAATGCTTTAGTTGCCTCACATTTTTATGCAATCGTTTTGTTCACCCCACTGAATTAAAGATGAAAGTCTGCACTTCAACTGCATCTGAGTTGTTTCATTTAAAATTCATTTTGGTAATGTACGGAACAAAAATTAGAATAAAGTTGTCTCTGTCCAAATATTTATGGACCTAACTGTATGTTCAGTGAGAAAAATTATATTGTACCAGTGCAACTGGACATGTAAACGTCAAAATCTCCACTTGCTGCAGGGACATCGAACTGTTGGCCGTAAGTCTGCATCCCTATTACTTGTCCAGAGAGTTTGCACACGTCATTGTTGCTATTGTTTACATCCCTCCTCGGGCGGATGTGGAGATAGTGGGTGATATCATCCATTCCGCTGTTGCTAAACTACAAACGCAGCACCCTGAGGCGCTTGTGCTAATCGCTGGAGACTTTAACCAAGTGACGCTGGACAAAACATTACCTGCCTTCTCCCAGTATGTGGATTGTAACACCTGGGGAAATAGGACTATTGACCTACTGTATGCAAATGTTAAAGATGCATACAGCGCCACCCCTCTGCCTGCACTTGGGAAAGAAGATCATAACCTGGTTCTGCTTCAGCCTCACTACAAACCAAGAGTGAGGACGCTACCTACAACCACATGCTCATTCAGGAAGTGGTCCCCTGAGGCAGAGCAGGCTCTGAGAGACTGCTTTGGAACTATGGACTGGGATATACTGCAGGGATCATATAGTGAGAACATTGAGGAGGTTGTTGACTGCACTACTGACTACATCAGCTTCTGCATGGACATTGTAGTTCCAGTAAGAACAGTACACTGCTATGCTAACAACAAGCCATGGATTACAAGTGACATCAAGGGCCTTTTGAACCAGAAGAAAAGGGCTTTTAAAGGCGGTGATCAGCATGAGCTCAAGTGCGTGCAGAAGGAATTCCGAATTCAGCTCAGGGTAGCGAAGGAGCAGTACAGGAGAAAGCTGGAGCAGAAGTTGCAGAATAACAGCATGAAGGAAGTGTGGGATGGGATAAAGATCATCACTGTCTGCAGCTCGAAAGCAGGGTGCCACCATCAAAAGAGACATGGAGAGAGCAAACCAGATGAACAACTTCTTTAACAGGTTTGATCACCCTAACCCACTCTCACCTCGGAGTACTGCATCCTCCACCCATCCTTCTGCTGATACCAGCATAGGAGAGAGTTTCCACCCACCCACAATTACAGCAGCCCAGGTAAGCAGAGAGCTGAGGAGACTTTGTGCCAGCAAAGCAGTGGGTCCAGATGGAGTATCGCCACGACTGCTGAAGGCCTGTGCGTTTGAACTGGGGAGTCCTCTACAACATATCTTCAACCTGAGCCAGAAACAAGGGAGAGTCCCGAGGCATGGGAAAACATCTTGCATCACCCCGATCCCAAAAGTATCATGTCCTAGTGAGCTGAATGACTTCTGGCCTGTTGCTCTGACGTCAAATGTGATGAAGACCATGGAGCGGCTGCTGCTTCACCACCTGAGGCCACAGGTCTGCCACGCCTTCGACCCTCTGCAGTTCGCATACCAGGAGAAGGTCGGAAGCGGAGGATGCCATCATCTATATGCTACACCAATCCCTCTCCCACTTGGACAGAGGCAGTGGTACTGTAAGAATTATGTTTCTGGACTTCTCTAGTGCCTTCAACACCATCCAACCTCTGCTCCTTAGGGAAAAGCTGACAGAGATGGGAGTAGATTCATACCTGGTGGCATGGATCGTAGACTATCTTACAGACAGACCTCAGTATGTGTGTCTTGGGAACTGCAGGTCTGACATTGTGGTTAGCAACACAGGAGCGCCACAGGGGACTTTACTTTCTCCGGTCCTGTTCAGCCTATATACATCGGACTTCCAATACAACTCGGAGTCCTGCCACTTGCAAAAGTTTGCTGACGACACTGCCATCGTGGGCTGCATCAGGAGTGGGCAGGAGGATGAGTATAGGAACCTAATCAATGACTTTGTTAAATGGTGCGACCTCAAACCACCTACAACTGAACACCAGCAAAACAATGGAGCTGGTGGTGGATTTTAGGAGGCCCAGGCCCCTCATGGACCCTGTGATCATCAGAGGTGACTGTGTGCAGAGGATGCAGACCTATAAATACCTGGGAGTGCAGCAGAATGATAAATTGGACTGGAATGCCAATACTGATGCTCTGTGCAAGAGAGGACATAGCCAGCTATACTACCTTAGAAGGCTGGCGTCTTTAAACATCTGCAATAAGATTCTGCAGATATTCTACCAGACGGTTGTGGTGAGTGCCCTCTTCTACGTGGTGGTGTGCTGGGGAGGCAGCATAAAGAAGAGGGACACCTCACGCCTGGACAAACTGGTGAGGAAGGCAGGCTCTATTGTAGGCGCGGAGCTGGACAGTTTCACATCCATGGCAGAGTGACGGGTGCTGAGCAGGCTCATGTCAATCATGGAGAATCCCCTGCATTCACTGAACAGTATCACCACCAGACAGAGAAGCAGCTTCAGTGACAGACTGCTGTCACCTTCCTGCTCCACTGACAGACTGAGGAGATCGTTCCTCCCCCACACTATGCGACTCTTCAGTTCCACCTGGGGGAGGGGGGGTATAAACGTTAACATTATACAAAGTTATTGTCTGTTATACCTGCATTTTTATCACTCTTTAACATTGTTTTTATCAGTATGCCGCTGTTGGAGTATGTGAATTTCCCCTTGGGATTAATAAAGTATCTATCTATCTATCTATCTATCTATCTATCTATCTATCTATCTATCTATCTATCTATCTATCTATCTATCTATCTATCTATTACATTGAAAGTGGAATCTAAAGTAGTAAAACAGAAGAGAAAAGAGCATGTATGGTTAAACAGCAATTGCTCTTAGCATGTACTAGGATGTTAAAGAATTAAGAACATTTACCCTTTGCCAAACTGGCCAAAAAACAAATATTGCATGTTATAGCTCAAAGTCTAGAAGTGCACTACCTCCATTTTTCCATGCCCTAATTAAAATATAGCACATTTTCACAGCAAATGTGTAGCTCAAAGTATGTTACTAGTAGTTAAAGAAAACACTGCAATTACAAATGGAAACTTACTGTATTTAAGACAGTTTCCACTTGCAGATTAATAAAGTACACCAAATACCAAAATATAAATAAATACATTTACAAAAGTAGTAAATAAAAATAATTGAATGTTACAGCACATAAGCCTGAATGGTCATAACTGTTAAGTCTGAAGCTTTAGTGAGATGCCTAGGGAGGAGAGGAAAATAAAAACTCCATCCAGTTAAATTTCTAGGGATCCAAAGCATAAGAGAAAGTGATTGAATGAATTTCTTATGACAATGCTCAATTACTGTAGGCACATTTAGTGTCAGCTATTGGTAGTTTCTTTAGGAAGTGTTTAAAAATGAAATGTATAAAGACTTATTGACAAATGAACCTTCACAGTTTTGTTGCATTACTTAAAGCATAGATGATTTTATGCATAGAAAGTTGGGTCTCCGTGAATCAATAAGCAGGTCTGTCTACAGCAGATATGTACATTTATTTGTTTGGCTTAGGCCTTTATCCAAGGCAACTTACAACTTTTATGATGCAATTGCTTACATTTCTTTTTTTTCCAATTGGAACACAGGCAGGTCAAGTGACTTGTTCAAGATCACACAGCTTCAGTAGCCTGATTTGAACTGAAAACCTCATGGTTGGAGGTCCAAAATCTTAACCACTGCCCCACACAGCCTGCTAAGTAAGTAAGGTGCAGCTTCACATATGGGCTGGGAATTCCATTTGTGGTGTCCTTGTTCAAGGAATGAAAATGAAAAAAAACCTATGACCAGACACTAGAGCATCGATCAGGAAATACAGTTTCACAGTCAGAACACTGAGCCTCATTGTAGCACCACCGTACTTATGGTAGCATGATCCTTTGCTTTCTTCATCCTGGTTATAAATATCATAAAAATAGTTTATTCCCAAAATCAGAAAAGAAATATATAATATATAACAAATTATATACATTACATGTTTATATAATATCCATTTGAAATATTAACATTTTTTCTTTAAATGTCTAAATATGAATATGCTTGGCATCAACAGTACAGAGTAACAGGGAGTGTGGAAGAGAGATGAAAAAGAGAGTGCAGGCAGAGTAGAGTGGGTGTATAATATTGTAATTATTAATTTGTCACAAATGAGAACCAGCAAGAGTGAATGTGTGCAAGATGGTAGTGAGACCAACTATGTTACATGGGCTGGAGATGGTGGCACTAACCCAAAAACAGGAGACAGAGCTGGAGGTGGCAGATTTAAAGATGCTAAGATTTGCATTGGGTGTGACGAGGATGCATAGGATTAGAAATGAGTACATTAGAGGGTCAGCTCAGGTTGGATAGTTGGGGATCAAAGGATTGAACTGCAATGCATGAGTAAAAGAAGAAGGCCTAAGAGACGGTTTATGGATGTAGTGAGAGAGGACATGAAGGTAGTGTGTGTAATGAAGCAAGATGTAGAGGACAGGAAGGTATGGAAAAAGATGATCCACTTTGGTGACCCGTAACAGGAGCAGCCGAAAGAAGAAGAAGAAGAAGAAGAAGAAGAAGAAGGTTACAATTCTAATCATTTTGCATCTGAGAAATTTAACACATAGCCATGATTTATACTGTACTAAGATCTTTGTTTTAAATGATTTATCATTGAAATATTGAAACAAACAAAACATACTTAGATCATGTAACATATGTCGTGTTTCAGTTAATGCATGTTAAGGCAGTTCTTCCTGGCAAACATATTGTTTTATTCTAGTGACACAGATAGACGCGCTCCTGAGTGACCACATTAAAGCTGTCTGTTAGAGAAAGAGCTAAATTGTGTTTCACCTGCCTAAATGTACAGTATGTAATTTATAAAATTTCACTAACCTCAGATAACAGGGTACAATGTGCCTGCTCTGCTTTCCAACGTCTTAAAGTAATAAAAAATGTAAAAAATATACTGGCTAATGGTGTGATGGAATGGAAGAACCATGTGGTTGAAATCCTTTGCTCTTATGTTTTACTAATTTCTGACTTTATTTTGCCTTCAAATGACAACTGACACCAAACAATGAACAAAGAACATGTGGTCACCCCAATCCGGTGATACTATAACAATTTATGAGTACAAAGTATAAAATGTGGGTATAGTACTAGTTTAGTGTGATTCTTGACTGTAAATCTTGGGAACTTTCAATAGAAAATGGCAGGGAAATACGGGATGATAATGTGACGGTCCCAGGAGGTTCACAGAAGGACTTAGAGGGTTGGAGTCAAAAATGCATGCAAACACACATTCACACTTCACCCACCTCTACAGATTCATGTGCCAGAACAATCGATGCTGTTTCAGTAAAGTCTTGGAGAGTATATGTCTCAAGTTATTATCTCACTAACCCTGTGAAGAACCCTCCATATCCTCCCAAAGCATGCTCACACAATTTAAACAAACAAGAGCTTTTAGAAACCTACATTCATTCTGTCGTTGCTGATGAGCATGACAGCTAGAAGTTAACATGGAAACTGGGCTAAATTAAATTTACCAGTGTTTGCATTCGCATATCTCATTTCTTTTTGTGCTTTGACTTGTGTAAAACATTTTAAACTACTTGTGTGTATGCAGCAAGCAGTAACACATTCAATGTCCTTAGCCATTTACATACATGTATACCAACTGTGGCATTATTGTTTGACATTGCTCTTATAAAGTATCATTGGAAAAATAATAATGTTTACAAAAATGGAGCAGAAAACAAACAAAATTATTATGATGGGATAGTATAAATCATTTGTAATTAATTTGTGCGATGACATGCTAGAATATAATCTCATATAATTTCATTTTTTGGCTGTTTCCATTTGTCTTTATGACACAATTTTGTAATCATCACCATTTTGTGATGGATTTTCCATGTTGGCATGTATGGCAACATATCCCGCCTGTATAAAAGGATAGCATGCAATTCCGTCCATCCCAGCTCTTATATTCACAAACTATGATTAGAGTTAGTTAGGGCTCAATAAAAAAACAAGGTTGTGTGAGAATTTTTGCTTCTTTATTATGATTTCATTTTTTGGTTTTGGTGTTTCTGACCGGGCGGCACGGTGGCGCAGTGGTAGCGCTGCTGCCTCGCACTTAGGAGACCCGGGTTCATTTCCCGGGTCCTCCCTGCATGGAGTTTGCAAGGTCTGCGTGGGTTTCCTCTGGGCGCTCCAGTTGCCTCCCACAGTCCAAAGACATGCAGGTTAGGTGGATTGGCAATTCTAAATTGGCCTTTGTGTGTGTCCTGTGGTTGGTTGGCACCCTGCCCAGGATTGGTTCCTGTCTTGTGCCCTGTGTTGGCTGGTATTGGCTCCAGCAGACCCCCGTGACCCTGTGTTTGGATTCAGCGGGTTGTAAAATGGATGGATGGATGTTTCTGACCATATGACATATAGTTATCTTTGCGTTCTTATACCTTTCTGCTTAATGAGTCAGATTTTCCCTTTTTCTATTTACTTCTCCTGGTCATTTTCCTCTTGCCAATTCCTTTAGGATACCATTTCTCTCAAGTTATTCATAACATCACCAAGTAGACTGAACTTATCCAGTGAAGGACTGACATCCCATTAAGGGCTGGATCCTTCCTTGAACTTGATCTTTCTTGGATGATCTTTTTCCCACAATCAAACCCTTCATCCCATGACTCTGATCTTGATTACTTGGGCTTCATATTAGAAATGATGGTTATATATATTTAACGTTTTTTGCCTGTTACAGCTGTTACAGTTTGCATTTGAATTCCATTGGCAAACCTTTCAATGCTTTTAAGCATGCTTGTAAATAAGTTACAGTTTTAGTGAATTGTTTTATTTTAGTTAAATAGAAAAGTTAATCACAGCAATTGGCATAGTAATCAGTCTTCTGAGTGCCCAATTTTTTACATTTCTTTTACACATAAAATTCTGTAATTTTTGTAAAACAATTTGTCTTCAAGTTTCAGCAATACATCTGAATTTACTTTTCCAAAAATTTGCTTATTATCTCATGAAGATGTTTAAATATCGACATACTATAATGTAGCATCATACCCTTAACAGGCTCAGATAAAAGACACTACAGGACTAAGAAATAATTGCAAGAACAGTTTACTCTTACATTTCCAACTCCTCTGTTCAGGGAACCACCCTTTTACTTCCTTCTAATGTCAATGATTTCCCTGAGGGCACTCCTCCATGCCATTCTCCACCTTCCCAGTTAGTCTCAACAATGCCTCAGCCACCAGGCTTCACCACAGCTGGGATGCTACAATATTTTAAATAAATATAATGAAGTGCTTCATCTTTTAGACATACATAGGAACCTGCAATTACATTTTTTTGTTTGCATTTTGGAGAACTGGTGGTTAAGAAGTCAGTATTGCTAGGTTCAAATCTAGCCCATTTAACTGTACTTGTGTAGTATGACCATTTTACCAATGAGGCTAGGCTAATTGGTGACTCTGTGTTGCCCCTGATTGAGTGTGCCATATTATGAATGTTGGTCTTATCCAGATTTAATTCCTGCCTTATACGTAAAGAAAAGTAAATTTTATTTTTACCAATGCAACTAAAATTGCGTCATTAAATAGCAGAGGTGATATATCCAGTATGGATTAACTAGAGGAATATGAAAATTCCATACAGATGGTGTTAAAACACAGGATCCCAGAGCTAGTGGAAGTTGCATCAGTTAAACCTTGGTTGAAGGTCACTCATTTTCTAATTCTGATTATCAGTACTTTTGATACTGACATTTCTTTCTTTTTGCTCTGAAGAGTGAAGTCAATCTTTGAAGTCTCAAAAGCTTTCACCTATTGGCCCAAAAATGTTGCAACAGGTGTGAAGACTAAAACTAGCCTAACTTACAGAGTTCTGTTTCTCTTGCAAAAAAAAAAAATCAATAGAGATGATCAGAAAATAAATGATTTATTAAGATTTCAAAGGCACTAACACAGGAATACAAGTGTGGAATGAGGAGTAAAGAATGTTCTTAAGATGGAATAGAGAAGAAATAAGATTCAGTCAATCATTTATGAAACCTCAACTCCAAGAGACTGCCTAAATATCCAAAGTTACAGATTTAACTGAAAGAGGAAGTCTCATAATCTAAAGTGCAACTGAAAGACAATTGGCCTTATTCATTTATCTGTCCATCAAATGTCTGATCACCTTTACAAAAACTATAAGGTATCAGGTGCAGGGCAGGAACTAGCCATGGAGAAGTTACAAATCTATTACAGGGCAGTTTTTTTTTTGTTTGTTTTTTTTTTGTGAGTGAACTGCATTATTGGAAAAAAAATCCATTCTTTATCTATCTTACCTGTCCAGGGAGTGTGAGAATTGCAAAGCCACAGGGAATGTCACTTCAACATGGTATAAAAGGCTGCATTAAAAAGCTACAACACATCTTAACATAAAGGGTTTCAGCACAGTATAGTAGGCTTCAACTTGGCAGCAAACATAACATATGTCAATGTTTGGAACTTTGCTTTTAAATATACCCGCCTTTCAAAAAAGTACATTGATGTTCTCATTGAGGTCAGGATGGTCTGCACAAGTCGGTTCATAAAAGTGCAGTTTGCACCACTTTGGACAGACTATCCAAACATGAATTGAATTGATGAGACCATCCATACTTAAACAGAATGTTGGCCAAGGACTGAGAATTACTCATCCAGTTTTAGACTGCAAATTATTTGGATGATATCCTTAGAAAGGAAAAAAACTAGAATATGAGAATGACCTGACATGGCAAAGTTAAAGCACTAATAAGCCATGAAATTAAATTATTGGCAACAATTGTTTTCTAATTAAGCAATTGGTTTGGAGCAAAAACCTGCAGCCACTGCTCCACTGTTCATCCTGTTATGTTGTGCATCTTCCCTAGTGTTATGCTATATGGCTTTCAATCCTGGCTCAGTTGTCTTTTTGTATATAGTTTTTATTGCCTTCTCAATATCATTTTGTAAATTTTGTGTTTAGCATGTGATTTTATTTATCTTTTATTACAGTATAATGTAATTATGTACTAATTACTTCTTTGGTTTCAAATTTGATTTTGTGGGTGTTTAAGACACACAATTTTGAATTTTTAAATGTCACTGTTTAGTGGCTGCAAATGATGTGTTATGTCAACATGTCCCACCTGTATAAGAATGTAGTATGCTATACTCTATGTCTCAGCTTTTAGATTCACAGGCTATGGTTAGAGTTAGATAGGGGTCAATAAAAAGTTTGTGCAAGAACTTATACAGTACTTCATTTTTATGATTATCATGTTTGAATCTTTGCTTTCAAATTTATCCCTCCTTCATAAAAGTGCATTGGTATTCCCTTATGTACTTTATTCTGTTTATGACGCTGCAACTACGGGACCACCCCCCAGGAGTTATATAATAACCAGTTTGTTTTTAGTTTTCTGTCTATGCTTCTTTTGTATGTCTTTTCTGTTTGATTTAAATTATCTGTCTTATGTTTATTATATATATTTATTAGATTTATGTGTGTTTTGTGTCTAATACAATATGATTTCCCTTTGTTGTGGTGAAGGTCTAATCTGTGATAGGATCATGAAAGCAGAGGAAATGCCAGATCTAGATTAGGCTCTGTGGGTACCGGTGACCCTGACAGTCGAGGATTAGAGGAGCAATAGAATAGAATATGAAAAGGGGGTTTTACAAAAGGCATAGGTGAATGGGGGGGAAGTTGTTTCTGTTGATGAGTGAGTGAGTAGATCAGTCACTGAGTTAGTTAACTTTGCATTATGTATTTATAGATTCATTTCTCTGGATTTCTAACTTCTGATCTGTTGATCTGTTCTTGACCACTCTCTTTTCATTCTGTATTGGGACTTTGCTTTGCTTTTTGGATTTCTCTTTAGGCATATCCTTTATACCTTTTGAGTTTTTGTAAGAATTTTGGAATTACAGAGGTTTGTGAAAATAAATCTCTTATTTTTATAAAGATTCCTCATCTGCCTGAGGTTTTCAGTGACCCATTTCTTCTAAGGGCATTTGCTATTGTATTTTGGGACTTACAGTTTTATGCCCAGTTTCCCATTTAGAGAGCCTGTTCCACATACAGCCAGCAGGTCTCCCCTGGGAACTGACTATGTGAAGGGAGCCTCTGCTGGGTGCATCAGTTAGGATTCTGGATTGCTCACCAGCCAATGTAGAGGTCTCTGTGAAGAATGTAGAGGAGTACTTCCCGCATCATAGCACCAGGCCTATATAAGCCTGAAGAAGCCCCGGGTAAGTGCTAAGAAATTACTGTTCCATTTAGGTGAGTCCACTAGCTGACTGGCGAGGTGCTACATTCACTATTTGTACAGAGTAGTGTATATATAAAAACATATCCTGTTTTTGCTAAGATAAAAAAAAATTGCCAACATAAAAAGGCAATTTGCAGCAGTGTTCTGTTTTCCTAACATAACTGGAGACATTTACTGAACTCATACTGCAATAATGTTACATAGCAAGAATGAAGCTGCTATCTGTAAGAAGTAACATTCCATTAACATAAAAGTCATCTTGTATGTTGAGAAGAGACTGGCAAATGTGGCTGTGTGGCCTGGGCCAACCCATGATTTATTACTTTGAAGAAAAGTAGCTTTGGCAGATGTGATGATACTGTACATGGTGGTGGCCTGTTGGTAAGGTAACTAGCCGAAGTCTTAGTTTTTCATATGACCCTGGCTGTTAATTTTCACAGCAATCATATCATTACATGTTTCAGGTGATAGTGGCTAACCATTCAGACACTGGCACCTTATGCCTTTTCCCCAACACCCAGAATGCAGAGGACAAGCACTACAAACTATGCTCCCTCTGAAAGGCACAGCTTCATGCCTGCATAGCAATTTTAATGATCCCTTGCAGTACTTTTGAACTGCTGAGCAGGTGATATCATCTCACTTCACGTGGGACAAAGCTTGTAGACTTTTTCATTGCTTAGAGATATTCAGTGTTTCACAGGGTATCCATTGATTATAGATTGTGTGTCATTTCCTTTTTCCTGTCAATGCTTAGTCCTCCTTCCCTCCCCTACCCTTATCACTGAATCATCAATTGTATGTTGTTGCTTGGCATCACTCTAAACTTTATTGGGCACTGCCCAGACTCTGTAAGAATAATTCCATTTTGAATCTGCACATGATTTTTGCATCAAATTTTGTGTCTACATATTTTCAAGCTTAAATCCAAGCAAAATTTTATAAAAGAGACACCCTGGTATGGCGTTTTCCTCAAAAGGTCTTGGATGTTGGAATTTCAGATTAGGGATACCCAAGCTATATTAGCGTATCTGACCATTTCTGCTTTTAATTTGATGTAGAAAATCTAGTAACTAGAACTAAAGAGAAGCATATTATTGAAAAACGTTATTTTGATGCATCTGCAGCATTTAAGTTTGCTAATATTCTAAATAATCATTCCAAATATAGTGCTTTTCCTAATATAGCATGTATTGTAACCAGTAAGGTAGAAAATTTAAAAGCTAAGGTAAGAGTTGCAACTGACACTGTGGTCCCTAAAAAAAATTAAGAAGTCCTCCGGCGCTAAAATACCATTGAAGACTGAAGGAGCATCGGAACTTAAGAAAAACTGCCGCAGAGCTGAGCAGAGTGTAAATGTAGGAAAACTAAATTAACAGTCCAGTTTGAAATATTAATGGCACATATAACTGAATATAACAAAGCAGTAGGCCTTTTTCTCTAAAATTATAAATAACAATGCTAGGAATCCAAGAGTTTTATTTACAGCTATTGTCTTCTAAATGCAGCTCATTCAACAGAATGGCTGCTGAACACTTTTAGAAAAACCTGTGGGGCTTCAAAAGTATTTTTAAACACAATAAAATTATGATAGATGTAATATAATGTATCCCTCCAAAATTAATCTTGTTGAACCTCAACATTCTCTTTTTCGGCATAAAAAATTCCTTCAATCAAATACTTTTACCTGAACTTCTTAGAATAAATTCTCAACTAAAACCCTTCCAACAGGGTTTTACAAAGAAGTCTCAGATATATTTGGCATACTTAACTTATTGTTTGATATGGGCGTCTTCCCAAATTGCCAAAATACTGTAGTTGGTAAACCTATGCTCAAGAAAAATAATCTTGACTCTCTGTCTTTAACAACTTACTTCTAGCCTACAATTTTAAGTAAAAGTCTAGAAAAAGAAGCTTTTCAGCAGAAATGGCTACTTGGAAAAAAAAAATCTATTTTTGATAAATTTCAATCAGGTTTTAGAACAAATCATAATACAGAAACTGCACTGGTTAAGAACATAAGAAATTTGACAAACAAGAGGTTACCATTCAGAGCACCAAGCCAGTTTGTTTAGCTAATAGCTAAGATGTCATAATATCTTATCTAGATTCTTCTTAAAGGTTGTAAAGGTACATGTCTCGGTAGTTTATTCCAGAGTTTCACAACTCTTTGCATAAAGAAATGCTTCCTAGCTTCACTGTTAAATGCACTTCCCCTTAATTTCCACTGATGTCCCTGAGTACATGATTGATCCTTTAGCTGAAATAATGTTGCTGGATCTACTTTACCAGTGCTTTTGAAGATTTTACATACCTGGTTTAGGTCCCTACGCAGTTGCCTCTGCTTGAGATTAAAGAGACTTAATTCTCTGAAACTGTCGGAACAGGACATGTTTTTAAGTCCTGGGGTGCACTTGCTTGCTCTCCTCTGCACAGCTTCAGGTGCTGCTGTGTCTTTCTTGGTTACCAGAACTTCACACAATACTCCAGATGTGGTCTTACTGGTGCATTACATAGTTTGAGCATAACATCCCTTGGCTTAAATTCAGCAGTTTTTATGATTAAACATTTTATTTACCTTTTAATTGCCGTTGTACATTGCTTAGTGATGAAAATGTTGTGTCAACATATACCCCTAAATCCTTTTCAGAGGTTGCTTACTCTATGACAGTGTCTCCCATCTTATATGTATAATTGATATTCCTTTTACCCAAATGTAGCACTTTACACTTTTCTACATTAAATTGCATTTTCCAGATACTCGTCCAGTTCTGAAGATTGTCCAGCTCTTTCTGAGTTATTTTTGCTGCCTACTCTGTGTTTGCAATCCCTCCAATTTTCATCTGCAAATTTCACAAGTTTACTAACTTTACCAGAATCGATGTCATTAATATAATGTAAATTAATATAAATCAGAAAAAGTAATGGTCAAATGGTCCTCTGAGGGACTCCAGTGATGATCTTGCTCCATGAAGAGCAATCTCCTCTCATCTGTACTTTTTCTTCCTGCCAGTATCCAACCAGAGATCCAGTTTTTTAGATTACCTCTGATGCCTACAGCTTCTGGCTAATATAGCAAATTACAGGATAATTGCAGGGTAATGTGGACACAACCAACATATCTCTTCTCATTGTCTTAGGCCTGAGCACAGCATTTGACTCCATAGACCAAAATAATCTTATAAATTGCCTTAGACAATGGGTAGGTCTCTCTGAGAGTGTCTTAAACTGGTTTCAGTTTTATTTAACAGGTGGAAAATTCTTTGTTAACTGTGGTGAGTGTACTTCATAGGTCCATGATATTGTGTATGGTGTACCACAATGATCTATTCTAGGTCCTTTGCTTTTTTCACTCTACATGCTATAATTAATTCAGATTATCTCAAAGCACAATGTGATCTACCACAGCTATGCAGATGACAAACGACTTAACTTATATATAGCACCTGATGACCCTGTTGCTCTGGGCTGTCTGGTCCAATGTCTTACTGGTATTTTTGAATGGATGATTAGTAATTTGCCTTGCACCCTGTGTTGGCAGGGATTGGCTCCAGCAGACCCCCGTGACCCTGTGTTAGGATATAGCGGGTTGGATAATGGATGTATGGATGATTAGTAATTTTCTCATGCTAAATAAGAAAAAAAAAACAGCAATCTTAGAGGTTGGCAAAAATAAAAATATTGAAAGTCTTAGAAATAAACTTGATCCCTTAGCATTAAAAGTCCTGGCAGAGGTGGAGAACTTAGATGTAGTAATAGAGTCTGACCTAAATTTAAACTGCACATTAGTCAGATTACTTGGGCTGCATTTTTCCATTTACAGAACATTGCAAAAGTTAGACCTCTCATAAGACTGCAAGAAGCTAAGAAATTAATTCACTATTTTGTTTTTAGTAGACTAGATTACTGTAATCTACACCTAACTGCAATACCTAAGAAAGACACTGATTTGTTGTTTTTTCCAGTGTTTTTTTTTCTGTACTTCCAGCTATCTGCCTTTGTCATTGGATTCATTTTTAGAGACTTATAATATAATACCAAATATAACAGTTCTGTTTTCCTACTAGTTATACAGTATATCTATATTATGTAAGCCCATGCTTGTTTATTTTTTGTTACTTATTAATTCTTTTATTTCTTATTAATTTATTTTTCTTTTCATGTAACTATTTTGTTTGACCTTTTGTAAAACACTTTCAGCAGCATGCTGTGTATGAAACTGTGTTATTTAAATAAATGTTGTTGTACCTGTAGATAAGGCAACTTTTGTATAAAACACCAAGAGTTTAACAGATTTGTCTAGTTGCACAAGAGCCAAGAAGGTACCAAACCCTCATCAAGATGACAGAGAAATAGCTTACTTAGTTCTTGTTTATCAATTTTATTATTCCAGCAAAACAAAATCCCATTTACAGCATATCACTTCATACACACACTAATGCTTTCAGTAAGAAAATCTGTATTTCACCTCTAGGTATATGTTTTTCTCCAAGAGCACTCTAAAGATGAATCCAGTTGTTTCACAAGCACATTATGGATGGCTACCAGAAATTAACATATGGTGAATAGTGAAACAGAATATGCAGGTTGGTTTATTTAAAATTGATTGGTACTCATGTACAAACAGGAACTGGTTAGCAATATGGCTAATTAAGGCTAATTAATAAGGCTAAGTGTTAAAAAGGTGAAAATTACAGCAACCACAAAAACATAAACACAAAACATATAAGATATAAAGACTAGAATATCAATGTGTTGGAAAAGCTTAATTATGTAGGATCCTAGAAAGAAATGGAACTGAAGAACACTGCCAAACATCTAAGTAAGCCACATGCAGAAACTAGTAATAATAGCTAAGAATACTACACCCATGTTCTAGTTCTGAAACAAATCCCTGGTGAGACATTAGAATACAAGTCACAAACATTGAACATATCTCTATGAAAAGAACGATCCTCAAGAAAACAGTGGCATAAATGGAAATATTACAATGAACAGCAGCCATACCACATACTACATGCACTTCAGAATAGGTCATCCACCTGAAGCTAAGCATGTTCGTGCCCAGCCAGTACTTGAATGAGAGACCATCTAGGAATAGCTTGGGTTGATTCTGGAAGAGGTATTGGTGAGGCCAGCAGGGGGTGTTTACCCTGTGATCTGAATGTGGATCTTAATGCCCCAATTCAGTGATGGGATCACTGAGCTGTAAACATGGCAATTATCCTTCAGATGAGATGTAAAATTGAGGTCCTGACTCTCTGTAATCATAAAAGATCCCTAAGCGTTGTTCATAAAGAGTAGGGTGTATCACAGTGTTCAGGCTAAATTGCCCTACATGGCCTAGTCATTCTGCCCCCCTTAATTATCTCCTGTCTCAAAATGGCTAGCTATCTCTGTCATCACTTCACTACCTAAAGCTAATATGTGGTGAGCATACTAGTTTAAAAATGGCTGCCGTCATTCTGATGGAATCTACTGTATACATTAGTGGGGGTTGAAGTGGCTCTCATCTCACTAAAGTGCTTTGAGTAGTGAGAAACGTGCTATACTGTATACTGTAAATGTAAAGAATTATTATTATTATTCAGGTTGGTCTAATGTGAATATGGCCAGTGGTGAAATGGCTTCCCGTCCATTATTGGCTATTGCTTTGTGTCTGTTGCTGCTGGGATATCTGCTCCCTTCAGCCCTGAACTTGATGAAGCAGGGTTAGTAAATGAAAGAATAAAGCATGTATTGCTAACAACACAAGGCTTTCTGCCTTTCCAACTTGTACCTGTCATGAGAAATAGATTGTGACTTTTAGTTTCAATGAGTGTGAAGACATCACTTGCTAAGCAGCACATTTCAGATGTGAGGAAGAAGAAGACTTAATTCCAATCAGAATTATCACGTTAAGAACAGAGAGGTAATTTTCCACTGTTTTAGACACTGACAGTCATCTTTTCAAAGACTTTCTTAGTTAAAAAGAATACAAGGTCAGTATAAGGTCACTTCGGCAGAAGTGAAGTGTGGAAAAACAGTGTACATAATTAGCTATCTTGGAAGCGGATGTGAGAATCCAGAAAAGAGAGAGCGAGGGAGCCTATTGCCCTGAAAGTGACAGTTATGTCAGAAGCTACAAGGTCATCACGATGACGGCTACAGAAATGAGATTACTGACGGCTGGACAGCTAATTTTCCATTTAGATGCCACATGTGTCTGACCTTAAAGAGACAGGAAGACCATTCAAAAAGCTGTACGGTTCAGAAGCTGTTCAGTGTGGAACATACATACTAAGTAATTGTACTATGTTTTACACATTGCAACATTTTACAGTATATAAAAAAAATTCAAAGATTATGTTCAATAATATATTTGTAATATTTTTACTGAATTCCAAAATGCAATATATTTATGCATAATAAGAGAAGACTGCTTCCATGCTGCCCTCTGCCTTTTATGACCCAGCTTTTACAAAAAATATTTTATTTTGTATGTTTGGCATACAGCTAAACATTGGTAGCCCATTCCAGTACAAAATAAGTACAACCGTAGATATTTTATTCATTGTTGCAGATCTATTTTTCTGGGTCATTTTAATATCATCAGCAAAAACAAAGTACAAAGTAAAATACAGTCCTGGACAGAGCATTAAAAAGCACACACACAAAGAAATACACACGGTAGACCAGTAAGACTAACAGAATATTTTTCTCTGTAATTGAAACTCCAATACAATCTGCCAAGTATACTTACCTACACAAAAGGACTGAATATGCCTTTCTAACTGTGATGTTATAAGCGCAACATCACTCTCAACACATATTTAAAAAAGAGCATCATCAAATTGATCGTATTATTATTATTTAAGCAATTACTGACAGCAGTAAATCCATAAGCAGGCCAAGATTACTCATCTAAAATAATACAAGTTTTGACTCGGATACTTTTTCTGTCCTCGTTCTCTGCATTTTTCTTGTTTAATTAATATTTGTCCTCAGTCTTTTACATTTAAATATGAGTTAGCAGTACAAATATACAATACATTTGCTGCTTTTTTTTTGCATTTTTAATGCATAGCATTATAGAATGGATTAATACCCAATTTTTCAGCCAATAATAAAAACATTGCCATGAAGATATATAATCTACCAGCTCCAATTTCACCTTTAATATAATAGGTTTGTTCTTCATTTACTTTCTCATCATCACCTTGACACACAAACAATATTTATATTTATTGTGTATGATGGTGACTATCAGCTATCAGTGCCCATGACTGTTCCCTCATTCAGTTTACTATCTGAGTTTCCTGACTATTTTGATATAAATGTATGAGAGTGTGTATTTACTGTGACCAATAAAGGTCATATGGAAAATTTAAATACAGTAAAATATAAACCACACATTCTCCCACCCATGCTAGGTCTTTTTACTAAATGAAAATACGTATTTATTTGGGCACATTGATAACAAAAAGTTTGTGTGTTCTGTGATTTGTTAGTTATTCCCGAAATATCCAGGCTTTCCTTTATATAAAGATTTGCCTAGACTAAATCTTATTCATGAACTTTTGTTCCTTCTTGGAACAAGACTATTATAAGTCTTGTTTCTCACTATTTCTGTCAACCTTCTTTTGTTTTTCTGGATTAAAGCTGACCTAGCTGGTAGCCTTGGGAAGAAGTTTGAAAACTCTTTGAATGAACTAAAAATCTTTCATGTGTCCCACTACAGTGTTCTTTATGCTTTAGGTGCTATAAAAGAATTGATAATAGAAAATAAATGGCAAAGTATGGCACTTCTGTGTACTGGTGTGGCGGAAGTGCTGCCCTTGCACCCGGAAGCACTCCGGGTGTCGCTGGAAGGATCTTCCTCCACCTTCCCAGGTGTGGCAGAAGTGTTGATCTCCCAGGCTCCACAACACTCGGGGCGCCCCTTGGCGGTTGCCATGGACTCTATTGGGCTTGCACCTCCTTGCTCCTTCCCTGTGGCCCCCTCAACATCCAGGGCGGTTGCCCCGTCGTGGCCCGGGGGACGTATAGACCACCTCCCGGTCCTTCCAGGCGTCCCAGCTGGGTCTGACCCCCAGCCTCCTGTGACACAATCTATCTATCTATCTATCTATCTATCTATCTATCTATCTATCTATCTATCTATCTATCTATCTATCTATCTATCTATCTATCTATCTATCTATCGTGCCTTTCACATTTTTTTATTATATTGTACCTTTCATATCTATCTATCTATCTATCTTTCTGGTCATTTTACATGTGCTTGTTGTCCTCATCATAGTGCCAGTGCACATCTTGGCTTGTCCAGTACCAGACCCATAGGACAAATCCAGGCTAAAATTTATAATACCCTTTCCATGATGCTGGACAATCTGATGCCATCTTTCCAGTTTCTACCATGCTCTAAAACTTCAGTCCATGATTTCCATCCTTATCCTTCCCACAACCTTTCCTACAGATGTGGAAAGGAACAGGTGCACCTGCCAAACAAATTTTATACTACACTTGTCGCTAAATTGCCATATCCTCTGCCATCTTGCCCAGTTCCCCATTCTGACAATTCCCACAACATAATGTCTGCACCACCACCTCCGTAATCTTCCAGTAACGTGACTTCTGTTTGTCCTAGAACACATCAATAACATAAGTCCCATCCAAATCTTATTCTGCCTCTGCTAATAGAGTGCCCAGTCCTTTGCCATTTCCACTGTATTCTATAAATTCACATCAGCCCACTAAATTTTCTCATGTCTTGCATTCCAGTGTATCATTTACATTTACCCCACCCACAGAGCCATTCCCACTCTAATTTTATTCTACACTGGCTGCCAGTCTGCCCAGTCCTATGTAGGTTTGCCAGGCTTTCCTTATCTGGGCACATATTCACATCATAAGATCCACAGACTCCCACATGTTAAAACATAAAATGCTCCCCAAACCTGTCTTGTACTATAATTTAATTCTTATTCTACCCTTGCGATCAGGATACCTATATTTCCTTGAACATAAATTTTGCCCTCCTTTCCTTCAGGCCTGAAATTTTTCAGTTACGTTCTGTTTAAATTAAGTAATTTCATCAAGTCTACCAAACAATTAGCTGCATACTATTGTCTAAAGCAGTGTTTACCAACATTTTTTTCTGTCTGTGATGTACTTAACTGGCGAATGGAAGTGGTGGTTGACCATGCAACCAATATGCTGCTGCAGGTGCTGTAGGTTTTCAGATGTTGCTCAAGAGGCCTTTCCATGCTTTACAGTCCATGGCAACTGTCCTTGCTTAATTGAGGTCAAGGCATTCTCTTCAAATTTTGCAGTACATGTATGATCTAAGTTTTCTTGGGTGCAGTTTGTTGTATTTTGGGAGCAGTTCATTGTATTTTGGGTGCACTTTGTTCATACAACAAACTTTTTTCTGTGGCTGTACTTTTTGTAACCAAAATCATCCCATGACA
This sequence comes from Polypterus senegalus, assembly GCF_016835505.1. Taxonomy (NCBI): domain Eukaryota; kingdom Metazoa; phylum Chordata; class Cladistia; order Polypteriformes; family Polypteridae; genus Polypterus; species Polypterus senegalus. Next base: position 142,398,517 of record NC_053160.1, read on the forward strand.
CACCACCACAAACACATATATATCTCATCTATTATTCTAGACAGGATGTGTCAGTTTATGGTCACCTATTCATTGTGTCTTCTATTGCTAATCCTGTACCCTTCAAATAGCTGTTCAGCAACACTAAGTCTGACAAAAATATTTAGCCTCTACTTTCATGCCGTTTGAATTTATCAGAAAGATGTTTTAGATCTTGTACCCCTGTCATTGTCCACAATGCTTTGGTTATGACACTTTGAAACAGCAAACGAAAGCAAAAAAGGCATTACTTACACCACGTCCAGTTAGACAACTCCGCTTGTCATAACAAGAGCTTGAAAAAATCAGTATGTAAGCTCATCCTCGAATTTTAATTTCTGAAGTTCCGTATGAAGTTGCCATCAAAGTTGTGCTCGCTCATGTATAGTTACATAATGTGAAAGGTGGGTGTGAACTGTGAACCATTGATATCAACATGATATAGTGGATTGATGATTGTCCAATCACATTAGATTAAAAAATCTAAAACAATACTAATTAACTGCCAATAGAGAGCTGCGTCCCAGAAAAACCTGAAAGCAACAGATTTTAAATGCAGAGCCAGCTTATCTCCTTGCAAAAAGATAACTTACTTACATAGACTCCCTTTTGGCCAGTGTCCTTCATTCCAGAAATATAGGTATCCACACAGCATTTTTTTTATTCATACAGAAATTAAACAAATACAAGTCAGAGCCACTGAATGTTATGGATGTTGACATGTGCTGACACCAGGCTTGTTGTGCAAATAAGCAAATTTATTTCATGATTCTTCAATATTACCTAATTAATCTGAGTTTTTAAAATACTGTACTGTATTTGGGTGGCAGTGCCCCAGCACCCAGCATAACAAACTACCACTAAACAGGGAAGTGAATGATGCATGTGATATAATTAGATATCCACTGTCACTGAGTATTAACACCTTAGTTTTTTTTTTTTTTTTATTTTCTTCATTGCATTATGTGTTGAGGATGTGTCAAGAGGTTTCCAGGTTTTCAGCACTACTACTGAAAACATCTTGAAGACAGAGAAAAATAGATCACAGTAGCAAACTGCAGTCCCACAGTTAGTAATAAGGTTTGGGATGATGAGTTTAAGGACAACTTTTTTTGGTTTGCCTTCATTGACACCACTGGAGCCCCCTTCAAGTGACTGGACTCATTACTTTTTGAGCTAATAACAGTATTTATTACAACCTAGAAATATCTGTTTAAATACTGTTTTGAAGATAGTTTATTTTTATCATTTATCTAAATCTAAAATGGTAATACTTTTTTTATCAATTTTTGATTAAGTAAATATGCAAACACAAGTTACAGCAAATTAAACATAACCGTAAAAACATTAATACATAAAACCCTCCCCATGATGACATCAAAAGGATGAAACTGTAGGACATTCCTAGTACATTTGTAAAAAAAAAAGTATGTGGAGGTTTAGTGCAGCAGACAAGACAAAGCGGATCATTAGAAAGAACAATAACAAAACATTTATGGGGAGTGAAATAAAGGCAGTACACTAATTTGAATTATGCATTCTGATAACTGGGGTTTCTAGAAGCAACAGTTATATTCTTAAAATCAGTTTCTCAAAGAAGAGGAGCAGACAGTGATGGATCACATTCCCAATCTGGCAAAATGGACAAGAACTTGGAGGCAGCCTTGTGTTAAAAATAGGAAGTAGAAAAGTCTAGATATCATTTTAGTAGATAGAAAATGAGAACAAGAGGGTGAAAGAAGACTGCAGAAAAAAGACAGAAAATACCACGAGACCTGATAACAGACTGGAATTAGAGATCAAAGACAAAAGAGGAGGATCTGGAATAGAAAACAATGGCCTTAGTCATTGAAACATTACCAAACAATCTGTAAACTGAAGAAGTAATAGATGCATAGTACATTGTAAAACAAGATGTGAAAGGGAGACTGTGAAGAGCTGGAGTTCATCCATACACTCCGTTTGATCAGAACAAAACTCAAATGAAAATAAGTAAAAGCAAAGTCCAATGGAAAATATTGGGTAACTATCACTCATTTACACCCTAGGCTCTTTGTAAGTCTGTTTTCCTTAGTTAGGTTTTTCTTCTTCTAGATATTTACCTTTCTCTGATGCAGGTTGAGAAGTTAAGCAAAATGACACCTTTTATTGGCTAACTAAAAAGATTACAATATGCAAGCATTCGAGGCAACTCAGGCCCCTTCTTCGGGCAAGATGTAATGTTTCAAAAAGATGTTTTAGATCTTGTACCCCCGTCGTACACAATGCTTTGGTACAAACACTTTGAAACAGCAAACAAGGAAAGCAAAAAAGGCATTACTTACACTACATCCAGTTAGACAACTATGCGTGTCATTGCCTGAAGAAGGGACTTGAGTTGCCTTGAAAGCTTGCATATTGTAATCTTTTAAGTTAGCCAATAAAAGGCATCATTTTGCATGAATTCTCACTACATTTATAATGGCTAACACAGTACAACACCCTAGTACTTCTGATGCAGGTTTAAAGGTAAACACCAATGTCCAACATCATCATTCTTTAAACAGATCCTGGAAAGCAAGAGGTGGGACCTCTGGATGAAAACCAGAAGTGACATCATATTTCACCTTGAGACTCATCCTTCGGTCTGTGAAAAAAAAATGAAAGAATCATTAGTGGCTTCAACCTCTAAGGTGCTTGGGGTGGAGGTGTCACTTATTTCAGCCTTGTAGTTGCTCCTTTTGCACATGCATGTGACAGAATATATAGTAGATGTTTATAGAGAGAGTGTATAAAGATGTTTAAATATTCAGAAATATGCAGAGGTAACACAGTGGTGTATCTCCAGGAAACTGTGCTTAATTCCCATCAAATATCCTGTTCTGAATGGTGTCAGCACATTCTCCCTGTGTTACCAGGTATTCTTTTGAAGTTACTCTTATTTTTTCAAACATCCCAAACATGTGTAGGCTGATCTTGGCTCCAGATTTTGGACACTCAGACCTAGTTAAGCAGCATACAGAAAGAATCAATGTATGAGTAATTATGGGTATGTGACTGTGCCCTATCCAGGAATTGTTCCTCCCAGGATAGTTTCCACCTCCCCATCACTGTGTGTTGTTTTCATCAGGTTAGTTAGATAGATAGATAGATAGATAGATAGATAGATAGATAGATAGATAGATAGATAGTGTTGTGATGTAAGATTTTGCATATAACTTGATGTTTTGTATGTCTTTAATATATAATTTAGGCAAAGCAATGTAAGTTAGTGTTACTTTGGTGAGAGGCATTCGTGACCCCTCCCCCCCTTTACAACTAAGTCTCTTTGAATTTTATGACAGAGTTGGGGGAGGATGAGTATTTCTCTGCTAAAGTCTTTCAACCCCCGCAAGGAAGCCAGGATGTTTAACATATGGTTTGGGGGCAAGTGTTAAGATGTTCTATTTCCCCCATTGGTCTGAGATATGGCTGTTTGGAATTGGCTTGTCTCAGCCTTTAAGTACCATGATATCCTATTGGCTGTAGGGGTTAGACAGAAAACCCATAAATTTGCTTGCTTTATCTCACTCTCTCTCTCTTACTAACATCTGAAAGAAGCATCTCTCTTGCTAACAACTGATGAAGACCATCACACCATGAACTGACAAGAACAGAACAATGAAAAGCACAGCTCAGCAGACATATTGAACAGACATGTGGCTGAAAGCTGAGCACAAATGATGCCTTAACTAGAGACATTTTAAGTAACAAACAAGTCTGTGTGCCGCCTGAACTACATATCACCATTTAATCAGGTTGTATGGTTGCCAATATTCAAATGTACTTTGCATTTTGTTATTATTTATGAATATTATCAGTAATACATTATTTTATGTGTAACTTAAATCCTGCTTGTCTTTTTACTACATCTAATTGCCTGAGGTTATAGATATAGAAGGGAAGGTGAGGATAAGTTATATAGAATAATACCTTATAAACAGTGGTAAGTCTGTGAGATTAGGCATTCTAAGGCTACATATTAATAATACAATAGGGGAAAGTAGAGCAATATATTACTCTACCAAGATAAAATAGATAGATATATAGACGCAATGTGGTCTGAACACATTAGAATTAATAAAATGAAAGAAAAGCATTAGTTGACACAATTTTGCTGAATATTTTGTTGGGTGTAATAATACAGTGTTAATGTGTCAGGGAAAGGATGTGCAGCTTTGTTTATAATGGTACTCAGTTTTATTTTAATTATATCCTTTGCTAATACCTTCAGGGGGTCCATAGTGTATTAATTAAGAGCCTGGATGGGTGCAAGACATATGCAATATAAGGCTTCCATCCATCCTTTAACTGGTACTGCTTAAACCAAATTTAGCAACAAGGCAACAAGAGGCACAAGGCAGAAAGCAGTCCTAGTCTGTTACAGGAAAAGTATATTGTAGGAATTAAACAGTTAAAAACTTACTGCCTGATATCACAGTATACTGTTGAATCGTATATTTCTTCAAAGACCTGGAGAGGCTCTTTTTGTTGGGAAGAACAATTAACTAAAGCATAAATTAAGCTGAACTATTTGCTATTTGCTCATATTTTAGCATTACACATTGAAGGTGGGAAACATGCAAACTTGTTAACAGTATTATTTTTAAATCTATTTTGGCCAATGAGAGCTGTTTACTTATAAAATTAGTGTGTGTTTTCACTTCACTGCTTTCTGCTGGATTCAGTTACTGTTAGTTTATAATACATTAACTTGACTGCAGAATTGTGTTTACAGACAATTGATTATGTGTAGGCTGTGTGGTGTCTGTATACCTTAACTTTGGGCCAAGTAAAAAAAAAATCAGTATTGGCAATACTTGTGGTAAACACAATGAGCTCCCACTGTTTATTATGTTCCTTTGCAAATAATAAGCAACCTCTGTTACTATTTTTTTCCTTTATAAGCTAAAGCAATATTATAAGCATAGCTAATTTTGATATTTTGAATATAAAGCCTAAACACAAGTTTAGAAATGCTAAGAGCTGCATTTCTTTTTAAGTTTAATTTTAATACCAACCCTACATTTAGTAATTTATTCTGATGAATATCATTCCTTTGACTATACTAATCCAAAATAATGAAATTACAGACCATTGTCTTTCCTCTCCTTTCTGGTCAAAAGACTGGAACACGCTGTCTCTAATCAAGTCTTTTCCTTTCTTCTACAGTGCAGACTGCTTGATCCTAATCATTCAGGATTCAAGAAGGGTCACTCCACTGAAACAGCTCTACTCACCGTTGTTGACATGTTACGGCAGGCCAGAGCTATGAACATGTAATTTGTGATCTGTCCCGTACCTTTGACGTGATCAACCTCAGATCCTTCTTACTACCCTCTCTGATTGTGACATCACTTGGACTGCCCAAAGATGATTTGAGCCCTATCTCTTGGACAGATACTACTGTGTGGCATGACATGGAGAAATGTCAATAGTGAACCAGGCAAGCATTGTGGTGCCCCAAGGATCAGTGCTGGTCCCTCTCCTATTTTCTGTTTTTACCTCTTTACTAGGCTCTATCATCCAGTCCCATGGTTTTTTTCTATCAGTGTTATGCCGATGATACACAGCTTTACCTCTCATTCCCTTCAGAGGACCACATGGTACCAGCTAGAATCACTGCATGTCTCACTGATATTGTGACCTGGATGAAGTAACACCATCTCCAGCTGAAACTGGCATAGAGAGACCTTCTAGTTATCCCAGTTTGTCTGTTTATTCAGCACCCCACTATCACTATCGCAAGTCAGAACTGAACCTTGAGGTGGTGATTGGTGACCAATTGTCCTTCAAGGACCATGATGCTACTGTCCCTTGGTCTTGCAGATTTACTCTGTACAATATCCACAAGGTCTGACACAATATGCAAAACAACACGTATTCCAGTTTTTGGTCTTGTCATATCTGGGATTCTACAACTCTTTGCTTTCAGGAGTACTGGCATGTGTCTCCAGGCTGCTGCAGGTGATTCAAAAAGCAGTGGCACATCTGGTGTTCAACCAGCCAAGGGGAGCACATGCCACTCCTCTCTTCAGGTTACTGCACTTGCTTCCTGTAATGACACATACTAAGTTCAAATTTTTAATGCTTGCCTACAGTATTGTTAGTATATCTGTATATGCTGAGACACTTCTGAGGTCCTATCCTTCTTCTCGACCACTCTGGTCTGCTGCTGAATGGCATCTGGTGATGCCACCTCTGCATGGTATCTCCTAGCTGGTGGAATGAGCTGCCTACCTCAATTTAAAATTTTGACTCTCTTAATATGTTTAAGAAGTCTTTGAAGATTCTTGTTTGATTAAATTCTTTCCAGTTTATAATAGCTGTTATGTTTTGTAATCTGTGAATTGTAACTTGCTTGTATTTTGTTCAGAGCTCTTCAATTGTGATGATCAATTTCGTACCCTTGTCCTATAATACTTGCTTTTCAAACAGTCCTCCAGACTGATGTTTTGCCTGATTATGTTGACCTCTTTTGTATGTTGCTAAGCAAATAAATGTAAATGCAAAGAAAAATAAATAAATACATTATTAAAGAGACAGCATTTTCTAACCTGATAAGACCTGAACAGGGTCACGGTGGGGTGGTGGAGCCTATCCCAGCTAGCATAGGGCACAAGAAAGGGAAAACCCCTGAATAGGGTGCCAGTCCATCACAGGGCAAACAAACACACACACACCCCAATGGCTAATTTATTATTGCTGATCCAGCACGTCTTTGGACTGTAGGAAGAAACCAGAGCACCTGGAGGAAACCCACCCAGACCACTGCACCACAGTGCCACCCATAAAAGAGGCAAATTCAGTCAAATATAACATCACCTGGCAAGATTAGTGCTGTACAGGTTTTCTTTCATTAATAGCTTCGTTAATACAGTTATTTTTAGCACTAAATTAATAGTACAGTATAATGTCAACATGGCAGGGTAATGAGAGGAGGTACAGGTGAGCCAAGTTATAACTTACAATAACTATTTTACATGTATTTTAGCCTGTTTCATTTCAGAGCCTTTAAATAATTTTCCTTGCCTTTCCTTGTAAGAAATTTTTGATTCTTTCACATTTTGTATCATTCATGTACTTACCATGTGACTGGGAATTAAGAAAATTACTAGGCCACGGAATTAAAAGACTTAAAAGACTGCAGTACAAGGCCTCAGCATATCTTAACATAAAATGCCAGCTGGCCATCCAAGCTAGTTATTAAAGTAAATTGTGACCACATTAGATAAGATAGTTGTCCAATTAGATAAGATGATTATCCAAAATCAAATGAGGGTCAGTGTCTCCTTTAACATGGTAGTATATTTTGATTTGAACTTACTGCTTAGAAAATTGACTAGGTGATCTTTTCCACTATAGGCATTCTGTAGGTATGTAATATCACAAGACCAAACTGGATTTATTAAAGGCAGACACTTAACTTTTAACCTTCAACATTTGTTTAATATAATATATTCACCCTTTAAATCTAACACTCCAGAGATCTTATCTATAAATGCAGATAAAGCATTTGATATGGTTGAGTGGTTCTACCTATTCACCACATTACACAAATTTGGGTTCGGTCCAAACATATGTGCATGGATCAAACAACTTTATACTAGTCCAGAAGCCTCAGTTTGTATTAACAACATTATTTCAGACAACTTCAAACTCGAACTTAGTACTCAATAAGGATTCCCTTATGTCACCTTTGCACTTTACAATTGCCATTAAACCATTGCCTGTATACTTCTGAAATGTATCAGAAATAAAGGGGATTTTCAGAGAAGAATCTGAAAAGAAAATATCACTATATGCAAATGTTATGGTATGATATAGATCTGACCCGCAAAATTCTGTGCCAGCAGTCTTAAAAGCATTAACAGATTTTCAAAAGATATATGGACTCAAAATCAATTTGAATAAAAGTGCTTTTTCCAGTGAATTCTTTAGCACACAATATCGGGCTGGATACTTTCCCATTTATCTTAGCATATCAGTTTAATTATCTATGGATAAATTTCACAAGTAAGTCTAAAGCCCTTTTTCAACAAAATTGTGTTGTCTGCATTGAAAAAATGAAACAAGATGTGAATGGATTGTCTACCCTCCATCTTATATTAGCAGGGAGAATCAACATTGTTAAGATGGCCATCCTTCCCAATCTTCTCTTCCTATTTCAAAGCATCCCCAGACACATTAACAAATATTTTTTTAAGAAATTATATTCAATCATAACCTCATTTATTTGGAATTCGAAATATCCACACATCCAAAGAGTGAAAATACAATGACCTAAAGGAGAACTTTTAATACCTAACTTTCAACTTAATTACTGTGTGTCAAATATACAAGCTATAAAGACCTGAATATTGTGGATGCCGAGAGGCAGGAATGACAGGAGATCTGTAGATTGAGAGAAGCTTTTTATTCTTGGTGAGTAGTATGCTGCATACAGCTGGTGCAATCAGCCTCACATTATAGGGAGTTTCTGTCTTTTATACAAGATGTTTACATGTTTAAAGCAGAACTTATCATAGCAAGCTTTAGTGATCAATACCTTATTGTGCTTAGGTATGCAATGTCTTTGTACAACAGCTGGGAAGAATTAGCTACACACCCAAATCTTTAGCAATATGCTCAAAATAGTTTAAGCAAGAGTTCAGAAACCCGTCACAGCTGATTTCGCAATATCACAGGGTGTTCTGTTATTATCAAGAGGTCAGCAGTTTCTTATAAAAGCATGCAAGTTAGTTCCTTAATTCTGTGTACGAGCTTAATTCTTTTTATGCATAAATGAGGAACAAATCATATAGAAGTAATAAATCATATAGCTCTTTGCAGAATGATTAATACAAAATACAGTCATTGGTATTGTGAGTTAAATACTTATAATCATTACAGTTAATAATGTTTCTTTCTCAATATCAACACAAATCGATGAATATATATAAGCCTGGTATGCAATAGAAATAAAATCTTGAAGTACTTCTTTATATTCCTTGCTTTGTGCCCGTGTAGACACAAGTTATCATCAATATACTAACAACCCAATTGTCCTTCATTCACTCAGAATATGGAACAAATGTAGGAAGCACTTCAAGATAGAGAAGCTTTAATCTGTGGCACCTGTACACCACCTACCATCACCTTTTTTCACCCTCTCAAACTTACACAGTTTTTAATGTTTGGAAAACATACAGGATTAAATCATTTAGAGATCTGTACATATATAATATCTTTGCATCCTAAGAACAGTAACACTTCAAATTTAGCTTCCCATCAACACAATTTTTCCACAATTTATAAATTAGAAGCTTTGCTAAACAACATCTGCCCAATGTTCCTCACCTATAATCTATTTCAAGTATTGATCAGTCTTGAGGACTCAAGCAGCATTTCTATAATATATAAAAACATTTTAAAGTCTCTTCCTTTCAAAGACGCCAGAGTACAGTGGGAAAATGATCTCTTACTCAAATTTTCAGAAAAGGAGTGGAAGGCAGCCATGCAGAGAATTCACTCCAACTTGATATGCACACAGCATACTTAAATTTTTTTCCAAGCATATCCTGTTTAAAATTATTCAAAATGTTTCCAGGGCAAGATCCAACTTGCAACATTGCAATTGAGCTCCAGCCTCACTGGGCCACATGTTTTCAGCGTGTGCGAAATTAACATCATTCTGGAACAAAATCTTTAAATGCCTATCAGACAGCCTTGGTGTCACAATCCTTCCTAACCCATTAACAGCTGTGTTAGGTGGATTCCCAGATGGGCTTAAAATGGAGAAGGACAAACAAAACTGTAACCGCCTTTACTACACTATTGGCACAGACACTTATCTTGCTTAACTGGAAGAAGTCTAACTCACCTCTTTTAAGACAGTGGGCAACTGATGTTATATACTATTTGAAATTGGAAAAAATCAAATTCTCACTTAGATGATCTGTGCAAAAACTTTTTAAAGCCTGGCAGGATCTAATAAATAACAGTTTAGAATAAGGTTTTATATTGGGGAAAATTATTCTCTCCCCCTCTTTTCTACTCTTAAAGTTTTACTCTGGCTTTTGGCCTTCATCTCTTTCTCTTGGTTGGGGGTTCAATTTAATTTAGTTTTGTTAAGTTTGACTTGTTTGTATGGAATGTTACTTGCTTTTAATAAATTCAATTAAAAAAATTGCTTAGCTTTGTTAAATTTGACTTGATTGTTATCTGCTTTTAATTAAAATCAATAAAAAAATAAAAATAAAAATAAACAAATAAAATGACCTCTAATATAATTGCACATCAATATCACACTGTGTCACTAACACAAACCTTGCTTAATCCCAGGGACTGGGAAGAGTGTACTATAAATCAATACAAGATATTTAGGACTAACATTCTAGATGGATGGGTTGCCAATAACTGTAGTCAAAGGCTGCTTAAGATAAGAAATAAGACCCCACCTTAATCAGGATATCAAGGTTTGTACAGAAAATTGTAGTACATAGGCATAACACTAGGAGAATCATGTAGATCCCCACAGCAGATTTGTAAAGTCAAATACTGAGTGGTACTGAGTGAATAGAGAGTACTAGCACTGGAAATAATAGATATATCCACTTATATTCTTTACAACACTGCACACCAAATTACAAATAAGAGGGGTTCTCATTTTAATAATTTCTAATTAGATTGAATTCTTATTGCTAAAGTTTTAGCAGCACAGTGCAGAAAAAAACCTGAACGTGGCACTAGTCCATCGCAGAGCCAGTCATACACACATATACAACATGGGACCAATTTCAATTCAACAATGTCTAGCAGGCTTCTAAAATTAATCTCCAAAGGCGTACTTTCTAAGACCTTTCATTATAATAAAATGTTAATAATGATAGACACATATAATAGGTGCTTTCAGTATGTGAGCTATAATAGATCAATCAAAAAGAAAAGTAGTTGTGTTTAAATATCAAAAGAGAAATTAAAGATGTTGGAAAAGAAATAACGAATACTTAAATATTTTACTGCTGTTTTCATCTTTGAAAAAGTCAATAACAAGTCAAAAGCCTTGGACAACATTTAAGGAATATCAAATTATTTACTGTGTGTTTAGTGTATACAGACTGAAATGCTAAAATGAAATAGGCTAAAAATAAATGTATTATCTCAGCCAAACAATATCTACCTACTTGTAGAAAGGCTAAAAGAAGCTAGTGATTATGTACAATATAAACTCTTAATGTGTATTTTTGGGAATTTACTGCAGACTGGCAAAATTTCTAAAGACTAGAAAGTAGCAAATGTCCCATTATATCAAAGTGATGAGGCTGACCATGGTGACTAAAGGTCGGTTAGTTTAATGTGCATCACTGGCAGATTAATGGAAGTAATTATAAAAGACAAACAGAAATCCCTCTATCTAACATAAGTGTGTTAGAATACCATCAGCTTGGATTTAGATAGGACAGATCATGTGTCACCAGTACACTGGAGTGTGATGAAAAAATAACAAAAGCATTTGATTATAGTAGAGGAAATGATATTATTTACCTTAATATACAAGCTTTGACAAGGCACTACCATCAAAGGCTATTCATCATACTGCAAGAGGCAGGGGGTAAAGCACAGTGTACAGATGGGTGTAGAATGAAGTGGGACAAACCTCTAGACTCTCATGTAAGTATTTTGAATTGATTATGGTGAAACATTCGGCAAGCACTTGAGACATCCATCCATCCATTTTCCAACCCGCTGAATCCGAACACAGGGTCACGGTGGTCTGCTGGAACCAATCCCAGCCAACACAGGGCACAAGGCAGGAACCAATCCTGGGCAGGGTGCCAACCCACAGCAGGCACTTGAGACAATACTCTCTTTATTTAAAGCATATACATAAAAATATAAACAATAAGTTGATAAAATTGCTAATAAATTAGGTAAATCAGTAGATACCCAGTGTCAGAAAAGGAAAGATAATGTAACATATATAGGAGGGGAAGGAACAAAGCCTGGGTATATGAAAGGAGAAAAGGTGAGAGTAGGTGTGAATAAGTTACAATTAGAGAAGATGAAGGGCATCATTAAAAGGGCAGACAGTTATTAACACCTGGAGAAATTTGTGATCCCAGGCTGAGGATGAACTTAACTTTTTCTACAAGAAAAGTATTTTCGAAGCCCTGTGAAGGAACACAAACAGAGGGATCGGTGTGGCTATGATCCAGGGGTGTGAAGTATTCTACAATAGACAAATGATGTACTGCTGAAACAGTTTGGTTGATTTCTCCCTGCTTCACCTATGTAGATGTCTGGATCCTTTCAACAAGAAATGCAGCACTTAAGATTTTTAGTCTGACAAGAGGCCTTTTGTTTAATATTGAATTTACCAGAGGGACCAGAAATAAAGGTATTGTTAGTGACATATTTGCAAGTGACAAAGCGGCTTCTGTTACAGGTTAAAGTGCCTGGTGACTAATGTGGCTCGTGAAGTGAACTGCAGATGAGACGTTTCTGTAGGTTAGGTGGTCGTGGGAAGGAGAACAAGGGAGGGTTAGTGAAAAAAGGCTTCTATGGAAGGATCAGTCTGAAAAATTGTGAAATTGTGTTTGATGAGCTGTTGGAGAGATAGAGTGTTAGGGTGAAATTGGAGGACAAGCAGGATGCAGATTTCATTGTTGGGGTTCCTCTTAGAGAGAATGTTACATGGCAAACTTATTTTAGGGCCCCGTCCATAATATGAGTAGTATACTCTCTATCAATGAAGAAACTCCTTATTCTGAGTGCTTTGTTGCAGACTTCTACCTAGTCACTGCAGTCTAAAGAACTTTGAAAGAGGTACAGGGTTTTTGGTATGCCAGCGATGCAAATAACTGTAACTTTTTACTGCAATTTGCTCTAAAACTTTCCTGTTGTGAGAACTAGCTCGAACACCATCAGATAAACACCAACAGTGCTATAAAACACATGCTGTTTATTTCCAAACTACACCAGTACAGTCCCCAATACAACACACAGTGCTCCAGTTGCTCCCCGAATCTAGGAAGGCGGCCCCTTTTATAGTCACCCGGACATGCTCCAGGTGATTTCTTCCGGCAGCACTTCCTGGTGTGGCGGAAGTGCTGCATGAGCACCCAGAAGGACTCCGGGCGTCGCTGGAAGGTCCTTCCTCCACCTTCCCAGGTTTAGTGGAAGTGCAGATCTCCTGGGCTTTATGAGCCTTGGGGTGCCCCCTGGCAATAGCCATGGGCCGCAACGGGTTTGAGCCTCCCTGCTTCTTCCCATGGTCCCCTCACTATCCAGAGGAGTTGCCCCCTCATGGGGATGTATAGATTGCTTTTTGGTCCTTCCAGGCGTCCCGGCTGGGTCTGGCCCCCAGCCTCCTGCCACACTGTCCAACCATCTACTTTTCTATACAGGTGCTACAAGCATAGGTTTTACTCAACGGATTATGCCTAAAATTCAATCTAGAGTCCATTGGGTCTGCCACATTCCAAAACAATATGAAGAGTCTCCTTCTCCAATTTTTCCACAAAGTCTGCTGTCTGGAATTCTAGAACAACCCTTTCAATACTGGTGAGAACTTCTTGAGTAAGTATTAATGGAAGCTTTATTTTAGTCAAATGTTAGAGATAATTCTTATGAAATGAGTAGAAAAACAGAGCATCTTTTATGTTTCTGTTTTCTTTCCTTTCTTAACATACTTTTTTACTTTCCCTTTTTTATTTATTTTCTTTGCTAAATAATTTTTTCTGGAGGTTTTCTTATTTTCTTTGGTGATTCATAAACATGAAGAATGTACTTTCTCTTTCATTTTTTGCTGGGGTGTGGTCATTCTGCGTGATGTAAAAAATTTTGTAAACAGGAGTCTCAGGTAAATTGTCATCCAAGATTGTGGATATTCTTAAGATCTTTCTCTCAAGTTCATAATTTGATTTCCTTGCCTCAAATTTAGATATTGTTTTTTGACTTTTGTTTCAGGTATTGCCTTTGATGATGCGTCAACTTGATTTTTTTGGTTTTGAAATTGTGCTAATTTAGTGGTTTTGTCTTCTGATCCTTCATACTCGTCAGCAGTTTGCCTGGAAACGTCTATCTAAGGTAGTAAATACATAGTTAAGTTTAAGGAATAGCACAAAATAAAAATATTTAAATCAAGAAGAGTACCATTAAACAAAGTATTTTCATAAAAAATGCTTTGCTTTGCTGTTAAGTTCAGATGCTGTTTAGTGTGCATGATCACCTTTTGTAAAATGGGCTCCATAACAGGTGAGTTTGCATGTATACTATGTGACTAACAACCGTTTAGGATCATAACGAACCAACAGTGTAAAGTGATAGTGACAAATCTAATATTGTCAGGTTTCTGTTGTTCCAGGAACAATATCTAAATGTTTCAGGAAAATCACTCACCCTCAACCAATCAGCATTAAGCTGACATCATATAACCAGGATATGTAAAATCCACTATAAATATGAAAGTATTGTGCAAAGTATTAAAAATGAGACCAAACATTTAAACAGTAGTAGGCATGGTTTTTAGACCGGATTATCTTTTCCATGTAATTTGTTGTGTTTTTCTAAAATTTTATCAGAGGCTATTGCTGCCCAAGTACTCCATTTCAATTAATTATTTTAACTCTGGGTTTCATCTATCTTGTAACTGGGAACACCAAATAAAAGAAATGGTGTATAGATGTAAGAAAAAGAATCAATTGATTGATGTTCATCAATTAGTTAATTCATTTTGTGGCTCCCTCTTTATTTTCCCTACCTTTCTCTGTAGGAAGGTCTATGGCTGCTATACTTATATCAAAGTATCTGAAGCAAATTTAAGAAACAGAAAATCACAATTTATTGTTAAAAACTAGGATTATAGAAAAATTATAACTACATATTGTCACATGCGTGTGCATAGGGGACATAGGGCTCTAGTGACTGTAATTCTACTGCCACTCCAGGGGTTGGTGCTGTGTCCTTTTTCTCTTTCTTCCTCTGCAGACTGGATGATTGTCAACTATAACACCACTGACGTCACTGTTCTGAACTCTCGTCTGCAAAGGCTTCTCCACAATAATTGCATGTACTTTGTTCACTTTTTGCAAACCACTTATATGGGGTGACAAGGCTGGTACCAAAACTCTTTATTGTTGTCATCTGTTTCTCTTGCAGTATTGACATAGAAGACAGGACACAAGACAGATGAGACAGATAAACATATAACACAGAACAGGCTGGCTGTTTACTGGCTATTTAGAGTTGTAATCTGTCAATATAGATAAACAAGACTTCAAGGGTCTGATGCTGAGTGAAGTTGAATGTTGTTGCTCAAGAAGAGAAGACTTGCATTGGAGTGCACTCTTTGTCTTTGGAATGTGGTCCTTTGTCTATGGTTTGATGTGATGCTGCTTCTCAGTCTTCTCAAAAAGGGCTCAGTCACTGGCACAGAGCTTGGCCTGGCTTAGCAGGGTGGATACTAGAGTGTCATGACTCTATGGGGAGTAGCTTCCAGGTCAAAGACAGTTTATGAGCTCTTTGCTCTGCAGACAGTGAGTGGCTTCCCACCTCCACAGAGGATGGCTCATCAACTTCCAGGTCCCTAAACAGAACTGATTGTCTGAGTTTAGCTACTCTCAAAGAGAGAAGAGATCAATAAAGCTAGTGGTGAAGGTGTAATCTCTGGTTATTGGATCAAGGTTACTTCTAGTTATAGAACAAGTTCCTGCTTAGAGGCTCATCATTTTGTTTGTTACGTTCACAAACAGTACAGTTTTCAGACATAAGCCTAAAATGAAAGTCTTTCTGGGTGCCTTTTTTTCTGAAGGAGCCTCTGCCAAGGTGTCAGCTCAACTCTAATTTACACCTTTATTATCAGATGAAATAGAGTTGACTAAAGTGTTGACATGAACTACAGTTTAGCCATTCACACAGGAATGCAGGTGAAGGGACTGTCTGCGTCCCTGTAAAACCTGCTCTCTTAACAGGCATCATGTGCCACTAAAAGCCTAGCAAAATGAGCAATACCCACTTTTTCCTAGACCATCAACAGCCCCAGGCCTTAAGTAGTTATGAAAATTAGTTTAACCCAGAATTATCCAATAGTATGGACTGGCTTCCATTAATCAATAAATCAATATCTGCATTTAAGATGATTGAATAGGTTAAAGACAAAAATAAAAAAAAACGCTCAGGTCCAAGCAGAATAAGTGGCTGACTGCTTCACTACTGTGCAGAAGAGATCTCTCTGATATTCCTCTCCATATTTGAAATGCCCTTAGATTTACAGCAAGTGTCCAACTTATGGAAACATGCAACTATTATTCCATTGGTAAAAACTGCACATTCCAACACATTAAGTGACTTTAGACCAGTTGCATTATCTTCTTATTATCATGGAATCCTTTGAGAAGTTAATCAAGACACAACTACTTAACAAAACTGAGGCTCTTCTGGACCCTTACCAATTTGCATAGAGAGCAAAGAGGGGTGCAACACTTCTGAATTTATTGTATTAGCACTTAGAAGTAACAAAAAACATGCAAGATTGCTGTTTATAGATGTTTTGTCAGCTTTTAATGACAATCTAGCCCCACATTTTAGTTGAGAAACTGATTGATCAATTATGTTTGGACTCTAATTCTGGACTTTTTAACAAACAGAACACAAAGAGTGAGTGTTAATGGCTGTTTCTCTGATAGCCTAAGTACATCTTTCCACAAGGGTGCTGAATATCTCCTCTTTTGTTTAACTTGTAAACCAATGAATGCAGGAGTTTACACAAGGATAGACACATCCTGAAATTTGCAGATGACTCTGTTTTTGTAAGTCTTTTAAAAGATGAAGACGACAGCCATGTACCTATTGTCAATGAATTTGTACAATGATGTGATCGCTCCTCTAATTTACGACTTAATAATTCCAAGACAAAAGATATGGTTGTAGATTTCAGGTGCTCTCCACCATCCACTGTGTTAAGTTTAATTAAAGGGAAGACATTGGAGATGGTAGAGCAATACAAATATCAGGGAGCAATCGTTGATAACAAACTAAACTCATCTTAACACAGCACAAATCTGTAAGAAAGGGCAATCACAACTTTTCTTCCTTAGGAAATTCAACTTGTTTAAAGTGGAAAAAACCGTAATGACACTTTTTTTTTTATAAGTGCTTTATTGAATCCATTGTCACATTTGCTTTTATCTGTTGGTTTGGCAACCTCAGCAACAAGAATATAAATCATCTTAATAACTTAATAAAAAATTGCACTAAAATTATTGAAATGTATTGCAAACAGGCTAGAAAGAAAGCCAACTCAATTCTGTCAGACAGATGCCATCTCCTTTTCTCTAAATTCCAACTTTTGCTATCAGGCTGCAGATTTAGGTTTCCAAAGGTAAAGAGCAACAGATTTAAGAAGTCCTTTATTCCTAGAGCTATAAGCATTTTAAATTCTAATACTTGTAAGAATGATTCTAAATGTTAAATTCTGCCTTATTATTTTGTATACTTTTGAAAGTAATTATTCTTTGCATTGATCTTGAGTGTGTGTTTATGCAATATCATTGGTTGTCAAATGTTGTCTTTGTTGTATCTGTTGGATCTCTGCATAACAGTGTCTTCTTTTTTTGTACTTTATTGCTGCAAACAAATTTCCCTCTGGGAAAATAAAGACTACCTAAACCTAAATCTTCTTAAACTTCCCAAATCAGTGAAACAAATCTTGATGTACCCCTCATATGCTTCATAATCTGCTTTTTCACTTTGCATTGCCTGTCAATTGCAGCTGTAGTGCCACTTGATGTGTTTTCTTCAGCAACGCAAGTGTACTGTTTAAGACAGTAGGATAAGATTGCAAAGAAAGACTAGAAGGCAGCAAACCCAACTGAATGTTTCGGACAGCCAGAGTCTATGCATGGTACAATGGGTGGAATCCTGTATTAGACACAAGTCAATTGCAGAACACTTACATCCACACCCACAGCAGTCTGGTTTAGAGGTGACATTTAACCAAACACATACATCTTTGGGATGTTGGAGAAAAACTGAAATACCCAGAAGAAAACCCACACAAACATGACATGAAAGTGTAACCTACACACAGAATATTATCAGGCCAGTTTTCAAATATAGAACCCTGGAACTGTGAAGCAGCAGTGCTAACAACTGTACTACCCTATCTTGGTAGCTTCTATTATTGCTCAAAACTCTTCTATTTAAATCTAGATTGTAAAAAATGTACTTTGAATTTCATGGATGTGTATTTCATTGTTCAAATACAATGAAAGTACAAAGTATTCACTTTTGGTGAAAAATTCTGGTGTGTTTTTGTATCAAAGATAGGCTATGGAAATACAGCTACTGCTCATCAAAATTACTTTATATATTTATTATACAGCTTGTCTCCTTTACTTTGCTGGGCCATTCATTCTTCTATCCATTACAATATGAGAATTGCACAGCTGTAAATTGCACCAGCCTAAGACTGCAAAATTCAATAATATGTTCATAAAATAAATCTTCTCAAAAAACAGTGTAATAAAAAATATTATTGTCTCTTCAAAAAATACAGGTTTGTTCTAATATAGATTGTAAAATTAAGGTGTTTTTAGGCGTTACTTAAAATCAGAGAATAAAAACAATTGTTTGAATAACATAAACCTAGAGTTTGTTATGAATCACAATCCTCAAATTATGAAGGGCAGAAGTGGACCCTTTCACTTACATTTTCCTGTTCATCCTTTCAAAACCTGTTTCTTCGTTTTGAAATAGCCTACTTTTTTAGATTCACTCTGAAATGTCTTTATTTGGAGATTGCCATACTTTAAATGAACAGATACTTTTTGACCCAGATAAATGTTAATAAAATGAAATATTGGGCAGTTGGTGTGTGGTAAAGTAGTACCGTTAGGCTTTGTGGACTGTATGGGACAACATCAAGCCAAATCCAAAAACACAAAAAACAAACAAGTAGGTAAATAGTATCAAAATAAGAGCAATGTTAAAAGTTAGAGAAAGATTAAACACATACGGGCGTAACGCAAAGTTCAACAAAAAGGTTCAAATTATAAGCAGCCTATGCTCCATGGGACTAACATAAAATATACAATTTATACAAGCCTATTTATTACATGAAGTGTGTCGTCCAGTTACCCATAGTATCTAACAAGTATTTCAATGTCTCACCTTCTGCTACACTTTTCTCTAAATTCTCACCTCTTACTTCCTCCAAATAGCAGAGCGCTTCAAAGATTCAACAAAGAGAGTGAAAATCATCATGCCTCAGCCAGGAGACAGGCAGAAAAAAACAGTGTGGCAGTGGTAACACTGGGATCCTGGCAGGGTTGGACAGAGGTGCAATTTCCACCTGGGAGTCCAGTGGGATGGAAGGACAGGGGAAGACAGCCTGGCAGAGCTACATGCTCCCCCAACATGATAAGTAGCAGTCTCCTTGGGTGATGCTTTCTGTGAGTACACCTACAAGACATGCTGGGAACTATAGTCTTGTAGGGCAGCCTTGTCGGTTTCCGTGGGTACCACCAGGAGGTCCTGCAGGGATCCATCATCCCAACTTTGTGGGACTCCCGTCTCACCCTGAAGTGCTTCTATGAGCTAGCACCGGAAGTACTCCTGGGTCCAAGATAAAAGCTCACCTGGAGTAGTGGAAGGAGAAAGAAGAATAGAAGAATTGTGTTATATTTGTGATTTTTCAAAGACTTTTGTAAGGTATTTGTGTAATAAATCTTTTTATTGTACCAGGACTTGTGTTGTGGTGGTTGTGTCTTGGGGTTGGTGTGCTACAACTCCTCCTAATGGCCACAATGCTCACTTCTCAACCTCAATCTCAAATCTACACTGGCTAGATGGGACGTCTAAGCCCAAGCCATGGACCATTTTCAGGTAACCAAAGAGAATCATTTCCAGGGTGTAGAATACTATATAAAAGGTTTGTGGTTGTATTCTGAAAATTCCTTCCACCCATCCAGGTGCTCCAGCATTTCCATTCAAACTATAGGGCTAGAAAGTTTAAAAAGGTTGTTTTGCCCAAATTATGTTGGGAGTGCAAATATATACTATTTCTTTGGGATTCGTGCTACCTCCTAGAATCTTGAGGAACTCCTAAAACTTTAAACAGACTTTAAAATTCTGCTTATGGTTTATAAAGCCTTAAATAATCTCGCCCCATCTTATATATCGGAATGTCTGATCCCTTATATTCCAAATCGTAACCTTAGATTCCCAAATGAGTGTCTCCTTAGAATTCCAAGAACAAAGCTTAAAAGCAGTGGTGAGGCGGCCTTCTGCTGCTATGCACCTAAAATCTGGAATAGCCTGCCAATAGAAATTCACCAGGTTAGTACAGTAGAGCACTTTAAAACACTGCTGAAACATATTACTTTAACATAGCCTTTTTATAACTTCAATTTAACTTAATCCTGATACTCTGTATGTTCAATTCATCATAATAACTATTCATGGTGGCACTAAAATCCGTACTAACCCCTACTCTCTCTTCTGTTTCTTTTTCCAGTTTCTTTGTGGTGGCGGCCTGCGCCACCTCCACCTACTCAAAGCTTCATGATGCTCCAACAATGATGGATGGATTAAAAGCCAGAAGTCTACGTGACCATCATTTTCAAGTCCTTCCGTGAGAACCCTAAATCCAAAGAGGACTGCTTCATTTATGTTAGGTAGAATGCCCAAAGAGGACTGGGAAGTCTAATGGTCTGGAATACCTACAGATTTTATTTTTTTCTCCAGCCGTCTGGAGCTTTTTTGTTTTTTCTGTCCACCCTGGCCATTGGACCTTACTCTTATTCTATGTTAATTAATGTTGACTTATTTTATTTTCTTATTGTGTCTTTTATTTTTCTATTCTTTATTATGTAAAACACTTTGAGCTACTGTTTGTATGAAAATGTGCTATATAAATAAATGTTGTTGTTGTTGTTGTTGTTGCTAAAATAATAAGAACTTCTCTCTGCCTAGTTAAATTCAAAACAGCTCCAAACACCTTATTTTGATTCCTAGCCCAGTCACTGTGTTTTTTTTGGTCATCCTGTTTCCTTTCCTATTCCAAGATGTGAATGTCATAGTAGGCAAAATTGTAAAACAACATTTTTCCAATATATGTTAATGTACACCACAATGTATGCCCAGTGCCCAATCCATCCATAGTTTCTGAGCTGCACCTTGTGCTTCCATAACATTGCAATAGCAAATGAAGGTTTAGAAATTTTGAAACAATAGATGAAAGCAAAATACTCCTACATGGATGACTCCAAAAATGTGACTTTATTCTGATGCATATTCACTAAGAAAATTATTAGTAACACTTCTTGTTAGTTATCCAAACAATTATTTAATAAGCCAATTATATATGGCAGCAGCACAATGTATAAAATCATGCAAATACAGGTCAGGAGCTTCAATTAATGCACACAATAAATTCTAGAATGACAAAAAAATCTGATCTCATTGATTTCGTCTGTGGCATGAATGTTGATGCCAGGTGGGTTGTTACGAGTATTTCTGTAACTACTGACCTCCTGAGATTTTTATGTGCAGCAGTCCCTTGAGTTTACTCAGAATGGTGCAAAAAAACAAAAAAAATATCCAGTGAGTGGCTCTCCTGTGGATGGAAATACCTTTTTGATGAAACGTAAGATGAGAATGGCCAGACTGATTTGAGTTTCCAGAAAGGTTACAGTAACTTAGAGAACCACTCTTTACAAATGTTGTGAGCACAAGAGCTTCAAAGAATTCACATGTCATACTTTGAGGTGGATGGGCTACAACAGTCGAAGACCACGTCAGGTTCCACTCCTATCTGCCAAAAATAAAAACCTGAGGCTACAGTGGGCACAGGCTCACCAAAACTAGACAGTTGAAGACTGGAAAAAGCCATCTGATCTCATAAATCTCAATTTCTACTGAACTACACAGATGGTCAAAGTTTGGTGCCAAAAGCATGAATCAATGCACTCAAACTGTCTTGTGTCAACTGTGCAGGCTGGTTGTATGAGGAATGATTTCTTGGCATGCTTTGGTCCTGTTAATACCAATCAATCATTGTTTGAATGACACAGCATATTTTAGTATGGCTACTGACTATGTTCATCCCTTTATGCCCATAATTTACCCATTTTCTAATGGCTATTTATAACATGATAATGTACCATGTCACACAGCAAAATTAATCTCAACCTGGTTTTGTGAACATGACAATGAGTGCAGTGGTCTTCCCAGTCAGTGGATCGGTGATAGAACAAGAGATTCACAGAAGGAATGTGCAGCAAACAAATCTACAGAAATTGCGAGATACAACATTGACCACAATCTCAAAGGAATGTTTCCAACATATTATGGAGTCCATCCCAAGAAGAAATGAGACTGTTCTGATAGTAAAAGGAAGCCCTACCCAGTAAATGTAGCTAATAATTTTCTCAGGGAGTGTATATTCTAACAAAAATATTTTGAAGTTAACGTTAACAATATATAAGTACAATATGTAAGTCTAACTAGTTTGCTAATGAAAAACTTCCATTCAGTAATTGCACAATCAATATTAGACATAATAAATTACTATTAAAATAACATTGACCATAATTCTGAACTAATAAGCAATTTATTTTTTCTTCCTAAGTTTTAGAGAAAATGTAACCATTTTAACTCACGTTGTAAATGACATTCTGAGGACACTCACCAGAATTTAAAATTTAAGTTAAATAACAGTTACATCATTAAATTATCTGTTTTACTGATGTGAATCAGTGGATGAAAAACACATATAAGGCCTTAATAGTGGCTAATTCTGTGAATAATAATCAAAAATAGCTTTATCTCAGAAAACTTTAATTTTAATTTAGCTGAATATGTTTAAAATGCAGATGTTATTTTTGAGAAGAATGTAAACTTCACTCAGTAGTTTTTAGAAAGAGTAAAAATATATTTCCAGATTATAAATACTGTATTTAAAAATTAAAGTGGTTTCTTAAGCTGCAGTACCTTGTTAATTCATTGCTTTCAATTGGAATTGACTTGTGTATTACTTAATGTTCAGGCAGTTTAAATTGTTCAAGTAATACATTACAGTTAAACCAAAACTAGGATCATTACTAAAACTAAGAAGTATGACAGACAACACCACATAATTTCAATTCTTAAATCATCTCACTGGCTTCCAATTACGTTTAGAGCTGTTTTTAAAATAACCCTTCTCATATATAAAGTTGCCAATGGTTTAGCTCCCTGCCACCTTGGTACCTGTACTCAAGGGCGATCAACTTCAAAGTGCAGATCTTCATAATATACTGAGAATAAATAAACTACAGTATGAGTCAGAGTCATTAAGTTTAGGACACCCATACTCTAGAACAATCTGTCTAGCAATATTAAAGAAGCCCCATAGGTCTCAAGGCTAAGACTAAATGTTATCTCATTGATTTTAACATCTAACTCTATGTACAATCTCTTCTGGACACTTACTTTTCCTTTCCTTGCATTGAAGAGTTAAAAAATATGTTGTGATGGACGGCCGGATGCTCAACCCGGCCAAAACCCACAGGACGCTAGATGGCAACTTCCCTTCAGCTTAGTGGTGCCCCAGATTCTCGCAGGGCACTGTGGGAGATGGAGTTCAGCTTCACAGCCCTGCTGGGTACCGTTGGTGCCACCAGTGGACACTCCAGGGAAACACAGGTACTTCTGTTTCCCATATAGCCTGGAAGTATTCCCAAGTCATGGGGATGGAAGGACAGAATTACTTCCAGGCTGAAGAAAATACTAGTCTCCATCTGACCCGGAAGTGCTGAGGAATCACACGGACAGAAGGACAGAAGCACTTCTGGGTGAAGGATTATATAAAGGACTAATGGAAACCCAGCAAGGGAGCCGGAGTTAGGAGGGAGTGTGACAGAGCTGCTAGGAAGAGAGAATTGTTATAGTTATTGTATTGTTATTATAGTTGTTGCCTGTTTGTTGTGGTGGAGGAGCTTTGGGGCACTATAGAAAAGAAAGTAAAAAAATATTCTTAGTACTTTCAACCTGTATCCAGAGTGGTTGTCTGTTGGGGAAAAGGTGAGCAATAGTGCCACCTAGCGTTCATGATTACAATGTTAAATAAAGTTGTGCCAGTTTTGTGTGTGCTATTTGTTTAATTAGACTGTCTTTAAGTATTTATATCTTCTTCTTAACTCCATCAACAATTGGGTTACCATCAATCAACAACGGATGAGACTTTATTTTCGATAGGATCTTGGGGAATTCTAAAGCATACAGCACTGCAGTACTCACAAAGTTGTCAGCTGCTCTGAAATAAATTAATGATGCTACTTCATGTTCATTAATAATCACCAGGGGCCTCATGCATAACGCCGTGCATGGAATTCGCACTATAACATGATGTAAGCACAAAAGCCGAAATGTGCTTATGCACAGAAAAATCCAGATGCAGGAATCTGTGCGTACTCCAACTTCCGCGTTCTTCCGCTCCATAAATCCCGTTCAGTGTGAAAAGTAATGCTCGTGCATGCACGTGCTGTCCCGCCCAAACTCCTCCCAGAATTCCGCCTCTTTGAATATACAAATCAATATAAATAGCTTAAGCTCAGCATTCTGTGAAGACAATGGGAAAAGCACGGGGGGAAATATAAGAATTTCAGTGAATACCAAGTGGAGGCAAAGGAAAAAACATACTATTTGTTGATTTAAACAGTGGAATAAGCAACAAAAGGAAGTTGATCGAATGACAAAGCGTGTCGGAGAAACTCGAAAGCTCAAGTTCACAAAGTCACACAGTGCCAAAATAAAAAAGAAGTCACATATCAAAGTCGCCATGAAAAGGCGAGTTGTAGCCTCCCGTCTGAGCTTATTATGGTACAGACAAAAAAAAATAGGCACACAGTGGGAAAAAAAACTTTAATTTAGAAATTTCCATTTTAATCACGTTGTTTATTTTGTCATTAAAGTAGAACATCATAAACTTCATCTTAAATTCATTTAATTTACTAGTTTCTCAAATTCCATCGTAACTAAAGTAGCACGTTAAATGCTTTGTTTTGTATTTGATCTTCAATGTGCTCTATGTGTGTGAAACACTATGTGCTTCTGGGCTTTCTCTTTCTCCGACAGGACACAGAATCCATTACATTTGTGATATTACAGCTCACTGAATAATTAAAATACTGAGATGTATACGTGATATCATTTTCATAATGATTGGAATGAAAACATATTATTAAACATGGAAACATGATGGTGCAGTGATTGTTCATGTCTCACACAAGATGCTGCTACGCCATGTGCGACCTTCGATGAAATAATTTATTGTAGCAGTACTGTCTCTTTCAAACGTACTAACCTCCAATTCCTGTCGTTACTTTTCTTTCCCCAAATACCCAATCACCACACAGTCAGCTCTGTATTAGACGTTAAGCCATCTGTAAGCTTACAACGACGATTCTTCAAAACTTTTAAGGAACATTGAAATATCTTCATAGTACGTGATTAAGTATTCTATCCATCTGTCCTTCCATTGTTGTGCCAGCCTCAGCAAATATACAGCGTGCAAGGCAGAAACAATATGTCAACTTGCTAGCGCTGCGGCACCGTGTCCTCAGATGTTTAATTATTAACCATACAGATTATTTAAATGAAGTTAAAGTTTTATCTGTATAATATGATCAACATATTTTGCTGCATTTCATCTTAAAAATGATATCGGCATCATATGTAAATACGCGCTTTATAAAGTGGCGCAGGGTGCGTAATATTATAACTGTAGTGCAAGTTTACAGTGGGGTAGTTGTACTTATAAGTACAAGAAGTTCTACAAGGAGCAATTGATTGAGTGGGCTTATAGTTCTTGGGATGAAACTGTTTCTGAACCGCGAGGTCCGTACAGGAAAGGCTTTGAAATGTTTTGCCGTGGCTTTGGCAGCATGTGCTTGATGCTGTACACCGATAATTCTCTTTCCGATCAGCTGCTGCTGTGATTCCCCACTCAGATACAGTGATATAAATACTCCGAGTGGTGCAGTGAGAGTAATATGGAAAAAGATGATCCGCTGTGGCAACCCTTAAAGGGAGCCGCTGAAAGAATAAAAACAAGAAGAAGAAGATGGTGCAGTGAGAGTAACAACGCTAAAGTAGTTATGGTATTTGGAATACTATGGCTATTCCCTGGGAAATTATATTGTTACAGGTAATCTACAATAAGATGCATTACATTAATAAACAATATGCGGGTAGTTGCAGTGTAGTTATAAAGCCGCGTCAGAAATGTGGTTCTAAGAAATAAAGGGTAACCACACAGGAACAGTAGCACTGCTTTGATGCTGGGTGCCTCCAGTCTACAAAACCGAGCAGAGAACTACGTATGACAGAGTATGAGGTACCGTGGAAAAGTGTGTGGCTTTACGCCAAGTGTAGGTTTTATACATTGCGATTTGAACGTGGAAACGTTCTTACACAACATTTCTGTGCATATGCACTGTTTATGCATGAGGCCCCCGAACTGTCACTAAAAAATTTGGAGACAGCCTGTACATTGAACCCCACATTTTCCAAAGTCAAGTAATCTGACTGATATATATCAGGTTTGCCCGATATAAATCCCTTTGTGACTGACCACCAAAATATTCTCTCATTATAGTACTTTTTATTGTTACACCTATGCTCATCCTTAAATTCTCAAATGCTTGTTGTTAATTCTGGAATTTGAACAAACACTGAGTCATAAAAATCCAAAATCAAACTAGAAACCTGTTTGACAAACTTTTATTTTTCTTTTACTGTTTTTATCTTGTGGTAAACCCCCTTCCATCTCAGGATTGGAAATATAATAAGTGTAAATTTTTTAACTTAATGCACTAGGTGACACTGTAAAAAATGAAAAACAAAAGCCAGATCACGACAGTATTGTGTCATTTAAGTAGGTGTCTTTCAATTAATCAATTGCTTTAGATTAGCTTGTTTGCAATCAATGGTATTTCCTATATTTGTTCTGTACTGTGGTTTGAAAATCAATATATGGCCTTTTTATTTTATTTTATTTACTAGCTGTGTTACCCAGCTTCGCCTGGGAGTTTTTCATAAGTCAATGGGCCTCAGTTATGGTGCCATCAGTTAATTTGATGTATCAGTACTATAAACCTAAGTACATTTCTATGTACAATATTTGTAGGGTCTTTGCCAAAGGCCACTATTACTGGGAGGCAGTGTTGTGTACTGGTTAAAGCTTTAGACCTAGAACTTTAAAATCCTGCTACTGACACTGTGATCTGTGCTCCCACTGAAAAAAACAAATGAAATGTAACCATTTATATCTCTCAAATGTTGTAAGTTCCTTGGGTTTAAGGCATCAGTCAAATAACAAGTAATAATAATATTAAGTCTCCACAGCTGCTTACTCTTGAACATGTTATACACAATTGCACATGAGTAAAACATTCCTGTGTTAGATCAATTTCTGCTTTTCCTAGTGACTTGGCTTTTGTTAATGGTCATTGCAAAACACAATTTTACAGAAAAGTGTGTTCTTTTGAATTGAAGCAGGTAATCAGTAATAATGTGAAATTTGAGTACATATTGCTTTCATTTTGAAGATTTTTACTTGTTTGTATCATTCACTCAAGTATTTTTTGGCGTTTTACTAAATAATTTAACACTTAAGACTAGGGGTTCCATTCCTTTGAGCAATCTGATTGGTCAGCATGGCTTTGGTGTAATTGGTACGTTTGGCTTTGGTTACACAATGAAAGAGGAAGTGTGCATGTCAGACACACAAGGAGTAACACCTTTGGAGGCTTGCAGAGAGTCTCCTTCAAAGAGGGCAAATATAAAATCGGACAGGATACAGGAAAGCTGTCTCGAAAATAATGACAGAGTCTGTGAAGCAGGCTTTATAGAAATGCGCTCAAGAGAGGGAATATATTTCTGTTGAAGAAATATTCACATACACATAAATACTGAGGAAAGCAAATGAAAGTACAAATATGACAAGAGATAGCAAATATTCTTAAATTAGTTCATTATCTTTCTTTGACAGGTAGCATGGCTAATAAATATGTAGATTTTATTTTTTGCAAATCATAATAATACTTGAGCAACAGCATGGCAGAACTAAAAAATGTGAAAGTATAATTTATAGTTGTCACTGGCACCAGAAAATGAGCAGCAGGGGTAAATAACTTTCTTTAAACTGGTTTAATCTACATTCTTATAAAAAAGTTAGAACATGTTTCCACCTAAAACTTGCAAATAACGTATAATTAAAATATCACCATTGTTTAACATTTAGATTCAGGTATGCACACATCCTGAAGGAATATATCATTGACAGTTGAAACCAAGGATGCAGACCCTGAAGAGGAAGTATAAGTTGTAAAAGTGAGTGGTGAAAAGTGAAATGAGGTGACTTGACCAGATGTTGTTTAAGGTGAGATTTAGTCAACTCTAGTATGGTGAGGTAGCGGCAGGAGTGGACATGAGTGCTGGTCAAGTGGTGTTCAGTGTCAAGAAGCATTAGCTCCAGGGTAAGTGATGTTCAGCCCCTCAGGGTATTTTGTAGAGAAAGAAAAGTACTGAGGCAAGATTCAGAAGCTGCAGCAGTTTGTCTGGAAAACTGTACAAGAAAGAGGTAAGTTATCATAACAGTAACCATAAATCATTTTTACTTCTAATTGCTGTACATACACTTACATTTTTTTACATGTTGTTGCCTCCTCCAATCTTGCATCAGTTTCTCAGACACATCGAATTTTGTTGCAGCAGCGCATTTACCAATTTCTTTCACCACTTCAATGACTTTTAATTTAAAACCAGCTTCATATTTTCTTCTTTTCAACACTCCATTGTAGATAAGGGATACTCTTAGAATAATGGTGTATGAGGTTGTGAGATACAAAAAACAAAAAACAGTGCAAACGTTGCTTCGGAATAGTTTGGGTATTACTGTGTGGTCACATAGGCACAATACATAGAAAAAAAGAAAGTGTGCTCTGTGGTTACTCTCTCAGGTGGGCGTTAGCATATCATAATCCCTTGTATCAATAGCGTGAGTTTTCTGCATTTGACTTATATGACCGACATGATAAAATACCAGAAATTATACAGTAAAATCAAGCCCAAATTATCCAAAGGAGAACTCTCCCCCGAGTAAATATGGTAACTTAAAACTTAAAAAAAAACCAGAGCTACATTGGTACTGATGGCAAATTGTTTCTTCATGTCTAGATTGGAAACATTTAGAAACATTAAAAATAGAAAAAAAATTTGAAGACATTTTAATTTTCTGTATTTGTACATATATTAATTTGCTCAAAAAGATAACTTTTAGAGTCACTTAAAAAAACATTTAATTAAAATGCTTTTTCAGTCAAAAATGCATCACGTGTTAAAATGCCTCTATATTTCATGTTCTTCATTTTTAGCTATGTCATCTTTTTCCCGGAAATATAAAGCTATATAACTTGTAGCTGGATGTCTCACCCTTATGTTAGAAGAGATCAGTCCCTGGACACGGCTACTAATCAATGGACTGTGACCAATATGATTCTGGTCCTTCATTGTTCCATACTATAACAAATCTTTCATTCCATAACTGAATCTAAGAAACCCCAAGACTGAACAGCTATGATATGAAAATTATCAGAAGCTAATGCATGACATGAAATTAAGTGAAATTACAGAACTAAAGATTAAGGTTTTATGAGCTTAAAATGAAAATGGAAAATTGTTGGTTGCAAGGTTCAAATGATAATGAAATGAAAAATGCATAAGAAGAATGTTGTGGATGAGTATACATTGTATCACAAAAAGGAAACAAATTTAAAACAAGCAATTAAAGACTACAAGTGAGATATTGCAATGGTTTGTAAAGAAACATCTCAGATTATAGAGAGGCCAGGAACAGTAACAGTGGTCTCCCAGACAATTTACTTCAAAGACAGTTAATGTGTGGATTCCTGCTGAGATTATTGAATGATGGGGCCAGAAGGAGTGAGTAACATTGCTGATGGACTGCTCCTAGATCACTGTGGGCTATGGTGTTTTCTGTGTGACATTTGTAGTATGTTATTGCTACATTCACATGAGTTTCTTCCAGTGACTCCAGTTACCTTACACAATCAAACATCCTATTATAAGGCATTAGTGTTTCCCATGGCAGGAGAATATATGACTCTTTCTAACCCTAAAGTGGATAAGCAATCAGTGAAAAGGATAGCTGAGTGGGTTGAAGCTCAAGATCATTGAGCAGGTGTCTACTGATTCCTTTGAGCCTGTCCTTATCATGACAATAAATCTAAAACTGTGCCCTAAAGACTGCAATGCTAATGGATGTTTAAAGTCTTGAATGCTATGGTATAGTAACTGATGCTGCTCAAGTATAAAAAGCAACAAGATGGAAGAGCGCAATATTAATATAGGAGCAAAATGGAAGTAATTATCCTGATATTTCATAAGTATGAAAAATGAAATTCTAATAACTACTTTATAAAATAATATCCTAAATGAACTGCTCATCCACAGGGGCATATTAAAGTGAAAATGGGTATTAAAGTATGTAAGAAAGTGCTGAATGGTATTGGCTAGTTAGTGCTTTCATGGTATGTACCCACATACATACATTTAAGTAAGAGTGCTATGTCATATAACATATTAAGATGTTTAAGACATGCAAAAGATTGCATAAAAAGCATTACTACTAGGCTTCCTCTCTATTCTGATTACCTCTTATAAACCTATGGTAAACATGAGATCCTCTGGAGTAAACCTTATTTACTTTAAAAGGATTCCTTGCATTGTATGTAATCAGTTTGGGCATGACTTGCTACTGAAACTTATTTTCAGTTTAACTATTTGAGGATCCACATTTTTCCTTTTCTTTAGAGAAAGTTATTTTCAGGTCAGTATTTCATACTGCTTTATTAGCTGTTTAATTTTCCATGTTTACTTTGTCTGGACATAGGCAGTCCAATTCAGGGCATCAGGAAGCCAGAGCCTGCCCTCGAAGCAACAGACACAAGCCAAGAATCAGCTTTGACAACAGAATTCAGGAGCACCGGAAGAAAAAAAATATTCATACATGTTTGTAAACTGTTTGTTGTACCAAGTTCAAAGTTATTGACCTAAATTATTAGTACCAAGACATATTTGAATACTTATGAAATCAGTTATATTCTGTTTTTTATTTTATCAATCAATCAATCAATCAACATTTATTTATATAGCACATATTCATACAAAAAAATGTAGCTCAAAGTGCTTTACAAATTTTAATTTAATAGTGTCAACTATTTTTTTTCACTTTCATAAACAGTTGTAGGCACTGATTAATTATGAGATTTCTAATTATAAGTACAATAAAGAATAAAAAAAAAGGTTGGATTTGTTTTAAAACACCTATCTGTTAATATGGGATGGCTGGTAGTCACATGATAGCATACCAAAACAAGATCAGACTCCTTATGGCATTTTCAGGTGCAATGCGGTTAAAGCTACAAGCAACTACCATGAGGAATGAGGAGGCAAAAAAAACGAGTACTAATGAGTAAAGAAAACACAGAATTGAATCAATCTGGCCAATCACAAACAGATCAAAGGAAACTCAGAACGACAAGCAAGAAAGGAGTCAATGACACTGGACAACAAATATTTTCATTCCTGAACACTTTTGGGTATATCTTAAGGATTCTGTCTTGCTGATCAAAAAATGTAACAAATTTTTCCTTTCATGCAGCATGTTATTGCAATTGCCATTTTAAGAGATTTCTCTCTCATATTTTTAGTCTGCTAATATGTTACCTACTAAGTAAGCTGATTTGCGTAGTTTAGGCATGTCTGGGTTTGCCCTCAGTACAGGTTGCACAACATTAATTTCTCTGCTAATTCTTTTGATTTCTTGGGCATTTTTTTGTCAGGATGGATGCTGGCAGGACAGGCTGTAAAAGCAGTTCACATACACAGATCCTTTAGGTTAGTTTCATACCAGTTTGTATATATGCATATGCACATGGTCTAAAAACATGGCATAGTGTGCAGACTTAGAATTCATTGTCTAGAGTACAATTTGTTACAAAAGAAATGTCTCACCAATGTCGCAACAGCTGCTATATTCTGTTACATTTGTGGCAAAGCTGAAGCTTTAAAGACGCAGTATGACGGCACTTGTTAAAAAAGCATATGATATACTTTCTGTTGTAAAACTTGTGATCAGAACAAACACTGTGCTCATGACATTTGTTATGCAACATGTGCTTTTGATCTAAGAGCCTGGCTCAGAGGCACTCAGAAGGCAATGCCATTTGCAGTTCTCATGATCTGGCCAGAGCTGAAGGATCATTTGATGGATTGTTATTTCTGTCTGATCAATGTCTTTGGCTTCTCTACTAAAAATTCAAAATCTATTGAATATACCAGTTTACATTCAGCCACAAGATCAGGAATGCATGAAAACAGTTTGCCAGTATCAATGCTACCAGAGACATGGAGCCTAGATGAGGGGCAGATAAAGATATCACAACAGTTGTGAAAAAAGACTGTGGTCCACCTTTTGAAACATTTCTGTCTGATGATCCTCATCTGATAACAAAGTCAAAATTAAATGAACTGGAGCCTCATGTATAAACGGTGTGTATGCACAAAAATTTTGCATACTCCCATTTCCACACTCAAATCACAATGTATATAACCTAAACTTGGCGTAAAGCCACACACATTTTCACGGTAGCTCAAACCCTGGTGTACGCAAGTTCTCTGCTCAGTTTTGCAAACTGCCGTCACCCAGCGTCAAAGCAGTGCTTTTGTTTTAGTGATGTTTGCCTTTCTTTTTTAGATTCACATCCCTGAAGCGGCTTTATCATATACACTGAAATTATCCACTGTGATGAATGTCCGGCAAGACTTTCCAGCCCTCATCCCCTGGCCGCCAGGAGGAGCTCTCCCGTCAGCATGGACATGCCCCGAGTTCCAGCAGGGCCTCATGGACATTGTAAATTTTATACACAGCCCTGCTGCGCACCTTGGGAACCACAGGGAGTCACTATAGGGGGGCTCGTGAACTCTTATGTGCCCTATAACCTGGTCACGTGAACAGGAGATGACGTACTGCCAGGTTGAAGAGAGTGACTTTTACCCTGACCAGGAAATGATAAGGACTTGTGGACTGTGGGGAAGGACCACCGGGGGTATAAAAGAACGCTGGGAAAGCCCAGACACTGAACTGAGCTGGGAGGAAGGGTGGCTGGGAGCGGAGGAATTGTGATTGGGGTAGTGTTTATTAATTATATGAGTAGTGTGGAGTAGAGGGTTCTTAGTACACATATTTATAATAAAAAGAATAATAGTTGTACTTTTACCTGGTGTTTGGCGTGGTACCTGAGGGTGAAAGAGGTGGATCAGAACCTCTACTGCTACACTGCATATTGTTTATTAGTTTGAGGCATCTGATTGTAATTAACTTGTAATAATATAATGGTCCACGGAATGGCCAAACTATTCCAAATACCATAGCTGCTTTAGCTTTGTTACTCTCACTGCACCTTCTTCTTCTTCTTTCAGCTACTCCTGTTAGGGGTTGCCACAGTGGATCATCTTTATCCATATTACTCTCACTGCACCACTCAGAGTATTTACACTCACCTAAAGGATTATTAGGAACACCAAACTAATACGGTGTTTGACCCCCTTTCGCCTTCAGAACTGCCTTAATTCTACGTGGCATTGATTCAACAAGGTGCTGAAAGCATTCTTTAGAAATGTTGGCCCATATTGATAGGATAGCATCTTGCAGTTGATGGAGATTTGTGGGACGCACATCCAGGGCACGAAGCTCCCGTTCCACCACATCCCAAAGATGCTCTATTGGGTTGAGATCTGGTGACAGTGGGGGCCATTTTAGTACAGTGAACTCATTGTCATGTTCAAGAAACCAATTTGAAATGATTCGAGCTTTGTGACTTGGTGCATTATCCTGCTGGAAGTAGCCATCAGAGGATGGGTACATGGTGGTCATGAAGGGGTGGACATGGTCAGAAACAATGCTCAGGTAGCCCGTGGCGTTTAAACGATGCCCAATTGGCACTAAGGGGCCTAAAGTGTGCCAAGAAAACATCCCCCACACCATTACACCACCACCACCAGCCTGCACAGTGGTAACAAGGCATGATGGATCCATGTTTTCATTCTGTTTACGCCAAATTCTGACTCTACCATTTGAATGTCTCAACAGAAATCGAGACTCATCAGACCAGGCAACATTTTTCCAGTCTTCAACTGTCCAATTGTGGTGAGCTCGTGCAAATTGTAGCCTCTTTTTCCTTTTTGTAGTGGAGATGAGTGGTACCTGGTGGGGTCTTTTGCTGTTGTAGCCCATCCGCCTCAAGGTTGTGCGTGTTGTGGCTTCACAAATGCTTTGCTGCATACCTCAGTTGTAACGAGTGGTTATTTCAGTCAAAGTTACTCTTCTATCGGCTTAAATAAGTTGGCCCATTCTCCTCTGACCTCTAGCATCAACAAGGCATTTTCGCCCACAGGAATGCCGCATACTGGATTTTTTTCCCTTTTCACACCATTCTTTGTAAACCCTAGAAATGGTTGTGCGTGAAAATCCCAGTAACTGAGCAGATTGTGAAATACTCAGACCGGCCCGTCTGGCACCAACAACCATGCCATGCTCAAAATTGCTTAAATCACCTTTCTTTCCCATTCTGACACTCAGTTTGGAGTTCAGGAGATTGTCTTGACCAGGACCACACCCCTAAATGCATTGAAGCAACTGCCATGTGATTGGTTGATTAGATAATTGCATTAATGAGAAATTGAACAGGTGTTCCCAATAATCCTAGGTGAGTGTATATCACAGTATCTGAGTGTGGAATCACAGCCCTACACCAGCTGATTGGAATGAGAATTATCGGTATACAGCATCTAGCACACGCTGCCTCAGCAATGCTGCCTATTTGAACTGCTCTCATGCGACAGACACTTCAGAGCCTCTCTTGTACTGACCTCGCGGTTCAGAAACAGTTTCATCCCAAGAACTCTAAATGCACTCAATCAGTCCATCAAGTGCTCCTTGTAGAACTGTTTGTACTTATAAGTACAATCACATCACTGTAAACTTGCAATATAGTTATAATATTGCACAACCTGAGCCACTTTATGAAGTGCATATTTACATATGATGATGATATCATTTTAAAGAAGAAATGCAACAAAATATGTTTTTTATATTATACAGATAAAACTTGAACTTCATTTAAATAATCTATATTGTTAATAATTAAACATGTGAGGACGGATTGTTCTGCCACGCGCTGTATACTTGCTGGGGCTGGCACGACACTGGAAGGATAGATAGATAGAATAATTAAACATGTACTACAAAGATATTTCAATGTTCCTTAAAGTTTTGAAGAATCTTCATTCTCGGCTTACAGATGGCTTAACGTCTATTACAGAGCTGATTGTGTGGCTATTGGGTATTTGGAGAAAGAAAAGGAAGGACATGAATTGGGGGTTAGTATGTTTGAAAGAGACAGTACTGCTGCAATAAATTATTTCATCGAAGGTCGCACACGGCACAGCAAGCATCTTGTGTGAGGCATGAACAATCACTGTGCCACCATGTTCCCATTAATACATGCTTTAATTCCCATCATCATGAAAATGATATCAAGTATACATCTCAGTATTTAAATTATTCAGAGAGCTGTAATATCATGAATGTAATGGATTCTGTGTCCTGTCAGCGTAAGAGAAAGCCCGTTTAAGAAGCTCGTAGTGATTCACACGCTTAGAGCACATGCAAAGCACAAAACACATACAAAACAAAGCATTTAACGTGCTACTTTAGTTACGATGGGATTTGAGAAACTAGTAAAATAAACGATTTTAAGATGAAGTTTATGATGTTCTACTTTAATGACAAAATAAACTACGTGATTAAAGTGAAAAGTTTGAGCTTAAAGTTGACATTCCAAGCTTTTTTCCCACTGTGTCTCTATTTTTTTTTTCTTTTCTCTGTACCCTAATAAGTTTCATATGAAACTCAGACAGTGGGCTACGACTCGCCTTTTCACGGCAACTTTGATATCTGACAACTTCTTTTTTATTTCAGGCACTGTGTGACTTTGTGAACTTGAGCTTTTGAGTTTCTCCAACACTCTATGTCACTCGATCAACTTCCTTTTGTTGTTTATACCGCTGTTTAAACCAATAAATAGTTTGTTTTTCCTTGCCTCCACTTGGTATTCGCTGAACATCTTCTATTTCCTCCTGTGCTTATGCTATTGCTAGTTCACAGAATGCTGAGCTTAAGGGTTATTTATATTAATTTGCATATTCAAAGACATGTAACTCTGGGAGGAGTTAGGGAGTGTGTTACTTTTCACGCTGACCGGGATTTATGGAGAGGAAGAATGTGGAAATTGGCGAACGCACAGATTTATGCAACTGGATTTTTTTGTGCATACAAACATTTCCGCTTTTGTCCGTACGCCATGTTTTAGTGTGAATTCTACGCATGTGGTATGCATGAAGCGCCTGGTCAGAAATTTATTTTTGTCAAAAGCAAAAGTAGAACTACTTGGTTCAAGAATGCAAGGATGGGTTTTGTTGCTGCCAAGTATAAAAAGCTCTTTCTTCCACAGCCGCCAAGAACATTTGCCAACCTCTGTTTCTGACATTGACATTGATGGGCTGTTGACTGCTTTGATTTGTGAGCACGTCCCACAGCAATGGTGTTTATTTTATTGATTTGTCATTGTTAAGCCTGAAAGCTGTATTGCTACACAATGGCAATGTCCACCTTTCAATACCCATTGGCTGTAGAGTAGACATGCAAGAAACCTATGAAAACCTAGAACTGTTGTTGAGACACACAGTCTAACGAGTATAACTGGAACAGCTGTGGGAATTTAAAAGCAGTGGCATTGCTACTAGGAATGCAGCTCAGATATACCAAGTGCTGTTGTTTAATTTACTAATGTACCAACCGTGCTAAAGAGTCCGATTGCATTAAAAAGAACTGGCCTTGTGTAAGCATTTAGTTTCAGGGCAGAAAAGTTTGTCACATCAACCATTTGCCAGCACTTCAAAAATGTTTTTAACTCTTCTTCATGTAAAATGTGGACTGCTGAACAATTTTGTGAAAGAGGTAAGCAAGGAAGATGAAAGGTTTTAATATATGAGATTGATATTTCTATGAATAACTGACACCATGGTTAAGGACAGGATTTTTTGCTCTACAAACCAGTCACACCATCAATGACAAGCAATTCAAAGATCTGCTAGTGGGGCTTGGATAGACGGCATTTAAGGATGTTATTGAGAATTTTCTTGACAACCACAAAACACCAAACTATGTTCAGCTGGTTGATAACATTTAAGAATACAAAATTCTAAGTGCAATATGTCAGTAAAAATTTATTTTCTTCTTTGACACTTGAACTTCTCCCCTGCTAGACTTGGTGCAGTTAGTGATGATGAACACGGTGCAAGCTTTCACAGGGACAGTGCAATGATGGACAAGTGGCATCAGGGTAAGCAGAATCCACCAATGCTGGTTGATTATTATTGAACACTGAAACTAGAAGCATTAGATGTTGATTGTAAACAAAAAAAGCAGGAAAATGTGTTTGGCTCAATTGAACTTAAGCAATGTATCAGCATCATGAAGTGATTAAATATGCTAAATGCACATGCTTGATGCTGTCTATCACAATCACCAAAAAATTCTTAGGAAGAAAAACTTCAGAAAACACTGAAGTAAATACATTGCTTGCGATACAAATGAGAATACAACTGAAACCTTTGCCAAGTCAACATCTGAGGAGTCACTTTTAAAACATGATTATGTTATGCAACAGCTAAGCTTGACTGTTTACAAAAAGTATAACAATTAACATGTTTTTTTTTTCTTCCATATTTATGAAGTTGCATCCGGGCACCTAAACCCTTCTCCTCTTCCAAGTAGAGTAACTTATGCAGAAAGAGATGTTTTTTCTATGATTGCTTAGGTGCTCAATACGTGGGAAGGGGAGGTCCTAGTTCAACTACTGAGTACTTCTATTGATTAAAAACCAGGTTCTGGATGACTAATTGTTTTTCTTTCATGACACTGCAGGAAGATGGCCAGCAGCTCAATTTAGTCCTTAATCAAGATTTTCTTCCAGCAAGACCAGCCCAGGATTACTAAGAAACTTACTTTCAGAAGTATGATTACTTGCTGCGTTGGATTATCTGGCTGATTGAAAGACAAGTTCCACTATTCTGCTTGGAAAACAGCAGCAGTGCAAGTACTTGATCTTTCCGTGTTCAAACTTGACACATTAGCTCAAAAAAATTAATTGAAGTTAGAGCCCAAGAGCAAGGCAGGAGGACATACAGCAAGGACAGGACTTTGAAAGTGATCGAGTGACATCCTCCCCATTTCTGTGGGAAATACGCTGATCCAATATCACACAATTATACAACTGTATAATTCCATCAATATTTTTGGCTTGTTATATCTTTATTTAGACCAACTGAAGTATTTATGTATTTGTGGGGTTTTTATTTTGTAATAATATATTTATATAATATATAGGGAGTGTGTATTTAAATTGTTATTTGGGGTTGATGGGGTGTGTTGACCTTGTTGTATTTAACATATGGAGTGGTGCCTCTTCACTAAAGTTCATTGTTCCCCAACTTATTTTCAGCATAACTTTATGAGTTAATGTGATATGTGTTTGTATCTGGAATTAATTTATAATATACTAGCAAAATACCCACGCTTCACAGCGGCGAAGTACTGCATTAAAATTTTTATTAAGAACAAAATTAAACCTTTTTAAACTGAGGGAAAATATAGCAATAATTATTTGTTAAGGATCTCTTTGTATACCACATTGTGAGTTTGGCCCTCCGGTTTTAATATGACCAAGCTGTGCACTGAGCTTACTCTTGAGCATGCAACGTACAGTTGGCCATGTGAACAGTAATCTTGTCTCAAATCTCACAGCTTGGATTGATGCTGTCATAATCGGTTTGAGTTTCATGGTTTGTTTCAATTACGACAGCATTTGTAGGACTTGTGTTGAAGAGACATTCGGCATCTGTCAAGCGTTGTAAGTATACAACCGGTTTCATCGATAACTTCACATCCAGCTTTTGAGAGTTTAAACATTCATAAACATCAAAGTGTTCACTACTGAAATCGTCACCTGTCAATCTAAGATGTTTAAGAGGCATTGGCGGTTGTCCAAAAGTGTAAAATATTTCGCCATTTCGGTACACTTGAAAGCGACAACCGAACAATTAGCGGCAGCCATCAACTCACATGCAGAACCATAGGTGAAGGGCTTAAGCATTTCATTCTTCTAGTGCTCCTGTGTAGTATAATTATCTCCTGTACCATCATCAGTCCACACCTTGAACCTGTCCCAGTCATTCAATACATAAGGCACAATGTTCCTCCGGATATCAAGAGTGAGCCTGATATGTCCGTGCAATATGTAACAAAGACAATGGAAAAGGTAGTTGCCATCTCCGGGAATGGAAACCACTTGGTAAGTGACAGTTCTTTGATTGATGGTGATCACCTCGATAGACGTGTTAATGGGGGTACGGTTGGAATGATGAAGGAAATGTGTACCTGAACAATGTAAAGTAAGTCTAAAATACCTACACAATAACTATAATCGTAATAAATGAACAATAAAACAGCGGAGAAGCCGTGGATTAAATAAAAAGGCTGTAGTTATCAGCAGGGAGACGTGAATCCCGTGGTGAAGCAAGGAAGGGAATGTAGAGACTGGAGCGATGGACGGCCTTATATAGGCAGGCAGCCAACAATGTGGGAGGCGTTGGTATGGGGGACCCAACGCCACCTCACACAGTGACCGAGCTGCAGGCTATGGACGTATATATATATGCAAGTAGGATTCAGTTAGCGTTGGGAACTGCGTACCAAATTTCTTGAAGATAGGCCCATAAATAACAAAGACTGTTGAAAAGTTCAATATGGCGGCCGACAGTGGCATCATACCACCGAAATAAGTACGTACATTGGTTTCGGTTAGCGCAGGGAAGCCGCCTACCAAATTTCGTGAAGATGGGGCCATAAATAAGAAAGTTCATCATGGTGAACGTTGTCGACCGTTATCGACCGTTATGACAGTTATGTGTAGAATTTCGAAATGAAACCTGCTTAACTTTTGTAAGTAAGCTGTAAGGAATAAACCTGCCAAATTTCAGCCTTCTATCTACATGGGAAGTTGGAGAATTAGTGATGAGTCAGTCAGTGAGTCAGTGAGTCAGTCAGTCAGTGAGGGCTTTGCCTTTTATTAGTATAGACTAGCAAAATACCCGCGCTTTGCAGCGGTGAAGTACTGCATTCAAATTTTTATTAAGAAGAAAATTAAACCTTTTTAAACTGAGGGAAAATATGCCAATAATTATTTGTTAAGGATCTCTTTGTATACCATGTTGTCAGTTCGGCCCTCCGGTTGTAACATGACCAAGCTGTGCGCTGAGCTTACTCTTGAGCATGCAACTTACAGTTGGCCATGTGAACAGTAATCTTGTCTCAAATCTCACAGCTTGGATTGCTGCTGTCATAATCGGTTTGAGTTTCATGGTTTGTTTCAATTATGACAGTATTTGCAGGATTTGTTGTATTGAAGTGACATTCGGCATCTGTCAAGCATTGTAAGCACAGAACCGATTTCAGCGATAAAATCACATCCAGCTTTTGAGAGTTTAAACATTCATAAACATCAAAGTGTCCACTACTGAAAGCGTCACCTGTGAATCTAAGATGTTCAAGAGGCATTGGCGGTTGTCGAAAGGTGTAAAATATTTGGCCATTTTGGTACACTTGAAAGCGACAACCGAACAATTCAGCGGCAGCCATCAACTCACATGCAGAACCATAGGTGAAGGGCTTAAGCATTTCACTCTTATAGTGCTCCTGTGTAGTATAATTATCTTCTGTACCGTCATCAGTCCACACCTTGAACCTGTCCGAGTCATTCAATACATAAGACACAATGTTTCTCCGGATATCAAGAGTGAGCCTGATATGGCCGTGCAATATGTAACAAAGAGAATGGAAAAGGTAGGTGGTATCTCTGGGCATGGAAACCACTCAGTAAGTGATAGTTCTTTGATCGATAGTGATCATCTCGATAGATATGGTAATGGGGGTTGAAATGATAAAGGAAATGGGTACCTGAACAATGTAAAGTAAGTGTAAAATACCTATACAATAACTATAATTGTAATAAACAAACAATAAAACAGCAGAGAAGCCGTGGATTAAACAAAAAGGCTGTAGTTATCAGTAGGGAGACGTGAATCCCGTGGCGAAGCAAGGAAGGGAATGTAGAGACTGGAACGACGGATGGCCTTATATAGGCAGGCAGGCAACAACGTGGGAGGATGGGGGACCCAACGCCGCCTCACACGGTGACCAAGCTGCAGGCTATGGACGTATATATGTACGTAAGTAGGATTCAGTTAACGTTGGGAACCCGTGTACCAAATTTCTTGAAGATGGGCCCATAAGTAACAAAGACTGTTGAAAAGTTCAATGTGGCGGCCGACAGTGGTGTCATATCACCGAAATAAGTAAGTACATTGGTTTTGGTTAGTGCAGGGAAGCCGACTACCAAATTTCGAGAAGATAGGGCCATAAATTAGAAAGTTCAACATGGCGGACGTTGTTGACCGTTATGACCATTACGCGTAGAATTTCGAAATGAAACCTGCTTAACTTTTGTAAGTAAGCTATAAGGAATGAGCCTGCCAAATTTCAGCCTTCTACCTATACGGGAAGTTGGAGAATTAGTGATGTTGGAAAATTCAATATGGCGGCCGACAGTGGCGTCATACCACCGAAATAAGTACGTACATTGGTTTTGGTTAGCGCAGGGAAGCCACCTACCAAATTTCGTGAAGATGGGGCCATAAATAAGAAAGTTCAACATGGCGGAGTGTTTTGCCTTTTATTATTATAGATTACTACTTACACTTGTTGGTTTATTTATTTTGTTAAAATATGTGGAAGTGTAAAAAAAATGGATCAGCTTAGGGCTACTGAGGAGCTATAGCATAATTTATAAAATTACACCGGACTTAAAAGACTTAAAAGGAGTTATGTGCATTTGCATTGCCACTTTGAAAGACGATGTGTGCTTCAAGTGTTAGTTTTTACTATATGCTGTGGATTTCAGGGGGTGCTTGAGAGTTGACCCAAAACCCAACCCAAACACAGGTGAACTAAGTAATAAGAGGGGTTTATTAACAAAATGAGCTTTATTACAGTAATGGAAACACTTTGATAAACATAAGAGGGAAAACAACAAAATATAAGACTTTGGGAGTTCCTAAAATTCTGGGTTCCTAACTTTCCAATTGGGTGGCTAGTTAACTTGCCCATCGCTGTCTATAATAAGTTGCTTACCTTCTCACACAAGCCACTTTCCACATCTATGAACATCCTTAATCCCACCACCTGAGAAAATATATTAACATCCTTCTAGCTCCAAGCTGGCTGTACAGGTCTTTTAAGCCTAGCTTTCAGCTATCCTTCCATCAAACTATCACAAGTACTTCTTGGTAACCCAGTCGCCACCTACAGCCCTGGTACAGTTTGTGCAGGGGTCCCCCTAATAGCACCAAGGGTTCCTGCCTGTTCTCTTCACCACAGAGTTACTGTATTATGGGGAGTACCAGACTAGTTGTCCTACTTGGTACCCTTACAAGGCTAAACCATACTGCCTTTTGGTGGTTTGGGGGTCAACACAACTAGTAAAAAAAATGACTAGTCATTTGTCAAGTTGTTGGACTTTAGTGATTTGAGTTTTCACTTGTAGTCTCCGTCTAGATAAAAAGGCTGTTTCTACTTTTCAGTCAGTCAGTCAGTCATTATCCAACCTGCTATATCCTAATGTAATTAATTGTCAAATGACTTAATTTGAACTAATCTTTTTCTGTCATTTTCATGGTCATTTTCTTAGATGACCCTGCTTGGCCAGTTGCCCCTATCAAAGAATACTGGAGCTGAATTTTTTACAGCCAGATCACTTCTTGACACCTTTCTCTTTTAGGAGCTTTTTATGACAGGCAAAAGAGACGAAGACCTTATTCTAACTCCAGGTCACAGATGTACTTAATTTAAAGTAATATCTGGGAAACCTTCATTACTCCCCAGATAACCATAACTGATTATTTTTTATATTAAGATGGAATTAAAAAAATGTACTATATTAAGCCTTTCCAAGGCATTCCTTATGCTGGCAGTTGATACATCACAAAAATCTCCAGAGTGTAACATACTGTAATTTGCGTTCATCTTCTTTTTTCACACATGCTTTTTCCAAAGAGATACATAAGTGTTAATTGAGAAGGAGCACTTGTCAAACTTGAGGTTATGCCATGGTGTTCAGTTACAGTAGAAATGGAACTATCATGTATTGAAAGTGTTACTTACTTCGCATAAGAGTGTGATTTTTTTTAGATAATTTATAATACATCTAAATGAAAAAAATGAACA
The DNA here is from genome assembly GCF_016835505.1 of Polypterus senegalus. Taxonomy (NCBI): domain Eukaryota; kingdom Metazoa; phylum Chordata; class Cladistia; order Polypteriformes; family Polypteridae; genus Polypterus; species Polypterus senegalus. Next base: position 142,442,063 of record NC_053160.1, read on the forward strand.
AATGAAATACTAAAATTGCTTAAACACAGAGAAATAATTCTGGTATAGGACAGATATTTTACAGGGCAAGAAAACCTTCCTTAACTTTACAAAGGATTTTATTTTTATAGAAGCAACAACAATTTTATAGTTGCAGATTTTGTTCCTTTTCTGGTTGTAATATAATAAGCAACTCAAAACAAAGCATGAAAATACTAACGGCTGACTGGTCCTCTATACTTATTTTATTTTTTGCTCTCATATGAAACTGGACACTTATTTTATTTTTCGTCGTTGGTGCAGATGTCCACAGTGAACAGACCTATGAAAAAATGCAGCTCTAATGGAAGACTGGGCATGGCAGTGTGGGTGGAAAAGAATTGCATATAGCATTCATACGATTATACACTTTGAGCACAATTCAAGCTGAGAAATGTTTTGAGGGATTCTGCTACCCAAGTTCAGATGTCAAAAAGTAGTACTGCCATTTTTATCGCACTTTGGCATTTTAGTTTTTCTGTCTTTTGAGTTAGCATTTTTTTGTTACTGGCTGCAATGCTGCGAAATGGCAAGTTTGACATATGATTCCAATTAAATGAGGTATCACTACCCTTCTCAGTGTGCTTTGTTTTATCGTATAGTTGATATATGTTACTTGTGCTTATGCCAATATGAGAAATGGCTCAGGAATTGTTATAAAACAGCGCAGGTCTTACTTCTAACTCTTATTAATTAAAATAGCCTTCCTTAACCTTTGATCCTCTGATTCATGAGTGGTCTCTGAAGGTTATTTAAGGAAGTACCAATAGCTGGAAAACTGCAATATTTACATCAGCAGAAGTTATAAAGTTAACCCAAAGTTAGGCTGGTAGGCATTAATTGATGGCAGAAATTGGCCAAGTAGGAGAAAAAGTGTAAGCATGAACATAATTGTTCCCTATAATGGACTGTTTTCCCACACAATGTTTGTTACTACTTTTTAATTGCTGTCGGAATTGGGATCAGAAGTGAAAACCCTGTGCTGGGAAAAAAAAGGATAAAACATGGATGAATGAAATGACGGACAGTAAGAAAATCTCATCAAGTACTAGAATTATTTTTTTCTTTTTTCACTATATTAATATTTATATAAAGTGTGCCTTTAAATGACTTAAAATCTAACAGAAAATATATTGATACTTTATTTGAACATCACAATGTCTTGGGTCCTTCAGTGCAAATGCCTTAAATGCTTAGGAAATTAAACAAAATGTACAATAGAAAATAAAGGGAACAGAGCATTTTGTTATAAATACATAGAGACATCAGATAAGACAATTACCTTGTTTACATATACTTCAATAACTCAGTTTTTCACAGAAACCTGATTTCTAAAATCCTTATTCCGATTAGAGAAATTGAGATATTGGCCTCCGAGAAACCTGATTAACAAAGGGAGATTTCCCCAAGAATAACCCAATTATTTGGCCATGTAAGCCCATAACTGAGATACTGTTAGGGATTTTGTAGTCCTCACATGACCGTTTTACTCTGTCAGCAAGCACATTTATTTGATTTCAGCATCCATGGGTGGAAGCATCCACAAAATAAATTTCCACATTCAGATATTCAGACAGTTACATTATTCCTTCCCATCGATGAACTAATAAGTGTCAGTATTTAAGAAATCATTACATTTGTATTGATGAGCTGAACATACAGCGTTAAGCTCTGGAGCACAATCTCGAGAGCTGTTAAAGGTGTGTTAAGTAGTCTGATGACTTTTTAAAGTAACGAGTAACCTAACGGAAGCTTATCTTATTGAAGTAAAAACATCTGTGTTGTTATTATTTCAGCAGTACTGAGTGTAATACCAGAAGCACATGTTGTGGATCCTTTGCAAGGCTTAATCGCACAGCCAATGAGAAAAGAATGTGCTAAGTGCAATCCTGTAACAGAAACATACACATAAAGCATCACTAAACATACTTATTAAGCACAATCAAATTATCACAAGCATCATTCTTAGTTTCAAATTCATAGTGGCTGATGATGACGTTTAACTCTTTCGTTGTGCAATTTAATAATGTTGAAGTGTTTCGTAAATGGTGGTCTGCAGAAGATTACTTGCCCATCTAAATTATTAAGAAGCCTGGTTTCTGCCTTGTGATATTCATCTCAACCCGATTATAAGTGTGCACATCAACACACTGACTATTTTTGTAAGTAGCAGTTATTTTCACTGAACCCCTATGGGTATTATTCAACATAAAGAGGTTTTAGTTATTTTGTGGAGTGGCTTTCATGTTTTCCCACCAGTAGTTCAATGTTTTGTATACTTAAAATTCATCTCTGTGTGTCTGTCTGTCTGTCCATTCCGGAAGAGAGAGGTAAAATCGGGCTAAGGGCTCCATCTCCAAGGAAACAAACTCACTTAGCCACTAATACAGAAGTGAGGCGAGCATGCCAGCAAAACAAATCCTCCTAGAAGAGATATAAATAGATAGATAGATAGATAGATAGATAGATAGATAGATAGATAGATAGATAGATAGATAGATAGATAGATAGATAGATACTTTATTAAACCCCAAGGGTATATTAACATACTCCAGCAGTAGCATACTGATAAAAACAATATTAATTAAAGAGCAATAAAAGCGCAGTGCAAGTTCTACCAGGTAGAACTGAAGAGTCGCATAGTGTGGGGAAGAACAATCTCCTCAGTCTGTCAGTGGAGCAGGACAGTGACAGCAGTCTGTTGATGAAGCTGCTCCTCCATCTGGAGATGATCCTGTTCAGTGGATGCAGTAGATTCTCCATGATTGACAGGAGCCTGCTCCATGCCCGTTGCTCCACCACAGATGTCAAACTGCATTAGCCACCAGCATTAGTTTCCTATACTCCTTCTCCTGCCCACTCCTGATGCAGCCCACGATAGCAGTGTCGTCAGCGAACTTTTGCATATGGCAGGACTCCGAGTTGTATTGGAAGTCCAATGTATATAGGCTGAACAGGACCGGAGAAAGCGAAGTCCCCTGTGCCGCTCCTGTGCTGCTGACCACAATGTCAGACCTGCAGTTCCAGGATGCATATGACCAAAGTAGTACCTTTCAATTTCAATTTTCTTTCTGACCATTTCAATAGTTTCTAGGACCCTGTGATTTTTACAGCATGGGCTTACACAGCTAGTAAGAAATAAATATTTATAGCTGTTTTTTTATATTAATCAAATAGTTATTTAGAAAAGCACTTATCTTTGGGCTAAGGCGGAAGTGCAAGGACAAGGGGCTTGGGTAAGGAGCAGCTTCACTGTTGCATATGCCCAGCTAATGTGTCTTGGGCAATGAGAAAAAACGTGCCTGTGTCTTTTAAATGCTGCGGGGGAAAAGAACCTGAAGAGTTGGGTGCTGGAGAAAGTGGTCTCAGGAGAAAATGTTTGTTAATTACTCCTTGAGTTCTTACTGGAGAGAGAAAGAGAAAGAGAGAGAGACAAGACTCACCTATCTGCAGTCAGGTTCACGTATGACTGAGAGGACTAAATTCAAAGTCTGTGTAAAGGAGTGTGGCATGTGACCAGTGTCACAATGAGGCAGTCTTGTGGCCATATAAGACTAGGATGTCGAAAGCTAATGGTGGTCTTTCTGTTGTTTTCAACAAGTCTGTGTGTATCTACCTGGAGGAGCAACAGTGGGGAATAAGCCCTAGAATGTAAAGACAGAGTTTTATTGGTTGACCAATGTGCTAATTATCTCCTTGTACATACTATTGGAAAATTATTCTTCTTTATCTCAAACATATTAAGAAGACATAAAGAAGACAGTTTTTATGTAAATATTTGTTTTGCTTTATTTCTGTTTTGCTGTTTGCTTCTCGGTGTCATCAGAACAACTACGAGAGTATTTCTCATTCTCTCAGCTACTGACCAGGCTGCCTTTTGTTGTGACCTATACTAGCCATGCTAATCTGGTGTGAGTTATGGGTCTTTTAGAGGTCTCACATCATTTTTCTATTTTGTGCGCTCCTCCGTCATAACACCTATGATGTCATTGCAATTCTTTATTCAATTACACAAGACCGTGGACAGCCACTAATAGTTTGACATATATGGAAAATCACATACAAATGCTAGAAAATCTAGTCACATTGAAAATAAATAAAATAAATAGATCTTTCTTGTTCTCAGCTCCAAACAAGTGACCATGCTCCATCAGCACGAGGCACATCACTCTCAGTACCATTTTCTCAAGCTTATTATCATTTCGATGGAGGATGAATTTTGGAGTATCAACTACTAATCTTTACTTCTTGAGGAGACTCCGCAAAGTAAATATGAATAATCGCATGTTCCATGAAAACACTATTAAACCATTTCTGAAATACCAGTATATGTAAAATTCTTCACTTTCAGCATTAGAAATAGATTATTTTAGCTAATGATTTATTGTACAATTTTTACCTATTTTCATTTCATGTATGTTTATCTGACGGAGTACTACAGTAATAACAGGCTGACCTGGAATAACTAGATATCCAGATCTTTGTGATGTAGGGCTGGCTGAGAAGCATATGCAAAGCATTGTGGTCTGGGTCTGTTGTGACCCCTGCTACTATAATTTAAATTAATAAAGGAAAGCTTTAATATTTATCTTGCATAATATTTTTTCACTTTTCATCTCAGTTTTGCTTAAGATAAATAAAGTTCAATGAGGTGCAATGTGTTATTGACTTCATATCTTCAAATATTTTCAGTGGTAATAAATATTGGGCTTTAGCTGTGTCACACACAAACATTCACATTCTTGTTTCAAAGTGTATTTCTGGCAGCTGTTGGAAATTAATCTTTATTCATAGTCAGATTTTACAAAGTGTAGCAAATTTATCAGAAGGTATTTTTCTGTATCTATATAAATTTATTGTGTATTCTCTTCTATAAATACCATATTTCCAAAGCTTAAAAGGAATGCTTCTAGCATGATGCAGACATCAACATGCTTAATAGTAAGGGTGACGCTTAAGTAAATGGTAAGTTTTTCGCCGATGATAGCTGTTTGGATTGACACCATTTAGTCTTTAGATGGAAAAGAGTTTTTCCAAAGACATTGTTCAACATTGTAAGTTGCTGCAAATTATGAGTTTGCTATAACAGAACACTCTTAAAAGTTGTGACAGTCAAACCTCTTTGTGAGGTCGATAGAGGTGGAAATAATGTATATTGCTAAGCATATCTGGCAAATATTGATGTCAGCCAGAGAATAAAGTTTCAAAGTGCCAACAAAACTGATGTGGTGACAAAGCACCATAAAACTCAAAAACAGGCTTTATGTCCAAAACTAGGCCCCAAGGATCCAATTGGCCCAGAAACTAAACTTTGCAGCCTGCATAGACCAAAATGAGCTAAAGTTTAAATTACTCTAAAGGGAGAAGAGAACCACAAAGCCCTAGTTCAAAATTTCAAAAACAATGTTTCTATACTAAAACCAACAAAGTTTATTAAACAAAAATATTAAAATAGAAATAAAAAGGGTAATAGATAGGTAGACAAAAAGAGGGTAGCCTAAATATAGCAACACATTGTCAAGGACTTAAAAATAAAACAAATAAAAAAAAATTTATGAAATAGGAATCCAGCAAAAAGAAACCAAGTACTGAGGCCTCTCAGCTGATTATTGCTTTGTCACCAATGGTGGTAAGTAAAGAGGCAGGAAGAGGGACCAGGAATTAAGTACAAATCCATTAACAGACAAGGGTCAAGAACAGAAAAAACACAAAAGTCTATACTGAAAACAGTGCTATAAACTGAAAGGGAGCTGTTGAAAAAATCTAGAATCCATCCATCCATCCATTTTCTAACCCGCTGAATCCGAACACAGGGTCACGGGGGTCTGCTGGAGCCAATCCCAGCCAACATAGGGCACAAGGCAGGAACCAATCCAGGGCAGGGTGCCAACCCACCGCGGGACACACACAAACACACCCACCACACACTAGGGCCAATTTAGAATCGCCAATCCACCTAACCTGCAAGTCTTTGGATTGTGGGAGGAAACCGGAGTTCCCGGAGGAAACCCACGCAGACACGGGGAGAACATGCAAACTCCACGCAGGGAGGACCCGGGAAGCGAACCCGGGTCCCCTAACTGCAAGGCAGCAGTGCTACCACTGCGCCACCGTACCGCCCAAAATCTAGAATCGAAACTGTGTAATAAATTGAAGGCCAAATGTTAGTAACATCTTGATTTAAAACTGTACTATAACTTGAATGAAGGATGTCAACAAAATCCAGAATTAAACCATGCAATGACCAGAAGATGTGTTTTAAGCAATTTCTAGACATAAAACTGTTACAGAAGCTGAAACAAGATCTGCTGTGAATCAAAAATCAAAAGGCATTGTTTATGTGTTGGAAACCGGAATCTCTGACACTGCAATATATGCTCTGTGATATTATAAAATTCCATCATCCATGAAATGGTGCAAAGTAACTTCTCAGAGGCAGCCCCTAGCAACAGTGCAGTATATTCTAGGAACACAGTCGCAAAATGCTTAGACTATAAAGGGGGTGAGGGTCTGGCTATTTGAGCCTGACAAATCTTCCATAGCTCTAATTTTTAAACTCGTTAGCTGTACCTTCACAAGTAACATGTGACACATTTTAAGCACTTTTTGCTAAAAGTTTGGTGAAGGCTGCCTGCCGCTTGCAGACAACATGACATCTGTTACTAAGTATTAGTTAGGGTCAATGAATTCCACAAAAGAAGTCTGTGACAAGTGATGAGCTTTTGGATTTTTCATGTTATTTTCATGGAAGGAAAACTGACTGGTGGCTGAAATGACCAATAAAATTCAGACATTCTGACATAAGCAGAGAAGAGTTCTTGCACATCTGCAAGATTCAATGCCCTTCTCTAAACTAATGTTATGACCGCATGGTATAAATATTATGGCAACTACACACTTGTGTGTATATTATGCACAAAGACTAGTGAGGTGATAATCAAAATTAACATTACAAAAACTAGTTTCTCATTTTCAGTATTAGTTTCTTGTTCTTGTTTAGTTCTAGTTTTCAGATATTTTTTATGTTTATTTTACTTTTAGTTAATAAAGAATGTTATTTTTTTGTTCTAGTTTTTGTTAGTGTAACACTGCCGGACACATACACTCACGAGGTCTGAGCTATGCTGTTTTATTAGCAACACTTGCATTTGCTCCGATCCTCCATGAACCCCAGACATGCTCCACAACATATGGGCACACACTGCACTTTTGAGGAGGAGGCAATGTGCTGAGTATCCTGTTTTCCGTCTGAGGTATAATTCTGCTGGGTCTCTGGGACATGTGCTTTCACTTCTTGGACACGTCCTCACCCACACATTTTCCCTCCAAAAGAGAAGTAGAACAGAAGTTGAGGTATCCAAGTTCTCAACTGCCTTCTTTGCAGGTTCTCTTGTGCTTCTCCAGAAGCTTTTGGCTTAAGGAAATACTTGATAAAAGCAATACATTTTACTACAGCTACTCTCATTCACAGATTTTACATAACACATATTAATTATACTGATAACTCTAAAGACTTTATTTTTATTTGCTTGGAAAAATAATTTGAAAAAGTTTTATATTGTAGTTGTATATCAGTAATGCTGGTGATTAAAGTTGACGATTGAAATGGACTTTAATTAAATCAGACATGTTAGAATGTGATCATAAATCTCTCAACAGCATGGTCAAAACACAGCCATTATAGAGTGTTGTGTAAATAATCAAACACCAAAAATAGAAAAGTATAAGCTAATGCCAAAAATATATATCTGTGCTTGATTTACTACATAGTTTAGTGCTTGATTATTAATTTTACAAAAATATCCCTTGATTCTGATACTCATTGTGGTGCCTTTGACAAAACATATCTAAAGCAATAAATAAATAAATAAATGCACTCAATCCCTTCAGAACACAAGCCTGTGGCCTGAAGCTAAACAATATTTTACCTACAGCATACTGTAATTCATATATTCTGAAAACCTTTGAGGTATTGCCTCCTTTTCCAGGAGGCTCATATGAAAAGCAAAGCTTAATTCATATTTAATTATATTTATACTCCAGAGCCTAAAGTGTAATATAATGATGTAATATACCATATACTCATTTTCCGTCACTATTTTAATCTAAATATTTATCTATCCGCACATGCTAGGAGAGTAATGATTGCATCTTGCTTCAGAATGCTGCAGTCAAAGCAAGGCATACTGTTTTGCATTGTGACAGTTAAACGGTGAAAATGATAACTTATATATTTTACACATGTAAACGGATATACTGTATTGTGACATTATTGTTTGAGTAGAAAAGCTCAGATTTGCAGTGGGTAGCAGCTGGGAGCCAAGGAAGCCGCCAGCTGCTGTTACAGGCTGGTACATCTCTAAAAGGAGATACTAGGGACTTTATAATCTTTAAGTAAGCACTGGTAAGCCGTGCACAGATGATAGGCAATCGCCTGTTGGCAGAGTGTGTGCTATCAGAGAGAAGACGGCATCTTTGCCTTCAGGAGGACAGGAAAAACGAACGGACAGCAGGCTTACTGGAGTATCATAAAGTGATAGTAAACAGCCCCTTATAAATCAGAGTAAAGAGGACTGATGGGAAAGAAAGAAAGAAAGAAAATCATCTCTTGCAAAACAGTGGCTGTAGTGTGCAGTAATTATAAGTAATTTATATGACACAGTGATTTATGCTTTAATTAGTTATGCATATATATCAGCCTTTTACACCTAGAACTATCAGGTATTTACACACACACATAAAGGCATTTACTGTAACTTTTCTGTCAATATAAAACATTATACAAGCCACAGAACTGGGTCTTCTAAAAACATAAACACCCATGTAATCATAAAAGAATTACAGTTGCATACTTAGAAACTGCCAGAATATTATAAGAGAGGATAAAGGGGTATACATGAAGTTGTACCATGTTGTGAATAATATTTAAAAAATATAATAAAAGGGAACAGTTACAATACTCTGTGGCTACTGTCTGTTGTGACTCCTAAGTAACTGCTGTGCTGTTTTCTTAGGAGCTCATCAAGCCCTCCAGATTTTAGATAGAGATTTTAGACCTTTTTCCAAATCAAGTCATCGTGTGAATTGGTGATGCTAGTGTGTTTCTGGTGGGTGGGTGTGTGTGTGCACCCTGTCTAATGTTTATTACTATCTGTTACCCCATGCAAGCTGGGATAGGCTCTTTGACCCTCTAAAATTCTGGTTTGGATTACGCAGATTGGAAAATGGAAATGTCAAGTCACCTGGCCAAAACATGAACCCACAAACGAGAAATTGGCACATGTTTGCACTCTGACTGAAACTCTTGTTCTGATGATGATGATAATGATTTTCTTTCCTTGTGCATACAGCTGCTTGTGTGTTCAATCAAAGTTATTTTTAGGTATGTTCACATAAAATATACAAAGCACCTACCGCAATAACCATGTCTGTCTGCTACACGATACAACTGGACCCCTGGTTGACCAATTCTGATGATATTTGGCACACTTGTTCTTCAACAAAATTTGTTTAGATGGTTCTTGTTTCATTGAGAAATCTCAAAAATAGAGCACTGCATATATTTTGAAAAACACTGATGACTCTGCAAACTCGTGTTCCTTAAAACAGAGAAACATTCTGTGCAAACCTCAACTCAAACTAATTAGTTTATTGCTTCAAATTTCCCTTGAGAGTGGTTATATCAACTTGTATATTTTGTACGAGGATGACATTGTTAAGTGAGTAAATGTAATTTGTCGTTTTTTATGATTCTTGGCAGAGATTTCTTTGAAGTCCACAATATGATGAGGTAGCTCTGATTTTAGGCTTTAATGCCAATACGATATTGTGATTCATAATAATTTTAAATCAAATATGATTGGTTTTTGATCATTTTTAGAGCATTAGCAAATCCTGCTACTAGTGCTATGTCTTTTACACATCTAACTGCTGCTTGGATTCTCAGTAAAAGTTTGTCTAAACTAAGTTGTACTAATCTCTCCCCTGCTGTTTTGTCTTTCTTGTAGCGTGGAGGTGAGAACTTCACACAGTACTCCAGATGTGCTCTCACTAGTACATTACAGAGTCTAAGTGTAACATCTGATATATAGTCAACAGTTTTACAATATAAAATAACATTTTATTTGCCTTTTTACTACGTTCTGCACATTGTTTAAATTATTGTGTCTATATAAACCCCTAAATCCTCTGCAAAGGTGTCTTCCTTTAGAATTGTGTTGCCCAACTCCTTTTGTCCACATGTAGCACTTTGCACTTTTTAATTTTAACAGTTTCCCACCTCTTGTTCAAGTTTACTTGAATTGTTTTCCTGCCTTCTCAGTGTCTGCCATTCCTCCAGCTTTAGTGTCATACATTTCTTAAAGCAGAATTACATTTTGTAAAGTCACTTAATAACTTAAAATTTTCACAGGCAGGCTTTGATTAGCATCTTTATATCTTATTTACCTGTATCAAGAATCAGTCCTTGTCCAAAGATATTTTTGTAAATATCATCATTTTAATGCGGCATAATTGTGCACTGGTTGCACAGTGAGAGAGGCTAGACTGAGATGGTTCGGGCACATGCAGAGAAGAGATGAGGGGTACATCGGGAAAAGAATGTTGACTTTGGAACCACCAGGCAAGAAGAAAGGAGTATGGCCAAAGAGGAGGTTTATGGATGCGGTGAGGGAAGACATGACGGCAATCAGTGTTGCAGAAAATGAAATAAAAGACAGGAATAGATGAAGACTGATAATCTGCTAGGGCGTCCCCTAAATGCGGGCGGCTGAAAGAAAAAGAAGATGAGAAAAGGCCATTCAGCCCATCAAAGCCTTCAAGTCCCATCCACTTAATTCTTCCAAAATAACGCCAAGTCCAGTTTTGAAAGTTTCTAAAGTCTTACTGACTACCACATTACTTGGTAGCTTGTTCCAAGTGTCTATGGTTCTCTGTGTAGGGAAAAACTTCCTAATGTTTGTGCAAAATTTACCCTTAATAAGTTTGCAACTGTATCCCTGTGTTCTGCCTGAATTAATTTTACAATAAGAGTCTTGACGCACTGTACTAATTCCCTTCATAGTTTTAAAAACTTTAATCATATCTCCTCTTAATCTTTTTTGCTTATATTAAAGAAAAGCTCTGCTCTTTTAATCTTTTCACATTATTTACACCCTGTTGCTCTAGAATTAGCCTAGTCCCGCTTCTCCAGAGTTTTTCTAGTGCTGCTATGTCCTTTTTGTAGCATGGAGACCAAAACTGCACACAGTACTACAGATGAGGCCTCACCAGTGCATTATAAAGTTTGAACTTAACCTCCATGGACTTGCACTGTACACTTCAGGGTGCAATATAACCTAACATTCTGTTAGCCTTCTTAATGGTTTCTGAACACTGTCTGGCAGTTGATAGTGTTGAGTCCACTACGACTCCTAAGTCCTTCTCATAAGGTGTACCCTCCCATTGTGTATTCAGACCTACCATAAGAGAAATGCAACACTGCTTGGGGCTCATCTCATGTATAAAGAAATGATAGAACTTTGAGATGAGAAGCCTGTCCCTGACAGTCATATGCCTTTTTATATATCATACTGTTGCGTAAACTTTCTTAAAATGTATTATTATTTTTTCCAGTTAAACTAAAAATGCTTTTTCTGACACAGAGTTACACTCTCACTCCGGCCATGTCACACTTGATTTCCTTGACTTTAACACAGTTGAATATTACATGTTTATACCCCAGAGCTGCTGCAATGATTGATATTAATATGGGCTGAAGGTTGCATGCCGTATTCACCTCACTGGTCACAAGCACATATACTTCAGCTTTTGTGTTTTTTCCCACATTTCCAAAATACACACAAGTATGTCTTTCCTGTGTTGCATCTGCATTTAGAATTTGAAATTCTGCAGACGGAACATTCAATTGTTCACAGTTTTGCAAGTGTTACGCTTTTTATGACATGCACAGAGTAGTTTTGAAAGGCTGCATTTAGTTAAATCTATTTGGATGGTGTGGTAAATGGTACTTTAAAATTGGCACATCCTCTTGTTAATAATATTATAGACAGATGATGGCTAATGCATTATTCTCCTGTCATTTAACTGCATCTAGATGAGTTTTAAATACATACTGTATGAGAGTGATGTGTATCACAATTACTGTTAAGAATACATTTTGCCATTCTATTGTAAGGAACCATTCATTTACATTTGATTGAAGCATTTCAGCAAATGATATCTTCTTAACCAATAATGGGTAGTGAACAGGTGTTAATAATTTTGAGGCAATCTTAATAACATAATGGCCATGTCTCCTCTGATGTGCCTATTCCTAAGCCTTTTTAAAAGTGTCAGCCTTACTGAGTTTACAAGAAAGTGGAACTCCCTATTTTATCTTTTAAAATGTCTTTCAGACATAAAGACTGCTAGCCACAGAATGGTATGGAAAAGCAGCACTATTGTTAAAAAGGCTAGATTTAAAAAGTCATTTCAGCATGAGCTGAATAATACAATATAACTTGACTATTAAGTTAAAAGAGCAGTTATTATTATGGAAAAGTATCTGTAATTAACATTTACTACCACAGTATTATAAATTTATTGACCTGCTAGAAGATTTTTGTAGCTATGGAGAACAGCATAAATTTGTAGACCTTAATAAAATTATAAGAAAGCTTTGCAGCATCCTGCCAAAGCAATACATAATTTACTGCATGTTTTTTGTTTCCACTGAAGTAGGAAAAAAAGCCTAACAATTAATTTTTTTGTGATTTTGTCTTCAGATATACTCTGAAGTTAGTTTTTTTTTTCTTTAGTAATGGTTGCTTCATGATATGAAAAAATGGTAAAAAATGTTATGTCAGATATACTGTCATGGCACAGGGGAGTGACTCTGCACTGTTGCTCAGACGTGTTACTGTACACGTGTCTCAATGATGATTGACTACTGATATCGCTCCTGTTCTTGAAATACATCAACATTTAAAACCGATAGGCCAAAGAGAGCGTGGTGTTGAAATACAGCTTTGTGATGTTTGAGCTTTCATTCAAGAAGCAATATTTTACATTTTGAGCCATCTACAGTAAAAGTCAACTTACTTTCATCAAGATTATAGCTGTTTCCCAGTATGGTCTCAATTGCCAATGGAAAGCCACACAAAGCGAAAGGAATATTCTGAGTGTTGCTGTTTTTGTCTTGTTTCTTTTGTTTCCACAGAATTTTCTTTTCATCTAAACAATTTTTCTTGGTCACTTCTGATATTTCTTATGGCATAAAATCAGTTTCCGCACAGTAACCCCCATTTATAACGTTGTACCTGTGAGAAATGAGGGCTTGACTTGCAATGGCTCTTTTTCTGACTGTTGCCCAGAAAGCAATTAGGTCATAAGAGCAGGGGTCACCTGTACTGGACAAGTATGTGCCTCCTGGGTGATCTTTGTGAGGCCACATATACAGTAACAGGAATTACTAGCTACCATTGCAATAAAAGCTTCACAGATATGCCTAGAACCGTAATTTGGAAAAACAAAACACATTTATTGGAGTTTAATAGCAAAAACACAACATTCTTTGTTTTAACAAGTAATTCTTTAAAGATAAAGCCGTTATGTGGACACTGGTTCCAATTCTTCTACATTTACTTATAAATCACCAAATAAATTAATTTCTTCTCAAAGCAACATTATACATATAAAAACGAAAGACCTGTGTGTGTGTGTATGTGTGTGTGTGTGTGTGTGTGTGGAGCAGTCCATGCGCACGCTCAACCACAGCCACTAGATGGCACATGTATGCATCTCACATCTCACTACGAAAGACCTTTGTGCAGCAAATGCAGTCACGCAACAATGACGTCATGCTAGTGACACAGATGAAGGGACACAACGTCGAAATGCAGCAGTTCAACAATATGTAAGTGAAACACCACAGCAACGGAGAGCAAGGCTTGAAAGTTTCACTAAAACATTATCTATTTATAGGTATTTTAAAAGATTAAAAAGACTCATATGACAGCGATACCACTAAAATATGGTATTACTAGTGTCTTCTTATGAAAGTCATTGGGGCAGCAAGCACAGATTGGTCCACATCCCCTGCCCTGGGTAATTCTTAAGAGTCAGTCAATGCCTCTCCAAGTTCACAAATATGGTAAAACTGCTAGGGCAGGGGTGCCCAATACGTCGATCGGGATCGACCGGTAGATTGGAAAGATAGTTCAGGTAGATCGAGTTGCATTCAAAAAAAAAAAATTTTAAATGTTATCTAGATATCCTCCCTATGGCATTTGCCACTTGATTGACATACAGGGCAGCCAGTCTGAGAACTCTTTTCTTCTAACACACTGGTCATCCCACACGCATGATCAAACGAGTGAGCTACTCCATCTGGGATCTAAAATCGCAGTTAATTGGACAGCCATCATTTTTCACTTGGCTGAATTCAAAAGCAAAGGCAGACACACCGAAGCATCGTTCAGGGTGAGTCACTCGATCATTAAGCTTAAGAAGTCCTTCCAAGATGGAGAGATGATAAAAGATGCCTTCGTTGAGGCAGATGGCTAGGGAGAAATTCCTGCTGAGATTTCAAGACCCCTGACCGGAGAAAAAGGAGTTTCTCCTTGTCATTAAACATGCAGAATACAAGAAACTTAATAACGATCAATGGCCGCTAGACTTGCCATTTTTTTTCTGATCTGATCAACATGTTGAATGAGCTTAATTTACAGCTGTAAGGAAAACAGAACTCCGTGGTCAATATGATTAGCTCAATTACTGCTCTCAAATGAAAAATGCAACATCTGTCCTCAAAGCTGCAGTGCTTTGATTTGGGGAACATCCAAAACCTCACGTCAGAGCCGGAGACGCAATGGAAGGCGTGTGTGCAACCTGACAGCATACGTCACACAGAGCAGATTGAAAATTGCCTGTCAGACTTTTACAGACGGTTTCAAGACTCAGCTTTACTTGAGCCAATCGCTGCATTTAAGTGCTATTCATTTACGAAAGATTTTGAGAGTGATTCACCCACATCAAAAATTGCAACACTGTTTTACCTAAAACTCCTCTACAGTGGAGGATGAGAGTTTGACACTACAGGATGACATTCAGCTGAAGTCTGGGGCTTTTGGACAGTTTTGAAATTTACTCACAGAGGAAAAGTACCCAAATATTATAAAGGGAAGAGGGAGGATTCGAATCCCTGTGAAGGGCCATCCACTGGAGGGCGGCATGGTCCATCACCAGGGTGAACTCCCGGCCCAGCAGGTAGTACCGCAGGTGAGTTACAGCCCACTTGATCGCCAGGGCTTTCCGTTCCACCGCCGCATACATTGTCTCCCGGTCCAACAGTTTCTGGCTCAGGTAAATCACGAGGTGTTTGACACTCTTGATACTTTGGCTCAACACGGCACCGAGGCCAGTGTCTGAAGCATCGGTCTGGAGGAGAAAAGGAAGTGAAAAGTTAGGTGTTCTCAAAATAGGTGCGGATGTGAGGGCCATTTTTAAGTCACTGAATGCTCGTTTCGTTACCTCATTCCACACCACATGCAAAGGGGCCTTCTTCTTTGTCATGTCTATCAAGGGTGCTGCCCTCTCCGAGAAACGACGTACAAACCGGCGGTAGTAACTCGTTTACCCCAAGAAAGCTTGCACCTGTTTCTTGAGTATCGGACGGGGCCATTCCAGGATTTCCTTTATTTTTGAGCACTGCAGTTTCACCATCCCCCCTCCTACCAGGTAGCCCAAATATTTGGCTTCGTTCAACCCAAAGAAGCACTTCTGGGGATTGATACGCAGGCTGGCTTTTGCTAGTGTCAGGAGGACAGCGTAAACCTGCAACACATGTTCCTCCCAGGTGCCAGAAAAGATGACAACGTCATCGAGGTAGGCGGCACAATAGGACTGGTGTGGCTGTAGCACTCTCTCTACCAGACGCTGGAAAGTCGCTGGTGCCCCATGTAGCCCAGATGGGAGGACCTTGTATTGCCAGTGTCCACTAGGGGTAGTGAAGGCAGTTTTTTCTTTAGCGGATGCCATTAAGGGAACTTGCCAGTACCCTTTAGTCATGTCAAGAGTAGTCAAATACCGGGCCGTTCCCAACCTCTTGAGGAGCTCATCGATGGGATAAGCATCAAACTTGGAGACCTGATTAAGACATCGGAAGTCGTTGCAAAATCTCCACAAGCCATCCGGCTTGGACACGAGAACAATGGGACTGGACCATGGGCTGTGGCTTTCCTCGATAATGCCCATGTCCAACATCCGCTGGACCTTCAACTCCACCTCAGCCCGTTTTGGCTCCGGGAGGTGATAGGATCATTCCCTGACAACCACACCCGGGTCTGTCACAATGTCGTGCTGAATCAGTGAGTTCCGGCCTGGTGCTTCACTGACCACCTCCAGGACAGACAGGATTGCTCTTTTGAGCTCCCGTTGTTGTTGGAACGTCAAATTGTGTCTTAGGTTAAGCGTGAGTTTTTCGGAGAAAAGGGAAAGGGTGGACCAGGAAAGAGGTTGTTCCTCCCTGGCCTTCCACGGCTTTAGTAAGTTCACATGATACACCCTCTCACTCGGTTGACAGTTTGGCTGGTTTACCAAATAGTCGACGAGCCCCTTTCTTTCTTTAACCTCGTATGGGCCCTGCCAATGGGCTAGCAGTTTCGAGTGGGAGGTGGGCATGAGCACCAGTACACGATCTGAAATTCGTGCAGGGAGGAGTTCTGGTTATAGTTCCGGGCCTGCGCTGCTTGAGCCCGAGACATGTGATCTTTTAGTATAGGCTGGATTTTGTCTATTCGATCATGTAATTGCGCGATACAGTCCAACTGGTTTGTGGAGGGAAGTGCCCCCCCTTCCCAGCCTTCCTTTAGTAAGTCCAAAATACCCCAGGGCTGGCGCCCATAGAGAAGTTCAAACAGGGAAAACCCCGAGGAGGCTTGTGGCACCTCCAAGTAAGCAAAAAGGACTAAAGGCAGCAGCTGGTCCCAGTTCCTCCCATCTGCGCTGACTACCTTGCAGAGTATCTGCTTAAGGGTCTGGTTAAACCTTTCGACCAGCCTATCCATATATGGGTGATAAACGGAGCTGTATGACCTGGTCTCTCCATGTATGCATGTTACGTTCGTCCGCTTTGCTAGCCATTGTCATGGTAAAACATAACGGTGAGCAACAAAGTCAGAACCGAATGCCCATTCACCAACACCACTCCTGTATTAGTGACTGCCAGAGCGTTCGACAGCGCACAGTACCTCTCTCCTCTCACGTAGCTGCAGTCCATAGGCTCTGCGTTGAGGGGACAGGTGGGAAGGATGTGTCCCACCTCGCCACACTTGAAACTGTGTGGTCAGGTCTTGTGACTTCGTTGGTGGCTCCATAGCGACAACATGACTGGGGGCTCCTGTCGGGCTCCACGAGCAGGCTTTTCAGACCCCCTGATTTGGTTCACCAGTTGTCACTCTACGACCTCCAGGAACCCGTTCATATTCCAGAAGGGGTGTCTCCGTACCTGCTGGGTGAGGTAGTCCGGTATAGCGTAAACTAACGCCTCACAGGCTACCTGCTCGACCACCTGGCTCGACCACCTGGCGGGCTTGATTGACATCTGGCCGAAGCCAATGCCCGAGTTTGCCCCAGAACTCAAACGCCTGGGCCCTAGGTGGGAGCTCCGTGTTGAACCTCCAGTGCCACCATACCCTCGCCTGCTGGCCGGAGGTGATGCCGTAGCGCTTATATAATTCGGCTCTCAGGAGGTCATATTGGACGGCTTCCTCCTCAGGGAGGTCGTGATAGGCCTGCTGCGCTGGGCCCTTCAGGTAGGGAGCCAAGATGGACGCCCATTCCGACCGTGGCCACTGATTCCTCGTCGCTGTCCTCTCGAAGACGGTCTCTGTAAGGGGGACGATCGGGGGTGGTGGAGGCCGTGTGTGTTCTGGTCTCGCTGCTTCTGCGGTCGCCACTGTCTCCTTGTCTGTGCGAGCTCTGCCTTGGTGGCGGCCTGGTCCACCTTGACCACCTGGAGCTCATTCGCCAGAGTGTTCAACACAGCATTCAAGTCCTGCCCTTCAGACATCTTCGGGCTCTATCCTGCCAACTATGCCAATCTGTGAAGAAACAACACAACACAGTATAAAGGTTTGGGGTTTTAGCCCCACATACTGCAACAAAAAAAGAGTAACATCTCCACGTATTTTGTTATAAGGTCAACATAAGACATATTATGAAGGGAAGAGGGACAATTTATACAGGGGGACCAGAAATGAAAAGGTGGAATGTTGGGAAAATCATGATGCAGGCTGGGTTGATTGACGTCATCATAGCGGGACTGGAGGGTAGAAGGGAACTCGGTAGTATGGTGACTTTTTGGCTTGTCCAGGCGTTGTTATGGTGGCGATTCATCATTTTGGCTGAAAAACCAAGAAAAGAAAGCTTAGTGCGCAAGTGTGTATATATATTGTGGTCCCCGGCTGGGCTCGCCCAGGAGGACCAGAGGAGGGCTTGTGCCTCCTCCAGACCGAGAGGGGGCGTCCGTCCTGTTTATACTGGAGGCCTCGGGTAGAGGGCTTGGAAGCCCAGCCCTGTAGGGACCCGTGGCTACCGTCAAGCGGCGCCCCAGTGCCAGATTATCCCAGGAGCCCGGCACTTCCGCCACACCAGGAAGTGCTGGGGAAGACGACAGGGACACCGGATGGCTTCGGGTGCGCAGCGGCACTTCTACACGGGGTGTGTCCGTGGGAGATTGCCGGAAGCAGCTGGAGCCCATCCGGTTCCTATAGGCGCCTCCCTCCAGTCATTGACAAGAGTCGGGTGGAAGAGTGGCAACGTCTGGAGGAGGATGGAGGCGGTCAGAAGAGATAGAAAAGAAAGAGAGAGAAAAGAAGAAGAGAAAGAAGAAAGAGAAGGCATTGGAGTGGCCTGGACTGAGGGGTATTGTGGAGTAGTGTGTAGCTTTGTAATAATGAAGAATAAACCTGTGTTTGTGGGTGACATTAACGTGTCTGCCTCTCTGTGTCCGGGGCGAGGTTCACAATATATATATATATATATATATATATATATATATATATATATATATATATATATATATATATATATATATATATGTAGATATGGCGGCCATGTACCCCGCCAATACTCCCAAGCCGCCAGGTGGAGCCCTCCTTGCAGCATGGAGGTCCCCAGAAGACCAGCAGGGCATTATGGACCATGTAGTTTTTATGCACCGCCCTGCTGGATGCCATGGGGCCACGAGAGGGAGCTGCAGGGAGGACCAAGAGTTCTTCATGCCCTATGACCCGGAAGTTCGTCATAGGAAGAGCGACGGGCTTCCGGGTGAGAAAAACATCATTTACCCTGACCCGAAGGAATAAGGACTTGTGGACTGTTGGGAAGGAACACCTCCGGGTCAGGGAATATAAAAGGACTATGGGAGCTCCCAGACGATGAGCTGAGTTGGGAGGCAGGGTGGCTAAGCGTCTGGGAGTGGAGGATTTGTTATTGATTATTGTCTATTGGAGTATTTGGGAGTAGAGGGTGCTTTGTGCACTTTATTATAAAATAAATATAAGTATTGGACTTTTACCTAGTGTCTGACGTGGTGTCTGAGGGTGCAAGGGTGCGAGCAAGCATCTTATTCTGTTACAATTGGCGTAGCCGGCAGGATTCTCTGGCCGTCAGTTTGGCAGAGGACCTGTATTTAAAAAATTTATTGTGGACAGAATACCCGGGAAGACATCGTCGACACACACAGGAAAAAACACCACTATCCCTGTTTTCAAGTCCGTAATGGGGAAGAAGACAAAGCAGCGCCAGTCACAGCGGAGGTCTAAAGCTCGGCATTGCCTACGCCAAGACGAGCCATGGAGCAGCTACGAGTTTCGGGAGAGATTTCGAGGAAGACGCCTCCGACGAGGTATGTGCTGGGAATGTACTTTACAATCTTTTTAATTTAACACATGATGTCCCATGTACATACCTCCCAGATGTCCATCCGAAGGCTCTGCGGGAGGCAGAAGACAAACCCGAAAGCGATGGCGCGCTCTCTTTCAGGCAAACGAGCAACCCGAAGGACTTCCGCATTACGGGTGCCGGCAAGGGACACGTGACCTACCACGAAGGATTCCAGGAAGGTGACGCTCCACGTTCAGCTGTTTGTGGCTTCACCCAAGAAAAGACGGACTTGGGTTTTCCGAAGGGAAAAGGGAGATGAGCGAAGCACCGCTCTCCCTACAAAAAAGTAAGGAGGTCCGGGAAATGACTGATCGGTCTGTCGACAAATTGATGCAGACTGATCGCAGTCAGCCAAAAGCGCACCGCGTCCTCCAAAAGAACTCCAAATCCCAGGCTCCCTTGCGGGACCTGTCGGCACGTGCCAGGAGCGGCCGTGTTTATTGGCTCCCAGCCGGAGGGTAAGGCTAATGATGGCTTGAGCGTGCCTCCGGTTGCATTGAATAAATTTTTGGACGTGCACGAGCTGGAGAAGTTGCTTCAGCCCGTGCACAGTTTTTTACAGGTGGTGCAAACAATCCAGACGATCGTTGCAGACTTGAGAGGAGCGGCTGAAAAGCCTATGAACAAATTAAATGAGTACCTGCGGCGATTGTCTCGGAGCCACCTGTCTTAATTGATTTAGCGGTACAGGTAGGTAAAGCCGGTACCGTATATAATGAAATAGGGACGAGAGTGACATGGGCCCGCTTAATCCATAGCGGGTGCCAAGTGGATGCGTGCCCTACAAGAGAGGCCGGTACAATAACCGAGTGGCCAGCGGAAGGGCTAATCGATCCGGGCAGCTACACAGTGCTGACTCCGAGCGAGACAGCCCTAAAGATGCCGCCACCGGTAATTTATAAAGTAAAAGGGGTGCAGACAGTAAAGGGTCTCTCTTCATCTAGTAGAGAGACTCAGACTGTGGACAAGCCCCAGATCAAGCAGGAGATCCCAAAATAAAACGGGGGTCTCCTGACAAAGAAAGAGAGAAAGCACCATTAGAGGCGGCAGGGGGTTTCACTCCCAGCAAAACAAGGGGCGGACCTAACATTTCCTAATTGTTTTCAGTCCCGCAGGGGAGAATACCAGGAGGACGGAGGCAGTGCTACGGGTGCCGAAGGTTGGGCCACATTTGGCGATACTGTCCTTGGAGAGAGGGGGACAAGATATCAAACTGGAATAATATTCCCCCTAGGTTCTCCAGGGACCAAGATATTCAGATTAATCAAGGCTCAACCGGAATGTCCTCTTGGAGGAAGACTTCCCTCGGGGCAGGCCGCCCAATCTTTATAATTCGTCGCTGGGGGGGGAATACTGTAAGATATGGCCGGCCATGTACCCCGGCCAATACTCCCAAGCCGCCAGGTGGAGCCCTCCTTGCAGCATGGAGGTCCCCAGAAGACCAGCAGGGCATTATGGACCATGTAGTTTTTATGCACCGCCCTGCTGGATGCCATGGGGGCCACGAGAGGGAGCTGCAGGGAGGACCGAAGAGTTCTTCATGCCCTATGACCCGGAAGTTCGTCATAGGAAGAGCGACGGGCTTCCGGGGTGAGAAAAAACATCATTTACCCTGACCCGGAAGGAATAAGGACTTGTGGACTGTTGGGAAGGAACACCTCCGGGTCAGGGAATATAAAAGGACTATGGGAGCTCCCAGACGATGAGCTGAGTTGGGAGGCAGGGTGGCTAAGCGTCTGGGAGTGGAGGATTTGTTATTGATTATTGTCTATTGGAGTATTTGGGAGTAGAGGGTGCTTTGTGCACTTTATTATAAAATAAATATAAGTATTGGACTTTTACCTAGTGTCTGACGTGGTGTCTGAGGGTGCAAGGGTGCGAGCAAGCATCTTATTCTGTTACAATATATATATATATACTGCTCAAAAGAATTAAAGGAAAACATTTTAATCAGAGTATAGCATAAAGTCAATGAAGCTTATGGGATATTAATCTGGTCAGTTAAGTAGCAGAGGGGGTTGTTAATCAGTTTCAGCTGCTGTGGTGCTAATGAAATTAACAACAGATGCACTAGAGAGGCAACAATGAGATGACCCCCAAAACAGGAATGGTTTAACAGGTGGAGGCCACTGACATTTTTCCCTCCTCATCTTTTCTGACTGTTTCTTCACTAGTTTTGCATTTGGCTACAGTCAGTGTCACTACTGGTAGCATGAGGCGATACCTGGACCCTACAGTGGTTGCACAGGTAGTCCAACTTCTCCAGGATGGCACATCAATACATGTCATTGCCAGAAGGTTTGCTGTGTCTCCCTGCACAGTCTCAAGGGCATGGAGGAGATTCTAGGAGACAAGCAGTTACTCTAGGAGAGCTGGAGAGGGCCATAGAAGGTCCATAACCCATCAGCAGGACCAGTATCTGCTCCTTTGGGCAAGAAGGAACAGGATGAGCACTGCCAGAGCCCTACAAAATGACCTCCAGCAGGCCACTGCTGTGAATGTCTCTGACCAAACAACCAGAAAGACTTCATGAGGGTGACCCAAGGGCCCCATGTCCTCTAATGGGCCCTGAGCTCACTGCCCAGCAGCATGCAGCTCGATTGGCATTCGCCATAGAATACCAGAATTGGCAGATGCACCACTGGTGCCCTGTGGTTTTTACAGACAAGAGCAGGTTCACCCTGAGCACGTGACAGAAGTGAAAGGGTCTGGAGAAGCCATGGAGAACATTATGCTGCCTGTAACATCATTCAGCATGAGCAGTTTGGTGGTGGGTTAATGATTGTCTGGGGAGGCATATCCATAGAGGGTCACACAGACCGCTACAGGCTTGACAAAGGCACCTTGGCTGCTATTAGGTATCAGGATGAAATACTTGGACCCATTGTCAGACCCTATGCTGGTACAGTGGCTCCTGGTGCACGACAATTCCTGGCCTCATGTGGTGAGAGTATGCAGGCAGTTCCTGGAGGATGAAGGAATTGATACCATTGACTGGCCACCACACTTTCCTGACCTAAATCCAATAGAACACCTCTAGGACATTATGTTTGGTCCATCCAATGCCACCAGGTTGCACCTCAGACTGTCCAGGAGCTCAGTGATGCCCTGGTCCAGATCTGGGAGGAGATCCCCCACAACACCATCTGTCATCTCATTAGAAGCATGCACCGATGTTGTCAGGCATGTATACAAGAACACGGGGGC
The DNA here is from genome assembly GCF_016835505.1 of Polypterus senegalus. Classification (NCBI taxonomy): domain Eukaryota; kingdom Metazoa; phylum Chordata; class Cladistia; order Polypteriformes; family Polypteridae; genus Polypterus; species Polypterus senegalus. The sequence continues at coordinate 142,465,214 of NC_053160.1, forward strand.
CATACAAAGTGCTGTGTACAATTTTGAGTTGCTGCAATTAAATTTTGGCAAAATGGACTAGCCTGCCACATAATTTTTTCACTCTGATTTTTGGAGCGTCTTTGAATTCAGGGCTCTGTAGGTTGATCATTTTCATTTCCATCAAACGATGTGGCATCCTTTCGTTCCTAACACATTACCCAGTCTATATCAGTATAGATATCCAGGAGGATTTCTTTTTCCCATTGAGATCTGATGTGTTTTCAAAGTGTTCCTTTAATTTTTGAGCAGTTTATGTATATATATATATATATATATATATATATATATAGTGGTAGCCGACCTGGACACAGACAGGCGGACACGTTCATGTCACACACAACACATTTATTCTTCATTCCTAATATTTACAAAAGTGCAAAAGTCCCCAAAGTCCAGACCAACAACACACTATTTTTCTGCCACCTCTGAACTTTCAGCTCATATTTACTGTACAGTTTAAAGTCACTGAAATATGTGAAACATGTAATCTGACAATGAGAGGAGACCATTTAGTTCATCAAGTCTGGTTGTTTAGCTGATAGCTAAGCTCTCCCAATATGTCACCCAGATTCTTCGTAAAGATTGTCAAGGTTTCTGTTTCAACTACATGTCTTGGTAGTTGGTTCCAGAGTCCCATAACATTTTGTGCAAAGAAGAGCTTCCTGGTTTTTAGTCTTAAATGCACTAGAGGTACCCTCACTGAGCCAGACATAAAATATATATGTCTGGAGACTACCATGAGTGAATTTTGCTTAAAACTGAGTGGGAACAATTAGAAGGCTCACTGAATGTCAAATTTCTAAACCAACCTAACGCCTCATGAAGGTGGTGGTTTGGAGCTGCAGTTTGAAATGGTACTCTTGCTAACCTGGTCCAATTGAAAGTAAGCTTCTGGTTACTAAAAACTATCTACAATTGAAATACCTCCTAAAACACACCTATTAAATATATAAATGTGTGCTCTGAGAGCATAGAGCATATTGAAAATGTTAAAAATTAACATATCATAAAAACCTTTCTATAATATCAGTTATACATTGCTATTCAAAGACATCAATGGACTAGTGGAAAAAGTGCTGCATGTGGACTCTGTTATTTAGTTATGATGCTAGCGTAGGAGTCAATGAAAGGCTGAAAGAATTGGTAGCTACTATATGTTCATGAAAATATGAATTGCAAAATATGCATTTGAAGTAAATGATGATTCATATCCCGTGAAAAGGACTGCTGTAATGAGATTTGATAATGATGAGCCATGCAAAATGCAGATTTCAGTAATCAAAATACCCAAATCTGTAAATCTACTTAACAATGCCAGTTGAAGCACAACAAGGTTGCACAGCATCCACCTTCTGACTACACATCTAAATGAATAACTAAAATAAGTTAGCATTACTGTCTAAACATAGCATGGCAGAATGGAGCATTTTAAAATGTATTTGCAGTGTTTTAACACTAGCATATCCATAGCCCACAATAGTTATCTAAACTCGTATTTGCTGTTGTTATGCCATATATTAATGTAATGACAAAAATGACAGAAACATATCATAGCAGACAAAAGCTCTTCTCAGATGAGTAGAGTAAGTAGCTGCTGTGGTCTACTTGTGTGTCTGTCTGTCTCTTCTGTTGCTGCACTCTTTACACATTAATCATTAAGCTTCTGTTACCTTGAGCTACTGTGATCCTGAATGAATAACAACAATCTTATCTTAAAGTGCACAGATTGAAGGAATTGGGGATGGGTATTTTAGGAACAAACCACGGGGGTTTAGTCTTTGCAGCATGTATTTGTCCCTAGATGTGTATTCATGTTTGAGAAACACATCTGGCCCCACAAGACTAGGATACAGGTGACCTCTAGCTGCTCTTAGTGCCATTGTATCACCTACTGTAGATTTGTACAGGCCTTAAAAGTCCTGGAGCTGTCAGGCAGTCCTTGCTCTGTCTGCCTTAAAAGGGAACAATTTCTAACAACCTGAATGACAAGCATGGATCTCCAAACAATTCTACCCATGCTCTTTTTTTAAAAGCATTCTTGGGAGAATCTTTTGGGGTTTTTTTTCCAGCAAACCGCTCACTCTTTTGCTTCAATACTTCCAGAGGTTTCATTCCAGTACAGCAATCCTAAAGCCACTGCCTTCCTGCAGCCCTTGTCTACCTGTGTTGATCTGCAGAGATGCTGTCTTACGCTGTAACTAGTATGCTACTATCTCTCTTTCTCATTACATTACTATATAACTCTCCTATATACACTTTCAGACTTGACTATACCTTTAGAGATATCTAAATAAAATAATACTCTCTAAATACAAAAAGGACTCCAGTTATACATATTTAACTGTTGTATTTCCAACTACAGATTGATTCTTTTTTTCAGTTCTATTTTATCTTTAATTAAACTAGGGGGCTCCACCCCCTGCTCACTACGCTTGCCAACCCCTGTGTTTGTTTTTATGGAAATGCAACTTAAAGACATTTTTTCTCCATGGGAATTGTTACATATGCATTATGTTCACTTTTACTTTAAAACTTTAGAAAAAACAATATTTGGAATTAACTTGTCTGATATATTTTTTATGGTCTTCCACTGTAAAATTTTCATCTGCTGTTATCACTTTCTTTACCTCTGATTTGTTCATTTCTTGTGGAAGTCCAAATTGCTGCATCGTTAAATCTTCTGCTTCTAACATTTCTTTGATGATCGAAAGAGCCACTTGTTCATTCGATTTTTCTGATAATGGTCCTTTGAACGCTTCCCATAATTGTAAAGCATCAACTTCATCCGTCATAACTAAGTACATGAAGAAGTGTCTTAATTTGTCAGGCATCATTACAGAAGCGGCATCAGACATCATTCTGAACATATAGTCGTCCGATTTACATAATGCAGCTGCTCGTGCTGCTTCTTGAAAAGTACTGTGCATAGTTCGATCTATAGTTAGAACATCTTTATATGAAGTTGCTCCTTTCAATTCATGTAATCATGTAATAAAAATGTTAAATGAAACCATTCTATATCTTTTGGTGATACAATATTTAATTGAGCAACACTTTTGCAATTCCTTTTTCTTGGATGCCACACTTTTTTGTTTCTGCCATGTGTAATGTTGAGCAATTTCCACATACGTATTGTAGCAACCCGGCAGTCCGCACTGGCGGAGTGACGCCTTGTGGGTAAATTATGTAAAATAGTTGTGGGGAATTCATGGGAAATTTATGTGAAAGTTATTGTGTGTAAAGATTAACTAAGTTCGTAATTGTCTTTCCTGTTGTAAATGTTATATGTGTTTGTGCGCAGCCCGGTGGGGTGGGTTGGGATATCGCCGTCCAGGGTTGTAAAATGTAAATAGATACCGCTAAGAAATGTCGCTTTGTTGTTGACCTTGACAGTGGTTAAGCGGATGAATTTGAGCTTTGCTTTCTGGCTATCTGTGAATAAAGAGATACAACAGGACAGAGCTGTTATTCATTGCTAAGATTTCATCTGAGCAATTAATGCCGAGACACTCGGAGTCGTGCGGTGTATGGGACACGAGTGCTCGCTACTTAAGAAGCTGGGTACAGCTGCGCTGCCGAGACGCCGTAGTCGCGGTGTATGGGACACGAGCGCGACTTAAAGAGCTGGGTACAGCTGCGTGCCTAATGCTGGCAATCTGCTAGCCGACAGCTTGAAAGAGGTGCACGGCGAAATCGGCTTGAAAATCTTCAAGACTCGACCACGGGTCGCTACATTGGTGTCAGAAGTGGGATACCAGGCTGTTTAGAAGACGCTGTCATGGAACAGAGTCTTGAAGAAGTAGAGCGTGCCATCTTAGAGAACAGCGTTACGTTAAACGCCTGATCAGCGGAGCTGTGCGGAGAAAAGAGGCAGACCGACCTGATGGTGCCAGTGTTCCCCGGACAGTGTTGCGATCGTCCAAGCACGGCCAGAGTGGGTCGCCGGCAGCCACCGCGATACCCCAGGTTACCAGTCGGCCGGTCCTCTCTCGGTCACCTGCTAAGCTGCCGCGATACAACGGATTGACGTCCTTAGAACCCTACCTTGCACAAGTGGACCTGGCCACGATACACAATGAGTGGAACCGCCAAGAAGCTGCACACACTTGGCCCTTGCCTTGGAGGGTCCCGCACTACAGGTACTCATTGATCTGACATCAGAAGAGTGTCGTGATCTTCAGGCTCTCACAGCTGCTCTCACCAGTCGCTTTGGACAAAGAACTTCAGCAGAATGCAACAGAGACAAGCTGATTAGCCGACGTCGGCATGAGGGTGAGAGTATAGGAGCCTTTGCCGCTGACGCCAGGGTATTGACACGAAAAGGTTATCCTACCTTCTCGACAACAGTGAGGGAAGAACTCGACTTCATGCTTTCGCGGGCCTCACACCAGAACGTCTTCGCCAGCATGTCTGTCTATCATCACCCCGAGATTTGAGCGAGGCAATGAGAGAGGCTGAGCGGGTCGAAGACATACTACAGGCGGAGTCACCGGAAACGAACACCACGACCGAAGTCGATTAACCAGAGCCGCTGAACGAAGGGTGGAAGGGGACCTGTCTGAGGTAGTGGAGGTCAGCCGCGCCCAATCAACATCCACCCCCCGACAGAGACAACGAGTGGACTGTTGTTTTCGATGTGGAGAGCCAGGACACTTTGCCAGGGATTGCCCCGCCCCAAGTCCGCTACCTCGCACAGCATCACCGCAGGGAAACGACATCGGGGTGAGGCCGTGAGGGGGCCCTCGCTCCGTTTTTCAGCACCCCTCAACAAAGACTGCTTCAAAGTTGGGCGCTGTGGATTTTCCACTGACTATACCTGGACTGCACTATTGATGGATGGCCATGTAGTGCCTTAGTGGACACGGGGTCCACTATTTGTTTGCTGAGAAAAGGAGTGTTGCCGAAACAGCTAGTCTTCTTCCCGAGGGCTGGACCCCACACATAGCTTAACTACACGGTTACGGGTGAACGGACAGTAATGCCCGGAAAGAAACTGTTATCTGTGATGGTAGGGACGAGCCAGACCAACCACGAATTCTGGCTTGCAGATATAAAAGATCCGTGCATTATCGGGTTGGACTTGTTGGCCCGCTGGGGAGCATGTGTTGATGTCTCTAGGGCCGTCCTTTGCTTAAGTAATGAGACTGTGCCGCTCCAAACGGGCCGGAACCGCCCTGGAAGGGCTGCTGGCTTGGATTTGCCTGAATCCGCGGCTCACCGCTCCCGATCGCTGCTCAGGAGATGCAGAGGCTCAAGGGGATCCTCAGGAGAATGTTGCAGCTCAGACCAGTGCTTCCCAACGGTCTTCCTCACGCACCACCCATCAGCTGAGACCGCCGCTGTAGAGGAATTGGGCCGTCGAAGTGGGGAACATCTGAACGCGACACAGCAGGGCAACTTCAACAACTTTTGAGAGACTATGTGGACGTTTTTGCGGCTCGAGAGGAGGACTGTACTAGAACGAATTTAGTGAAACATCACATAGACACTGGCCATGCCGCCCCATTCGCTTCGCCCCACCGATTGCCTCTTGCGGCCAAGCTGCCGAGGAAATGATTTGTGAGATGGCAGCCAACGACGCCATTGAGCCTTCGGACAGCCCCTGGGCTGCACCAATGGTCATGGTACGGAAGAAAACGGGGGGTGGCGCCCCTGTGTGGACTTTCGAAGGTTAAACGAAGTCACTCAAAGACTCGTACCCACTGCCACGCATCGATGATGCACTGGATTATGTGACTGGATCCTGCTGGTTCAGCACCTTGGACTTGCGCAGTGGGTATTGGCAAGTGGAACTAGCACCAGAGGACCGACACAAAACCGCATTCACCATAGGGCAAGGGTTGTGGCAATTCAAAGTGATGCCGTTTGGGCTGTGTAACGACCGCCACTTTTGAAAGACTGATGGAGAGGGTGCTGAAAGACATTCCCGAACCCGTGTGTGGTCTATCTGGACGATTTGTTAATCCATGCCAGAGACTTTGATCAGGCTATCCACAACTTACGGAAGTCTTGACGGCCATTCAGTAGCGCGGGTTGCGGTTGAACCCCGCAAAATGTAACCTCCTCTCCCAACAGACTCAGTTTCTGGGACATGTGGTTAGCGAGAGTGGAGTGGCTACCGACCCAACAAAGGTGACTGCCGTGAGCAACTGGCCCCCACCAGCCAACGCCACCGAAGCTGCGGAGCTTTCTGGGCTTAGCCTCATACTACCAAGATTCGTGAAAAACTTTGCAACTATTGCTAACCCCTTGCACCAGCTAACAGTAAGGGCCAACAGTTCGAGTGGACGGAGGACTGCGCCGATGCCTTCCAACAACTCAAAGCTGCTCTTACCAGTGCACCTGTCCTGGCATACCCTGACCCCAACCAACCCTTTATTTTGGACACGGACACCAGTAATGTGGGGGTTGGCGCAGTACTCTCCCAAAAGGGGGAGACCGGAGAAAGAGTGGTGGCCTACTATAGTTGCAGCCTCAGTCGGCCGGAGAAAAACTACTGTGTTACCCGGCGGGAACTATTGGCAGTGATCTTGGCAGTGCGACACTTCAAACCTTACCCTTGGGCACTAAGTTCACGATTCGAACTGACCATGCTAGCCTTACATGGCTGTTAAACTTCCGCAACCTGAGGGCCAGGTGGCAAGGTGGATAGAAATACTTCAGGAGTATGATTTCGAGGTGCAACATCGACCAGGACGGCAGCATGCAAATGCTGATGCCCTCTCCAGGCGGCCATGCGCCCTCGATGACTGCCGATATTGCAGCCGGCAAGAAGAAAGGGGTATGGGACCTCGTCAGCAGCAGCCGGGCTAGAGGACACTGATGGGGCAGAGGAACCATTCACCATCGACCAGTTAAGGCAACTACAAGCAGACGACCAAGTGCTGAAGGAGGTAAGGGGCTGGCTGGAGACCCAGGAATGCCCCGATTGGCAAACCGTATCTTCCCAAGGGCCGGAACTCAAGTTGTTACATTCGCAGTGGGGCAGCCTGGAGTTGCACGATGGTGTGATCTACGAAGATGGCAGGCACCAAGAGGGGGTACTGACCATTTGCAACTTCTGGTTCCCATGGCTTTACGCACAACGGTCCTCCGTTGGGTTCATGGAGCAGCTGGATCTGGGCACTTTGGAAATGCAAAGACAGTGCGCGGCTGCGGCAGCGATTCTATTGGCCCGGATGTCGACAAGATGCGGAGATGCACGCCCACTGCTGTGACGCTTGCACGGCGCAGAAAGGACCTGGTCAACGCTCTCACGCGCCACTACAACAGTATCTCGTCGGGCTCCCATGGAGAGGATTGGGGTAGATGTGCTGGGTCCTTTCCCTACCACAGAGGCCGGAAATCGTTTTGTTTTAGTGGCGATGGACTATTTTACCAAATGGCCGGAGGCATACGCCATTCCAGATCAAAGTGCCTCCACAGCCGCTCAAAAACTGCTGGACGAAATGTTCACTCGATTCGGGGTGCCGAATGAACTGCACAGCGACCAGGGGCGGAACTTTGAGAGCCGGTTGTTTAAAGAGGTGTGTCAGCGGATGGGGGTGAAGAAGACCCGACCACCCCTTCACCCCAAAGCGATGGACTGGTAGAACGGTTTAACCGCACCTTGGCGCCAACTTGCGATCCTCACTAGTCAACACCAGAGAGACTGGGATCAACATTTGCCTCTGGTCTTGTGGGCGATAGGACGGCTGTTCAGGAATCGAGTCAGTGCACACCGGCGGGCTGATGTTCGAAGGGAGATGCACGCCGGTGGACTTGGTGTTTGGCTCACCCCCTGAGCCTGAGCTTGCTGGCGGTCACGAAACGGACTATCTCCGACGATTGAAAGAGCGACTGGACACTGTACACCAACTGGCCAGAGAGGCCCTAGAGGGAGCTGGAGCCCGCCAGAAGCGGGCATATGACACTCGGGCGCATGGTCCAACCCTGAAGCAAGGGGACAAAGTGTGGGTGTTTTGCCCCCAGAGGAAACGGGGGTTGTCCCCAAAACTGACGCACCATTGGCAGGGACCTGGAGAAATTTTGGATGCAATTTCGACGTGGTTTTCCGAGTCCAATGCCTGGACGGGCAGACGGGTGGTGCTGCATAAAGACCGTTTGGCACCATACCACCCATTGGCCCCAGCACCAGAAAGACTTGAGAACCAAAGCAACTCTCCAACATCCACCCTCGGTGCCGAGACAGAACTTGACAGTCTCAGGACTGAGCCTGGCACGGGTGATGAAGAGTCAGGCAGGCCCAAACGTGTCCCGCCGGCCAGGACATTTATCAGACTTTGTTTGTGAAAATTAGGGTTGTGGGGACACTAACCCTCTTGGGGGGGGGCTGTGTAGCAACCCGGCAGTCCGCGCTGGCGGAGGGACGCCTTGTGGGTAAATTATGTAAAATAGCTGTGGGGAATTCATGGGAAATTTATGTGAAAGTTATTGTGTGTAAAGATTAACTAAGTTCGTAATTGTCTTTACTGTTGTAAATGTTATATGTGTTTGTGCGAGTCCGTGGGGTGGGTTGGGATATCGCCGTCCGGGGTTGTAAAAATGTGAATAGATACCGCCGTTAAGAAATGTCGTTTTGTTGTTGACCTTGACAGTGGTTAAGCGGATGAATTTGAGCTTTGCTTTCTGGCTATCTGTGAATAAAGAGATACAACAGGACAGAGCTGTTATTCATTGCTAAGATTTCATCTGAGCAATTAATGCCGAGACACTGAGTCGCGGTGTATGGGACACGAGTGCTCGTTACTTAAGAAGCTGGGTACAGCTGCGTGCTGCCGAGACGCCGTAGTCGTGCGGTGTATGGGACACGAGCGCTCGTACTTAAAGAGCTGGGTACAGCTGCATGCCTAATGCTGGCAATCCGCTAGCCGACAGCTTGGAAGAGGTGCACGGCGAAATCGGCTTGAAAATCTTCAAGACTCGACTACGGGTCGCTACAGTATATTCTTTTGCATTTACAGTACGTCTGTTTTATTAAGTTCAAAATAAGCAGGTAATTTTGTATTTCTATTTTTTGCTACCTCTAAAGTTTCTGCTTCTTCACCTTCTTTAAACTGAATCATATTCTGACCTGGTAATAACTCAACAGAATGACTTCGACCGTGCATTGGCAATTCCATTAAATGCCACCTGCTTTCCATTGCACTGACTACCGAGTATCTAAATATGCTTGAACTTCGTCCTTAGCATCAGCAGCTAATAATTGATTTTGCAAAGTAACCAATACTGCGGTGGGTTGGCACCCTGCCCAGGACTGGTTCCTACCTTGTGCCCTGTGTTGGCTGGGATTGGCTCCAGCAGACCCCCGTGACCCTGTGTTCGGATTCAGCGGGTTGGAAAATGGATGGATGAAGTAACCAATAAATGCATGTGAGGCAAACCCCGTTTTTGAAATTTGATCATGATTTGACCGAACACCATTTCAAGTTCATTCAATAAAAATAAGGCTTTCTGATAAAAAATCTACTTATGAAAGTGAGAATATCCAGATCTGATGTAGCCGGTGGCACTTTTCTCAAAAATCTGCGGATTTCTGGCCATTGTGGATGACTGATAGTTTGGGATATTGCCATTGCATCATGGTATTACTGTTGCAATGATCTTGGACTACCTTGATATCCATCCATCCATTTTCCAACCCGTTGAATCTAACACAGGGTCACGGGGGTCTGCTGGAGCCAATCCCAGCCAACACAGGGCACAAGGCAGAAACCAATCCCGGGCAGGTGCCAACCCACCGCAGGACACACACAAACACAACATGCACACACTAGGACCAATTTAGAATCACAATCCACCTAACCTGCATGTCTTTGGACTGTGAGAGGAAACCCACGCAGACACGGGGAGAACATGCAACTCCACGCAGGGAGGACCTAGGAAGTGAACCCAGGTCTCCTAACTGCGAGGCAGCAGCGCTACCACTGCACCACCGTGCCGCCCACCTTGATATGATGATGGTAATATTACTGCTTTACCTATTTTGAATTTGCCTGAACTAGTGATATTTGAATTTTGAACGTGATCAATGAGACCTTGCATATGTTCCATTCTAGGTTTTGCTTGATTTGATTTAATAAAGAAGAGACGATTACCTTCAACTTTTAGATACGCAATAATAATGTAATTTTGCGATAGAACCTGCAGATCTTTCGCCTTCTCTTAGTCGTTGCTTACTTTCCTTATTAGCAGAATTTGCATATAGATTATTATTGTCCTTTTTTGCATTTTATTGGTCATTCTTTTCTCTCCAATGCTTTTGGGCCTCTTTTCGACATGCTTCTCTTTCTTCTTCACTTAGTTGTGGACGTGTCATCTTTAACTTATACATTTTTTTACAGCTGCTATTTCTTCTTTGCTTAGTTGTTTTTGAAGTTCTATCAAACAGCTGAGAGGTTAGATGACTGTGTTCTTGTTTGAAAATGTTTGTACTTGACTTGCCAAGGTCACTGTCTCACGGGACTTGCTTCCAAAGGATGTCAGTATGACGTGACTTGACCGTGTTGCGGGACTTGAAGTGTCTCTCTGAAGAGTCTCTCTGTCTGTCTCCAAAAGATCACGTTTTTTTTATAATAGAGAGATTGGCCCTTGTTCAATGATTATTCTGTCCTATATATAAGAATTTCTGACTGCTCTGTTATGTAATGTTTTATGCCTTTATGAATCTTGTCAGTAATTGTCTCAGACTTTGCCCCGGACACATGCAATACAGAATAGCTGAAACCAGGAACATGGACTAGGACAATATCCAACATAGTGTTTAAAAAATTACTAGGAGTTGGTTAATGAATTTGCTAAACACCATGAGACAAAGGCAAATGTTCTAACTAAAATCTGAGTCAGAAAATACTAGTAAATGGAAGAAAGTGCTTAGAAGCATACTGAATTGCTAGCAATGGAAACACCAGAAACAGCTACCATACCAATGACCAGATTCAGAATATAAGAAGCAAAGTAAAAATAAAATGCATAAACATCTGTTTGTTGTGAAATGGAGTCATAGACATGGAGAAATGGTTGTGAGGCCTCCTAAATGTATTCATGAAAGTAGTAGGACATGTACTCCCCAGTGTGCCTAAGAAGACTCACCCCAAATTCAACTACTACTCACTACTAACTGCTGACTTCTAGCCTAGCATGCCTCAAACAAGAAGAGCTGTTAAAATAACTATAAAAGTCAAAAAATAAAATAAAAAGCCCCATACGGTGGAGGATGACCATAAATCCCTGGCATGTAAACAAAAGGACAAACAAGTAAACCTTACAAATAAAGGATTCATTCACAAAAATAGAAAAATACAGGTAAAAGTTAAAATGCAATCCAAATTCAAGTACCGTAAATACTTGCGTATTAGTCGATCTTGCAGATAAGACGAGTGTATTTTTAAGCTGAAAATTACGAAATTTGTTATGACCCGTGTATAAGTCGAGGATAAAAGGGTTCGAGGGTTTTTTCATGGCCCGTTGTCTTAATAAGTACGGTCTTCTCACCAATACCTGTTACAGTTCGATTCCCCGGCATATCAAATGTCATTGGCGTTTCATCTATGTTACCAATGTTACTGAGATCGAAGTCATGCCTTTGTCTTTGCTTGATAATAAATTTATGAAAAGAACTGACCTTTTCTTCTAGATCTTTCGGCAGCTTCTGCGCGATTTTTGTTTGCTGACGAAGGCACAGCCCATATCTGTTCATAAACCGCGTACACCTGCCAGCCGATGCTTAAAATTTCAACAAAGGCTTATGTGGTGTTATGGGTCCACAGCTCTCTTAGCAAAGGCCGTTTTAGTTTTTAAATAAATAATCACCACGCTCGCGACTTAGCGAGCCGCAGGGTGATCTGCGGTGTGGGTGTTTCTCACCTAGTGCACAGGTGAGGGACTGCCCACATCCGTGATTGTTCCTGTGGCTAATGTGCTGCAGCTGCTATGTCCTCTCTGCATATAAAAAGAAGCGCAAGTCAGTTAGAGAGGAAGGAAAAACGGAGTAAAAAAAAAACAAACAAAACAAGGAAGAGAAAGAAAGACGGAGGGGGCTGGAGAAAGCAGGAGAGAGAGGTGGTGCGAGTGGGCGAGAGAGTGAACGAGTGCTCGCAGGCAGCTGTGTGGAAGCCTGGGTGTTAGGTCGGGTTTTTAAAGGATTGTTTTTCTATTTTATTGATTTTTAAACCTCCACGTTTGCTTTATGGATTATTTATTTAATGAAGAGTTCTTTCTAATCACTGCACTGTTTACTTTGAACACTGATTTTGATTGACTGTTTTAAATAAAAGCACTGTGCACTGTGCCATTAGATAATTCTATGGAAAATTGTGTTGCCCCACGGATAAGTCGACCCTGTTTTTTTGAATGAATTTTGAGGCATACATTTTTCAACTTATACACGAGTATCTACGGTAAGTCCAAATTCACAAGCCATAAGCAAAGTTCAAGGGCCAAATCAAAATTAGTCTAAAAAACCAGAAAAACCAACAACAAACAACACTATTAAATCTGGGGTGGGGTGAGGCGGGGTGTTTTAATTGTACATTTTTTATTGATTTGAACTCAACCTGTTTTGGTTGCAAGGTTAGTACAAGTAAAGGTATTGTTTTTTTGTTTTTGATTTGTTGGAAGAGCAATTGCTTGTCGGAGAGTGAAGGGAAAGAAGAAAAGGCAGAATTAGCTATTGCTGACTGTCGTAAAAAGAGTAGGGTAGAAGGCTGTGAGATTCTGTGTATTAATTATGCTCTTATCTGCTGAGCAGTAGTGGGAAAGAGGAAGGAGAGCCACCAGTGTGAGTTGGAGGAAGAAAATATCCAGTTGGGATGTCACCCTTAGAGCTGTGGCGATCTTGGTAGGGCAGCTCAGATCCATGTAGGGGATTAGGGATGTGCAGGCTGCATCTGCAAAGAAGCCAGATGCAGTGGCATCCAAAGATGAGCAAGGCACTTTGGGAACTGCAGGAACCTGATTTTAAAGTATCACTTATCTACCTCACTTGCCATGGTTCACCCCAGTCATGGCTAATTAATGTCCCAAGTTCAAGGTGATGCTAGCTGCAAGCACCTGGACATCACACACAATGCTCTCCTAGTCTTGAGCCTTCTCTATACACTTACTCAAAGTGCTAGAGGGAGGACTCAGACGTGGTGTTGGTAAAGTGGCCCTGCCTCCTGAGGCTCCATCCACACAAAATAAGGAATGTCAGAACATCTAAAGAGACAATGCATAACTACAAATAACAGAAATTACACAAAAAAATTAAAATAATAATTTAAAAATAACAATAAAACATAAAATTCAATTGATACATAACACTGTCACTAACTAGGCTTAATTTTCATGTAATTAGTTGTGCAAAATTAGTTTTCAAAGAGAATCCAATCCTCAGATAACCCAGTGTTGCGTGCCACAATTTAAAATAGGAGAAGCATGATACCAAGTCACATGTAGGTAACAGACAAAACAACTATAAATAACAACACAAAATGGCATTGCCCAAGTTACTATTAAATCAGCAATCAAGAAGAAATAAAAATGCTAAAAAAATACATTAAACAATTTGACAGAATTTTCAAAATCACAGATTTGTCACAAATAAAGCATTAGTTGTTATTTACTGACATCATCTGACCCTTAAACTCAATTACTCGAAATTGCAAGTTTATTAGGAACACTTCACAGCTTCACACAAATCTACAAGTTCATTTGAGCACTGGAATGAGTAAAATAAGTGAACTTGTTGACACTGAACATGGCATAACAGTTATCATTAGACGTATTAGTTCTAGAATCTGCCAGACAGCTGTTGCCATGAGCTTTTCATGCACAGCCATTTTAAGGGTCTACTGAGAATGGTGCAAAAAAAAATAAACTACCAACCAGAGATAAGTGAACCTATGGAAGAACACATCTCATGGATCAGAGGGTCAAAGGAGAATGCAGAACACAACCAGACAAATCACATCCAAATGCAATACCGGTGTGTGAAATGTCATCACAGAATTAAATACTTACTGGACTTTGTCTTGACTAAGCTACAATAGATGAAAACCACATTAGGCGCAGTGCTGTAGGTAATAAACAAATGGTGATTCCTGTGGGCAATAAAGCATCACTGACCACTGAGAGGAGAAGCATGGTTGGATGAAGTCATGTGCCCTTAGCAAAATGCTCAAGGAAGATCACAATTTGGCTCAAGCAACATACATTTCTGAAACCATCCTGTCTGGTGTCAACAGTGCAGGTCTATGGTGGCAGTGTGACGGTCAATGATGGGGAATAATGTGAAGTGGTTTCCTGGCACACATTAGGTCCTATAATATGTTTTGGAGATCATCTTAGTAGCAAAGTAAATATGGACATCATTGTTGACCAAGTTCATCCCTTTACTGCTACAGTCTATCCACACTCAGGTGGACATATTCAGCCTGATAATTTACCATGTCACAAGGTATGAATCCTCACTGGGAAAATAAAAGCAATTTTTCTTTGCTACAGTGGCCTGCACAATTCTTAGAATTTCAACTTTATCTAGTAACTTTAATGGGAGGTGGATGCTCATAGCAAGACTGAGCAGCCTTCTAATTTGCAGAAATCATGCAATGTAGTAGTACAGCATTCCTGAGCACTGTAATCAGTGTCTTACAGAATCCATGCCTTGATGAATTCATGCTGTTCTTACGGCCCAAGGAGGTGCAGTGCACTACTAGCCAGGTGTACATAATAAACTGGTGGCTATCTACATATCTGAATCTTATCTAGTTAGACTGTCATGATTTCACATGTCGTTTGGCAATCATATGTAAGTAGTGTGCTATTCTGACGAGATGGCACTTCTCTTTTTGTAAACTTTAAGTCAATTTAAATCTGAATTTTCATAATCAAAGCACTTTCTAAATATAGATAATTTGATCAAGCTACACTTATTATAAATTAAGGAGAAATAAAGAGAACCACAAAAGAACATTACAGTATGAAAATAAAAAGGCTGACTTATTTCAGAACTAGAAACATACTATATTTTACAAGCAGAATTAAAATTTAAACAGCACAGGTTCATTGTTCATACATTACATACTGATTTTAGCTTGTTACAGTTAGGAATGCACTTTGAGGGGCAAAAAATGTTCAAGATAAAAGAGATATATATGATTTACCAGCAGTGAGCAAACTTATTAAAACTTGAAGGGTATCAGTAGCTGAATGAAACTTTCAAAGACTGCCAACTCAGTAGAAAACATTGAATATTTAATCAGTTTAAATGATAACAGTGAATAATAGTTTGTATTAATTGTTCAATCAAAGATTAGATAAATGAATGGCTTCCATGTGGCTAAAAGTGAGAGTGACACATAAAACGCTGTTTTATGTTCTCACCATAGATGTTTTAAGAAGCAGAAGAAACAGAGTATTAAACCCAGAGGAGTGCATTAAAATCACACCTAGAAAGCAATCCATTGCCTACTGAAAAAGAGGATTTATTATTGCATAAATTCATAAAAATTGCTCTACAACAAAATTAATAATGTAGAACTATTCAATAATACCTCAACCATCCATTATGTACTCTGCTTGTTCTGTTATGGTTTGAGACAGGCAGAAATTAGATTAGACAAGCAGATTAAATTAGGTTTTCTTAAAAGATTTTTATTATCACATACACTGTGAGAGCATAGTGAAATTTTGTGCCACAGTTGTGATGATGCATAAATTAATACAGTAAATAAATAAGAGTAGCAGAAGATAAATCCATGGTTAAATAAATAGACCACATAAATTAAACATAAATACAATAAATAAGATAAGAGTTTAAGAAAGTTACATACAGTACAATTGCACAGAAATCAGCCAGTGAGTACAGTACACAGTTCAGGTAAGATCTGGTTACTGTTAGTTCAGTGAATTCATGGTTTGAGAAAAGAAGCTGTCCCTGAAGTGGGTGGAGTAGTTTGTGAGGCTTTCCAGAAGGCAGAAGTGAAAACAGGAGATGATATGGATGACTCTAATTAGAGATGATGGCTTCAGCTCTCCTCAAACATTAGGTTGAATAGATGGTATAAAGCTGTGGAAGGTCACCCTTAATGATATTAGAAGCTGTGAAAACAGTCCTTTGGAGGAGTTTACGATCCTAGCAAGTCAGGTTCCCAAACCACACTGTGATGCATCTGGTCAGGATATTTTCAATAGTGCAATGGTAAAAGCTCATTAATATTTTGGTTCCCAGACCAAATTTCTTTAGCCTTCTTAGGAAAGAGATCCTTTGCTGAGCCCTTTGGATGATACAAGTGGTTTCAACTTACCAAGAAAAGCAGTCAGTGATCTGGACACCCAGGAACATGAAGCTGGTATCTGTCCAGACAGTGGAACTGATGATGAAGTGTAGACTGACTGCCTACTCTCTTTCCAAAGTCAACAATTATCTTCTTTTCTTTGTCAACATTTAAGGAGAGGTTGTTGTTAAGGCACCATACACTCAGATCTTCTACCCTCCTCCTGTAAGCAGTTTCATCATTGTCACCGATGAGGCCAATCAGAGTGGTGTCGTTGGACTGATACAAACTTGATGATGCTGTTGCCCTCATGCTTTCCTACACAGTCATAGATGAATGCACTGTATGGCAGGGCCGCAGCCTTCTGAAATGCACATGTTGCTGAAAAGTGTGGAGACTTTATTTTTGCCAGTCCTCACTAACTGGAGTCTATTTGTAAGGAAGTCAAACATCTAGCCTCTGATGGAGCTGCTCAGACAAAGGTCTCTGCACTTTAGCACCAGACAGGAGGCCACAGTGGTATTAAACGCGGAACTATAGTCAATGAACATCATCGTGATGTAGTTGTTTTTCCTTTCCAGATGCCCCAGAGCAGTGTGTAGGGTGAGGGAGATAGCATCATCCACAGATCTGTTATGCTGATATACAAACAGTAGCAATCCAGGGTAGCAGGGATGTTGTGGTTAATGTGGATCATGAAACATATCATGGAGTTTAACAAGTTGAACGGATAGTCATTCAGACAGGAAACAGCAGATTTCTTTGGCACAAGCACAGTTGTGGTTTTATACATCTGCTGTTTATAGGCTGAAGGTGTAACAGGGACCGATATCCTTGTTGTTTCATCATAATCATTGTACAAACTTGCTTGAGTAGCCAAGCCATCAGCACTGGATAGGAATAGGCATCCCGCTCCTTCATGCTTAGCACTTGTTCAACCATTTCTGAACTTCTCATCCATTCATAAACACTCTGCATGGTAAACCACTGTCTCCATATTGCATAGAAAGACTTCTCTGGATTTCAGCCTTTGGTACACCTTCAGTTAATGAAAAGTGAATCGCTTCTCTTTCTTGGTGTTTACTCCTAGAAAACAGCAAGATGAACTGACATACCAATGTTTACCAACTTTACTACTGTGACAACGGACTAATTATATTCCCACATGTACACAGTGAAAGCTGTACAGTCAACCCAAACAAAATTATCATAAAAGTGCAGTTAAAAAAGTCTTAATTTACTAGGACTCCTCATAGGTTAGGTTGCCCAGCCAAACTGAATAACCAGGCAAGAAGGGCCTTGGCCAGGGAGTTGACTAAGAATCTAACGGTCGCTCTTACAAAGCTTCAGAAATCCTGGGCTGAGATAGGAGAACCTGTCAAAGGTATGTTCATCAGGAGCACACCATCAATCAAGTGTTTATGGTAGAGTGGCTAACTCCCACTTAGAGTTTGTCAGATGGCATTTAAAGGACTCTGATAGTATGAGGGAAAAGATTTTCCAGTCTAATGAAACAAAAATTGGACTCTTTAGGCAGAACTCCAAGCACTATGTCTGGCACTGCTCATCACCTGCTTACAATGAACCATAGCATACAGCTAAGATAATACTAGAGTGGCTTTGTGTCATGTCTCTGACTATCCTTGAGTTGCCCAGCCAAAGCCAAGACCTTAAACCCCCCACCAGAACATGTATGGAGACACCTGAAGATGGCAGTTTATCAACACTTCCCATTGAATCTAACTGAGCTTGAGATGACTGGACAGGAAGAATGGAATACACTGTCCAAACCCCGGTTTTCAAAGCTTGGTGACCCTTAACCCAGAAAGCAGAAATTGCTGCTAAATGAACTTCTACAAAGTACTAAATTGCAGGTTCTTAACACTTAATTGAATGAAAGACTTTATATTTGGGTTTTAAAAAATATGCAAACATTCCTAAAAAGGAATTCATTTTGTTATTATGTGTTATTGAGTATAGCAGCGTTTCTCAAAGTATTTGCGACCCGAGTTTTCATAGCAGTTTTAATTGCACCCCCCTAAAGGTTTCTTGAAAGGAGCCCACTAATACCAATTTATTCTTATTTAATTAATGATATATCATAGATGCATATTTTATTATACCTACTTAACTTTTATCAACATGTATCTAACTCTATATTTATTTTTCTAGTATCAGAATGTAATTTAAGTTAATTTGTTTTGGTTTCAATAGATATATTTTTCATATTTTTGATTCTTGTTTTCTTTTTTTCACATCTTCACACCCCGCTTTTTGTTACTTCGTGCCCCTCTAAGGGGGCCCGTCCCACAGTTTGAGAACCACTGGAGTATAGATTGATGGGCAAAAATTGAAAATGTATCCATTTAAAATTATATCTACAACACAACAAAGTGTATAGAATGTGAAGGGGTCTGAATACTTTCTGAATTCACTGTAGTAAAGTGGAGGTTCAGCTGTGAGACAGGAGCCACAAAGCGGAACTAGCATTAACTAAGAATTGAACAGATGATGCACTTATTCGGCCTATAGAGCTGCCGGAGCTAACCTCAAGAAGGGCATCAAGTCTGCTAAACTAATGTACAAACAACGGATTGAGGAGGACTTTGACAGTAACTCAGACTCACAGTGGCAAGGCATCTGATTAATCACGGATTACAAAAAGAAAAATGATGTACAATACACATTGGCCAATAACAATGCCAACCTAGTAGAGGAACTTAACAGATTCTTTGCACGGTTAGAGAAGGACAATATCCAGCCTCCACACACAGACTCACAGCCTTTGGTCGTACACATACATGATGTGCAGCGGGCACTCGAAAACATCAATACAAGGAAGGCAGCAGGTCCTGATAATGTGCAAGGACTTATGCTCGAAAACATCAATACAAGGAAGGCAGCAGGTCCTGATAATGTGCAAGGACGTATGCTGACCAATTAGAGGAGGTATTTACACACATATTCAACCTCTCTCTCCCCTCAGGTGTAGTCCCCTTGTGCCTGAAATCCACAACTATTGTACCTGTTCCCAAAAAACCGAGGATAACCTGTCTTAATGACTATTGACTAGTCGCTCTCACTCCTGTCATTGCAAAGTGCTTTGAACGACTGGAAATCACCCACATCAAAGGCTCCATCCCAGCTGATCTAGACCAACACCAATTTGCCTATCGGTCAAACAGACCAACTGAGGACGCCATCTGTGTGGCTCTACATGCTGCCCTCTCGCACCTGGAAAAGACCAACACCTATGTTAGGATGCTCTTCATTGACTACAGCTCTGCATTTAATACCATCATACCTAACCAGCTGATCCAAAAACTCTTTGCACTAGGACTTGCTCCGTCTATATGCAACTGGTTACTAGATTTTCTCACTAATCGCCCCCAGTCTGTCAGGTTGGGCAAACACGCATCCTCCACCCTTACCCTGAGCACTGGTGTGCCGCAAGGATGTATACTAAGTCCCCTTCTCTATGCACTCTTCACCCATGACTGCCAAACCATCCACCAATAAAACATTATTGTTAAATTTGTGGATGATACGACTGTCATTGGGATTGTAACAGACAACAATGAAGCTTCATATAGGGAAGAGGTTCAGAATCTGACAGCATGGTGCAACACCAACAACCTGGTCTTAAATACCGAAGAAGTTATTCTGGACTTTAGGACCACTAAAAAGACCAATCACAGTCTGATAACAATCAATGCAGATGCTGTGGAGAGAGTTTCCAGCTTTAAGTTTCTAGGAGTCACCATCTCAGAGGACCTGTCCTGGGCTGACAACAACTTGGATATAATAGGCAAAGCACAACAATGCCTCTATTTTCTCAGGAAGCTAAGGAGAGCTGGCCTCCCCCAGAAGTTGCTGGTTAATTTCTATAGATGCACTATAGAGACCATCTTAACTAACTGCATGATGGCCTGGTATAACAGCTGCACCAAGGCTGCTAAAAAGGCCATGCAGTGGGTCATAAAAACAGCAGAGGCCATTATTGGGACTGAACTTCCATCATTCGAACTCTTGCATAAGACTCGCTGTGTGAGAAGGTCAAAAACATTCTCAAGGACAAAACTCATCCTGGAAATTCTTTGTTTGAGCTCCTACTTTCAGGAAGATGTTTTAGGTCAATCCGTGTTCGCACAAACAGACTAAAAAATAGCTTTTTCCCATCTGCCATAAACATTCAGAACTCTGAATCTTCTCAGTCTGAGATCATTTTTAATTGAACATGTGCAATAAGCTATATTGGTAATGTGCAATATACTAATATATTACAATAAATAATATTTAATGTATTATTCATTAACAGGTGCGATAACAATTTATGCTACTGTATTGTGAGCAATAATAATTTGCTCTGGTTACTTGATCACTTAACACTGTATACGACATATTTCGAATTATCTGACTTTTCTTTAAATGCAGCTTGTGTCTGTCACAAAAAGTAATTTTGTTGTGTTACACAATGACAATAAAGCGCTTGAATTGAATTTAATTGAATTGAATCATCCCAAAGACACTAATGACAACAGTTGTCCACCAAATGGTATTTCTGAGAAACAAGAAAACATTTTGTGCTGTCCAGAAGCATTAATGGAAAAATGCCTTTACACAGAATTGTGCCATGATTTCTTGACATCACAAATGCTAATCTATACTAATAAAAGGCAAAGCCCTCACTCACTCACTCACTCACTCACTCACTCACTCATCACTAATTCTCCAACTTCCCGTGTGGGTGGAAGGCTGAAATTTGGCAGGTTCATTCCTTACAGCTTCCTTACAAAAGTTGGGCAGGTTTCATTTCGAAATTCTACGCGTAATGGTCATAACTGGAAGCTGTTTTCTCCATTTACTGTAAAGGAGATGAGCTTGAACACCGTGGGGGCGGAGTTTCGTGTGACATCATCACACCTCCCACGTAAACACGCAGTACATAGAAAACCAGGAAGATCTCCAAAAAGCGCTGAAGAAAACATGCATTATATAATTGAGAAGGCAGCGAAACAATAAGAAGCGAGCGAGTGACATATACAACCATATTCATGAGTTCTGCTACTCGAAACAAAGCACGATGTAAACCTACACTTTAAATTAAGTTCATAGACAGGCCTGCCGCTGGCGCTTGTAATTTAGTGCCTGCCCATATAAGGCCGTCCGTCAGCGGCAATCCAATAGCAAACTGCCACTAAATATTCACGGGTGAAGGACTGTGCTTATGCAGAGGAAGATGAGATGGTCAGGGTGGTGTTTGACACAAACTCAGCGAAACTGCGAGAGAAAGTTTTAAGTGCCAGGACTAAGGTAACATTAAATACAGCCATGGACATAGCACGAGATGGCACCAGCACAGCTGGGAAACTTCGATGCATGTACACCGAGTGGCTCACGTGAACTGACGCAGTGCACAGATAAAAAGCAACAGTTCCAAAGAGCTGAACAAAACCGAATTACACAATTGAAAAGGCAGCAAAAATATGAAGCGCCTGATACATACAAGCATATTCATAAATCCAGCTACTGGAAACAAAGCACACGTGGAAAAAGTCAATGTCCCCTAAAGGAAGACAGTGTAAAAAACCCGTGCATGCAGTGTGTCAGGTCTCAGATAAAGAAGAAGACGAGCTGTTTATTGATGCAGTAAGAAACGAATCGATGAATGAAACCTGTCATCTTTACAACGATTGACAAACACGGAATGTAACTTGAACACAACACATCCTACAAATACGAACCTGATTGAAAGAAATAATGATAATCAAATCCTTGATGACAGCAACACTCAGTAACACTCACAAAACAAATACTGTATATTGACAGTCATGTTACGTTATTTTTAAAATGTTCCCTTTTCTTTTCTAGCTTTTTTAACACACTACTTCTTCGCTGCGATACGCGGGTATATATATATATATGTATATATATATCCCGATCTACATACTCGAATAATGGATACTTTATTCGCCATCAATGATTGTTTTGGTAAAGCCATACTCAGTGTATTCATTAGATGAACGGTAAAAAGTAAGAGCAGGGAGGATGACTTATTGAGGCATGCAGGCTGTAGTCTTGGCGTCAACTCTATCTGAATTGCGCGATCACATTTGAAAAAATATATCTTTTCAAGTTCTATTTAATCCATATGTGTCAAACTCAAGGGCGCGGGCCACATCCGCCCGTGTAATTATATCCGCCCGTGAGATCATTTTATATACTGTATTATTGTTATTAATGGCCCGGTATATGAAGCGCTGGTAACACAATAAACTACAGATCCCATAATGCAGCGCTTCAGCTGCCTTGCGAACACTTACGCGTTAATCAAGTCTAGCTTATGATGCTGCAAGTTATTGCGAAGCTAGCTCACACGATGCTGAAGAGAAAAGTTGATTCTGAAAATAGAGCCTTTAAAAACCGATGGGAGGCTGAGTATATGTTTACTGAACCCGTGTGTCTCATTTGTGGAGCTAATGTGGCTGTAATTACAGAATTTAATCTAAGACGGCACTATGAGACAAAACATCAGGGTAACCTGAAAGACCTGAATGCAATGCAGAAGATACAGAAAGCAGAAGAATTAAATAAGAATCTGACACTTCAGCGGACGTTTTTACCCGTGCACAATCACAAAGTGATTTCAAGTGAAGCTGCTTTTATGGGAGACACAAATGCACCAGTGCAATTTGCCCCACTTTCCCTGTTGCCAAGTAATGTTAAACCAAGTCGTCACTACGGTGTTCCCAAACGCACTTTGCTGATAAACTGAGCGCACTGAGTTTGCACGGCGCTTTGGTGACTTTGAAGAACAAAAAAAGTCCGTCTACATGCGGCTCGAACCTTGTGCATGTTTGGTAGCACATATCTGTGTGAGAAGCTCTTCTCAGTGATAAAGACTAACAAAACAGCACACAGGAGTCGCCTCACTGATGAGCACCTGCAATCCATCCTGAGAATCTCCACAACACAGAACCTCACACCAAACAGAAACGAACCTGTTGCCAAAAAGATGCCAGGCGTCCAGCTCTAAAATGACATACGAGCAAAGACAACTGAATGATTTGATTTGTTATTGCTGAAAGGAACACATTTTATTTATATTTCCAGGTTTTGTTATGCAGCATGTTCATATTTGAATTTGTATAATTTTGACAGGATATATTTTTATGGAGAGCAAAATCTTTTGGGATATTTAAAATCTAAGTTTATTTTTATATAAAATTACATAAGAGTAAAGAAATTTGAATGTTTGTTCTTTTAACGTTTACTTTATTTCTAACTTGTATAATTTAGACAGGATATATTTTTATGGAGAGCAAAATATTATAAGTTGTTTAAGGTTTGAGTTGATTTATTCAGAATAATATTCCTGTCTGTTTTACCATTCCTACCAAAGATATTTCTGTCGACTAAATAAAAATTCCTTCTATTTAAAATTTAAATAGAACTTGAACAAATACGATAGTTCATAATATCCACGCAGACTTGCACGTAAGAGCGGAGTCATCCGTTTTAACAAGCAGCGTATTGCACTGATCTGAAATAGCTGTGTGTGTATATATGTAGATATGTATGTATATGTATATATATGTTTATATATGTGTGTGTGTATGTATGTATATATATATATGTATTTGTGTGTATATATGTGTGTGTATGTATGTATGTGTGTATGATATGTATGTGTATATATGTAGATATATATGTATGTATATATGTGTATATATATGTGTATATGTATAGATATGTATATATATATGTTTATGTGTGTGTGTGTAAATATATATATATATATATATATATATATATATATATGACAACAACACTCATCACTCACAACAGTGACAAAACAATTACATTGACAATCATGTTACGTTATTTTCAAAATGTTTCCTTTTCTTTTCATTGCTTCTTTAACACACTACTTCTCCAAGCTGGTATTTTGCTATATATATATATATATATGTATGTATGTATGTATGCATGTATGTATGTGTGTGTGTTTGTGTGTGTATATATATGACAGCAGCAATCCAAGCTGTGAGAAAACAGTAAAAAGGAGGCGTGTCAGACATCGTGGTACATTTTCTGATGCAGCTAGACGAAAACAACTTAGCTGCCGCCGCCAAATACACAAAACAATTACTTTGACAATCATGTTACATTATTTTTAAAATGTTTCCTTTTCTTTTTCATAACTTCTTTAACACACTACTTATCCTGCTAAGCTGGTATATATATATATATATATATATATATATATATATATATATATATATATATATATATATATATATATATATATATATATATATATATATATATATATAGATAGATAGATAGATAGAGATATATATATATATAGATAGATAGATATATATATATAGATATATATGAGAACAACACTCATATCAATGACAAAACAATTACATTAACAATAATGTTACGTTATTTTTAAAATTTTTCCTTTTCTTTTTCGTACCTTCTTTAACACACTACTTCTCTAACACACTACTTCTCCGCTGCGAAGCGCGGGTATTCTGCTAGTCCAATAATAATTCTTCAAATTCACTGCACATTCCTGTGCAGCACAGTTAATCCAAAGTCAAACATTCAGTGCAGGTGTACAGCAGTCAAAGTGTTTACTTTACAAGAGTTCTAGCAGCAAGAAGTGCCAGATGTAGAAGTAGTAGTAGCAGCATCTTTGTTCACAATGTTCGAGGCCTTCCATACAAAATGTTTTTGTTAAATGTCTTGGAGTAAAGGAGAAGACACCCCCATTTTTTTCTCCTTGTGACCTCACTAAACACTGCAGCGTTTTGCAATCTGAAGGCACTGCAGTTCCCATACCAGGCAGTGATGCAGCTACTGAGCTACAGGGGCTCGCTATAGAGAGTGTGTAGAAGATGGCCGGGGGGAGGTTTGCTCTTTTTAGTCATGGCAGAAAGTGAAGACAAGATGTTACCTTTTTGCTACGCTGGCAGAGTTGAGGGCCCTGGTATGGTCTGCCGTGGTGCACACTCTCAAAAGTGCACTCTTCTTCACAACCTCAACAGAGAAAGTGTTTATGTGGGTAGATAGCTTGGATTTTTCTGAAGTGTACAATTATCTCTTTTGTGTGAGTAGTAATGATTTTTCCTAAATGGTGTCATAATCTTCTTAGGAAACTTGTTAATTCTGTGTATGTGTTTTTATGCATATTCGCCATTTTGTCAGGATTATTTGACTTTTTGTTTGCTTTATTTTATGTTTTTTCTTTGTTTTGTTATTACCTGTTTATTTCTGTTTGCATTTGAGTTTTTTGCAACTTGTGTATTTAATGGTTCATCTATTTAATTACTTTCTATTTGTCATTCTTCTGTATTTTAATAAGTTAATTCTGCCTAATTGTTTTTAACCCGTGTTTCTTTATGGAGATCCCAGGTAGGTGGGGCCACCTAATTATACAGGAGTGCATTATATCTTATAGCTGGGACACTGAGTTCTGCTTGTTTTCATGGCTTCCTTTCTTCGTTTAAGATGGTCAGGCAGTTGGTTGGTCGTCGGATTAGTTGGTCATTGGCTATCTTACAAATCTTTCCTACATACAAAATCTCAAATTACAAACAAAGTTTGATTTGATTTATTCTTGGCTAATTACAAAAATACTATACACAGCCCATATAAATAAGCAGTTTCAGTTTTCCCTCTGAATGCAATTAATCTACAGTGGTTGCAAAATAAATGCAAGCGTTAAACTATGGCTATTCTTGCGTAGCTAGTTTACAAAGGTGACTAGATGAGACACACTGCCATGCTCATATTCCACAATAACATTTTTTAATTGATGTTCCAAACCTTTCAAATACTCATATAGCTTAGACACTCCCATAGCTCAGATAATGATGCACAAGGCATACTTTCCCAATGATGCCATACAGTATATGGAAATTTATATGTTGTGGTTGTGTAAGGTATGACACAGGATCCTGAAAGATGTTGGGGCACTAACTGGGTCACCCCGTTTAATTAGCAAAAAAGCTTTTAACTAAAACAGAGCACAATGGTGTATATAAACCAAAATAAATAGCTGCTGTCGTTATGATCATGTCGTTCAGAGCTTCGGAGCTCCATCTCTGTTGGACGTCAGTACAGAATGAGATGCCACCTTTTGTGAGTGCCCTAAATATGTAATCCACCGACAGGAATGGGGTGGAGTCAGTTGTCCTCATTGGCCTGCTTCTCAATACTGAGAGAACAGAAACAGATGATACCTTTAGCAACAGCACCCTCTCTTGCCCTGGGGTGGAATTGCTTACCAAGGATGAGCCAGGAGGGTGACAGAGTAAGATGTATTAGTAGGACTTCTGAAGATGAATTAGCTTTCATTAAATTTATGGTACTCATGGTTTTGAAGACAATGGAGTGGATATCATGATTGAGGAAGTTTTGATTTTGAATTACTTTATTAGTACTGTATAGCCTTTGAAATTTTTACATGTCAAATTTTGCATTGGCATAGATACTTACTCTTTTCCTTTTTTTCTCACATTTGTGTTTGTATTTTCCCTTATTTTGCCTTCCTTTCTGAGCCACCTTTATATTAATTAGTATATTTATTATTACATTATTTTCTTTTTTCCCTGATATTTAGTTTCTTTATTTCTATAATTCCTTTAATTGATTATATTGGTTGCTTTGAATTTTGATATATATTTTTTTAATCCTGACTGCAATGTTTAAGTACTTAATTTAAATAGTGAGTATGGAAATGTATTTCCTTTCTTTATGGTTTTAGCCAATCATTCTGATATAACTGATAATGATAATGAATGTACAAATGAAAATATAAATATAAACAGCAAAAATCACAGACCTGACAAAATGATTTGTATTTTAAATGGAGCTGAAATGTCAGCTTTAAGATCAGGTCAGGTCAGGATGGGGAGCATGCACTGGTACAACGCATTTCCGCACCCACCATACAACGAAAGGGTGCAGGATCCTGGTTGACAACCTCCCAGGCAGACACACGGTCCAGTCCCACTTTCCGGAAATGATCATCTATCTGCCACAGCCAGGTGTTACATGGGTGTCCCCTTAGCCTGGTCCAGCCAAACCCTTGGCCTGGTCTCAGCAATGAGGACCCTGTGAGCCAGATCACCCTCAGGGAATCACGCCACATGACCATAGTGCCGTAACTGACACTAACCTCACAATAGAGGCAATGTGTCTCATTTGGGGGACTCCATGAGCAAACGTTTGTTCGACACAAAGTGAAACCAGCGGCATCCAGCAACTTGACTCTCCAGCATGATGAGCTTTAAAGTATTGTTGTAAATGAAAATACCTTTGATAATCACACTGCTTACTGGCTAATATAGCATTTACATTATGTCATTTGGATTTTAATATTAAGTAATTAAGTAATTTTTATTTTTCAATTACTAAAATATAATGTGAAATAATATACATGCACATCCATCCATCCATCCATTATCCAACCCGCTATGTCCTAACTACAGGGTCACGGGGGTCTGCTGGAGCCAATCCCAGCCAACACGGCGCAAGGCAGGAAACAAACCTCGGGCAGGGTGCCAGCCCACCGCAGTATACAGGTGCTGGTCATAAAATTAGAATATCATGAGAAAGTTGCTTTATTTTAGTAATTCCATTCAATAAGTTAAACTTGTATATTAGATTCATTCATTACACACAGACTGATGTATTTCAAATGTTTATTTCTTTTAATTTTGATGATTATAACTGACAACTAATGAAAGTCCAAAATTCAGTATCTCGGAAAATTAGAATATCAATTAAGACCAATGCAAAAAAAGGATTTCTAGAAATGTTGGCCAACTGAAAGGTATTACCATGAAACGTATGAGCATGTACAGCACTCAATATTTAGTTGGGGCTCCTTTGGCCTGGATTACTGCAGCAATGCGGCATGGCATGAAGTCGATCAGTCTGTGGCACTGCTTAGGTGTTATGAGAGCCCATGTTGCTCTGATAGTGGCCTTCAGCTCGTCTGAATTGTTGGGTCTGGCATATTGCATCTTCCTCTTCACAATATCCCATAGATTTTCTATGGGGTTAAAGTCAGGCGAGTTTGCTGGCCAATCAAGAACAGGAATACCATGGTCCTTAAACCAGGTACTGGTAGCTTTGGCACTGTGTGCAGGTGCCAGGTCCTGTTGGAAAATTAAATCTGCATCTCCATAAAGTTCGTCAGCAGCAGGAAGCATGAAGTGCTCTAAAACTTCCTGGTAGACGGCTGCGTTGACCTTGGACCTCAGAAAACACAATGTACCAACACCAGCAGATGACATGACACTACAAACCATCACTGATTGTGGAAACTTTACACTGGACCTTAAGCAACATGGATTCTGTGCCTCTCCTCTCTTCCTCCAGACTCTGGGACCTTGATTTCCAAAGGAAATGCAAAATTTACTTTCATCAGAGAACATAACTTTGGACCACTCAGCAGCAGTTTTGTCTTTAGCACAGGCGAGACGCTTCTGACGCTGTCTCTTGTTCAAGAGTGGCTTGACACAAGGAATGCGACAGCTGAAACCCATGTCTTGCATACGTCTGTGCGTGGTGGTTCTTGAAGCACTGACTCCAGCTGCAGTCCACTCTGTGAATCTCCCCCACAGTTTTGAATGGGTTTTGTTTCACAATCCTCTCCAGGGTGCGGTTATCCCTATTGCTTGTACACTTTTTTCTACCACATCTTGTCCTTCCCTTCACCTCTCTATTAATGTGCTTGGACACAGAGCTCTGTGAACAGCCAGCCTTTTTTAGCAATGACCTTTTGTGTCTTGCCCTCTTTGTGCAAAGTGTAAATGGTCGTCTTTTGGACAACTGTCAAGTCAGCAGTCTTCCCCATGATTGTGAAGCCTACAGAACTAGACTGAGAGACCATTCAAAGGCTTTTGCAGGTGTTTTGAATTAATTAGCTGATTAGAGTGTGGCACCAGGTGTCTTCAATACTGAACCTTTTCACAATATTCTAATTTTCTGAGATATTGAATTTGGGACTTTCATTAGTTGTCAGTTATAATCATCAAAATTAAAAGAAATAAACATTTGAAACCCATCAGTCTGTGTGTAATGAATGAATCTAATATACAAGTATCACTTTTTGAATGGAATTACTGAAATAAATCAACTTTGTCATGATATTCTAATTTTATGACCAGCACCTGTACATGCACATGATAAAATAAATTTATATTCTAATACTCATCATATATCATTTGTTTTTTTTTTAATCTATGTTTAAATTTCCCCTTAGTGGTGAACTGTATATGAAAAAGGAAACAGTAACAACTCACATTCAGGTTGAAAGACTTCATCCATTTTTGCCCATCTTCCATCTGCCCAACCATTTATTCCACATCCATTTATTTTCACTCTAATTTAGTCAACTTTAAATTCAGAGAAGGTCAGGGACTATCTCACCAGTATTAAGTGCAAGGCAGGAGGCAACCTCGCTGCTTTGATTATACTGTGTAAGTCAACCCCGTACTCAGAATAGACAACAGTTCAGACTAGACAAAGTTTTGGAATTTTGTTTTTATTTTATTTACATTTTGTTGCCATTTCTGCCACATGAAGGCGCACTTTGACTAAAAAGTGGCAGGTCTCCATCCTATCTGTCTATCACCGGTACAATCTAAAAAATTGTACAGAACCTAGGTACGCAAGTCAAAATGTAAAACTGGTCACATAAATTAATAAAATGTACTTTCTGTCACATTCAATAAAATGACATGTTTCAGTAAAATCAAGGAGTTTACCTTTTCTTCAAGAAGAACAAGACATCTTCCAATAGCTGCATTCTCCTACAAGCCTACCTCAAAGCAATGGTTTCCCTGGTAGGCAAATGCAAAAATCTACTTGTTGTGGTATAAATCTAAATGACTTCTCAGCTGAAGAGACTTCCTCAATAATCTTTCTTCCTTGTTGCACTCAAACCAAGCAGCATTGTTCCAAATCCTGATCATCTACTCTCTTCTTTGTCTAGCAAAGTTTCTTCCATCAGACTCTGGTTCTTCCCAGTCAGCAAATTGCAGGCATGGCGATGGACCTGCCAATCTACTCTTCCTCAGACTCCTTCCTGACAAGCACTTTTTGACTTGAAAAAACGATGACCTCAGCCATCTTCCCTGATCTTCTTGAAAATGCAGAGAAAATATCTTTTTTACACGCTATTGGTGAGCACATAAGAACTGAATTGTGTAAATAAAACCTACTGTGCATTTGAGAGGAAGAAGTACAGTTTTTTATGTAAAGTTAATTCACCTCATTTATCAAATGTTTGTAGAAATATGCAAATTTCTACTTCTAAAGCACCTGCTACAACTAATTCCCTTTACATTCACATAAGCTGTGTATGAATGAACTTTGATTGTACCCATGTGCGGATGTTAATGAATCTGAAATGTTAGTAGAACAGATGTTTGTGCATGTGCATCATAATTAGCATAAGCCACACCCCCTTCATGCAATGTGAGGACAGGGTTCTGCTGCCTTGACCTGCTGCAAAAAAAATGACGTCTTACCTTTCCAAACTGGAATGGATGAGTCCACAAGAATGGAAAATATAAGATGTAAAAATTTGACCTTTGCAAAATATGTGTTATTGAAGTTTATCAGACTTTGTGCTTTTTATCCTCACTTTGAAAACAGAATTAAATGCCTTTTTCTCACATTATTATTATTTATGAATCTGATTGTTCACTACAGGGTTAGTCAGGGCCTATAATTATTACTGGCAGAGCAAGACAAAATGATCACCAGCAGATTACTATGCCAAGTGACTTCCAGCAGGCCAGTTTAGAGCTGCCCTGTAGCTCTTACTGCATTACTTTTGAGTGGAAGCGGAATGCAGAGCCTCTGGAGGAAAGTCCTTTTCAATTCTGTCATTCCTAAAGATGAAATAGAAATATATGTCTTTATCAAGAACATCTCACTCTCTGGTATTTTTCCAGACTGAACAGGTGTTTAACTTATTTAAAGAGTATTGCAGACTATCCTTATTTTTTAAAAATATATTTCTCCAAGAAAACACACAGCCACTTATTTATTTAAATGAACTTGAATTGTTAATTTTGTATTTGTTAGGTATGTATTGTATGTATACTGATTTTTAAGGAGACTAGGTAATTAATATATCCTGCTTCATTATGAATACGTTCTTTAATGTGAATACACATTAAGTATGTTTGGACCCACAACAGAGTACTACCAGGAACATGTGGTACAGGAGAAGAAAACAAAAAAAGTCTGCTAAAAGGTTGATCAATGCAGCCATGGTTGTCCTGTGAGTTGAATCAAATTTGTTTTGCATTGGGATGGCACTATTTAGATATCCTAATCTGTTCTTTTGTGGAGTATATTTCAGCAGTGACAATTAGAACAAAGCATTTGACAGGACCTGATCAGTCTTAATATAACTTTACAGGAGTGTTGGCACTCATGGAATCTTTAGTGTATTGTGTTACACTATATGTTGTTTTTCTGCACTTAGTTTTTTTGATAGCAAAACATTTTTTGCTTATTTAACTGTGTCTACTCAAATGGTGTATACTTGGATTAGAAGGGAAGGGGCTGAAGACCAGAAGAGTTTTGATGTTGGCTAATCTTTCCAAACATGATCCTCTTTCCTAATGGGTGGTATAGTGTGAGCATTGTGTTAACCCAAGACAGATTGTTATAACTTTGCTGGCACACAAAAGAAGACTTTTGGAGGTACATAAAATGAATAGTACTAACACTTCTGGAAAGTTACTATGATGGAGATTTTCCAAAACAGCATGTGATACAGAGCCCAGATTGTGATGCACAGCGGCAACCAAAAAAAATGAAGGAAGAGACTTTCATTGGGACTTACTATAAGCTATTTTTAACAAGCATTAGAAAACTTTGACCTCCACTGAACAGTGGAAGAAGAACTTTGAAGTACCACTAAACTCTTGTGGATGTGTCCTCCTTTAAGGGATGTGGTGCCAAAAACATTGGATCCATCTCTGTGTTTTTTGTTGCTGCAGTGATTAAAGATGCAGTGACCTCTAATCAGAAATGCCTCTTCAATGCTGTGGGAAAGATGGGTTAGTGCCTTTGGTCTGGTAGACTAGGGGGGTGTCTTTATTTTTTTAAAAGGGGTTGGGGGACAAGAGGGATAAACTCCTCTTACTGAATTGAAAACTTCATCCAAGAGTTGAAGCCCATAGAACAGTGAATAAACTCTTTACTCTTGCATGGATATTTAAGCATTCATGGCAAAATGCCAGTTTTCTGCATGTTATTTATGGATTTGAGGAAAGCTTATGACTATATACCCTACACTATTTTTTAGAAAGCATTTGTAAGAGATGAGGTTCCGGGCCCACTATTGCTTGCCATTTATTCCCTGTATCTGCAAAGTAAGAGTTACCTTCTCATATTTTGCATTAAGTTTGTAGCGCACCCTGTGACTTCTAGCAAGTGCAGAGGTTACTTAGCAAATTTACTTTAGCAAAGCAGCCGCTACGTTTTTTTAAATTAGAATCAAGCCAAACTAAGCCCTACCATATTTTCACCCTGCCGCCAGAATATTAACAACACCCCAGGAAAATGCCCATACAGAGTAAACACATTTAACAGACAAATATATAAATATTCCTTATTTACTAGAATAACTACTTACAAACACGGTAAAGCAAAATAATTACAAAAGTACTAAATAAACACCATGAACCAACCCCCACACAACAATATTTATAGTCCTGGAAAAGATCCTTATTGTAGGTGATGGAAGTGGTTTTGGAAACGTAAACTATGATTAAAGGATGGAAAGAAGTGAGGAGCACTCCATTTTAATAAACTGCTTCCCAGCACTTGAATAGTAAAATACGGACCTACCACCGGAGTCCAGAAGAAGAATGTTTGGAGGCACACCTCTTCTCAAAGAGCATTGGTGGACTGGATTGGGAGGAAAAAGAACCCACTGGCAAACTTAAATCTGGTGGCTGAGCACTATCCTTCTCCGCTACGAATGTTAATGAAATGTTTAGGAGCTGCTGCTGATGAAGTCACTTGAAAAAAGGCACAATCAGAAAGTCCCGCCACATTCTTCTCTTCCAGTTATATCAGTACAGTGTATACCAGCCACAAGCACTTCCACATCAGTGCAAACCTATTTAAAGGCACCGACCCCAATTTATAAACAGGAATTGGCGCAACCAGTGTTGTTATTCATATTTAACAATCACTCAACAGGACATACTTACACACAAATAAAACCCCCTACGTGGCCCGCTACAAGTTGAGACGATGATGGGTGCTGGATTTCTCCAAGGACGAGCCTTGTCTCCTTTCCAATTCATGACTTTCATGAGCAAAGTATCAAAATGCAGCTGAGGGGCAACCCAGGGGTTGCAAATAATGCAATTTCTGAAACTGCAATTTGCAAATAATGCAATTTCTGAAACTGCAATTTCTTTATCACAAACAGTTTCTGTGAGATAAAGGATTTGGAAATAACACCATTTTGAAAAAAAAGGTAGATTTATTTGTCTCATACAATTGCAGAATAAAAATACCCAAAATTGTAATTATATAACACATATACGCATTAGAAGAATAATAATTGTTAAGTAATTTTAAGGAGTGCCTGGCAAGATGACCATTTATTTTTTTTATCATCGCCTTTCTCAGTCTTTCTGTTTTTGATTTGAAGTGATGCAGGAATCTGCCAAATTTTCGCCATTTAAACTATTTGTACAAAGGGGGAGAGGAGTCCTTCATGATCCTGGCGGAGTGAGTCTATGTTAGCAGCCGACCATTACACTGATGACTGTCATAAGAAAGAAAAATCAACCTAAGTAACTACTTTTTGTAAATACTAATAATATTAAAAACAATTCTAGGTTTAATTCATAATTTTTTTTCCAAGTCTAAATAATTTTTAAAAATGTATTACATTTTTTTCACTAATATAATGGGTGTGATAGAGAAATTCTGTTGGCAGATTTAGATTCAAATTTATAAAAATCACCAAAAATGTTTGACGGTAGCTAATAAAAAAAAAACTGCACACCAGTGGTTTTGCTCAAACCAATGTTATGACAAATATCATTAGATTTTATGTGTGAAATCAAACATATATCTAAGGTATGTACCCGAAGATATCTAAGCCAGTTATTTACTTACCGTCTGCACAATGACAAAAAGCATTGCTCCTCATAACTAACATTTAACCATACGGCTTTACATTCCAATTTTACTGACCATTTATAGCCTTATGATTATACTGTAAGTAAAAATTGTGTTATTGCAAAATAAAGATGTATTACAATGTGCATCATACAGACCAATTTCACTTCTGAATAACGATGTTAAGATATTCTCCAAAGTCCTAGCTAGAAGAATGTAGAAAGTGCTGCCTTCAATAATATCACAAGATCAAACAGGATTTATTAAAGGCCGACATTTCGCATCCAATCTTTGACGCCTGTTTAATGTAATATACTCACCTGCAAAGTCAAACACCCCAGAGATATTATTGTTGTTGGATGTAGAAAAAGCATTTGATATGATTGAATGGAACTACCTTTTCACCACATTGGAGAAATTTAGATTTGGTTCGAACATTTGTGCATGGATCAAACTACTGTATACCAATCCAGAAGCTTCAGTTTGTATTAACAACATTAATTCAGACTACTTTAAACTAGAACGTGGTACCAGAAAAGCATGCCCCTTGTCACCACTACTTTTTGCAATCGCCATTGAGCCTCTGGCAGTTCACTGTCGAAATGCTTATAAGACAAAGAGAAGGTCTTGAACAGAATATTTCTCTATATGCAGATGATATGGTATTGTATATGTCAGACCCACAAAATACTGTGCCTGCTGTCCTAACAGCACTTACAGAATTTCAAAAGATTTCTGGTCTCAGAATTAATTTGACTAAAAGTGTGCTCTTTCCAGTAAATTCTCAAGCACACAATATTAGATTGGACACCTTCCCTTTTATCATCGCAGATTAGTTTAAATATCTAGAGGTAAATATCACAAGTAAAGATAAAGCTCTTTATCAACAAAATTTTGCTGTCTGTATGGAAAAATAAGCAACACTTACATAGATAGTCAACCCTTCATCTCCCTTTAGCTGGAAGAATTAACATTGTTAAGATGAATATCCTCCCTAAGCTTCTCTTTTTATTTCAAAATATTCCAATATACATCAATAAATCATTCTTTAAGAAATTAGATTCAACCATAACCACATTTATTTGGAATTCAAATCATCCACGTATCCAAAGAGCGACCCTACAAAGGCCAACGGCAGAAGGTAGCATGGCTCGACCTAACTTTCAATTTTACTACTGGGCAGCAAACATACAAGCTATAAAAACCTGGACATTGACATAAATGGATAAGCATACACAGGCTTGGTCCACAATAGAAATAAAATCCAGCAGTTCCTCTTTATATTCCTTGATTTGCGCCCCAATAAATGTAAATTATCGCCAATATACTAATAACCTAATAGTGCTTCACTCACTCAGAATATGGAACCAATGTAAGAAGCATAGAGTGACACCTCTGCACGAGAACCACCTTTTTCAACCCTCGCAAACATATGCAGTTTTTAATGTCTGGAAAACATTTGGGATTAAATCACTTAGAGATCTGTACATAGACAACATCTTTGCAACCTACGAACAATTACATTCTAAACTTAACTTTCCAGCAACACATTTCTTTCACTTTCTTCAAATTAGAAACTTTGTTAAACAGAACCTGCCTAATTTTCCTCACCACCCACCTCCCTCTATGCTGGAAAAAATATTGATCAGTTTCAAGGATTTAGACAGCATCTCTGCAATATAGATGACAATGGGAAAAGGATCTCTCCCTCAACATCTCAGAAAAGGAGTGGAAGGTAGCAATGCAGTGAATTCACTCAAGCTCCATATGTGCAAAGCATACAATTATTTAACTTAAAATTATATATCAAGCTCATCTATCTCGCTTAAAATTGTCCAAAATGTTTCCAGGGCAAGATCCAACCTGCGAGTGCTGCAATTAAGTTTCACCCTCACTGAGTCATATGTTTTGGGCCTGCACCAAATTGACTAATCATTCTGGACCAAAATCTTTAAACGCCTTTCAGACAGCCTTGGTGTCTCAATCCCTCCTAACCATTAACTGCTGTGTTTGGTGCTCTTCCAGATGGACTTAAAGTTGAGAAGGACAAACAACCTGTGATTGCCTTTACTACACTATTGGCACGTAGACTTATCTTGCTCAACTGGAAGAATCCTAACTCTCCTCTTTTAAGTCAGTGGGTAACTGATGTTTTATACTATTTGAAATGGGAAAAAATCTAATTCTCACTTGGAAGATCTGTGTAGAACTTTTTTAAAACCTGGCAGGATCTAATCAATAATATTTTAGAATAAGCTTTTAAAGCACAGAGGAAATAGATTTTCTCCCTATTCCTTTATTTGTCTTCTCCATTCATCTATATTCACTTATTAATTTATCTATTTACTTATTTCTACTAGGTTTAAGTTTTATTCTGCTGCCCATGCTCTCTTTCTCAGGGGTGGGGATTGATTTGTTTTCAATCCTATTCTTGTAAAATTGATCTATTTGTATGAAATGTTGTGTGATTTCGATAAAATCAATAAAACAAAAAAAGTGTGTTATTGTAATTGAGTTTTCTAAACTAAAAAGTGGATTTTATATCCAAGCTTTTTCTCTTGTTTATGTTACTACCGTGTCTTTATTTGCTATGGAGTCTTAAAACAGTAAAGGACTGCTTCATTAGTTGAATCATATTCATTATCTTTGCAGACTCAAATGTGCTACAGGTAAGACTGCAGGAATAAATCCCATTTGTAACTCAATTTTGTATGCAAAATACAACTTGCACTGAAAAATGTCAGTTAATGGAAAATCAGCAAAAAATGCATAATGCTTTATTACTTTTTTACAGAAAATAATTAAAATCTTATTACTAAAACAACATGAAAACAATATTACTGTTGTTAAACCAAAGGAGTTTGATCCACAGGTATGTACAGTATTTCAGTCTTATGTGTAAAGTGTTTTTTAAAATAGAGAACCTCATGGAGTTGGAAAAGGCATAATGAAGGCACAACAAAGCACCATTAACTTATGATTGTGAGACGTGTCTTAGCTGAGGAATCTCTCAGGGTGGCACCTCCCCTCCCAGCAGTTGTATTCCCTGAAACTGCATGGCTGGAACACATAATTAGGATGCTGGGAATTACAAGTGGTGGGTTCAACAACTCACAGTAAGTAAACAGCCAACTGTCAACTGAGATGATATCTTGTAACGGAGCTGTGCGTGCTGCTTGTTACATTCAGTGACACGTGTAAATGAAAGTGCAAAATAATTGAAAATGGTGTCAAAGTACAGGGTGAGGCAGAAAGGATGGACGTCTTTGAAATGGCTAGAACTCACCACTAGGTGGAGTGACAGATGTGCGGTAGGTGGCGTTAGGTTTGCGAAGTCTTAGCATTTTTTTATTTTCTTTTTAGTTGAAGCCATGGAGCTTCATAGAACACCGCGTTTTTGCATACGACTGTTTTGTCAAGAACAACCAATCTATTACCGCAGTTCAGCGTGAGTTTCGTTGCCATTTCAATATTCACAGAAATAAAGCTGTTCCCACTCGCTCGTAACACTATCCTACGTTGGGTTAAAGCACTTCGTACACAAGGTACACTAATGAACAAAAGACTGCCGGGGCTACACAAACGGCACGTATCCCTGAAAATGTGGAAAGCGTACGACTAGCCCTGCTGCGCAGTCCAAGTCGATCTGCTCGGAAGCATTCTTCTGAACTTGGCCTCGGTAATCGTTCGGTAAGGCATATTTTGCATTTGGACCTGCATTTCCATCCCTACAAATTGTCAAATGCTATTTCAATATGAACTCAAATCTTTCAATAAATTTCTTTGTAAGGAAAAATGAACAATTTTGTAATTTTGTAAAAAACGTCCATCCTTTCTGCCTCACCCTGTACATAGTGCACTCTGTCTCAGTGTTAGTAACAGCAGCTACATAATAAGAGCAAAACCATTTTGCTTTATCCATAAGTAAAAAAGCAGAAGTTGCTAGTTAAAAATGAAGTGAAATTTTGGATTTATGTGGAACTGCTATAAGTTGGAAATGTTGTATCCTGGGACCCACCTGTAGTCGGTTCATGTTTTTTTGCTTTTCCATGTGTATTGTTTGATTACAAGGTTTGGATTGAGAAGTTTTGATTCTGGGGGAAAAAAGAAAGGGAGAGAAGAGGTAAGAAGAAAGGGACTTTTTTTTGGCTAATATACATCCATGCCTGAAAAGCTTACATCTTTAATCTTCTCCTTTCCTCATTTTACCACCTAAGCAAATGTTTGGTAGTGAAATGAAGAATTTGGGCTGCAAAAAAATATTTTGAATTGGCATCCATTAATTTCATGTTTCATGTAGTACTAGGGTGTTGTACATTATGAATGTAGGGAGAAGTCAAGCAAAATGACTCCTTTTATTGGCTAACTAAAAAGATTACAATATGCAAGCTTTCAAGGCTACTCAGGCCCCTTCTTCAGGCGTGAAATACTGTATGCTAGCATTTTGAGAAACAAGGCAACTTTTAAAACATGACTTTGTTTTAGAAAGATATTTTTCACTTTGCTTTCAGCATTTCCAAAAACAGGAACATCACAGGGATTATTTTGATTCTGTGTTGAACGGATGTGGGCCATAACAAAGAATACAGTGCTGGGGAGATATACAGTCCTATAGATATTAAATTATTTTTCATAATGTATTGCATCCCTGAGAGGCTAAATTAAATAGACTTCAGAGTGTCGCCTCGGTATGAGGTAGCTTGGGTTCATTATACAGCATATGGGACGACAGGTTTTTCCTTTTTCTTATTATTGCACCATATTTTTGACTTTTTTCTTTAATACTGGAAGTATTATGAAGTAAAGATCTTGCTGATGTGGCTCTTTTATATACAGCTTTATTTCTTTAGACAGCATAACCTATTTTTGATTTTACTGCCATTTAAATCAATTTTGCCAGTGATATCCTCCTTCGACCTGAAGTCTAAGCTTGTTTACCTTTTCTCAGGTGAGCGCCATAATGAGATACGTTCCACAATCAGACCCTTCTTTACTATGCATCAGATGTTTATAGTATATTATTTAAGGAAGCCACGGCACTTGGAACACCTCAGAAAAGCGTGAACATTCTTAAACAGATCATAATCATTTATGACACCTTACAGAGCTAAATTGCCAAAATGCTAAATGTTAAATTAAAACGTAAAGTGTACATATGGAATAACTTTCAATATACAGAGTACACATTTAAATGTTACTTCAACAATATACTGTAAATACAAATTTAACACTGATGAGCTTGTTCTGCTATTATAAATCTAGTCGTAGAGACCTAACTATGGAGCCATAAGTGAAAGCCATTTGACACTAGCGACTGTAGTCAGACTGAGGGTGACAGCAATGCCACACACAGAAGTGACAATGGGGCCAGTGCGTAGGATAACCACTGCTAGCCACGTCTGGGCCTCAGATCTCTTTTTAAGCGCTCTCTAATTATACCTGTAAATATATCACAGTGGAAATTTATAGCTAATACAGTCATTAATATTATATGATGTGCTTTAAAAATATAGATTTTCTACAGTACAGGCTCACCAGTTTCTTTGCAATCTGGATTGTAATTATTGTCTTGTTACTGTATAAGGTTAGAATAAATGGAATGATGCAGACTCGTAGATGAAAATGGCAGATACACATAAGAAGGAAAGCAAGTTCACAGATTATTTGCACTTCAGATAAGGGGACCAATAAATAGATGATGCCTTGCTTATGGTGTGAAGAAATGAACTGCACTGCACGCCACATTACAGGGATTGGTATCTGAATGTCCTTAGATGTGCTTCATAAAGAATAGTACATCTGAAAGTTTCAGCTTTGTTCTAAATATGAAATCTATCCTAGAGATCTGATTAAAGTGGTTTAAATTGAGGCATGCTAATAAATTTATAATGCACTGCCACTCTGCACAACATCGTTGCCTCCCATGTTCCCTGGGGCGCAGTCGGCCTGTGTTTCTGCTGTGTCTGGTTTTGCACACTACACACTCAAATATTAATAAGCTCAACAATGAAACTTTAAAATCAGATTTTTATTTTCACCCACACCAGCACAAAGTAACAGACAAATAATGAGGAGCACTGGGAAAAAAATATGAGTGTACAAGTCATAACTTAAACACTTAATATAAGCCTGGTAGAATACTAAAAATGGGAGCAGCCAATCAGAGCAAAGCAGCTGAGAACTAGATTGGTGAAAATGAATCAAGAGGCACATGCTAGCAAACAAACAAGCTAACAAACAGAAAAATCTCATTAGTGTGTTGTAGAAGTAATAGCAATCCAGCATAATTTATCAACTCAAGAGGCAGTTTGAAAACCAAATACTTAGCTTCTAATTGGACAGATTGTATACTGGTTAAATAAAAATAGATATGATTAAGGTTTAAATGTTTCTAACAAAGGACGTAAGAGCTCATTATTTGGGAGAATCATCATATCAACTTTATTACCACTGTCACAGTCCATCCTTTTACTTTACTTCTGCACTGATCTTGGCATGTGATCCATAGCACTGCTGTGAAGGATATAATTATTAGACCATTTAAGTCTTGAAGTGTAAGCTGACTAAGGCAGTATAAAAAAGTACACCGTCGTCAAGTAAGGCAGTGCAGTCTGTTCTTGTGCCGTTCTCTTCATTGTGTATAGTCTTTGCGCATTACGTATATTTACAGATATAGTAGAGTGACAATAACGTCCATTAACACACAGTAATCTACTTTATACGGAGACTATGTTTTAGAAAAGGAAACAATGCCTGCCAAAGTACATACTTCCTTGACCAATTCCCAAGGCTTAGTGAACAATAAATGCACTGAAAACTCAAAATTATTATTTTTTTAATGTAACATTAGAAGTAAAGAGTTTGCATATTTTTTAGAACTGTGTTGCCGAACCACTAAATTTGCATAGGTGAAAAACATAAGAACACAAAAAGTTTGGCAAACCGGAATACTTTTCTATGCACCATATATATATAGTGTCTATCAAAAGTATAAGCCTCCTTGGTAGTTTTTACATTTTATTGCTGAATCACAACTGATTTAATATGGCATTTTTGACGCCAATCAGCAGAAAATGAGTCTTTGATGTCAAAGTGAAAGCAGATCACTGCATGTTAGTCTAAATGAATTACAAAAACACAAAATAATTGACTCCCTTCACCCCCCAGTGTGTCATTATTTAGTAGACGCACCTTTGTCAGCCATGACAGCCTTGAGTTTGTGTGTATATAGTAGGTCTCTATCAGCTTTGCACGTCTGGACACTGCGCTGTTTCCCCATTCCTTGCTGTAAATCTGCTCAAGCTCTGTCACATTGCATTGGGATTGTGAGTGTACAGACTTTTTCAAGTCCAGCCACAAACTCATAGTTGGATTGAGATCTGGACTCTGGCTTGGCTGCTCCAGGATAATAATAATAATGTTTTTAAGCCAGTCATTGACTAGAAAACAAATTTCCTCTTAAGGTGCAGTCATCAGACTGCATCAGGTTTTCCTATCCTCCCTAAGAAGCTTTCCAGGGCTTGCTACAGAGAAGCATCTCCACAGCATGATGCTGCCACCACCATGCTTTACAGTTGTGATGGCTTCATTTTTTATCATGTGCACTGTTTAGCTTGTGCCGTACATGGCGTTTGGTCTGTTGGCCAAAAAGATCAATTTTGGTCACATCACACCAATGAACCTTCTTCCAGCTGACTTCAGAGTTTCTAATATTCCTTTTGACAAACTCTAGCTGTGATGTCATGTGAGTTTTTTAAAATGGCTTTTCTTTGCTAATCTCCCATAATTCTGCAACTGATGAAGCACCCAGTCAATGGTTATTATATGCACTGTCTTTCCAACGTCAGCCACTGCAGCTTGCAGTTCCGTCAGAGTTATGAGAGGTCTTTGGGTGGTCTCCCTCATTCATCTTCTTCCTGCATGATCATTCTGTTTTGTTGGACAGTCCTTCCCAGGCTAATTTACAGCTGTGCCATAGTCTTTGCATTTCCTAATGACTGATTTAAATGGACTCCAAGTGATAGTTAGTGACTTGGATATTTTCTTGTTTCCATCCCCTGTCTTGTGCTATTCAATCCCTTTTTCACAGAGTTGCTTAGAGTGTTCTTTTGTGTTCATTGTGTAGGTCAGAACACAAAGCTAACTCACCTCCTTTCCAAATAAGGTGCATTTATACAACAATCAACTGAAGCTCCAGAGAGGTGATCTCCATTTAACAACTCATTGGACTTCTTAAACTAATTGGCAGCACCAATGAGGATTCAGGTATGTCATATTAAAAGAGGTGAATGTATGTAATCACTTATGTTGTGCTTTATATTTGTCTTTAAGTTAGACTACTTTGTGGAGGTTTGTTTCCACTCTGGCATTAAAAAGTCTTTTTCTGTTGATCAATGCCAAATCAGCCAAATCTCCTGTGATTCAATGTTGTATAACACTAAAATGTGAAAACGTCCAAGGAGGTGAATACATTTTTATGGGCCCTGTGTTTTATAAAACAAAATGTCTTATTTACATTAATTTTGCCAGTAAACACATCAATGGTAGCTGAGTGGTTAGCATTGCCACTTCACTGTTCCAGGCTCCTGGGTTTGATTCCCAGCCTGGCTAGCACCTGACATCTTTCTGCTTTTGTCAATGAATATTTCCTTTTGCATTCCAGGCCTGGCTTCACCCAATTGCAAACCTCACCACCTACGTCCCAAGCCAATGGGCCGATCGTAGAATTTCTCTGATGTTTGCAGGAGGATCACTCTAATCTACTACATTACACTGAAATATTTTTCTTATTTTGTCTTTTCTTTTTTTTTTTTAAGTAAGATCATTTAACTATCATTTCATCATTCGTTCCCACAAACACACACACACACACACATTTTATAGACTAAACTGCATTGCTGCAATTAGGCTTTTTAGCCAAATTATATAATTACTACATTTTTGTTCAGATTATTTTAGATGGTCATCTATTTCCTATAGTCATTCTAGTTTTATTAAATCTTTCAGTCTTCATAAAGTTCCATTCAGTGAATTATTTGTTCAGGTATACACTACCGAGGTGTTTGCGTCCCATCAAATTTTACTTTCACTTTGGCAGAGTAAAGTTCTCGTTTGTGTTTGATAAGTCAAGTCATCTATAAATTTGATAAAACAACGAAACTTACTCAGGTTTATTAGATTTTATTAAGCAATTACTCTAGTAATGTTAATAGACATAATAAAAACCAAAGGCATTTATAGGTTTTTTATTCTAAAAAAACAGGCATTGCAGCTAGTGGCCCTGTCCACTGTATAGGGTGGTCCAGACCTAATTATGCAATTTTCATTACATTATAACTTATTAAGTTTATTACATAGAAAATCACCCGAAAAATCCCAGACCATTGAGAAGTGTGCAAACTGATGACATGAAGAATCGTCTTTGCGCCGAACTGGAATTGTCCCCGCATAAATCAAAGTCATCCAGACGATCTGGATCTGCATAATTAGATCTTGACCACCCTGTAGATAATGGCAGGGAGAGTGAAGAAAAAAGAGCAAGGGAGAGTATGGCATCTGATCTGTAGTTCATGAGAGTTTTTTCCATAAGTGACTTATTTAGCAAAAGTTTACTAATAATACATGTGCTTATGATGCATACAACTGGATTATTTTGTAACAGCCGTCTGGAATATGTGTGTGTGTCACTGTGAGTTTGCACCTTTCCCCATTCCTATTATTGGTGGAATGGCTTAATCTGTAAGGCCGGACAATGGTACATGGGGAGGGGAGCACCTGACTTGGCAGGCCCAAT
The DNA here is from genome assembly GCF_016835505.1 of Polypterus senegalus. Taxonomy (NCBI): domain Eukaryota; kingdom Metazoa; phylum Chordata; class Cladistia; order Polypteriformes; family Polypteridae; genus Polypterus; species Polypterus senegalus. Next base: position 142,509,479 of record NC_053160.1, read on the forward strand.
TGGCTGAATGGGGAGGAGCCAACAGTATGTAAATAGGGGCGGGAAAAAGGAGAGAAGAAGCGCAGAGCCAAGAGAGAAGCAGACGGCATAAAAGGAAACGGCAAGAGGTTCGCTGACAAAAGCGCGATAGACATATGCGCCCAACAAAACCGCGACGGATAAATGAGCGCCGACAAACCCGCTAACTGGTTTTTGACAAATGTGCGCCGACAAAATCGCGAGAGAGGCCAAGAGAGTGGAACGCGTACGTGTGCATTATGTACACAATATGTGCTAGGTTATAACTGTTATAACTGCTGATGGCATGCCGTGAACAAATAACTCAGTCGAGGGTTGGCATAACGCGTAGTATACAAAGCGGAATTACCAGCAGTCATGCAGGGTGTGATCTTAAGGACTATCTGTGTGCCGTGCTAATGGCATGCCGCGTCTCATAATATTGACTTCTAAAATAAACATTATTATATATGCTTTAAACTAGCAATTCATACTTAATGAAACTTTCGTGATTTTGTCGGGACGATTTTAACACCGCGTTTTAATCGGCGCTATTTTGTCGCCGCTCATATATCTATCGTGCAAATGTCAGGTCACAAGAGATTGACACCGCATGGAAAACGTCAGGTAAACCCGGGTTAATTTCAGGATAAGCTATTTTTCCTTTCTGGTGAAGGTATTCGGGAGCGGACCTGACAGGCCAGCACAAGGAACTGTTGATCTTTTCCCGGAACAGGAGGTATGGTTTGGCGCATCATTCCCCACCGTAGACTGAGATAGTCATCCCTTACAGAGAATATTTAAAGGACTACAAATACATTATTCTTTTCTTTTTCTCAAATTTATGTATTAGTGGCATATGTGATTAAATGTTTTGTGCTGTGATTTGTATTCAGTGGGAAGCACTGCAGCGCGATAATATGTATATACAGTATATGCATGTATATAGGGGCTTTTATTGCAGTAAGTGTGTGTAATCTCTTCTAGTAATCATTTTAACTTAATTCTGCATTCACTGCATTCTGTGTTTCTGTACTTGGGGTGGTGTAGTAGGAAAGTAGTGTTGGTTGCTCGTGCCCCGGATTACTTACTTATTTTATTTTTTTGCTGCAGCTCTAGGATGGCAGCGCATATTATAATCGTGCTGGCTTGAGGAGCGGTACATCTTTACATGTAGATTATGCTACACAAGTAATGTGAGATTTCTTTTTATGTACATTTTGAAAATGTTTCCTGTTGCCCAACATTGGCCATCATTGACTAATTTTGTATCAAAAACTTTTTTTATATCCGTTCAGCATGAAAACATTTTATGGACTCACTCTCTGTATATCTCAATAACCATGGGAGTGTATGGCAAGTCCCTTAGGATAAGAAAATCTGGTATGGCCCACTCAAACTACTGCCACAGGCTGGAAAGTGTGTGTGTGAGTGGATTATCAGCTAGTGAATCAGCTATTCAATATTTACATTAAAGCACCTTAAAAGGTAGATATCATTAGTATCACTGTGGATAGAACTGCTGTATCATAGTCCCAGCAACTTCATACTCTTCCTGTGGGTTTTCTCTAGTTGTTCTGTTTACCATACACATCCCAAAGATGTACATATTAAGTTAATTGGACAGTTAAGTGAGTGCTTTACTATGCACTATGGTAGATGGATGTCCTGATGAGGGAATACTTCCTACCTGGCATTTAATCTCCCATAAAAGTTTATAAATCCCAATGAAAATGTAATGGAAAGACTGGGTTCAGAAAACAGAAATGGGCTAAGCCAGTGGTTCTCAACCAGTGGGGTGGGCCCCCCTAGGGGGGCGTGAAGTAACAAAAAGGGGGGTGCAAAGATGTGAAAAAACGAAAACAAGAATCAAAAATATGAAAAAAACATCTGTTGAAACCAAAACAAATTAACTTAAACTACATTCTGATACTAGAACAATAAATATAGAGTTAGATAAATGTCGATAAAAGTTAAGTAGGTAAAATAAAATATGCATCTACATTTCAAAAAAATGTTATGAAAACTCGGGTCGCAAATACTTAAAGGTTGAGAAACGCTGGAGTAAGCATTACAAAACCCAGTAATAAATAGCACCTATAGAAGAACTAAACACAGACACAGTGACCACTGAGACATACACTATCCCTTATTCAAGATCATTTGGGAAGAGCAAAAGATGCCATCAGGCTTCCAGGAACATTACTTTGTCAAGATTCCTAAGATAGGCAACCTCAACAACTGTGTGAATTATAAAGGGAGTACACATCTGTCCATCCCTGGGAAAGTTTTCAATGACTAATCTTGAACAGAATTCAGAAAAAGGCAGACTTTCAGCTTCGCAGTGAGCAAATAAGCTTCTGCAGTAACAGATCATGCACAGACTAAATTGCCACTCTAGTCAATGGAATGGAATTCCCCACTCTACTGTATGTAAACGTTGTTGACTATGAAAAGGCACACGACAGTGTCAGCCATGTTAAAACTCTTTGGAAGCTTCTCCTGCATTACGCTTTCCCCACAAAGCTTTGTCAATATCATCAGGAAATCATATGAGGGACTGTCCTGTAGGGTTGTCCACAAGGAATGGCTCTCTGAATCATTTGAAGTAAAAACTTTTCAGATCCGTCACTACTAACTACATGGAGGTAAGTAACATATGAAATAAAACCCATAATTTTTGCGTGGAATATTTCTTAAGCTCCTTGACACCATGTCTTTGGGTTACGTTAACACCCCCAGCACCAATCCCAGCTCTACCAAAGACTCCTGTGGCCCACCCCATGTCATAGATTTGGAGTTGGGCCTGCATCATTCTAAAGATGTTCAAATTAGGTCAATTTTCAATCTGGACTGTGTGTTTCTGACTAACACCCAATAATTCTGGGATAGACTCCAACACTAAGACGTTGTAATAGACAAAGTGCACTCAGAAAGTTGATGGATGGGTGATCACACCAATCTAAATGGCCCCATGACAACAAGGCTGTGATCATTTCTTAGATTGTTAAAATCATAATGAAAGCTTTTTCCTGCACTTCTCTCCAGACATTTGGGCTCTTTTTTACTTCGATATTGCATATTTACTGTAAATTGATCTTAAATTAAAAATTGTTGTGCTCATAAAATGATTTCTTTTCCCAAATGATGTACAAAACTTTCAAACCTAACAAATACCTAAAACATAAGTGGTCATGTTTAATAAAGCTGGCTATTATTTTAATATTATTCCATCTCCAGTGCCTTGCAGCTAGTGTCTTGAAATCTAATTTATATATAATTACTTCTTTTTATATAATTAACACCATTTTTAATGTAAATCTTCCAAGCTAGTTGAAACTGATTGTGCTATTCTGTGCATTTTTCACCTTTATCTTAAATCTAATCATTTCTATGTACAAAAGTAAAATAATCTCAATTGTTTTACTTGTCTTCCAAAAGATTCCAACAAAATAAGCAATAAAATAAATACGAACAAATGCTTTCAAAAAGAACCAACACTGGGAATAATAGTACAGAATTATAAGTTAAACTTGACCAGACAATCTTGCCTCTTGATTTTTTTTATTGTCATAAAGAATCTTTTGGATCATATTTCACTGAGATGCTGCCATTTTCCTGTACCGGCTGTCGCTCCACATTTCTTTATATTTCTGTGCTTCACAGGTACATTAGTGGCTGCCTTATATGACAAAAAGAGACTCAAAAACCTTGATGGAAAATGTGCTGAATTTTAGTAAACACATAATCAATGCCTTTCATAATGTTTGGGGCAAACACACATTTTTCCTCGATTTTGCCAATGCTCCATGGCTTTAAATTACAAATCACACGATTCAGACGTGATTAAAGTGCACATGGAAGACTTTCATTTAAAACTATTCTGCATACACTTAAGTCACACCATGTAAAGATGACAATACTTTTTATGGACAGTCACCCCATTTCACGGCACCTTAATGTTTGGGACATAACAATGGAAGGTACAGGGTGTCCCAAAAGTTACTATACACTTCCTTTTTTCTATTACGACCTCCCTTACAGAGGAGAATTACCTGGAGATGCTGCAGGAGTTTGCTGTGCCACAACTTCAGGCGAGGAGTGACCCTGCTAATGTCTTTTTTCAACAAGACGGAGCCCCTTCCCACTTTGCCAGGTTATTCAGAGATTTCCTGAACATCAAGTTTCCTGACCGATGGATCAGTTGAAGGGGTCCCCTCGAATGGGCTCCACACTCCCCTGACCTTACACCTCGTGACTTTTTTTGTGGGGCTATATCAAAAGCAAGGTGTATGCCACTAAGCTCCATGATCTGTCACAGCTTGAGGAAAGAATCCACATGGGTTGCGTCGAGGTCGGGGAAGAGATGCTGCAAAACGTCAGAGAGGCTTGCATCTGAAGGTGGCTGAAAGTTGTCTAAAATGGAGGCACTCATGTGGAGTTATACAACTAGTCTTGATGGCAAGCCTAGCAAGTAAAACTGCAACAACTCCTTTGTTGGTGCTAGAAGTGCTGTGTAATTTTTAGGAATTTATTAAAAGTGTATAGTGACTTTTGGGACAGCCTGTACATTAATGCAGTCATATTTAGTACTTTGTTGCATATCCCTTGCATGCCATGACTGCTTGAAGTCTGCGATTCATAGACATCACCAGGTGCCAAGCCTCTAAAGCGGCCATCTTCAGCTTCTGCTTCTTTTGGGGGATTGTCTCATTAAGTTTTCTGTTCAGCATACGGAAGGCATGCTAAGTTGGATTTCAATCAGATGACCAGCTTGGCTCTTCAAGAATTTTCTTTATTATTGAGTTCTGAAAAACTCCATAGCAGTATATCTGAGATCATTATCTTGTTGTAGGATGAGGCACTGTGCAATGAGTTTGGAGGCATTTACTGGAACTTCAGCAGATACAATGGTTCTATACGCCTCAGAATTCATTTCATTTTTATTTTAATGAAGACAAATATGCCAGTACCTGTGACAGCCATACATACCCAAGCCATAGCATCTCCATCACTGTTTTAAACAGATGAGGTGGTATGCCTTGGATCTTGGGCAGTTCCTTTCTGTCTTCACACTTTGCTCTTGCTATCACTCTGATACAGGTTAATCTTTGTCTAATCGGTCCACCAGACCTTTTTCCAAAACTCTGCAGTCTCTTTTAAGTACTTTTTAACAAATTGTCATCTGGCCATCCTGTTTTCTCAGCTAACTAGTGGTTTGCATCCTGCAGTTTGGCCTCTGTATTTCTGTTCATGAAGTCTTCTGTGGATAGTCATCTCTGACACGTCCACATCTGCCTCCTGAAGACTGTTTGTCATCCATTGGACAGATGTTTGGGTCTTTTTTATTACCATAGTGAACTTTCTTCTGTCATCACTAGTAGAAGTCTTCTTTGTCCTAGCAGGCCATTTGCAATTTCTAACTTCATCAGTGTGTTTTCTTCTTAATGATATTTCAGACAGCTAATTTAGGTAACCCTAACATTTTATGTCTTTTAATGGTTTAATTCTTGTTTTTCTGCCTTATTAAGGCCGTTTTTGACTTATTAGCACAGCGCTTGCCCCCATGTTAAACGATGGCAACTACAGACTCCAAAGGGTAGAAGCAAGCCAAGGTATCTCACGCCTGCACGAATGCAACAATAAAACCCACCTGAGTAATCACAAACACCAATGAAGCCAATTGTCCCAAACATTACGGTGCCCTGAAATGGGGGCATGAAAAAAAAGTGTGATTTCTACATGGTGTGGTCTAAATGGTGGCAAACCTCTTTAGATTAAAGTCTGTAATGTACTCGTTAATGATATCCATACATCCATTATGCAACCTGCTATATCCTAACTACAGGGTCACGGGGGTCTGCTGGAGCCAAACCCTGACAACACAGGGCGTAAGGCAGGAAACAAACCCCGGGCAGGGCGCCAGTCCACCTGCAGGGCACACACCCACACACCAAGCACACACCAAGCACACACTAGGGACAATTTAGGATCGCCAATGCAACTAACCTGCATGTCTCTGGACTGTGGGAGGAAACCCACGCAGACACAGGGAGAACATGCCAACTCCACGCAGGGAGGACCCAGGAAGAGAACTCAGGTCTCCTAACTGCGAGGCAGCAGTGCTACCCACTGCACCACCGTGCCGCCCTTTAATAATATCTGAATTGGTTAATTTGTAATTTTAAACTGTGCAGCAGAGGAGTAAATCGGCATTTAAACCACAACATGGGTGGAGCTTTTATCACCTGTGATGGACTGTGTGACCTACCTGTGCTCCAGATAAAGAAAATGTGGATAAAAAAACTGTGCAGATCATAAGGCATCACCCAAACATATAATAACAATAATAACAACATCCAAATAAAGTTGATTTGGGAATCTAGTTGCCAGGTTTAGCAGTTTAGCCAAACTCCTCAGCGAAATGTAACAAATTTCCATCCAACACGCCGTGTTTGCCGATTTCATTGTTTGTTGAATGTTCTTCTGGAAATTTGTAGTGCGGCAGGCTTAGGCAAACAATTTTTTTTCCAAGGCCAAAGGATGATTTGCCAGGCCAGAGTTATATCACAGAGCTGTAGCAGTCAATGTTGGATAGTACAGCCCCCCTAAGTATATACAGTGGTGTGAAAAATTATTTGCCCCCTTCCTGATTTCTTATTCTTTTGCATGTTTGTCACACAAAATGTTTCTGATCATCAAACACATTTAACCATTAGTCAAATATAACACAAGTAAACACAAAATGCAGTTTTTAAATGATGGTTTTTATTATTTAGGGAGAAAAAAAATCCAATCCTGCATGGCCCTGTGTGAAAAAGTAATTGCCCCCTTGTTAAAAAATAACCTAACTGTGGTGTTATAACACACCTGAGTTCAATTTCCTTAGCCACCCCCAGGCCTGATTACTGCCACACCTGTTTCACTCAAGAAATCACTTAAATAGGAGCTGCCTGACACTGAGAAGTAGACCAAAAGCACCTCAAAAGCTAGACATCATGCCAAGATCCGAAGAAATTCAGGAACAAATGAGAACAGAAGTAATTGAGATCTATCAGTCTGGTAACGGTTATAAAGCCATTTCTAAAGCTTTGGGACTCCAACGAACCACAGTGAGAGCCATTATCCACAAATGGCAAAAACATGGAACAGTGGTGAACCTTCCCAGGAGTGGCCGGCCGACCAAAATTACCCCAAGAGCGCAGAAACGATTCATCCGAGAGGTCACAAAAGACCCCAGGACAACGTCTAAAGAACTGCAGGCCTCACTTGCCTCAATTAAGGTCAGTGTTCACGACTCCACCATAAGAAAGAGAATGGGCAAAAACGGCCTGCATGGCAGATTTCCAAGACGCAAACCACTGTTAAGCAAATAGAACATTAGGGCTCATCTCAATTTTGCTAAGAAACATCTCAATGATTGCCAAGATTTTTGGGAAAATACCTTGTGGACTGATGAGACAAAAGTTGAACTTTTTGGAAGGCAAATGTCCCGTTACATCTGGCGTAAAAGGAACACAGCATTTCAGAAAAAGAACATCATACCAAGAGTAAAATATGGTGGTGGTAGTGTGATGGTCTGGGGTTGTTTTGCAGCTTCAGGACCTGGAAGGCTTGCTGTGATAGATGGAACCATGAATTCTACTGTCTACCAAAAAATCCTGAAGGAGAATGTCAGGCCATCTGTTCGTCAACTCAAGCTGAAGCGATCTTGGGTGCTGCAACAGGACAATGACCCAAAACACACCAGCAAATCCACCTCTGAATGGCTGAAGAAAAACAAAATGAAGACTTTGGAGTGGCCTAGTCAAAGTCCTGACCTGAATCCAATTGAGATGCTATGGCATGACCTTAAAAAGGCGGTTCATGCTAGAAAACCCTCAAATAAAGCTGAATTACAACAATTCTGCAAAGATGAGTGGGCTAAAATTCCTCCAGAGCGCTGTAAAAGACTCATTGCAAGTTATCGCAAACGCTTGATTGCTGTTATTGCTGCTAAGGGTGGCCCAACCAGTTATTAGGTTCAGGGGGCAATTACTTTTTCACACAGGGCCATGTAGGTTTGGATTTTTTCTCCCTAAATAATAAAAACCATCATTTAAAAACTGCATTTTGTGTTTACTTGTGTTATATTTGCCTAATGGTTAAATGTGTTTGATGATCAGAAACATTTTGTGTGACAAACATGCAAAAGAATAAGAAATCAGGAAGGGGGCAAATAGTTTTTCACACCACTGTAACACTGATTGTATTAGTAGGCTAAAAATGGGCCAAACACCTGAGAATACATTTAAACACACAAGCAGAAGAAAACTGGAAATGTGTTGGTTTATTTGTATCTTAAAGGTAATGACTTATTGTATGGAGTCGTATGTGACCTGCGTGTAACACGTGAGCCTACTCGTTTATTCAGATTACCCAGAGTGCTCTGCAATAAATGCAAACAAGAGTGTGTGAAAAATCTACATGCATGTTGTGCATTTGGAAGCAGCAGCAGTGAATGAACACAAGCGTCAGAGGAAGAAAAAGCAAGCTTTAGTTTCTGAGTCGATTGTCTTGAGTACCTGCTGTCGAATCTGTGAGGGGTAAGCCTGAGTGAATTCCACTCTCTGCAAGATATTTTACTGTTCTGATATTGAATTCTATTTACTGAATGTAGGAAGGCACATTGGTGCAGTGGTTAGTCTGCTGCCTGACAGCTCAGGTCATTTTTATAGCCATGATATTTGGGCCAGTATAGCTGGCAGACATTGCTCTTGTTACCAGGGACACTTAAAAGACCATTACACTTTTATAATCCTTTCAGAACTGGTGCGGTTTCTCCTTCCCTGCTGAATTCAATGCATTTTACTAAGTTTGGCAAACATTTGTGCAATTTTTACCAAACTTGAGAGGATGCAAATTGAGGATAAATTCTGCACCTATCATCTTACATTCCATATACCTGACAAGAAATCAACGATGACTGTAAGCTCCAATTAAATACATTTTGTTTATTAAAAATAATCCAGAATTTACCTGAACAAACTGTTTCTAGTGGTTATTTCTATTTTTTCCTAGACGTACAGGTTTACTATCTAACATAAACAAAATGAAGGTAAGAGCAGAAGAAACAGCTTTTGATGTCAGGTGTAACTCTTGCACAGCCAAAAACAGAGCAAAATGTAGCTAAACATCTCATACTTCTTCAATAAAAGTATTCAACAAGCTGTAACAAAGGCGCTACATAGGCACCTGATCCGGCACAGTCTCACACTGGAGGCACATATAAAAATAAATAAACTTTTATTTTTCTTCAACTGTGGGGCATGTCTTCCCCGTGACCCCCACAGGCACAACACAGTCCCAAGTACACCAACCCAAAACCAAAGAAATATCCTCCACTCCTCCCAGGGAGCTGCAGCTTCTTCTTCTTCTTCTTTGTCGTCGTCGTTGTTGTTGTCATCATTATCGTTGTCGTTGTCGTTGTTGTTGTCGTTGTTGTTGTCATCATTATTATCGTTGTTGTTGTTGTTGTTGTTGTCGTTGTTGTTGTTGTTGTTGTTGTTGTCCTCCTCCCGACTCTGGCGCCTTGATTAGAGGCTGCAGGCTTCTTTTATACCCACCCAGAAGCACTCCAGGTGGTAATTGGCCTAATTAGGCTGCACTTCTGGCTGTGGCTGCTTTCCACCCACACGGGCTTGTTAAGCCATGCAGCTCCCCCTGGCGGTGGCCATGGAGCCCAACAGGGATGAGCTCCAGTGTAACATAATTGTGGCCTTGATGCAACCTGGGGGGTTGCCACCAAGTGTTCTGGGAGACGTAATGTGCATCCCATGGCTGCTCCCCCAGATCCAGTGCCAAAGAGGTGTCCTGGCCGGGCATTGGTCCTGGCCGTCCGCCACAAAGCAAACCTGCAAGTGTCCTTGTCTCATTTTAGGCACAGCTGACCCCTTTCCACCAAATACTACCTAACTCGTGAGCATAAATAAGTCTTTACGAAGTTGTTGTTTGACAATTAGCCCCTCAATCACCCAATTTAAAAGAAAACATGTTTTACTCTGCTGTTTCAAAATGGGAAGTTAGTAAGTTACCTGCATGTGATATGCAATTTAAAAAAAGAGAAAGAGAAACTGAGCCATTGGTCAGTCGGAAGGGTCTCTCTGTCAACCACAAAGTGTTCATTTGCCTCAGATAATTAATAGAATTACATGGAGCCTTATAAGTTGTTACTTTAGCATTACTTTAAAAGTTGGAGTGGTGTTAGTAAGGTACAGTGTTCAGATTACTTTAGGAAAATAATGTAATAATTATTGCAAAATAAAGCAAATGTTATTGTGAAGTAACACAGTACTTTTGCAAAATAACATTTTCTTTTATGTACGGTGGGAATAAACTTCCATATAAAAGTACTGTTCCAGTTCTGGTAGAAAAATACGGTGTGTATGAAGGTGTGTGTTCTTTGTTGGATATGACTGATTTTTTTTCATCATGAATAAGACAATAAAGAATTTCTCTTTACAAAATTTGCCAGCCATTCTTATTTATGTGAATCAGTGACTGCTGCCAGACTTTTGGTTGAGATCAATTATCTACCAGAAATCTTTGCAAATTTTATCTGCAATGGAAACCTCTAGACTGAGAACTCCTATAATAATAAAATGGGCAAATTATTGAATTATCTTCTTCTTTCGGCTGCTCTTGTTAGGAGTTGCCACAGCCGATCATTTTCTTCCATACCTTTCTGTCCCCTGAATCTTGTTCTGTTACACCCATCACCTGCATGTTCTCTCTCACCACATCCATAAACCTTCTCTTAGGCCTTCCTCTTTTCCTCTTCCCTGGCAGCTCTATCTTTAACATCCTTTTCCCAAGTTACCCAACATCTCTCCTCTGCACATTTCCAAACCAACGCAATCTCACCTCAATGGCTTTGTCTCCCAACCTCCCAACCTGAGCTGACCCTCTAATGTATTAATTTCTAATCCTATCCATCCTCGTGGTATTACCCTCAATTTTCTCAAGTTCTTTACCATGTTAGTCAACTCTCACACCTTAAGATTAACACACACATACATAAATATACACAAACACACAGACCATAACCACTTAAATGCTGTATGAATGACACATGCACACCCCATCACTCCCTAACCCTTTAACAGACTTACTTATCTTTGGCATAAACAACTCAATAACTCAGACCTAAATATTACCTGGTTTCCAAGAATATATTTAAACATCAGAGGCTCAACATTCTTGCTCATAGCCATTTATCAATCAATGATGTCTTACTTTACTGCACTATTCCTTCTTGGATGGAGCTCCCCTCCTCAGCCTGATAAACCCCACAGTTAGAAGCGTATGGCAAACTTCCAACTGCTCTGGGTGCTCTTGATATTTACTTTATTATTTCAGTCACTCTAGATATAAAGACAATGTACAGAAGTTTAAAAGCAAAATGGTATTTAATAAAGATAATAACAGCAGTAGAAAAATTATAAAGGAAGATATAGATATCAAAGTCTGGATATATATTTATATATATATATATATATATATATATATATATATATATATATATATATATATATATATATATATATATATACTGTATATATATATAGTCCTTAAAAGTTTACTGAAAGAACTGAGATGTCAAAGATTAACATTCTAGGCAGCTTCATGATTTAGCAATAGGTTGTATCAGATGAAACAGTTTTATATTTCTTGGTCTCTTTTTCTGATTCCTCCTTTTTGTCATTGCATTTTTTTCTTCTCTTCTCTCTTTTCTTCTCCCTTCCTTTTTCTTTGGTCCCTCAGAAAAGCCATATTTATATTAAAATATTGCTTCTTTTTGACATGTGATTTGGGGCCTCTTCATGACATGGGCTTTGTGATATGGCGTCATGATTTGAGATATTACATATCTTTGACTGGCTGGCTGTTAAAGTTCTTTTTCCAGATGATAAGATAATCAACACAACCTGAGACAAACCATCGAAACAGATGTTTTAAAGTGATTACTGAACTGTCAATTAAGTTCATCTTGCTTTTCTGAGCAAAATATACGGAAAATATAGTCATCTGTTATTTCAAAAATTGCAGATCGGACACACCATGATACAGGGTTCGCAGCCATTTGTTTATGGGTTTCCCTGTTAATGACCCAGGGGCGTACAGCTGGTAATATCATCAAAGTGACGGGATAAAAGTTAATCTTTTAGGTCACATCTCTATCCAAGATTTTTGCCATGTATTTTGGTAAGTTTTCTTTGACCTTTAAAAACTACATTTTGGCTCTTCCTTTTGACTTACTCATCTCAAGGTTTTGGTTCTCATATTTCACAGTTATGATCTGCTGCCACCAGGTCCGGTTCTGCCAGTCGTGCAGTGGGCGCAGGGCTCGTCTTTTCCCGTCGAATGTCTGTAACTTGCTTGAAAGAAAAATGGGCAAGTCACAACACGTAAATTGTGGTAGCTCACGTACGCAGCACATCAATCAAAAGTTTTTGTAGTGTTAATAGGAATTTTACTGATGAATTAATTAAACTTGTCACTGATTTGTTAAAGTTTTCTTCTACCTATGATGACATTTTCATTAATTTTTTTTTTGACATTAAGGAAATTGCGAAAATTTTTAATTTTAAATCCACTGGAAAACGAGTGAAGGTATTATAGGATGAGGGGGCGCCTGAAATTAAATGGCACGATGGCGGCTCTGCCACTAGAACCGGGCCTGGCTGCCACCCAACCTTGTCTACTCTCCTGATCCTTTTGCTTTTCTCATGCTAATTTTCTTCCATCTTAGCACAACATTCAGCTCTTTGATAATGCCTCATCTACCTTTTCTTTGTTTTTGTTCTTTTGCTTCCCTTTATTCATACATTTTAAAAGATTGTATCTTTTGTGTTATGTGTTGGTTGGATTCGTTTCCTTATTTATTTAATAGTTTTGTTTTTGGGCAAGAAAAAAAGGAGAGAAACTCAACTTCTTGGCTGTTAGATTGTTGTTTTGAATGCTGTTTTTTTTGTCACTTAAAATTGCACTCCTGATGACACCATCACTATGTGATGCCATGAGTTCCTTAACATAAGCAGGGAAAAAGAAAATATCAAATAGTTTAAACAAAATGCCTAGAAAAAGTCCAAAATAAGAAACAAATACATTAGAGTGTTTCTAAATTCTTACCAAATACGTTACATTTTTCATGCCAAGAGAAATGCATATATACAATTTGTGAAGAAATAACTTTAACTTGAAAAATGCAGAACTTGTCCTTTAAATACTAACTATTTTTGCAAATACATTGAAATATAAACTAATGTTAAACTTTTAATAGAGTTCACAACATTTTGAAAAAAATGGATCAACCTTTTTCTTTTTTTGTATTTTGGTTGGAGAGATCTAGATTCAAAGATCATACAATATTAAAATTCTATCTCAAGTTAAAGAAACTTTAAGAACGTTTTTAAGATTACATACCTGTACATATAACAGTAATATTTCTTATTTGCACTGTGATAATTTATAGGGGGAGAAATCTGAAGTTAACAAAGTTTTTCTGAGTCGTGTTCAATTTTGTAATACTCTTTTGAAAAGGTTCCCGGAGGTCACTGCATGCAGCACTAAAGAAAGACTGTTGTGGTTTAACTTTTAAATGTCAGATCCTGATGATTTCTGGACGTTTTTATTAAATCCTCATGGATCTGCCAGCTTCACAGCAGCTTGAGCCATGAACTTGATCTTTTTGTAGCACAGATTTTCCTTACATAACAAGCAAACACATTCCCAAATCTGGTGGTTCGCAATCAAAAATACCTGAAAAATGAAACAAGTTTAAATACAAAATGATACTTCTGTTGGTATTTCAAATGTACTATAAGCTCCGTCACAGTTTGCATCATTTTCTTTTAAGTCCCAGCTGGGAGCACAAGGAAGACCCCAAGTGAGAAAGTTCATATACCTCAAGACATGTCCTTCTCTTTCCACAGAAGTCAGACTGGGATGGAAACACCTACTGAGATCACTAGAAATTCACGGTGGAAAGAAATGCCCAGTGAGGCCAAGAAAAGCTACAAAACCTGACCGTTTTAGTCACTTGAACCCAAAATAAAAGATAAAGAATAGGTCACCTCTGTACACTCTCTGCAATGCTAAGAGAAAGAACTCCACCTACATCTAAGAATTACTAAGAAAGCGGCCCTAACCATGCAATTAAGTGCATGATCTATGAACTATAATTATGGTGAATCCATGTTTTTGAATTCTTCATGTATTTTATTATTTTTTTTTAGAATTATTGCATGCGTATTTTTTGTTTATTTTTTTGTTATAATAGGGACATCACCACAGAATATTTATGACAATTCTTCTCTGCAGTTGCTTACAGCTGCAGTGTTTAGTGATCATCACAGCCATGTTATTTGTAGCAATTACATTTATTGCCAGCCAAATTAAAGATAAAACAAACAAATGTCAATTATTAGGGTAAGTTAGGAGCAAATATCCAAGTCAGAGTTAAATCTTTGCTACACGTCTTCAGACAGCAGCTTTGGTTTTGTGTTTTAATGATTGGTTTGGACTGTTCTTTTGATTTTTTGACATTGGCTAGTGCACTTGACCACAATTGTGATTAACCTTGTAATCTTTTTTCCATTTTCTTGTCAATGTTTCCAGCACTCTATCATTTGTACCTATCATCAGAAAAGTAATTCTGTTTGGTCCGAGGGAGACCCTCTGAAGAACTTATAGAAGCTCACTCTATTGATCTATACCAGGATACTTTACCCTTAGTACACCTTGAGCTTGAAAACTGTCTTCATTGAACCCTTTCAAAACACCATAGAACCACGAAACTCCACCAAGAATGGAAATTTCACAGTTTTGTTTGGAGTGGGTGTAACAGGTGTATAAAATAAAAAAGTTTAGTTGTTTGGAGCTTCCCCAAATCCTGAAAACATTCATTGTGTTGTATGTTTTCCTGTTGTGGCCATGTTATATTTCCCTACTCTGTTTGTTGTGTTATGTTACGTCATCAGTGTAAGCCTCTCCCAGGATTCATTGTGGCACTCTGTTATTCTCTGTATGGTAAAATTAATTAAATTAATATAAATTGTTTGATTTAATTTTTTTTTGTATATGAAAGTAATTGTAATATGATTTTTGTTGTATACAGTTGTTGTTTTGAAATGTTTTGAATGCTTTTCTATTAATATCGGTTATGTGTTAATGTGAGTGTTCAACAGCCTTTCCACATGGTTTTCTTTTGTTAATGGGAGAAATCACAGAGCTTGAATTGTCACTTTTTATGCTCTCTGTTTAATATTTCAGGTATGTTGTTTTTTTAAATTTGTATATTGAGCTATGCATGGTTATGTATGTCATTGCAAATTTAGATTTTGCCAGTACTCGTTGTGTTACTGTGGGAGGAGTAGGAATCACAGAGTTTGAATTGTCACTTTTTATGTTCTCTGTTTAATATTTCAGACCATTAATAAAAAAAAAAAAGAAAACATCAAGAACTAAAGGGTGTTTGCATTATTCTTTCGTAGCTGTTGGTGTGGCACGTTGCATATATATTATAACACAGAAGCTTTGAGGGTTAACCGAATCCAAAGGCCAGGACACAACAGAATGGCGTGTACGGTGGAGACAGGTTACATGGGTACTCCAAATAAACAACAGGGAAGGCAAACATTTTCCATTATATTTTTAGAATCCTAATTGAGGTGATTTAAAAAAAAGTTAGTTATCAAGACAGTTATATTCGTTCAGATTGCCACACTATGCTTTAAGTTTTTCAGCCTCTATAATGCACCAGTGAGGCCTCATCTGTAGTACTGTGTGCAGTTTTGGTCTCCAGGCTACAAAAGGAGTCCAGTGAAGAGCGACTAGGCTGATTCCAGGGCTAAAGGGGTTGAATTACGAGGAAAGATTAAAAGAGCTGAGCCTTTACAGTTTAAGCAAAAAGAAGATTAAGAGGTGACATGATTGAAGTGTTTAAAATTATGATGGGAATCAGTACAGTGGATCGAGACTGTTATTTTAAAAGGAGTTCATCAAGAACATGTGGACACAGTAGGAAACTTGATAAGGGTAAATTTCGCACAAACATTAGGAAGTTTTTCTTTACACAGAGAACCATAGACACTTACAATAAGCTACCAAGTAGTGTGGTAGACAGTAAGACGTTAGGGATTTTCAAAACTTGACTTGATGTTTTTTTAGAATAATTAAGTGGATACGACTGGCGAACTTTGCTGGGCTGAATGGCCTGTTCTCGTCTGGATTGTTCTAATGTTCTACTACTATGCACTTATATTAATGAACTAATCTCTCATTTTTGAGCCAAGTTAATACAGTTCAAGATCGTTGGGTAAGTCATGCTGAAACATCATTCCCACATCACTTTTACATAAACACAAAGATACTAAATCATGGAAAGAGATGTGAAAATGTGTATCCTTTAAACTCTATCCTGATATAACCTTCTTCTGAAACATTGCTTCTACAACATAAACATTTGAAAGTCTGTTAAAAGGAATGTGGAAAGCTTTATTAACACTTCTTCACAATCTGCTGTAGAAGTTACACTTTCAAGTTAAACAGGTAAAATATACAAGTAGATAGATAGATAGATAGATAGATAGATAGATAGATAGATAGATAGATAGATAGATAGATAGATAGATAGATACTTTATTAATCCCAAGGGTAGTTAGCTCTTCCAGTCTCGTTATTATACCAGTATTTTCAAAACAGCCTTTTGCGTAGGTCCTTACTGCTAAACCCAGAACTGAATATTTCATACAGTTTCACTTGACTTAGTCTATTCAAAATGGATATTAAGTCTAAACATGAATTATCACTGATATTGTGAGGCATTTATGTTAATGTCAATGTCAATGTACAGTATATATAGAGCACATTTAAAACAACATCAGTAATGATGTAGCCAAAGCTTTTACATTAAAATATACAATGAACATAATAGAAGTAAATAGAGTTAAAGTACAATAAAATTAAATATAGCAAGTAGTGAGTTAAACAAAAGAGAAGATGACTAAGAGTAGAGCAACCATCAGTATCATTGAAGGTCACTGAAAGCTAGAGAACAGAAATGCGTCTTCAGTCTAGTTTTAAACAGTTCAATTGAAGGTGACTCCTTAATGTGATGAGGTAAAGAATTCCACAGACGAGGTGCAGCAGCTGCAAAAGCCCTGTCCCCCTTAGTTTTACGCTTAGTGCGAGGGACCATAAAAGACAACTGACTGGTAGATCTAAGCTCTCTGGATGGCTGGTGTATAACACACAATTCAGATAAATAGACAGGAACACACTCGTGTAATGATTTAAAAACTAACAACAAAATTTTAAAGTCAATAGTTACCTCACTTTTCATATGTTTATGGAGCATCCCTTACCTGGACATTAATGGAACATACTCACTGATTACTTACGATTTCACAACAATCCCTGATTCTCTAACAGCTCTGCTTGGAGTAACACATAATGGTATATTGCTGAACAATCTAGAATATCATTTTAACATGGTATCTTATCTTGCTCAATTAGGCAAATTCTAACACACCTACCCCAACATAATGGAAAAAGGGTTATAGTGTACCTAAAATTAGAAAACAAAATAGATTTTTTCTTACAAGGAACAGTTAATTTTTTTTGTAATGTTGCAGAAATTAATAAATCGTGTCTTCAGCTAATTAAATGTGCTTCCTCATTTTTTTTTATCTTTGGAACATCACCTTATTTCTAAGTTAATTTGTATTACACTTTTTTAGTTTTCCTCTTTTTTCTTTTTCTTTTTTGTTACTTTTCTTCTTTTCACTTTTTTATTAAGCCTTATTTTTCAAAAATGAAAGTATTACAATGGTATGCTACTCAGTCAAACAAGTAACAATAACTTAACAAGTGCAGCCATTTACTTTGAGATGAATACAAAGTAGAAAAAAGAAAAGCAAAGCTGAATTGAACCTGCACCCAAGAGAGTGAGAAAAAGAAAAGAGACAAGAGCCAAAAAAGTAAAAAAAAATCAAACTTTTTATTTTTAAATTTGATAAAATGATTAATGACACAAGGCAGTATTGTACTCATTGTAATGCAATCTTAAAGTCAATAAATTAATTTTAAAAGCTGTTCAATGCCATTCTCATTTTCAAAAAATAATGTTTTAATATTAATTTAAAGTTAGCTTTAACTTTCATTTGTACTATTTCTGTGCTTATTAAAACTTAGTTTTCTTCCTCCTAGAAATATTGCAAAATTTAGAGGGCCAAAATTGACCCATTTTTGTGTTTGACAAAATACCCGAAATTTAACCTGTTCAGGATGAAACCTTGTGACTTTTCCAACATGTCCCCAAATTAGTGAAAAGTAAAAAAAAAAAAAAAGCATCTCATAATTTATACAGTTTATAAAAAAATGTTTATCTTGTCAGTTTTGTCCCACCTTTGACTTTAATGGATTGTCAGTTACATTCAGGGAGGTTTGGTTGTTTTCCAGCAAATTTATCTTTTGAGTTCAGAAATGTAAAGGCTTTTAGTAGCAAAGCAGTTTGCACAAAAGTTTCCAAATGTCCACATTTTGAAGGTTGCCATGCCCTTTGGGTTACTTTTCACTTACCATGGACTTCTATGGATTTTCATTAGAACTTCAGAACAATCTAATTAAGAACAGGCCAGCAAAGCTCACCAGTCCTATCCACTTAATACATCCAGAATAACATCTTCTCGACTTTTGAAAGTCCTTCACATCCTACTATCTACCGCACTACTTAGTAACTTAATCCATGTGTCTGTTGTTCTCTGTGTAGGGAAAATCTTCCTCACACCTGCTCAGATCACTCCGTTCTGCAGTCACCTGGAGCATTGGAGGAAATGTGGAGGACTTGGAAATCTTTATTGGTAACTGGATCAACTGTGCCCAGTGGAGGGTGGGTGACCAGCTGGCCTAGGTCTTTCTGACTTTCATGACGTAGAAAATGATTACCATCAGACCTGCTATTTGATTTGCTCGTTTCTGTTTTCTGACCGTGGCCCTCCGAAGGTTTATTTTTCTCCTATGGCCATTATAGGAGTTTTTGTTTTCTTCTCCTTCGTGTCAGGTGGTCAAACATTCATATTCAGGAATCAAAAACGTTATATCCTAAATCAACTGAAATTGCTATGGACTGTTTTCTTTGCTTTTGAATCTTTTCATTAACTTTCATAATATCAAACTGTTTCTACTAAATGAGTCTAGGTAAAATGTAGAGACATACTATATACTGTACGCGTATAGTTATTTTTATATACTGTATGTTAATTACATCTTGTTGTTCAATTGTGAACCTTGATTTGTAGATGTATAAATATTTTAATTATAAAACATTTTTCTGATAAGAGTGAAGGTTTGTTTTGCACTTTAGTGGTTAAATTGTGCTTAACAGTACCTGGTTGATTTTGTATTTAGTATGCTTACATTTATTAGAAACTAGCCATCTCCCATGGCTACACCCGTGTAGTAGTGAAAAAGGACAAATTTTAAAAATCAATTAAATATCAGGTATCACTAGCTAAGCAGAGGCAAGTTACACTCCAAAACGTGGTGACAGGTAGAGCGATTTGAACAGAGGCTGGAGTGTGAGTGAGGAGGGCCCTTCCCAGCTCCCTACTCCTGACGTCAAGTTTCCCCGTCCCCTCGGCTCACAGCCGCTCTCTCAGATTAGCGTGAATGTATCGCTCCTGCAAACAAACTATGATACATACTGTAGCACGATAACATAAGTCGCAAAATCAACCAGGAATATTCAAGAAAATTACAAAAAAAACAGATTTAAATCCGTCAAGTAGTTCTCTCGTGAAAAGCAGGAAGACAGACAGACGTTGGATTTTATATATATATATATATAAAGATTATCGTAGTATTCATTAATGATAATAATCCAAGGAAATGTGGTGTATCTTTGTTTTTGTTGTTTAATCTGTGGAAGGCACCTTGAGTTACATGTAAATGTATGATAAGATGCCATATAAATTATATATAAATTATTATGATTATATTTGTGTGAAATTTACCCTTAACAAGTTTACAATTTTACAGCTGTGTTTACCGTAGTTTGCCACTCATATAAACATCCTAAATGTCATGTGTTCTTAAACTTAGTATTATTGGTACTACAGGTTAAGATGGTCAATCAATATAAAATTTGGGTTTGAGATATGAAAGTTGATGTCCAGCACACCTAAATGGGGGTGTCAGAATTGGGTCAAAAAAGACACGGAAGGCACAGGATTGAGTCAGCACTCAGCGCAATCAAGGGGTTAAGATTCAGGATCTTGAAAAACGAGTTAATTCATTTCAAGCAGAATTGAATAATGTAATGCTATATGGCTAGGCCAAATGTATTGTGGACCACAGTCACATTTAAAACATAGCAAGAATCATAGCTCATATTGGTTTGCAGCGTCATTTTTGTCACATGAACAGAGTACAGTGAAACTCTTACATGCATGTCCTAATCAACATTAAACAGGTCAGAACTCTCTGGCACTTTGATTTGTGACTTTGATTACATTACGTTGAAACTTCTGCCTTCTTTACCTTAAATAACTACCTTACCGTAAAGCCTCTCCAAATATGAATGTCGTAGCTACAATACAATATTCTGATACCTACTTCAGCTACTGTAAGGGAAAACGTACTTGAAACACATCTTGACATCATTTGTATCAGCACATTCAATTAGAGATGAGATCATATAACATTTTAACTTTATATTTTTGTTTCTGATAATTTAAATAAAAGAAGTCATATTTCTATTAACCAAATATTTACCCAAAATTTTTAAAATGATTACCTATTTTGGGACCTTTAGATGGTACCTAATAGCATGAGAATGTTTCCCTTATCTCTGTGCTGATTGGCACAATTGAAATGCTTCTAAGCTTATTATACGTACAGTAAATGAACCTAACATACAGTACTCAGCTAAATGAGTACACCCTCTTTGAAAATTAAAATTTTTATTAATTTCTTAGGGAGCACCAGAACATTTAGCAGACTTTTGACAAAACTGAGTTTTATTATACATTTATTTTATTTACAATACAAAAGCTTGGTCACCAACATCATTAGGATAAGAAAATAATGTTTTTTTTAAAATGAGGAGATGCAAAAATGAATACACCCTACAGCAAATTTCACTAAATCTAACAATTTGTTTGGCCTCCATGATTTTTAAGAACAGAAGCAACTCTTCTAGACATGGGATGAATAAGTTGGCGGCATACTGTCATGTCTCTCTTGTTTCCATTCTTGGAGAATGAGCTCTTTCAGATCCTGGATGCCAGATGGAGAATGATACTTGACTTGTCTTTTCAGAGCTCCCCACAGGGGTTCTGCTGCATTTAGGCCAGAAGAGATGCTTGGCTACACAATCCTTTTCACCCGGCTCTTCCTCAGAAACGCAGCAGAGGCCTTGGATGTATGATTTGGGTCATTAATGTGTTGAAAGACTGCCCAGCAACCTAGGGCATGGAGAAGGTCTAGCATCTTCTCCCTGCAGTATTTTGCATCTGTGAATTCTTGATGCCATCAATGAAGTGCAATTCCCTGACACATGTAACCCTCATAAAACCCTACAGAAGAACACTGCAATCACCATGCTTTATTGTGGGTACCATGCAGTTTTCATTGTATTCCTCACCCTTGCAATGCCATACAGTTTGGACGCCATCAGTTTCGTAAAAATGTACCTTTGTAGCATCACTAAAAAGTATAGAGCTACAATAGTCTTCAGCTTTGTCAACATGGGCTCTGGCAAATGCTATTTTTTGCATGAGCGTTAGCATTGGCATTGGCTTGCATCGTGAATGACACCCTTGCATGCCACTCCTCTGCAGGGTATGTCGTATTGTGCTACGGGAAACAGTCACCCCAGTTTGGCTTTCTATTGCTTTAGCTAACTGTGACGAACTTGCTTGGTGATTTCTCTCAACACACTCATGTCGAGTTGTTAGTTTCCATGGACGGCCTGAACGTCACAGAGAGCTTGCCACAAACCCATCCTTGTTGAATTTCTGAATCACTTTTGGTACTGTATTCCAACTGATTAGCAATGCTTTACTAATCTTGTAGTCTTGACCCTTTTGTGTAATGGGAGCTAGTCTGTTAGGTTAGCCTTGCCATGAAGAACTCAGGTGCTCACATGATGAAGCTCCACCACTTGGTGTAAATAAAAGACATCCATTTTTAGAAATATTTATAACAATAACTCAAGACTACTGTTTATTTATTTAAAATTCTCCCTGACAGTTAGTTAATTACAAAGCTTACAATATTTCATAACTAATGCTACTTGTTGAAAAAATACTTGACTGTTTGGATTTAATTAATGCTTATGCCACTTTTAGCAGCACTAAAGACCAACACTTCATCTGTTTGTTGATTGTTCTATCATAGGAGGGAGCTTTGGCCCTCTTGTACCTGTAGAACTGCTTAAAGTCTGTGACAGTTTGAGTTTTTGAACATGAACTTATTATTTCTGGTGGTGCCACAGCATCTCAATGGACTTTAGCTCACAACTTTGATTAGGCCAAATGTTTTTCCCTTGAGGATTTCTAATGTTTGTTAAAGATGGCTCCAGCATGACTGTCTTTTTGTAACAAGATTAGCTTGGCGGCTTGGCAGCAGTTAACAGGTGACTTTGAAGTTAAATACAAATTAACAGCGTTCTTAAGATGAGAGCCGACCAATAGAGCAAGTAAAGGTGAGAAAATCAGACTGGGTCAAATGGTGTCTCCGTCTCCACGTTGGGGTCTGATCAAACAGTTCCACCCTTTCGTTTATTTAGTTTTTCACATCTATCAGAGTGTAGAACACAATCTGTAATGTCTGTTAATGTCTACTTATTACCTTCTGTGTGCAATTCAGAGCGGTACTTATTCCAATTTACTTTAAAAATAATAGTCAAGTATTCAGTGAATTAAGAGGCACTTTAATCCAATAACCATATTGCTGGGTAGAGCTACAATGAGAGTAGACAGAGGAAAAGAAATAATGATTATGGATTTTATTACAGCAAACAGTATTTTTGAAAGACTCAATAAAGTGAAAATGACAAAAAAACAGCTGAAAATAATTCTGTGTCACATGACAATATCTGAAATGCCTGTCATATGCAATTGTATAGTGTCTATTAACCAATTTCCTGCTACTAATGGAATGGCTATAATTATTATTAATTTTTTTAAACTGTGTGCTTTTAAATGAAAAACAGAAAGATTACTGTAATTAACCGAAGACCACATTTTGCACAATGACATGACAAAAGGGGCATTCAAAAAGAATTCCTTACAATAGAAATCGAGCTGTAAATACTTAGCGGTAAAACAAGGGATTTTCAATCCACTGCATGAAATGTAATGCACTTTGTATTTGAAAAGGCATGGAGACTCAAAATGCGTATTTAATTGATCAAAAAAAGCTGTTGTTCTTTTTTGAATATAAGACGGCTTTTATGTAATTGAAGGCCAGTTTGGCTGATGGAAGCTGGCTTTGTTTCCTCTATAGATCCAATAGTTTGGGTGGCGAAGTTTAGTGCAGTACGGGGAATTCAAAATATAGGAGTTTTGCACTTTATTTGAATGAGCAAATGAATGCATGAAAGTCTAAAATAAAAGAGGGAATTTCATGCTTCATAAAAATACTAAAAATTGTAAGTATGAAATGAAACATCTTATTAGATATGGTACTATAATGTACGAGATACCAAAAGAAATTTTCACCAAATCCTTTGATTTTCATCAAGTTGTTTTACCCTTTCTAAAGTTATAACTGCAGCTTCTCCTGGTCACATCAAACAATAAGCACAAGCCCACCCTAAGTAGGATGCCAGCACAGGGTGTACTGCTACCCACAACCATACACACTCATGCAAGGCAGATTAGGGAGGCCACTAAACTGTCAGCTCAAGCCCCAGTCCACCCTTCTTCCTATTTTCCAATCGCATGCCCTCATTTAAAGGATCCTGGAGTACTGAAGCTTATCTTTGCAGTTTGGATGCAAGGTGGGAACCCACCCTCTGTAGCACACCACTGTGTTACACGGCATACTGACACACACACACACTTTGGAGGACCAGGTGACTACTGATGAAGCAACGGTGGTCTGGTCTCTTCAGTTCAGTGTGTTGGCTCCTAAGATTTTTTTTTTTCATTATTAAAGAGACAAAAGGAAAAGCGTACTGATTTATCAGCCTTGTGCTCACAGCGTTCCTTCTCTGCCTCTCTTCGGTATCCTCTAGTGTCTCGGCTTGCCTTGCCCAACACTTTCTTTGCTTATTTCTTTCACACAAAGCCCATTTGTGCAATTCTGTCATTTCGCAGCACCTTGCTGGCCTCCTGTCCACTTTTTGGCTACTGAAGGTTGATGTTCCCCCATTACCTGCTGCGAAAACAGCAGGCACATTTACGCAAATATCTTTTGTCTTTGAATATGACTCAAGTTGCGCACCAATAGTATTTAGGGATGTAATGATGTTGGTCGTTGAAATTCTCCATGGAGTTATCACATTGTGGATTTAAAATTTGTGTCTCAAGACTATCCTGTCTTCACTTCTGCCACTGAGGAACTAAAGCCAAACTGACTGATTAGACGAGAACCAAAGCAAAAGTGAAGAATCAGACCAAAGCTGAACTGACCAATTGGATTGCTCATAGGGACAGGACACACAGATCTTAGCGTTTTATTATACAGTACTTTACATAGCATGTGCAGCATAATAAATCACTTTCATGCAGCTTTGTAGATTATCTCTCTATTACTAGAGAAAAAAAATTCTGATTTTCTTTTCCTCTAAAACAGAAACCAGGTGGCTATAATTCAGTATATTAAAATATATTTAGAACTGAGAGCATGAGGTTAAGTTCAATCAATTCATTTAATTGAGTAGTAATGATGGCAGACGGCTGAAGCAAAAAAAATCCTTTTTCCATTTTTTTCCCCAATTCAGGGATCGCAGGCACCCAAAGCCTGTCCTTGTTACTCCGGGTGTACGGTGGGCTTCCTTCCTATACAAATACTTTGTAACTAATAGATTGTATAGAGTATGTGCAGAGTTATATACAACTCTGAGACCTCCCAAAAATATTTGTAATGCAAGTTATCTGACTAACTAGTTTTTATTTGCTCAAAAACACACTTTATCTCTCTATTATTAAAAAAAAAAACTTGGAATGAGACTGCGACGATCTTTCAGAGACAGAGAGACTCTTTCACTTTCCGCGAGACAGGTAAGTCACATCGTACTTACAACCTTTGGAAGTAAGTTCCATGATACACATGCAGAGCAGGTTAGAGATAATGGGAGTAGGAAAATTCAAAAGTCTCAAGAAAATGACAGTAAAGCTCACATTAGTGCAAACAAATGGAAAATATTACTTGGAGAAATAACGGAAAAGTGAAAAGAGATTAAATACGATGTCTGGGGGAGAAGAGAGACATGGCAGTTACTATAAAACGTTTAAAGTGCCGCATGAAATGCAGATAATGCAGTACGGGAGCAGCAGTTAGTCAGCAGTTGATCGAGCAAAGAGGAGGTAAAAAAAAAACAACTGTTATTTGCTTCCCGTTGTATCACCATTTAAGAGGGGGTTTTGGAGGAGTCAACGCATCTCCTTGCACCCCTCTTCACAACGGCGCATAGCGCTTTGGGGGGTTTTGTTGGCGAGCAAAGCCCCCTAGTCTTTGTAAAAAAATTTTAAATCCTGTTTTTGCTTTGTTATTCTGGAGTATTGAGAGGTGCTTGATGAAGGAAAAAATTAATTTAAATGATTTTAGCACAAGGCTACATTATAACAAAAATGATAAAAGTGAAGAGATCTGAACACTTTCTAAAGGCACTGTAATAATGTTAGATTAAATACAAATAAACATATTACAATTAAAAAAGAGAATGCAACTCAGTATCGTTACAGTCTTTGCTTTGATCGTATACTTTGAGTAGTTTCATGGTAAATAATTATGTGTTTCTTGTATGACTCGTCTGTGCTACATGTATTTTCATGCATTCTTACGTGTGACTCTTTTAATGACACGTTTTACCTTTTCGTTTGCAAGTTTGGCATGTAATGTGTTTTCACCAAAAAAGTGTCTTTTTGAATTATTTTACTTCTTAATTAGGTACCTATTGGAATCATAGATATTTTGAATTAACAAACAAATAACAGTAGTAAGGGGATCTTGTTTTGCTTTCGTTGACCCCAAAATTTTTTTATTGAAACTATCGACCCTTAGAAAGTTCAAATCGACCACTTTGGGAACTCTTGGCTTAGAGTTTCAGAATTTATCCAAATTACAGTTAGTGATGTCAGACGTTGTGACCAGCAGAACCAAGAGACACATCTCTGCAATGCAAAGCAGCCGTAAACAAAACAGAAATTGTATTGTGGGACATTAATAATATACAATTAAAAAAGTAATCTTTGCCCTTGAGGAAGAAAAAATTAATAATACCACAAAGAATTTTCAAAATGAAAGTAAATGAATACTTCCATTTATTGCACAGACTACAGAAAGGTTATTAATTCAAGTTGGCCCATTCACAGCAAATATAAAGAATTTTTCCTGCAAGGGCTACTTTGAGCTTGTAATTGGGAAGAAAGCAACACATCACTGGGGTGCGGGTTGGAGGCCAGAAAAATAGAGAAAGCGACAGAGAAAAAGAGGGTGATGAGAGGGAGAAAGAGGGAATGTGGAAGTCAGGAGCTAACCCCGCTGTTCAGATAGGCATTACCTGGGGTAATGAAACCACAAAGACATCATAAAGAGCTGGGACCCCGACTAGTTACAAAAAACGACAAATAGTTCTTTTGAGAAAGTCAGTTTATCGTCTTTTCAGACACAACTGATTCAAGACAGCGGTGCCCGTGGTTTCTGTATGATACCTGTCCAGGAAGGTGGACAACAGAAGTGATGTTAGCGGTGAAATGGCCATCAGTCTTCCATTGTGTGGAGGGAGGAATGGAGAAAACTTTAGACAACAACAGCAACTCCTGGTTACTGGCAAGCACTGACCTCCAGCAGAGCCCTTAAGCTGTCTCCCATGCGCATGCGTGTGACACTGAACGTACAGTTTTTTCAGTGATTGCACACTTCCCTGTGAGCATACTTTCTGTTCAACTTGGATCTAAGTAAATTACTTAAAAAAAGAAAACTTGTGAACTCTCTTGCACTTTTTAACTGAGCTTGGAATTCTGCCCATGAGGTACACTGTTACTTTGTGTCTACATTATTAATAAAGCAGTGCATCCGCTTCATCACAGACAGCTTGTCAGTTTATGTTTTTAAACAAAAAAATATGAAAATATAAAAGGCTTCTCCATGTTAATAATTTAAATAATGTAGCAAAGAATTGTGTGGCATACAATATCTACAAACAGCATTCTCTTTTAAAATGATAACAAATTTATCCTCAGTTCTTCCATTCTTTATAAGGTTATTACATAAAATGGCATTTATAGAACTCTTGTGGTGCGCCCAGTGCTGTGTGATCACTGAGCTGCTGTTACAAAAGCTAAACTCTAGTGAAAACAGAAACAGTTCTGACAACAGAGATGGGTCCCAATCAGGGAAGAAGGAGAGAAAGACTCCATAAAGCAGAGCAAAATTAACAGCAACAGAGAGGGAAAAGACTCTACTCAGCAAGAGGACTGTGAGTAGAATCAAAAAACCAGACCACCCTGGCCACTAGTGGTCTAAAATCCAAAATGTGCCAGAAATAAACTGGAGAGACTGTGAAAATGTGTCGGTTAGTTTGAAAAAGCTGAAAACTGAGCAACGAGCTGCACGCGAGGGCTATTATGTCAGATAAAACTCCTATCTTGGGATGTGCTACACAAGGAACTGACCTTTTGAATAGTCATTTTCTTATTTTTAATTCTCTGCCAAATACTGCACAGGAATCTGATCTTTTGAGTTGTTACATTTTGAAATGTCTGACTGAATATCTACTCATAATAATGTGTCTGAATAATATTAAGTAATAAGTATATTACTTCTGCAAAGAAAAGTATATTTTTATGTGCTATGGAAATGAAAAGAAACTGTTCATTTCAAAAGAAGTAGAAGGGAAAGTCCGGGGTGGGACCCAAGTTAATTAGGACGTATTAAGATCTGAAGACAGGTGTGCATTTATTACATTTACTTATTTATTTGGCTGACTCCTTTATCCAAGGAGGCTTAAAACATTTATGATACAACTGGCTACATTTCTACTGGTTTTCCAATCGAAGCACAGGCAGGTCAAGTGACTTGATCAGGGTCACACAGTCTCAGTAGTGAGATTTGAACCCATAACCTCAGGGTTGTGAGACATGCCCGGACATCACCAGACTGAGATCTCATCTTTATCCAAAAGCACATGTTTATTTCTAACAAATAACACAGTCCCGCACAGCACACTGTGCTCCCAGCACCAATCCCCCCTACTCCGGGATTCTCTCTCAAATGTCCTTGGGCCACGGGAGCTCCCCGATTGTAGGGAGGCGGCCCCTTTTATTTCCACCCGGACGTGCTCCAGGTGCTCCACCTGATGACATTTCCTGGTGTGGCGGAAGTGTCAGGAGAGCACCTGGAAGTACTCCAAGCGTCCCTGGAAGGATCATCCTCCATCTTCCCGGGTGTGGCAGAAGTACATGTTTCCCAGGCTTTCTGAGGCTCGGGGCGCCCCATGGTGGTGGCCACAGGCCCCATGGGGTTTCAGCCTCCTTGCTCCTCTCCCGTGGTCCTCTCCAGATCCAGAGCAGTTGCCCCCTCGTGGCCCGGAGGACATACACGCCACCTCCCGGTCGGTCCCCCAGCCTTCTGTGACGGGGTTTAAGGTCCAAAGCCTTAACCATTATGCCACACAAGCAGAATTAGATTTGTAAAATAAGGATCAAGAGGAAGGTCGAAATCTGTGTCATCATTGCCAAACTTGTAAGAATATTAGTTTTTATTATTACTTATATTTTGCATTTAACATTTTATCTTTAAAAAGCTAAACTCTTTAAATAATAATTGTGTCTACATTCTGAAGAATTGTTCTGGTCTCAGAGGTTCAGGTGTTGGGGAGGGGGGGTATCACCTTAGGGTTTCATTGAAGGGCTGAGCAGGGTTAGGGATGTTAAGCACAGGTCTGTGAAGTAATGGCCTGCATCAGGTAACCAAACCAAAGTCTCAACACCAGGTGCTAAGACCAGAGGTCTGGTACTGCCAGGTAATCCTTAAGTGCTCTGAGGTCACCACTGTCTCCATATCTATCACCCCCTAGGCCTAGAAAAGAGAGAGACAGATAACCAGGGTGTCTCTGCAGGCCTAGATCAAGTCAGTAGCCACCCACAAAGTGTCTGCTGGAAGTTTAAGCCAGATCCGTCTTAACAGCATTATAGCAAAGCAGAGCACTGGGGCTCCTACCTACACAACCACTCAGCAAGTCACAACATACATAGATTAGCATGGAGCCCCTATGCTTGTGGGGCCCCCGGGCAACTGCCCAGCATGTCCTTGCGTTAAGACGACCCTGGCTCAAGCACACATTTAACTGACTCTGAGGAGTCAGGGTGGCTTATGGCTCTTATTTATATGTTTATATTACAGATTTCTTTCAGGCCATATTAACAAAATGTTGGAAATGTGAAAACCTGACTACTTTTATGCTGAATGAACTTTTCACCTTTGCATCTGAAGTGCTTCACAGCAAGGTGTGTTGAAGATTATTTAAACTTCAAAGCTTCCTAGCCACCATTATTCCACGTCTGCTATCAAGTGCCTTGCTGATTAAACCTCACATATCTTAAAAGCCTTTCTCAACCAACCACATCATATGTGTGTAAAAATTTTAAAAACATAGGTGTAAAAATGTAGAAAAATATGAATTCCTTCACAAAGAACTTTTTAGGTTCTCCTGTCGAAATACACAGCACCGTTGTCCATTCACACAGGCAGGAAAGCCAAGCAGGAACAACGCATTGTCATCTTTGGCAGCCATTCAGTGCCACAGGCAGATGCGTCACTGAAAAAGCAGGTCCAGAGAGGTTATTAAACGGCAGACCCGTAGTCTAGGCAGTATAGAATTTATTGAATTATGAGATTAAGAGAACACAGAAGGTTGCTGAGAGTAAAACAAATAAGAATTCGCAGAATTAATTGGCGTGGAGTGGATTGCCATTAGGTTGCCTTGTTGGTGACTTTATTGCAGGAGGTGATTGTAGTACTTGGGCATTAACCTTTGCTCCGCCATCTGTGCTTGGCTTGAATCTTGAAAAATTCTCATTGTTTATACATAAAGCAGTTAAAATTGTATCAAGCTAGCCTCATAATCGCTGTTTGTAATAGGTATTAGATATTGAATTCTAGGTAGAATTTTATTACTTATTTAATTACAGCAAAAAATGATAGCAAAGGATTTATCAGATTTGAAGCTATTATTCTGAGATAACCACTGCCAAAATAATAAAAAATATTTCAAATGATACAAGGAAACTGTTTTTATAGTTGTCAGTAAAGTAATGCTGAGTGGCTAACATCTGTCATGTAGTGCCCGCTGTGTGGCATCCCCAACTGGGATGAGAGCCAAACTTGCCTGGGATGGCAATCTATAAGGTACACACTAAGACGCCAAGCTACTAGGTATTATGTGAGCTTGTTACACAGACTGTAATTAGAAAATAGCATTTAACAGAAAGGATTAACTAAACTAATTAGAATATTTGCTCTTCAACAAATTATTTCTCATTCTGCCATTTCTCATCTTTGAGCACCAGCCTCTTTCCCTACTGATGTTAAGACCAAACTTAGCCTATATCATAATCGCTCATGTGCATCTGTTCATCATCCTGTTTCACTGTTGGTTTAACTCATTTAAAGCTACAGAAGGAGCAAAAGCTGCACCCCGAACATCAGTGCTAAACTCTGCTCTGCCTTAAAAGTCTAAGACCTTTAAGTTCTTTTCATTATCCTGCCTTTTTAAAAGCAAAGTGATACAGTATTCAGCATCTCTACCTCAAAGGTTTAGAGTCCGGGGTTCAAATCCCTGCACATTTGTCTTATACCCATGTTTCCTCTCTTCATATTAACCTGATTGGCACTGGGTCTGGTGGGAGAGAGTGTGTGGTAGGTGTCTCCTATGACGGGCTGGAATGTTCTAGATTCACATGTCCAAAGCAGTGGTTGAATCAGTGGTGTGGCATCGTCCTGGGGGTACAGACATTCAGGTAATGTATACCAAAAAAAAAAACCTTCAATTAAATATTCAATTAAAAGTAATGGTTAACTTAATGGAAAACTCAGTTTACAATTTTATGATTAACTAGTCACGGTACTTGACGAAGACAGATAATAGACTCATTTTAAAAATATTTACTTTCGCTTGCCCTACATGCACTTTCAATGCTTTTCCTTTGTATTTATATGTGTCTGAATGGCCCTTCTCTCTCGACTGCATTCACGTAAAGCCTCTGTCATTATTTTCGAAGTATCTTTCTTGTCTCCTGTCCGGTTTTATACTTGACATCTTTGAAGCCAACACTCATCAAGACCTAAGTAACACTTTATTTTAAATATCAAACAAAATTGAATTCAATTGTTGTCTCGTTCGCTAGCTAAGCGGAGTTAAGGAACACGCCCAAAGCTGGCGAGTGAGTGAGGAAGGCTTCTCCCCTCGGTCTGCTGCGTGTTTCTCGGATTTTGCGCATATAAATCGGTACCGCAAGCGAACTATGGTACATAGTGAAATGAAGGAAGTCGCAAAACCAACTGGAATGTTCAAGGAGGTTATAGAAAAAGACCCGATCTAAATCCGTTAAGTAGTTCTCTCGTGAAAAGCAGACAGACATTGGATTTTATGTATTATATATTAGTAAATCTTTAAAATAATGTACAGTTAAAGTCTCACTCAGCATTTCTGGAGCTTAGTAGATCCAGATAAGTTATAAGAATCTTCACCAAGCAGCTCTGAAAATGTCTGCTTTGTTTGGGTCTCCATACCTCTGTGAGTCTGACATGAATGTCATGAAATCAAAGTTCAGAACAAGACTGACATTTAAATGACTGCATAAGAGTGACCCTAAGTGGCTACACTCCACCAGACACCTCCGTGCCAGTCATCTGACTAACTAAAAACACATCACACGTGCAACTGAACATGTGAATACTCTTGTGAAGTGAAACAGTGACATGACATAGGTGGAGTGGTGGCTCTGAGGCTAGGGATCTGCACTGGCAGTCGGAAGGTTGCCGGTTTGAATCCCGTAAACGCCAAAGGGGACTCTGCTCTGATGGGCCCTTGAGCAAGGCCCTTAACCTGCAATTGCTGAGCGCTTTGAGTAGTGAGAAAAGCGCTATACAAATGCAAAGAATTATTATTATGTAACAAAATGACAAATGAATAAGTAATATCTCTGTATTTGTAATTGCATTGTTTTGTATTTACAGCATTCATGTTTTAATTCAATAGTGTGTGATACACTAGAAAATGCATACAGACAGACAAAATGTACTTGCAGGTGAACTAAATATTTTTGGTGATGTTTTAATGCAAAATGTGAGTTGTGGACACCAACATTTTGTAAATGTTCAGGCAAAACAAGCTTATTCAGTTTACTTGGGTTCAAATAAGCTATGAGAATAAATGTTAGAAAACATGAATAGCACTTGGCCATTTTCATTTTGTAAAAGTAGCTCTCGGGGGGAAAAAATGTTGGAGACCCCTGATGTAAACAACAACAACAACATTTATTTATATAGCACATTTTCATACAAACAGTAGCTCAAAGTGCTTTACATAATAAAGAATAGAAAAACAAAAGACACAATAAGAAAAGAAAATAAGACGAATAAAACGATTTGACATACATTCAAATATTCATTATGGCATACAGTCAAAAAGCCATATGTCTCTAGACCTTTCCATTTGCAAACAAGCAAACTCATCTTTCTATCTGTTAAGTCCGAGTGGCAGGAATATTCCATTAATATGTAATCTTATTGGGGATAAACAGAACCATCCATTATCTATAGAGCTATTGTCAGACCCTCATTGTTGGGGACCTGAGTGGCTGGACCAGGCCAAGGGGTCACCCATGTAACACCAGGCTGCAGTCGATAGAGGGTCATTTCCGGAGGGTAGGACTGGACTGCGTGTCTACCTGGGGGGTTGCCATCCGGGATCCCGAGTTGTTTTGTCGTGTAGTGGGTGCAGCAACACACGGTACCAGTGCATGCTCCCTAAATTGACTTGAATTGACTTGTTCAACACATTTGGCTCCATCAGGCAAACTGCTAAACATTGACCAATTATGATCACATAAAACTGAATGTATGATCAAATTACCACAGATTGTTCTATGGATTATTTTGCACATGAAACTGACAGTGTGATCTATTAACAGCTCTTTGCATGTGTAATTTTGAAGAAGAAGCTGGGCGTTTGTATGTCAGTCATTCGGATGTTTGAGTGTGTGCCCTGAATCTTTTCATTCATCCAATGTGTCACTTAAGTCTGTATCGGTCTTGACATTTCAGATCAAGTTTGAAATGTTTTACCTCCTTAACTTATAAAGCGTGGAGATATTTTCCACCTTCCCTGTCATCAAGTTGTAGTTCAGAAATAATGTAATTATTGTGCCTTTTGTAGTAACTACCTTTTGATGCTGAATAAATTGCTCCCAGAGAACAAGCCATACAATGATGTTAAAGGATCTGTTCAACCTGCTGCAAATTCTCCAAAGTAAGTTTTCATCTTCCAAATTCCATTTTATAACAATAACACCCGAGTGGAACAACAATTATGGAGGAATATTTCGGACAAAATGAAATAAATAAATAAATGCGTAAATAAATAAAAGTACTGTGAAATGTGAGCATAAATAAATAAATGTGTCATGAAATGAGAGCCTTAATAAATAAATGTGTCATGAAATGAGAGCATAAATAAATAAATGTGTCACGAAATATGTTTTTCGTTGCTTATTTATTTATTTCATTTTGTCCGTAACATTCCTGCAAACCGTCATGAAATACGGCTTGAAATAAAACTGTCACTTTCACTCGTCAAAGTTGAGAGGGTGGGCTCTAACACGCCCTCTAGTTACTGATTGGTGAATCGATAGCACAAGAATTAATTAGAAAAATGCTTACTACTGCCGATGAAATGGATTCTGCCGAAGATATTACGTATTTCAGAGAGAGAATTGAAGATTTATCGGAAGAAATTACAATGTTGGCGGGCCTTTTAGACTCCGATATAGATGAAACTGTTTTTGAAATTATCGAAGAACAGGTGGAACGGACTCTACTACACTCCAGTTCAGGTGACAAAGTTCCCTGCTCTGGACGTCCAATCTTTGACATTCCAGCTGAGTCAATAGAACACCTTCTGTTATGCGGTTTAAAAGTACAACAGATTGCAGATCTGTATGATGTATCAGAGAAGACGATCACAAGGCGAATGAGCCAGTTTGATATACGGTAAGCTGCAACGGCTGTATTAGTTTAGGTACTTTAACATGGAACGCCCAAAGCAGCTCCAACTAATATTTTGAACTGAACAACTTTACCACTGATCAGAGCTGTACAGTTGTTTGAAAAAGTAGCTGCGAATATGCAACTGACTTTATACTCGTAAAACAAGGGTCAAATACTCAGTTCTAAAAGGGCCGCCAACATTGTAATTTCTTCCGATAAATCTTCAATTCTCTCTCTGAAATACATAATATCTTCGGGAGAATCCATTTCAT
Organism: Polypterus senegalus; assembly: GCF_016835505.1. Taxonomy (NCBI): domain Eukaryota; kingdom Metazoa; phylum Chordata; class Cladistia; order Polypteriformes; family Polypteridae; genus Polypterus; species Polypterus senegalus. Next base: position 142,544,230 of record NC_053160.1, read on the forward strand.
CGGCAGTAGTAAGCATTTTTCTAATTAATTCTTGTGCTATCGATTCACCAATCAGTAACTAGAGGGCGTGTTAGAGCCCACCCTCTCAACTTTGACGAGTGAAAGTGGCAGTTTTATTTCAAGCCGTATTTCATGACGGTTTGCAGGAATGTTACGGACAAAATGAAATAAATAAATAAGCAACGAAAAACATATTTCGTGACACATTTATTTATTTATGCTCTCATTTCATGACATATTTATTTATTAAGGCTCTCATTTCATGACACATTTATTTATTTATGCTCACATTTCACAGTACTTTTATTTATTTACGCATTTATTTATTTATTTCATTTTGTCCGAAATATTCCTCCATAAACAATACACCTCTGTTCGACTAACAAAGCCTTCAAGTTGTTTGCTATGATTAAAGCAGTAGGAACTGAATTATCTGCAACAGGGATGTGCAGAGTCAGTCCTGGAGGGCTGTAGTGGCTGCAGGTTTTTGTTACAATCCAATTGCTTAAGTAGCAAGCAGTCCTTGCCAACAGCAGCTCTTGCTTAATTTTATGGCTGGTTAGTGTCTTTATTCTGCCATGTCAGCTTATTCTTATATTATAAGAATGATTTTTGTCCAGATGATTTGCAGCCTGAAGCTGATTAGAAATTCGCAGTCCTTCACTTATATTTCTCTTCTGTTTCCTTATTTAATTAAGTCAAACAGGTCACAATGAACACACACAGGTGGATATGGAAACAAGTTAGATGGAGATATGCTGGTTCCTTTCGTCATTTGCCTCTTGTGGCTAATAAGGCGCCATTAAAAATAACTAAGGGTGAGTAATCATAACAAGCAATACAACCAAAATAAAGCAGAAACATTTTGCTTGAGGAATAAGGTTGTCAACAGTGATAATGAACTTCTCATTAAGAAAACCTGCAGCCACTCCAGCCCTCCAGGACGGACTTTGCAGGCCCCTGATCTACAACATCTGGAGTGCTAGAACTCCTTTCTCATGTCTGTTTTGGTCATGTCTTCAATTTCTGACTCTATTTAGATTACCTGAAGGCTTGGGAGTCTTCTAACAGATTGTCTTTTAACTTCAGTTTTATTGGCTTTCTGAAATTATACAAAAGACCATCTGTTTGTGCAATGAGTTCCAAGTATCATTACTGAACAGGTTTTTGGTTAGGATGAATAACATAAACAAGATCATGACAACAAAGACAATCATTTCTCTAGCAAAATATATCCAAGTCCAAACTAAAAAATGTTGCCAATTCAACTGAAAGATAAGCATTTTGGGACCGACAGTCCTGGCACAAGTCCTGTTAGCTCTAAAGGCAACTTGGAGTGGGACTTTGATTTTGCGGAGAAAAGGGACACTCTGTGCGGTTAGTTAAGCACTAAGTTTGATGGATGCTGTTACGTTTTAGAACAAGAGTTCCCAAAGTTGTCGATATCGACCCCCTGGGGTCGATTTGAACTTTCTAGGGGTCGATAGTTTCAATAAAAAAATCTGGGGGTCGATGACAGCAAAAATAGACCCCCCTACTACTGTTATTTGTTTGTTACTTCAAAATATCTATGATTCCAATAGGTACCTAAGTAAGAAGTAAAATAATTAAAAAAAACACTTTTTTAATAAAAACACATTACATACCAAACTTGAGAACGAAAAGGTAAAATGTGTCATTAAAAGAGTCACATGTAAGAATGCATGACAATACATGTAGCACAAACATGTCTGTGCATTGTCTTATGGAACGTATCAAAGCAAGCGCGGGCATGAAAAACTGTTGCATGTCTGCACTTGCTCGCAGTGGGACGAGACGACGGATATTCGATATTAGCAGAATCTATCAGTCTTGTATGGTCATACTTTAATAAAACACTAGAAATTGGTTTGTTTGATGTGACATGTATTTATTTGTGATTTGAACTTTGAATATAATTATTTATTGAGGAGCAGTACTACGAAAAAGAAAATTAGAAGACAGTTTATTTAATCGAGTTTGAACAAAAATCTTCTGTTTCAAGTAAGTACATACTTTATTGTTTTTTTTATCACAGGAGCTGTCGAAATTGTTTTTTAATAAAAGTTTTTATTTCTTCAGATAATAATTTGTCTGAACCAAAAAAGAAATGCAGACAGTACAGCTTGGACTATTTGTACTTATTTTGAAATTACTTATTTATTTCATAAATGTCAAAAATGTAAAAACACTCTGCTCGTATTGTTTTGCTTTAAGTTTTGTTAGTGCAGGTTTCGATATTAAATGTTGCACAAGATAATGCCATATTCCGTAGTCCTTTTATCTTTTTCAATCATTAATTACAAGTGATTAAAATGAAAAGTTTAATATCTAGTGAAATATTTAATATCGAGTACTGTACATATGTATTAATTTGAGTAAGTAAAGTAAATGACTAGGGGGTCGACGGTTTTAAAAATTTCTGGTAAAGGGGTCTGCGGCCAAAAAAAGACTAGCAGTACAGTCTAAGCAATGTAGGTGTACAAGATAAAGAAGCAGAAAGTGACAGCAAACTATCTCTGTGCTCCAAGAAGGATGTCATTGTGTTGCTCGATACGGAAAAAAATGACGTTTTTAATTGGGTTTTGGCAAAAAGTGAATGGGGAGTAGGGGACGTGTTTAATGTGTATTGGATTGCCCATTGACTCATCATTAAGGCATTTGTGATTTACTACACCAAAACATCTCTTTTTACAATTCTTTCCCTCTGCTATCTTAAGACCATTGTACGGCTAACTCAGTTGTCATCTTGTGGAGTGGTGCCTTGACCTTCTGCAGTATCACACATACTAGGCACCCTTATACAACAGACACAGCTCAAAGAGCAGGAGTACAGATTAGAAGATAGCAACACAAACTCATGTGGCAGATAGAAATAGAAAATGAAAATGTTGGATGTACAGGAATTTTGCATACACTTAGGGAGCATAAAATTTGTGCTTACTTCTCTTTAAACGAACACATTTTTATTTACATCGACACACCTTTTAAACTCAAAGTCTTATGAAAAAAGGCTAAGAAGGTGGTTACATTTGGTAACTAGCTTTGCAGGCAGGTAATCCACATTTAAAAACCATTTGATAATGTTTTGAGGATTATGCATCCTCAAAACTTTCAATACTTCTACATCTTCATGTTATAATCTGTCTAGCCAATTTAATTTTCCAATTGTAGATTTTCTATGTGTTTATCTCAAAATCCTTAATGCATTTTTTACCAACATCACTCCACATTCCAATGCAATATCTAGTCTAAAAAAGTAATACTTTTAGTTTAATTTTTCCCTCACCCAGCTTCTGGCTTCTGGAATCAAGGTTCTCCATCACTGTCCTATCAAACAATTTTGTGAGCACTTCATTCATAATTTACAGGAACCTGTTTAATTTAGTGCTGGATCTGAAATTGAATTCATTCAGTCTGGAAGGAAACCAAGAAATCTACTAGGATTCTCATCAATGTCTTCACCAAACTAAAGAATTTCCCTGACCTCCATAAATGAAATGTCTTAAGTTCAAGATGAAAACTGAAATTGCTGAAGTGGGAGTGGAACTTAATAATCTGCTTTTCATACAGGCCCGCATGCACTGCATTGGAGCCAAATATTATCAGCAGAGTTCAACCCTAATCAAATATGGACCCAGTAGCACAGAAAAGGCTCATTTTTCTTCTGTGTCTCAACTATTAACTTCAATGATGTCACACTTTGGACCATAAAAATCTATTCAAAGTTTTGTAAATGTTTTAATAGTCTACTTTGTAAGGGGTCCTAGCTGTTTTTATTTAATTGTGCAGTAATACATTGGTTAGCACTTGGGATATGTTCCTATAGGGTCAATGGAGACTAGATTTGATGTTTTCAAAGAGACACTTTCATGTCCCGTGAGATGAGTCTTTGTGCCACAAGATTTAACTACGCCCAGGGCCAGAAATAAAACAAAGAGTCGATGACAAAGTAGAACATCGTAAAGAATTCAAGAACATTGGTGTGGTACAAATGCAGAGCAGGTTAGAGATAATGGAAGTATGAAAATTCGAAAGTCTCAAAAAAAGGATAGTAAAGATCACATTAGCATATCACACAAACGGAAATTATTACTCAGTGAAATAACAGAACAGTGAAAAGAGTTTGAATATATTGTTGGGATTTAAACTTTAAGTCACAGACTTGTAGATTGTCTAACTCGTGTTGCCATCAGGGAGAAAAAAAAATGTAGTGTTTCTTCCAAATGAAAAAGGCATATCCACAAGAATTAAAAGATTTGTTGTTTGGTGAAAGTGAAATCCTGCTAAAGAAATCATTTCTCATTTGTTTGAATGCGATTGTCAGACACATTTCTTGTAGAGAGAAAGAAACGATATTCACTCACGGGCAGTTATATGTTGCGTTGGCACAATGTAATTCCAAACACGGAATCAAAATTCAATGCGATATTGATGGAAAAGTAAAAGTGAAAAGAGATCGAATATATGGTGTGATGGACGGCCAGCATTTCAGTCCGGTTGGGACGTCCCTCAAATGAAGACAGCAGCCTTTTCAGGACAATACATCCCCTGGGACACTAGATGGCAGCTCCACTGGATGGAAATAGTTCCCTGGACTCCCGAATGGCAGAATGGGACTTGGAGTCTGGTTCTTAAAGCCCTGTTGGGTGCCGTGGGTGCCGCCAGGGGCAACTCACCAAGAACCAGGGGGATATTAACCCCGAAGTACTTAGGAGTCAGGAGGACGGAAACCCGCAGTACTTCCGGGAAAACTGAAGAAGACGTTTGACCCGGAGATGGAATACTTCCGGGTCAGATACTTTAAAAAGACTGTGGGAAACCCCAGCAGAGCGAGCCGGAGTTGGGTGGTAGAGGACGGAGCTGCTGGGAGTGGAGGATTGTGTTTATTGATTATTGATTGGAGAATTGTTAATTGTGGAGTGTGTGGTGCTTTGGGCACTATTATTGAAGACAATAATAAAAGAATCTTCTTTGTGCTTTTACAAGTGTGTCTGGGACGTCAGTCTGGTGGGTTCAATAGGGCAACAGCGACCCCTAGCATTCACAATGGACATAGGTGATATGACAGAAGTGCACGCAGATCACGCAGCACAGCAAGCCAGCAGCTGATAGAGCAAAGAGGAGGTAAAAAAAAAATATATATATATATATATATATATATATATATATATATATATATATGTATATACAGTGGTGTGAAAAACTATTTGCCCCTTCCTGATTTCTTATTCTTTTGCATGTTTGTCACACAAAATGTTTCTGATCATCAAACACATTTAACCATTAGTCAAATATAACACAAGTAAACACAAAATGCAGTTTTTAAATGATGGTTTTATTATTTAGGGAGAAAAAAATCCAAACCTACATGGCCCTGTGTGAAAAGTAATTGCCCCTGAACCTAATAACTGGTTGGGCCACCCTTAGCAGCAATAACAGCAATCAAGCGCTTGCGATAACTTGCAATGAGTCTTTTACAGCTCTGGAGGAATTTTAGCCCACTCATCTTTGCAGAATTGTTGTAATTCAGCTTTATTTGAGGGTTTTCTAGCATGAACCGCCTTTTTAAGGTCATGCCATAGCATCTCAATTGGATTCAGGTCAGGACTTTGACTAGGCCACTCCAAAGTCTTCATTTTGTTTTTCTTCAGCCATTCAGAGGTGGATTTGCTGGTGTGTTTTGGGTCATTGTCCTGTTGCAGCACCCAAGATCGCTTCAGCTTGAGTTGACGAACAGATGGCGGACATTCTCCTTCAGGATTTTTGGTAGACAGTAGAATTCATGGTTCCATCTATCACAGCAAGCCTTCCAGGTCCTGAAGCAGCAAAACAACCCCAGACCATCACACTACCATCACCATATTTTACTGTTGGTATGATGTTCTTTTTCTGAAATGCTGTGTTCCTTTTACGCCAGATGTAACGGGACATTTGCCTTCCAAAAGTTCAACTTTTGTCTCATCAGTCCACAAGGTATTTTCCCAAAATCTTGGCAATCATTGAGATGTTTCTTAGCAAAATTGAGATGAGCCCTAATGTTCTTTTGCTTAACAGTGGTTTGCGTCTTGAAATCTGCCATGCAGGCCGTTTTGCCAGTCTCTTTCTTATGGTGGAGTCGTGAACACTGACCTTAATTGAGGCAAGTGAGGCCTGCAGTTCTTTAGACGTTGTCCTGGGGTCTTTGTGACCTCTCGGATGAGTCGCCTCTGCGCTCTTGGGGTAATTTTGGTCGGCCGCCACTCCTGGGAAGGTTCACCACTGTTCCATGTTTTTGCCATTTGTGGATAATGGCTCTCACTGTGGTTCGCTGGAGTCCCAAAGCTTTAGAAATGGCTTTATAACCTTTACCAGACTGATAGATCTCAATTACTTCTGTTCTCATTTGTTCCTGAATTTCTTTGGATCTTGGCATGATGTCTAGCTTTTGAGGTGCTTTTGGTCTACTTCTCTGTGTCAGGCAGCTCCTATTTAAGTGATTTCTTGATTGAAACAGGTGTGGCAGTAATCAGGCCTGGGGTGGCTACGGAAATTGAACTCAGGTGTGATACACCACAGTTAGGTTATTTTTAACAAGGGGCAATTACTTTTTCACACAGGGCCATGTAGGTTTGGATTTTTTCTCCCTAAATAATAAAACCATCATTTAAAAACTGCATTTTGTGTTTACTTGTGTTATATTTGACTAATGGTTAAATGTGTTTGATGATCAGAAACATTTTGTGTGACAAACATGCAAAAGAATAAGAAATCAGGAAGGGGCAAATAATTTTTCACACCACTGTATATATAAACACACATATATATATATATACACATATACATACATATATATAAGTATATATACATATATATATATATATATGTTTCCCATTGTACCACTGTTTAAGAGGGGGTTTCGGAGGAGCGACTGCATCTTCTTGTGGTGCGTTCAGCCCCCCTCTTCACAGCATGAGTGACAAAGATGGGGGGTTGGCAAGCAGAGCAAGTAGGGGGCAAAGACCTCTAGTAACATTAAATTTTATTACATTTGTTTCAAATACTGTTATACTGGGAGAAAAATGAAAAGTTCTGAAGTTTTTAGAAAAGGACCAGGCGATAATCATAAAACCTAATAACATTAAAGGGGTCAAAACTAAAAAGACTATAATTGCCTTGTCACAACCAAAACGCGAAACCAATAAACACATTTGAAAGAATTATTGCCAGAAGTCAGAAACCAAAGAGACCCTTGAGACATCACCTTGGTGTTTCTAACCATCCAAATCCTAGGACACCATACAGCACATACTAGCAGCTTATAAAGCATCACAAAGTGAAGTCATGTGACGCAGCTTCTCAAAGTCAACCTTCCAGCAAAATAACAAGTCAAATTCCTTGATGTTTAAAACCTAAAAAAAAACTTAATTGCATGAAATAAAAATATAAAAAAAAAGTTATACTTCGATTCAGTACAAGTCTGTGTTCATCGTTTGTCAAATTACCCAGATGAACTACTGTAAATTTTAAAAAACACATTACAACAAATCACAGTTAATCCACATTAAAAGTATTGTTTTTTGTGAAAACTACATAAACCTCAAAGTGAATTACAGAAGAACCCCCGTATCCACAGGTGATATACTTCAAGACCTACTGCCTGAAACTGCGGATAGTAATGAACTATATACTGTATATCAGTTGTCTTTTGTTTATATAATACCTATGATAAAGTTTAATTGATAAATTACACACAGTAACATATTACAAAAATTATATTTTGATAAAATACATTGTACATTATTATACTTGTGCTCTCTCTCTCTCTCGATTGAACGGGATTCTGACCTTTTAGCTTAACCCTCAAGAGACGGTGGAACAATGAAAAATATCTTGAACACACACAAACAGTTTAAACACAATTTAACATTCCTTTTGTGTATTTCTCTCTATTATAAAAAAAAAAAAATCTTGGAAGGCTTGGAAGGAGATGAGATGTGATTTTTTCGGAGACACTTTAACAAGGCAGTGAGACAAAAAGACAGCTGCTGTACAGGCTTTTAAATGTTCGAAGCGCTGCGCGACATGCAGGCTACACAGCAGAGCAGCAGCAGCTGATTGAGCAAAGAGGAGGTAAAAAAAATGTATTTGTCTCCCATTGAATCACCGTTTAAGAGGGGGTTTCGGAGGAGTGCCCACATCTCCTTAGCATGCGTTCAGCCCCCCTCTTCACAACGTAAGTGGCAGAGACGCAAAGTGGCTGGTGCGTAGTGTGTCCCTTTGAAGGTTAGGGTAGGTGAGCGAAGTGAGCAGGGGGCAAAGCCCCCTAGTATTTCTTAAAAAATATCTTAGCCTATTGTGCGTACTAAGCAGCTTCTCTATTGCTTTTACTGATGGGCTTAGTTCACAGCTTCTCTTTGGCTTTGAATAATTGCCAAAATAACTACATGTACTTTGATGTTTTGGAGCCATTATTAAGAAAATTAAGGGTTATTTTTTACAATAACACTGTGATAACATGGCATTGAATGTGGACAGTGAGAACGCTAGAGGCCAAAGGCTGGTTTATAACGTACTCAGCATGTCAGATCATGCACTGGATTTTTGCCATGCACTGTACAATGAATAAGGTGATTGTTTCTTCTAGAATTCTACATTTAATTATTTTGGACCAATGGCAAATTTTGGATAACTGAAGCCGTGAAATTCATGGAAACAGACCCTGTGGAAACCAAACTTGCAGATACAGGGGTTCTACTGCAATACATTGCAACCTTTGGATCACCAATATAATGTGGAAAATGGACCATTAAAAGAACTGGTCTTATTTCAATTCTAAAGTGTACAGGGTGCTTTTTATTCTACTCGGAGCCCACAGATCATATAAGGGGAAAATAAAAGGGGCTTGTTTTGGACCTGAGCAGGAAGTTGGCAGTCATGCCAGAAACTTGGTGGGGGGCATAAGTTGCACATGGCAGAGTAAAGAAAAGGCTAAGGAGAGACAAAGAGGTAGGAAAAAACAGAGGCATGAATGAAAAGTGAAGATGAGAAGAGCAGGATGGATGTGTCCATCATGTTTAGCAGAGCAGAGGTAGCAGGAGGTTGTGAGAAAATTATGGGCTGCAAAATCCAGCAAATTTGCAACCTTTCTTCTCGCACCTGCTGTAGTTCACACCCTCAGCTGCTGTTCTGAAAATAGAACATGAATCTAAACCTGGTTATTCGAACTGCTGTCATAATACACTCAGAAATCATCCTAACACTCATACTGCATATACTGTCTGAGCAGTCCGACATTTTTTGAATTTAGTCTGAAAACAAAAGCAGCCGGTTCAGTAGGTGTTGTACCAACCATTATCTAAGCTATTATTTAAAGAAAAAAATTCTAGAATCTTTTAGTAAACTGGGGGCCTCTGCCCCCTGCTCGCTTCGCTCGCCAGCCCCTGTGCTTGGTTAAGCGGATATACAATTTTAAAAGCTGTTTTTTTTCTTTGGAATTGTTTCAGTTTCATTATTTGCACTTTTACAAGCTTTATTAAAACAATATTTGGAATTACCTTTTCTTCAGGATCGCATTGAATTTTGATTCCGTTTCTGGAGATACATCGTGACAACGCAATGTATAACTGCCCGTGAGTGACTATCATTTCTTTTTCTCTAATAAATAAGCCGACTTTATCTAATGATTGTCTCTGTGATTTGTTAATTGTCATAGCAAAAGCTATTCTAATAGGAAACTGTAAATGTTTTAATACGAATGGCATATCAAGATCTCCTTTGGTGTCTAAAGTTATTTGCGGAATATATACTACATTACCTTTCTTTTCGCCTGTTTAAATGTGCATCGCTCCTCCGTAATCATAAGTATACACCTGACTGAATTGTGTTTTCTTAGAATTTAAACTTGTCGTTGCTTTAATTGTTGCAGGACCACAGATTCTCATAGTGTATGGTCCATAATTTCTCTTTTTTATTGCTAATGCGATCTTGTTTTGATACTTTCAAATTTTTATGCTTTTATATTCTGTAACTTGCTCTGTATGTATATTGTGCCTACTTTTTTTATGTCTTTTGAATTCCACTGTTTTCATTATCTCTAACCTGCTCTGCATGTGTTTCACCCCCTCGTTTTTGAACCTCTTTATGACGTTTTATTTTGTTTTCTACTCTTGCCTTTTATTTCTGACCTCGCTTTGTCCTTCTATTTTTTCAATTACACCTGGTCCTGATGATTCATTTCCTTTTGTCAGCATAATGCGACCTTTACAATCTTTTTTTGATACTGTAGCGACCTCCGCACCCGGCTCGAAAAGAGAAGAAGTAAGAAAAACAGACTGACATAATAAAGTGTCACAAAAGTTTTACTTGAACAATCGCCAACTTCGTAACCCCAAAGACAACTTTCTAGCACCCTCACCAACCCCTCATCCTCTGGGTCTCACCTCCCCTTACCGCATTAATCAATACCCCACTCTCAATCTTCTGTGCTGCACTCCTCTCTCCCTCAATCGGACCTAACAGTCACTTAAAACAAAAAAGGCTTCAACCTGGCTGGAACACTGCAATACTTTTGAATTTTACTGCTTTCATATTCTTTACATTTCTCTGCATGTGTACTGCGCCATTGTTTGTTTGAGACTTTCGAATTCCACTGCTTTCATAATCTCCTATCTGCCTTTTTTTCTCTCCAACACTTTTGGGTCTCTTTTCTCCGCACTGCTCTTTCTTCTTTGCTTAGTCGTTGACGTTTCATCTAGAACGTATTGTCCTTATACGCTTCATATGTGCTGAGAGTACAGGATCTGTGTGTGCTACGTGCCTTTACACGACTGAGTGTTTTGCTGGCAGTGCTCTTATTTGATCTCGGTTGTAAGTAGGGCATGTCTTGCAAGAATCTCATGTTCCACGTCTCCGCGAGATGGTCCTGGGACATTCTCTTGGTACCAAGTGTCATGTTCACATGTCATGAGACGCTCCGTGGCCAGTCTCTTTCATCTCGCTGGTCTTTTATGTGTCTTCCAAGAACTTCCGAGAAGAAGCACGTTTTGTCACCCTGCTTTTCCTTTCCAAGATTTTTTTTATAATAGATAACACATGCAGAATACTTCATAATACCTCATAATTTATGCTTAGATAAAAAAGACAGCATGATATCTTTTAGTTAACATGAAAGAATGCTAAGATCGTTTAACTTTATTCCACCCATCAAACTTTCTTAATTGAACATAGTAGTTATGTTTTTACAAATGAAAAGAGTGGCTGCCTGGAATAGCTTTGCTTAAATCTTGAGCTATGCAATCATCAGGGATACAGTTTATTATGCTTGAGATGAAAAACGACAAATCACAAGGGACATTAGCAGGAGTGGAAGACGACAGAGAACACGTGGTCATAAACAGGCCAGGGTCAAAAGCGGGAGACCGAATCATCGTGTGATGTGGTCATGGCTCCTAATAACAAATGGAGGCACCAAGCAATGTCAGACACTTCTCAGCTGTATTGAAGACTCTCTAAAGTATTTCTAGTGTTAGGCAGCAGAAAAAATCAAGTTTGCGGTTTTCTGAATTTTGACTTTTGCTTTCTCTTTGTCTTTAATTTTGGTTTTGCCCCTAAAAGTGCGATATTTAATAGGATCTTTTTTGTCTTTTTTGTTTTGACCAGTGATTATTTTTTTCATTATGACTTCACTTGCCCCTTTTCTGCCCATAAGAGAAGTAGGGCTTCTTCCCCCAGATTGGGTGCAGTAACTGACATGGACTTAAACATGAAGGAACTGGTCTTGGAGTTAGTAAAACACTGACTCCAAAAAGAGTGAAGAGAGCCATGCGCTTAGTTTTTAAGGAAAGCTTTACCTTCCAGTTACAGCTCCATGTCTGCTCCTAAGTGCAAACGAGTTCACAATGCAGTTTTAAGCTTAAGACGAATGTCTTTCTAAGCATCGCTTTGGTCTGCAGAATCTCTGCAAATGCTGTTTGTCTGGTAATCTCCGATTAAGACCTCTTGGTATGTGATGAAACTCAGAAAGCAAGCTGAGAAAGTAAATGTTTGTTAATAGGATAGCTGCAGAAAAGTTCAGCCATTCCAGAATATAAAAAGAGAGGTGCAGTCAACTTTTTGCAACTCTGTTAAACCTGTTTTTCTTTCTATTTTATTTCAGAAACAAAACATAACAAAGCACAACTCAATTAAATGAAAAGAATATAGCAAATAAGATACTATTTTCATTTAATGAAAATTAGCAATCAGCTCTACCAAAAAAGTCATACAGTTAGAGAGCTCAATTTGAAACGATTCTTTACGTAAAATAAAAACACAAATAACATGAAAAATATGGAACACCCGTCCTGCATCTTTACTTTAGAATTACATTAACAATTCTTTCCAAATTCTGCAGAAAATTTGAACAGATCCTTGTAGAGAGAACTGGATTTTTTTCCAATTTAAGATAATACAGAGTTAGTGATGGTGGATTATAATTCTTCCAGTTAAGCAAGTACTGTGGTATGAGATATAACAAGTGATTTTTCAACGCACACTTTTATCCCTCCTGCTATCAGTCCAAATATTGCTATTAACGTGTTAGGCGTCACTTTAAATCCAAGGCTGTCTGGGAGAGATGCACACATTTTTGGGTGTAGGACATTCCTGGGACATGGGGCCCAATGACGCCTGTGTTTAGTGACATCACTTACAGGTTGGCTATTGCTCTGGCTACATTTTAGACAATGTTAGATGAGATAGACTTGGATTTAATTGAATGATGTCTTCTTTGGTACATATTGAACTAGAATGTATTTAATGAATGCCTACTGTAAATTCCACCCTTATTTTGAAATTTAACGGAGAGTTCTCATTCCCATCATTCTTGTATATCATTATGGAGTGAATTCCTTAATTTTTTTAGATAGCCTGGAGATGTTGTCTAAATCCGCATCTAGACTTGATTATCACTTTGGAAATGGACATAGGTGAAAGATGAGGAACGTTGGATCAGTTGCTTTTACCAAAGTTTCTATTTTGTATATAAACAAAATAGTGTGCTGCTGGTGTTGTAGTTTGGGCCATTTTGTTAATTTTGCTTTGCTTTACATAGATTTTTTTTGCTGTTCCATCATAGTTTTTCAGAGATTTCAGAGAATGTTAATTCATAGGTGGTTTGCATTAATGTTGTGACTATAAGTGAATAGATGTAGTAAATTGTCCAAGATTACAAATTCAAAAATTTAACAGCTTCACTCTGTGCTCTTCGTTGTTAACTTCTTTAGATTCAAAAACAATCAAAACAAAGTAATTTCAGGATTATGGCAGATATATATATTCATAAAAATATTCGCTGCCCATTATGGCCCTTTATTAGAAAGGCAACATTCATATGGAAAAGCAGCAATACAGGTTGTTGTTTTGGGAACATTTTAACCAAATGTCAATGGCATCTTCACTTTCTCAGTGGTATGTCAGCAGGGTAGACTGTGAAGCAATCATCAGCAATCTGCTCTCTCTGAGGCACTGTGAGCTTGTTATACGTATGATTTGAAGTCCTCGCTTGAGATGAAATTGAACTTTGTTAATGGATAAGTTTGGGTGTTTTGATATCTATGCATTTGCCACGTCAAACTGTGTTCCAAAGTTAAACGTTTTCTATAAATATAAAAAAAAAATATCTTACACTGATGGTTTAGAATGGAGGATATGGGGCATGGGGCTCCACCAGAAAAGTAAAGCTTAAAAACGTACTCAGTATGACAGTTGTTGAATAGTGATCCACGTCTTGTGTTTGCACACACTTTGTAAAATAGTTTATATGTGCCATTTTTGAACACAAAACACCAATATTATGAGATTCAGCCCTTTTAAAAGAAGACGAGTTCTGCACCCCATCTCAGTGTTTGTCTTCTTTTGCAATGACCTTTCACTCTGGGGTGTGTTTCCTCTCAAAAGACTAAATCACAGTAAACTTTTTGCACCAGGTGGTTGGTTTTGTTTTAGTTTACTTCCATATTTATGTGAGAAAACACAAAAGCAAATAGAAAAAGTATCCTTACCTTGAGAAAAATAAATCATTTCTAGATCCCTTTTGTTGAAACATGAAAGGCATATGTTCGTCTATCAAAACTTTTAGCACTTCATTGTAGGTTTTTAGGCGTTAACCTTTAATGCTGAGGCAGAGACCAGTGCAGCAGAACCAGGAGTTAAAATAAATGGCAGTGGGTTTGATTAAGGAATAGGCGGATGAAGAACGATGACTGGGTGTTTGGTGTCACAAATTAAATGAACCTGGTTCTTGTTTCTTCCGTGTATAGAAATTTCTGAATTGCCACTGTTGTGACCTTTCTGCTTGACTGATTTCATGTGAATTTCTGGTTGGGTGTTTAGGAGATTACTGTTGATGTGCTAGTTGGGCTACAATAAGTCATTAAAGATGAGCCATTTTCTTTCGTGAAAATTAAATTCAGACTAAATACATTAGGCGTATATGGCATAACTCCAAAAAGTTAACCACAGTAAAGTAATTTCCGTTGTGATTTTTTTATTAAAAGAGGTAACAAGTCAATATTATTGTACAACTTAGCGAATTTAGGTCTTCTACGAATTGTCCCACTGGAAACTCCTACTTTGTATAGCAGTATCATGAATGTTTCCACTAAGAAATCTTATTTTTTGTCTGTCCGATAGCACATGAAGATAGCTTTTAAACCTACAGAACAAAATGGCCTGCAGAGAATGCTATTTGTGTTCTCCATTTTAAGTAAAGAGACGCAGCCCTGAGCTACGACTGCTGCTGCATCATCTCTGCCAGACAGGATATACAACCCAAAAACATGTATGGCCACATTTACTGAGGAGCACGACCAGTCATGGACGACAAACTGGCTTGTGGAAAAAGCTGTCAGAAAGCTAGCTGCTGATTTTTTTAATAATCCTAAAAGAGCAAGGAAATAACCAACTGTGCATTTCACTTTTTTAGACGCACAGATGTTACTTATTTTGTAGTTACATTCCTAACTGAATTTGATTAGTCTCGATCTGCTAGTAAACCGTGTTCTAATTCTTTTCTTTGCCTTGCACTCTCACTTATTATAAAGCTGTAAAGTGAAGCAGAAGCGCTCTAAAGTTGCTCATTATTTACAAATTTAGTTAACATGAAAATGTTGAATTTTTTGTATTTCAGTTATTGCACTTGTTAAATACTCATTTGTCATAGCAAAATGAAGAATTTCAAATACGCTTTTGGATATGTTCCTTGAAACGTGTTCAGCTCTTGAAACACATTCGTTGTTTTCATTCTTATATGATACAGAAGTTCTGCACAATTTCATTTTCTTGTTTTTTCTGGTAATATAGTTTTTACAATGACCCTTGGTCCTAAGGTTCAGTCTTCTTTCTTGCCTTAACTCCTGAAGTCTTCCAATGCTTTGATAAATCTAATCCATCAGGAGTCTGTCAGGCAAACTTCTTCTTTTGGCTGATCCCGTTAGGGGTTGCCACAGCGGATCATCTTCTTCCATATCTTTCTGTCCTCTGCATCTTTTTCTGTTACACCCATCACCTGCATGTCCTCTCTCACCACATCCATAAACCTTCACTTAGGCCTTCCTGTTTTCCTCTTCCCTGGCAGCTCTATCCTTAGCATTCTTCTCCCAATATACTCAGCATCTCTCCTCTGCACATGCCCAAACCAACGCAATCTCGCCTCTTTGACTTTATCTCCCAACCGTCCCAACTGTACTCATTTCTAATCCTGTCCATCCACGTCACACCCAGTGCAAATCTTAGCATCTTTAACTCTGCCATCTCCAGCTCTGTCTCCTGCTTTATGGTCAGTGCCACCGTCTCCAGTCCATATAACATAGCTGGTCTCACTACTGTCCTGTAGACCTTCCCTTTCACTCTTGATGGTTCCCGTCTGTCACAGATCACTCCTGACACTCTTCTCCACCCACTCAACCCTGTCTGCACTCTCTTTTTCACCTCCCTTCCACAATCTCCATTACTCTGTACTATTGATCCCAGGTATCTAAACTCCTCCACCTTAGCCAACTCTACTCTCTGCATCCTCACCATTCCACTGACCTCCATCTCATTTACACACATGTATTCTATCTTGTTCTTACTGACCTTCATTCCTCTCCTCTCTAGAGCATATCTCCACCTCTCCAGGGTCTCCTCAACCTGCTCCCTACTATCACTACATTAGGATTCTGTCAGGTAAACAGCAGATCGTATACTAGAGGACATGCAGGGGTAGTGCTTCTGCACATAAAAGGTCATGAGAATCTGAAACAAACAAATGAGTCGTATATTTGAAAACAAACGCTTTGTGGTATCAGAAAAAGATCTTACTTTATGGTAAACCCCTTGGTCTATAAAGCAGTCCTCCCATCAATTTCACTTCTTAGTTAAAACACTTTAGCAGAACGAGAAAGAGAAAGAACACAAGCAAGATTCCCCCACCAAACCCTCCTTATCCACTCCATTGTACTCCTCCCGACTTACAGCTCACGCCCAGTCATTGAATCATCAAAACTGCTTTACTTTTGCACTAACAATTAGCAGAGCTCCAAAAGATAATATGAACCATGAAAAAATATTTTAGATAAAGAAAACTGGCCAAGT